>NC_143164.1:18465000-19090000 GCF_047325235.1 Durio zibethinus | reverse complement strand
CTCGATCCCCTCTACGTGCTGTCGATCTTGCTGCCGTAACCTTCGGTCTATTTCGATCTTAGACTAGGAATGAACTCCCTATAGTTAGACTGGGGATGAACTCCGTATGCCTAAGTCAACCCATGAAATGAGCGTGCAGGCGCTCAATCGATCTGAGAGGCCGACTGGAGAGGCAGAATGCATAAGCCAGGGATCAGCCCGGACCCCCTGTGTGCTACCGATCCTGTTGCTGGTCCTGCTACCGCAACCCTCGGTTCGGTCTGATCTTAGACTGGGAATGAACTTCGTATGCTTAGACATGGAATGAACTCTGTATGCTTAAGCCAACCCACGAAACGAGCGTGCAGGCGCTCAGCCGGTCGGAGAGGTAGAATGCACAAGCTGGGGACCGACTCGATCCCGCCTACGTACTGTTGATCCTGCTGCCACAACCCTCGGTCTGGTCTGATCTTAGACTGGGAATGAACTCCGTATGCCTAAGTCAACCCACGAAATAAGCATCCGGGCGCTGGGCAGGTCGAAGAGGCATAATGCGCAAGTCGGGAATCGACCCGATCCCCCTCTGTGTGCTGTCGGTCTCAGTGCCACAATCCTCGATCTGGTTGGGGCTTAGACATGCAATGAACTCCCTATGCCTAATCCAACCCACGAAATGGGCCTGCGGGCGCTCAACCGACCGGAGAGGTAGAATGCGCAAGTCGGGGATCAGTTCGGTCCCCCCTGCGTACTGTCGATCCTGCTACCGCAACCCTTGGTTCGGTCTGATCTTAGACTGGGAATGAACTCTGTATGCTTAGACTGGGGATGAACTCTGTATGCCTAAGTCAACCCATGAAATGAGCGTACGGACGCTTAGCCGACCAGAGAGGAAGGATGCGCAAGCTGGGGATCGAACGGGTGGTAGGTCGGTTCCAGTACATCTTCATATTTCTGCCATGCCAATGCCATTTTTATGGCTTATAAATTCATGCAAGACGACAAGTTTTCTATTTTTCATGATTTTTGAAACTTTTTATGGTTCGAGATTTTTTAAAATTCTTTTAGAAAGAGTTTTGTCCCCAAATTTGGTATAGGTGATCCTTGTATTTTTTTTCACGTGCACAAAAAAATTCAGCTAAAAACTCGAAGTGGAGAAGATTTTGTGACCGTTTGAAAAACGTGTCCCCATTTTAGACACTTTGATGGCTACTGGCAGTAAACCCATAAAATCTCAAATGCTATTTAAGGGGGCGTGATTTCTCGAGGTTTGATGAGGGATAGGGGGCCAATATAAGGGCCAAGTACCAGCACCCATCACACATCATGTGCGCACATCCCCCAACCCCCCCAATCGTCGGAACCCCTAATGCTGTCGGTTAGGCTTTCCGACGATGCTCTGGCGATGGTGCCCCGGGCGAAAAAAAAATGTAGCACCAGCACATGCCTGAGCCCAGCATGTGCACCATGGCTCCAACTCTTAGACTGGGAATGAACTCCGTATGCTTAGACATGGAATGAACTCCGTATGCCTAAGCCAACCCACGAAACGAGCATGCGAGCACTCAGTCGGCCGGAGAGGTAGAATGCGCAAGCCGGGGATCAGCCCGGTCCCCCTCTGCATGCTGCTAGTCCCGTTGCCACAACCCTCAGTCCGGATGGGGCTTAGACATGGAATGAACTCCCTATGCCTAAGCCAACCCACGAAACAGGCGTGCGGGTGCTCAGCTGGCCGGAGACGCAGAAAGCGCAAGCCGGGGATCGGCCCGATCCCCCCTACGTGTTTCCGATCCTGCTGCCACAACCCTTGATCTGGTTAGATCCTAGAATTGGGATGAAATTTGTATGCCTAACTCAGCCCATGAAACGAGCGTGCGGGCGCTCAGTCGGCCGGAGAGGCTGACCGAAGAGGCAGATTGCACAAGTCGAGGATCGGCCTGATCCCCCCTTACGTGCTGTCGATCCTGCTGTTGGTCCTACTACCGCAACCCTCGATCCTACCATAGACTGGGAATGAACTCCATATGCTTAGACATGGAATGAACTCCGTATGCCTAATCCAACCCATGGAACGAGCGTGCGGGCACTCAGCAGGTCGGAGAGGCAGAATTCACAAGCCAGGGACCGGCCTGATCCCCCCTACGAGCTGTCGATCCAAGTGCCGTAACCCTCGGTCTGGTCCAATCTTAGATTGGGAATGAACTCCGTATGCCTAAGTCAACCCACGAAACGAGCGTTCAGGCATTGAGCCGATCAAAGGTCGGGGATTGGCCCGATCCCACTCTGCGTGCTACCGGTCTCATTGCCACAACCCGCGGTCCTACTAAGGCATAGACATGGAATGAACTCCCTATGCCTAAGCGAACCCATGAAACAGGCGTGCGGGCACTCAGCGGTCGGAGAGGCAAAATGCGCAAGCCGGGGATCGGTCCGGTCCCCCTTTGTGTGCTGCCGGTCCCACTACCACAACCCTCAGTCCGGTTGGGGCATAGACATGGAATGAACTCCTTATGCTTAAGCCAACCCACGAAATGGGCATGCGGGTGCTCAGTCGGTTGGAGAGGCAGAATGCGTAAGCCGGAGATCGGCCCAGTCCCCCCTGCGTGCTATCGATCCTGTTATCGTAACCCTCGGTCCGATTAGATCTTAGACTAGGAATGAACTCTGTATGCTTAGACTGGGGATGAACTCCGTATGCCTAAGTCAACACACGAAACGAGCGTCCGAGTGCTCAGCCGATCGGATAGGCCAGTCGGAGAGGCAGAATGCGTAAGTCGGGGATCGACTTGGTCACCCCTTGCGTGCTGCCGATCCTGCTGCTGCAACCCTTAGTCTGGTCTGATCTTAGACTGGGAATGAACTCCGTATGCTTAGACATGGAATGAACTCTGTATGCCTAAGCCAACCCACGAAACGAGCGTGTGGGCACTCAACCGGTCAAAGAGGCAGAAGGCACAAGCCGGGGATCGACCCAGTCCCATCTTGCATGCTATCGATCCTGCTACCGTAACCCTCAGTCCAGTTCGATCTTAGACTGGGAATGAACTTCGTATGCCTAAGTTAACCTACGAAATGAGTGTTCGGCCGTTGAGTTGACCGGAAAGGCATAATGCGCAAGTCGGGGATTGGCCCAGTCCCCCTCTGCGTGCTGTCGGTCCTGTTGCCATAACCCTCGGTCTGGTTGGGGCTTAGACATGGAATGAACTCCGTATGCCTAAGCCAACCTGCAAAACGAGCGTGTGGGCACTTAACCGACTGGAGAGGCAGAATACGCAAGCTGAGGAATAGCCCGATTCCCCCTCTGCGTGCTGTCGGTCCCGCTGCCACAACCCTAGGTCCGGCTGGGGCTTAGACTTGGAATGAACTCCCTATGCCTAAGCCAACCCACGATACGGGCGTACGGTTGCTCAGTCGATCGGAGAGGCAGAATGCGTAAGCTGGGGATCGGCCTGATCCCCCCTGTGTGTTGTCGATCCTGCTGTCGCAACCCTCAGTTCGATTTGATCTTAGACTGAGAATGAACTCCGTATGCTTAGACTGGGGATGAACTCCGTATGCCTAAGCCAACCCGTGAAACGAGCGTGCGGCCACTCAACCCACTGGAGAGGACGACCAGAGAGGCAGAATGCGCAAGCCAGGGATTGGCCCGGTCTCCCTTGCGTGATGTAGATACTGCTGCTGGTCCTGCTATCGCAACCCTCGATCCGGTCCGATCTTAGACTAGGAATGAACTCCACATGCTTAGACATGGAATGAACTCTGTATGCCTAAGCCAACCCATGAAATGAGCGTGCAGGGGCTCAGTTGGTCGGAAAGGCAGAATGCACAAGCCAGGGATTGACCCGATCCCCCCTGCGTGCTGTCGATCCTATTGCTGTAACCCTCAGTCCGATCCGACTTAGACTGGGAATGAACTCTGTATGCTTAGACTGGGGATAAACTCTGTATGCCTAGGTCAACCTACAAAACGAGCGTCGGGCGCTTGGCCGACTAGACAGGCAGGATGCGCAAGCTGGGGATCGAATGGGTGGTTGGTGGGTTCAAGCACATCTTCATATTTCTGCCATGCCAATGCCATTTTTATGGCTTGTAAATTCATACAATGTTCCCCTAAGCCTTCATGTGAAGTTTCGTGGCAAGACGACCCGTTTTCTATTTTTTCATGATTTTTGAAACTTTTTACGGTTCAAGATTTTTTAAAATTTTTTTAGAAAGAGGTTTGTCCCCAAATTTGGTAGAGGTGATCCCTGTATTTTTGTTCGCATGCACAAAACAATTCAGCTAAAAACTCGAAGTGGAGAAGATTTTGTGACCATTTGAAAAAAGTGTCCCCATTTCAGACACTTTAATGGCTACTAGCAGCAAACCTATAAAATCTCAAATGCTCTTTAAGGGGTGTGAGTTTCGGAGGTTTGATAAGCGATAGGGGACCAATATAAGGGCCAAGTACCCGTACCCATCGCTCATCATGTGGGCTCACTCCTCGGCCACGACAATCGTCGAAACCCCCAATGCTGTCGGTTAGGCTCTTCGACGATGCTCCGGTGATGGTGCCCCGGGCAAAAAAAATACGGCACCAGCACATGCCAGAGCCCAGCATGTGCGCTGTGGCTCAAAATATTAGACTGGGAATGAACTCTGTATGCTTAGACATGGAATCAACTCCGTATGCCCAAGCCAACCTATGAAACGAGCGTGCGGGCGCTCAGCCGACCGGAGAGGCAGAATATGCAAGCCGGGGATCGGCCCGGTCCCCCACTGTATGCTGTCGGTCCTGCTACCACAACTTTTTGTCCGGCTGCGGCTTAGACATAGAATGAACTCCCTATGCCTAAGCCAACCCATGAAACAGGCGTGGGGGCGCTCAGCCGGTAGGAGAGGAACAATGCACAAGCCGGGGATCGACCTAGTCCCTCTCTACGTGCTGCCTGTCCCGCTGCCACAACCCTCGGTCTGACTGGGGCTTAGACATGGAATGAACTCCCATGCCTAAGTGAATCCACGAAACAGGCATGTGGGCGCTAAGTCGGTCAGAGAGGCAGAATGCACAAGCCGGGGATCGGCCCGGTCCCCCCTACGTGCTGTCGATCCTGCTGTCGTAACTCTTGATTCGATCTGATCTTAGACTGGGAATGAACTCCGTATGCTTATACTAGCGATGAACTCCATATGCCTAAGTCAACCCACGAAATGAGCGTACGGGCGCTCAGCCGACCAGAGAGGTAGGATGCGCAAGCCGGAGATCGAACTGGTGGTAGGTGGGTTCAAGCAAATCTTCATATTTCTGCCATGCCAATGCCATTTTTGTGGCTTGTAAATTCATACAATGGTCCCCTAAGCCTTCATCTGAAGTTTCGTGCCAAGACGACCCGTTTTCTATTTTTCATGATTTTGGAAACTTTTTACGGTTCAGGATTTTTAAAAATTTTTTTAGAAAGAGTTTTCTCCCCAAATTTGGTAGAGGTGATCCTTGCATTTTTGTTGGCATGCACAAAAAACTTTAGCTAAAAACTCGAAGTGGAGAATATTTTGTGACCATTTGAAAAAAGTGTCCCCATTTCAGACACTTTAATGGCTACAGGCAGCAAACCTATAAAATCTCAAATGCTCTTTAAGGGGGTGTGAGTTCTCGAGATTTGATGAGGGATAGGGGGCCAATATAAGGGCCAAGTACCAGTACCCATCGCACATAATGTGCGCACACCCCCTGCCACCCCAATGGCTGGAACCCCCAATGCCGCCAGTTAGGCTCTCCGACGATGCTCCGACGATGGTGCCTCGAGCGAAAAAAATGCGGCACCAGCACATGCCCGAGCCCAACATGTGCACCATGGCTCAAAATCTTAGACTGGGAATGAACTCCGTATGCTTAGACATGGATTGAACTTCGTATGCCTAAGCCAACCCACGAAACGAGCGTGCGGGTGCTCAGCCAGTCGGAGAGGCAGAATGCACAAGCCGGGGATCGGCCTGATCCCCCCTACGTGCTGTCGATCCTGCTATCGTAACCCTCGATCTGATCTGATCTTAGACTAGGAATGAACTCCATATGCATAATTCAACCCATGAAACGAGCGTACGGGCGCTGAGCCAGTCGAAAAGGCATAATGCGCAAGTCACGGATCGACCCGATCCCCCTCTGTGTGCTACTGGTCCTGCTGCCACAACCCTCAGTCCAGCTGGGGCTTAGACATGAACTGAACTCCCTATGCCTAAGCCAACCCATGAAACGGGCGTACGGGCGCTCAACCGATCGAAGAGGCAGAATGCGTAAGCCAAGGATCGGCCCAGTCCCCCCTGTGTGATGCAGATCCTATCGTTGGTCCTACTGCCGCAACCCTCAGTTTGGTATGATCTTAGATTGGGAATGAACTCCATATGCTTAGACATTGAATGAACTCTGTATGCCTAAGCCAACTCACGAAATGAGCATGCGGGTGCTTTACCGATTGGAGAGGCAGAATGCACAAGCCAGGGATCGGCTTGGTCCCCCCTGCATGCTGCCGATCCTACTGTCGTAACCCTCGGTCCGATTCGATCTTAGACTGGGAATGAACTCTATATGCTTAGACTGGGGATGAACTGTATGCCTAAGTCAACCCATGAAACGAGCGTGCAGCCACTCAACCGGTCGGAGAGGCTGACCGGAGAGGCAGAATGTGCAAGCCAGGGATTGGCCCGATCCCCCCGGCGAGATGCAAATACTGCTACTGGTCCTGCTACCGTAACCCTTGATCCAGTCTGATCTTAGACTGGGAATGAACTTCGTATGCTTAGACATGGAATGAACTCTGTATGCCTAAGCAAACCCACGAAATGAGCGTACGGGCGCTCAGCCGATGGGAAAGGCAAAATGCACAAGCCATGGATCGACCCGATCCCCCCTACGTGCTACCGATCCTGCTACTGTAACCCTTGGTCCGATCTGATCTTAGACTAGGAATGAACTCTATATGCTTAAACTGGGATGAACTCCGTATGCCTAGGTCAACCCACAAAACGAGCATCGGGCGCTTGGCCGACCAGAGAGGCAGGATGCGCAAGCCGGGGATCAAACAGGTGCTTGGTGAGTTCAATCACATCTTCATATTTCTGCCATGCCAATGCCATTTTTATGGCTTGTAAATTCATACAATGTTCCCCTAAGCCTTCATGTGAAGTTTCGTGACAAGATGACCCATTTTCTATTTTTCATGATTTTTGAAACTTTTTACGGTTCGGGATTTTTTAAAATTTTTTTAGAAAGAGGTTTGTCCCCAAATTTGGTAGAGGTGATCCCTGTATTTTTTTTCGCATGCACAAAACAATTCAGCTAAAAACTTGAAGTGGAGAAGATTTTGTGACCGTTTGAAAAAAGTGTCCCCATTTTAGACACTTTAATGGCTACTGGCAACAAACCTATAAAATCTCAAAAGCTCTTTAGGGGGTGTGAGTTTTGAAGGTTTGATGAGTGATAGCGGGCCAATATAAGGGCCAAGTACCCACACCCATCGCTCATCATGTGCGCACACCCCCCGGCCACCACAATCGTCGGAACCCCCAATGTCGCCGGTTAGGCTCTTCGATGATGCTCTGGTGATGGTGCCCCGGGCAAAAAAAATGTGGTACCAGTACATGCCCGAGCCCAGCATGTGCACCATGGATCAAAATCTTAGACTGGGAATGAACTCTGTATGCTTAGACATTGAATGAACTCCGTATGGCTAAGCCAACCCATGAAACGAGCGTACGGGCGCTCAGCCAGCCGGAGAGGCAAAATACGCAAGTCGAGGATCGCCCCGATCACCCACTGCGTGTTGTCAGTCCCGCTGCCACAACTCTTTGTCCGACCGGGGCTTAGACATAGAATGAACTCCCTATGCCTAAGCCAACCCATGAAATGGGTGTGGGGGCGCTTAGCCGGCCGGAGAGGAACAATGCACAAGCCGGGGATTGGCCTAGTCCCCCTCTACGTGCTGTCGGTCCTGCTGCCACAACCCTCGGTCCAACTGGGGCTTAGACATGGAATGAACTCCTTATGCCTAAACGAACCCATGAAACGGGCGTGCGAGCACTCAGTCGGCCGGAGAGGCAGAATGCACAAGCCGGGGATCAGCTCGGTGCCCCCTACGTGCTGTCGATCCTATTGTCGCAACCCTCGGTCCGATCTGATCTTAGACTGGGAATGAACTCCATATGCTTAGACTAGGGATGAACTTTGTATGCCTAAGTCAACCCATGAAATGAGCGTACGGGCACTCAGCCGACCAGAGAGGCAGGATGCGTAAGCCGGGGATCAAACTGGTGGTAGGTGGGTTCAAGCACATCTTCATATTTCTGCCATGCCAATGCCATTTTTGTGGCTTGTAAATTCATACAATGGTCCCCTAAGCCTTCATGTGAAGTTTCGTGCCAAGACGACCCGTTTTCTATTTTTTCATGATTTTTGAAACTTTTTACGGTTCGAGATATTTAAAAATTTTTTTAGAAAGAGGTTTGTCCCCAAATTTGGTAGAAGTGATCCCTGTATTTTTGTTGGCATGCCCAAAACAATTTAGTTAAAAACTCGAAGTGGAGAAGATTTTGTGACCGTTTGAAAAAAGTGTCCCCATTTCAGACACTTTAATGGCTACTGGCAGCAAACCTATAAAATCTCAAATTCTCTTTAAAGGGGTGTCAGTTCTGGCGGTTTGATGAGCGATAGGGGGCCAATATAAGGGCCAAGTACCCACACCCATCGCTCATCATGTGCGCACACCCCCCCGACCCTAACAATCGTCGAAACCCCCAATGCCGTCGGTTAGGCTCTTTGGCGATGCTCCGACGATGGTGCCCCTGGCGAAAAAAATACAGCACCAGCACATGCCCGAGCCCAATATGTGCACCAGCACCAGCACATGGAATGAACTCCGTATGCCTAAGCCAACCCATGAAACGAGCGTGCAGGCGCTCAGTCGGCCAGAGAGGCAGAATGCGCAAGCTGGGGATCAGCCCAGTCCCCCTCTGCGTGCTGCCGGTCTCGCTGCCACAACCCTCGGTTCGGCTAGGGCTTACACATAAAATGAACTTCCTATGCCTAAGCTAACCCACGAAATGGGCGTGGGGGCACTCAGCCGGTAGGAGAGGCATAATGCGCAAGCTGGGGATTGGTCTGGTCCCCCTCTGCGTGCTGTCGGTCCCGCTGCCACAACCCTCGATTCAGCTGGGGCTTAGACATGGAATGAACTCCCTATGCCTACGTGAACCCACGAAATGGGCGTGTGGGTGCTCAGTCGACCGGAGAGGCAGAATGCGCAAGCTGGGGATCGGCCCGGTCCCCCTGCGTGCTGTCGATCCTATTGCCGCAACCCTCGATCCGGTCTGATCTTAGACTGGGAATGAACTCTGTATGCTTAGACTGGGGATGAACTCCATATGCCTAAGCCAACCCATGAAACGAGCGTGCGGGCGCTTAGTTGGCCGGAGAGGCAGAATGCGCAAGTCAGGGATCGGTTCGGTCCCCCAGCGTGCTGTCGATCCTGCTACTGCAACCCTCGGTCCGGTCTGATCTTAGACTGGGAATGAACTTTGTATGCTTAGACTGGGGATGAACTCTATATGCCTAAGTCAACCCACAAAACAAGCGTACGGGCTCTCAACCGACCAGAGAGGCAGGATGCGCAAGCTCGGGATCGAACGGGTGGTAGGTGGGTTCAAGCACATCTTCATATTTCTACCGTGCCAATGCCATTTTTGTGGCTTGTAAATTCATACAATGGTCCCCTAAGCCTTCATGTGAAGTTTCGTGGCAAGACGACCCGTTTTCTATTTTTCATGATTTTGGAAACTTTTTGCAGTTCGAGATTTTTTAAAATTTTTTTAGAAAGAGTTTTGTCCCTAAATTTGGTAGAGGTGATCCTTGTATTTTTGTTGGCATGCACAAAAAACTTCACCTAAAAGTCGATGTGGAGAAGATTTTGTGACCATTTGAAAAAGGTGTCCTCATTTCAGACACTTTAATGGCTACTGGCAGCAAACCTATAAAATCTCAAATGCTCTTTAAGGGGGTGTGAGTTCTCGAGGTTTGATGAGGGATAGGGGGACAATATAAGGCCAAGTACCAGCACCCATCGCACATCATGTGCGCACACCCCCCGGTGACCCCAAGGCTAGAACCCCCAATGCTGCCAGTTACGCTCTCCGATGATGGTGCCCCGGGCAAAAAAAATGTGGCACCAGCACATGCCCGAGCCCAGCATGTGCATCGTGGCTCAAAATATTAGACTGGGAAGGAACTCCGTATGCTTAGACATGGATTGAACTCCGTATGCCTAAGCCAACCCATGAAACGAGCGTGCGGGTGCTCAGCCAGCCGGAGAGGCAGAATGCACAAGCCAGGGATTGACCCGATCCCCCTTACGTGTTGTCGATCCTGTTATCGCAACCCTCAGTTTGGTCTGATCTTAGACTAGGAATGAACTTCGCATGCATAAGTCGACCAACAAAACGAGCGTGCAGGCGCTGAGCTAGTCGAAGAAGCATAATGCGTAAGTTGAGGATCGGCCCAGTCCCCCTCTACGTGCTACTGGTCCCACTGCCACAACCCTCAGTCCTACTGAGCCTTAGACATGGAATGAACTCCCTATGCCTAAGCAACCTATGAAATGAGCCTGCGGGCGCTCAGCCGACCGGAGAGGCAGAATGCGTAAGTCGAGGATTGGCCTGGTTCCCCCTACGTGCTGTCGATCCTGCTGCCACAACTCTTGGTTCGGTCCGATCTTAAACTGGGAATGAACTCCGTATGCTTAGACTAGGGATGAACTCCGTATGCCTAAGTCAACCCATGAAACGAGCGTGCGGGCACTCAATCGGTCGGAAAGGCCGGTCGAAGAGGCATAATGAGCAAGCCTGTGATCAGCCCGGTCCTTCTCTACATGCTGCTGATCCCACTGCTGGTCCTGCTGCTGCACCCCTTGATCCAGCTAGTGCTTAGACATGGAATGAACTCCGTATGCGTGCGGGGGCTCAGCCAGCCAAAGAGGTAGAATGCGCAAGCCGGGGATCGACCCGGTCCCCCCCTTTATGCTGTCGATCCTGCAGCTGGTCCTACTATCGCAACCCTCGGTCCGGTCTGATCTTAGATTGGGAATGAACTCCATATGCTTAGAAATGGAATGAACTCCGTACGCCTAAGCCAACCCACGAAACGAGTGTGCGTGCGGGCGTTCAATCGACCGGAGAGGTAGAATGCGTAAGTCAGGGACTGGCCTATTCCTCCCCTGCGTGATGTGGATCCTGCTACCGCAACCCTCGGTCCGGTCTGATCTTAGACTGGGAATGAACTCCGTATGCCTAAGTCAACCTACAAAATGAGCATGTAGGCACTGAGCTGGTCGGAGAGGCAAAATGCGCAAGCCGAAGATCAGCCTGATCCCCCTCTACGTGCTGTCGATCCCGCTACCACAACCCTCGGTCTGGCTGGGGCTTAGACATGGAATGAACTCCCTATGCCTAAGCCAACCCACGAAACGGGTGTGCGGGTGCTCAGTCGATCGGAGAGGCAGAATGCACAAGCTGGGGATCGACCCGATCCCCCTGCATGCTACCGATCTTACTGCCGTAACCCTCAGTCCGGTCTGATCTTAGACTGGGAATGACCTTCATATGCTTAGACTAGAGATGAACATCGTATGCCTATCTCAACCCACAAAACGAGCATGCGGGCGTTCAGCCGACCAAAGAGGTAGGATCCGTAAGCCAGGGATCAAACGGGTGGTAGGTGGGTTCAAGCACATCTTCATATTTCTGTCATGCCAATGCCATTTTTATGGCTTGTAATTCATACAATGGTCCCTTAAGCCTTCATGTGAAGTTTAGTGGCAAGACGACCTGTTTTCTATTTTTCACAATTTTTGAAACTTTTTACGATTCGAAATGAGCACTCAATCGGTCGGAGAGGCCGACCGGAGAGGCATAATGTGCAAGCCACGGATTAGCCCGGTCCCCCTATGCATGTTGTCGATCCCGCTGCCGGTCCTACTGCCACAACCCTCGGTCTGGCTGGGGCTTAGACAAGGAATGAACTCCGTATGCCTAAGCCAACCCATGAAACGAGCGTGCAGGTGCTCAATCGGTCGGAGAGGCAGAATGCGTAAGCCAAGGACTGACCTGGTCCCTTCTGTTAGCTATCGATCCTACTGCCGCAACCCTCGGTCTGGTCTGATCTTAGACTGGGAATGAACTCCGTATGCCGAAGTCAATCCATGAAACGAGCGTGCGGGCACTGAGCCTGTTGAAGAGGCATAATGCGCAAGTCGGGGATCGGCCTGGTCCCCCTCTACATGCTGTCGGTCCCGCTACCGCAACCCTTGGTCCAACTGGGGCGTAGACATGGAATGAACTCCCTATGCCTAAGCTAACCCATGAAACAAGCTTACAGGCGCTCAGCCGATTAGAAATGCAGAATGCACAAGCTAGGGATTGGCCCGATACCCCTTACGTGCTACCGATCCTGCTACCGTAACCCTCATTCCGGTTTGATCTTAGACTGGGAGTGAACTCCATATGCTTAGACTAGGGATGAACTCCATTTGCCTCAGTCAACCCATAAAATGAGCATGTGGGCGCTTAGTCGACCGAAGAGGTCGGCTGGAGAGGCAGAATGCACAAGCCAAGGATCGACCTGGTCCCTCTTACGTGCTGTCGATCTTGTTACTGGTCCTGCTGTCGCAACCCTCAGTCCGGTCTGATCCTAGACTGGGAATGATCTTCGTATGCTTAGTAATGGAATGAACTCCATATGCCTAAGCCAACCCACGAAACAAGCGTACGGGTGCTCAACCGGTCGAAGAGGCAGAATGCGCAAGCCGAGGATCGGCTCGATCCCCCCTGCCTACTGTCGATCCTGCTGCCACAACCCTTAGTCCGGTCTGATCTTAGACTGGGAATGAACTTTGTATGCATAGACTAGGGATGAACTATGTATGCCTAAGTTAACCCACGAAACGATCGTGCGGTCGCTCAACCAGTCGAAGAGGCATAATGCGTAAGCCGAGGATCGACCCGGTCCCCCTCTGCGTGCTACTGGTCCCACTGCCACAACCCTCAGCACAGCTGGGGCTTAGACATGGAATGAACTCCCTATGCCTAATCCAACCCACGAAACGGACGTGCGGGCGCACAGTCGACCGAAGAGGCAAAATGCGCAAGTTGAGGATCGGCCCGATCCCCCCTGCGTGCTGCTGATCCTACTGCCGCAACCCTCGATCCGGTTCGATCTTAGATTGCGAATGAACTTTGTATACTTAGACTAGGGATGAACTCCGTATGCCTAAGTCAACCCACGAAACGAGCGTGCGGACGCTCAGCCGACCAGAGAGGCAGGATGCGCAAGTCGGGGATCGAATGGGTAGTAGGTGGGTTCATGAACATCTTCATATTTCTGCCATACCAATGCCGTTTTTTTGGCTTGTAAATTCATACAATGGTCCCCTAAGCCTTCATGTGAAGTTTCGTGGCAACACGACCCGTTTTCTATTTTTCATGATTTTTAAAACTTTTACGGTTATGGATTTTTTTAAATTTTTTTAGAAAGAGTTTTGTCCCCAAATTTGGTAGAGGTGATCCTTGTATTTTTGTTGGCATGCACAAAAGCATTCAGCTAAAAACTCGAAGTGAAGAGGATGACCATTTGAAAAAAGTGTCCACATTTTAGACACTTTAATGGCTACTGGCAGCAAACCTATAAAATCTCAAATGCTCTTTAAAGGGGTGTGAGTTTTCGAGGTTTGATGAGGGATAGGGGGCCAATATAAGGGCCGAGTACCAGCACTTATCACACATCATGTGCGCACACCCCCCGGCCCCCCAATCACCAAAACCCCCAATGCCGCCGGTTAGGCTCTCCGGCGATGCTCCAACGATGGTGCCCCAGGCGAAAAAAATGCGGCACCAGCACATGCCTGAGCCCAGCATGTGCACCATGGCTCAAACTCTTAGACTGGAATGAACTCTGTATGCTTAGAAATGGAATGAACTCTGTATGCCTAAGCCAAACCACAAAATGAACGTGCGGGTGTTCAACCGATCGGAGAGGTAGAATGCACAAGCTGGGGATTGGACCAGTCCCTTTCTGTGTGCTACCGGTCCCGCTGCCACAACCTCGATCCGACTGGGGCTTAGACATGGAATGAACTCCCTATGCCTAAGCCAACCCACAAAACGGGCACGCGGGCGCTCAGCCGGTCAAAGAGGCAGAATGCACAAGTCGGGGATCGGCCCGTTCCCCCCTGCGTGCTGTCGATCCTACTGTCGCAACCCTCGGTCTGATCCAATCTTAGATTAGGAATGAACTTCGTATGGTTAGACTAGGGATGAACTCTGTATGCCTAAGTTAACCCACGAAGCGAGCGTTCGAGCGCTGAGCCGACCGGAGAGGCATAATGCGCAAACCAAGGATCGACCCGATCCCTCTCTGTGTGCTGTCGATCCCACTACCACAACCCTGGGTTCGACTGGGGCTTAGAAATGGAATGAACTCCCTATGCCTAAGCCAACCCATGAAACGGGTGTGCGGACGCTTAACCGGCCAGAGAGGTAGAATGCACAAGCCGGGGACCGACCTGGTCCCCCTGCGTGCTGTCGATCCTGCTTCTGGTCTCGCTACTGTAACCCTCAATCCGATCCGATCTTAGACTGGGAATGAACTCCGTATGCTTAGACATGGAATGAACTCCGTATGCCTAAGCCAACCAATGAAATGAGCATGTGGGTGCTCAGCCGGTCAGAGAGGTCGGTCGGAGAGGCAGAATGCGTAAGCCAGGGATCGACCTTGTCCCCCCCTGTGCACTGTCGATCCTGCTACTGGTCCTACTGTTGTAACCCTCGGTCTGATCCAATCTTAGACTGGGAATGAACTCCGTATGCTTAGACATGGAATGAGCTCCATATGCCTCAGCCAACCCATGAAACGAGCGTACAGGCACTTAGCTGGCCGAAGAGGCAGAATGCGCAAGTCGGGGATCAGCCCATTCCCCCCATGCATGCTACCGATCTTGCTGTCGTAACCCTCGGTCTATTTCGATCTTAAACTAGGAATGAACTCCATATGCCTAAGTCAAACCACGAAACAAGCGTACGAGCACTGAGCCAGCCGGAGAGGCATAATGCGCAAGCCAGGGATCGGCCCGGTCCCCTTCTATGTGCTGTCAATCTTGTTGCCACAACCTTCGGTCTGACTGGGGCTTAGACATGGAATTAACTCCCTATACCTAAGCCAACCCATGAAACGGGCGTACGGGTGCTCAGCTGGTCGGAGAGGCAGAATGCGCAAGCCAGGGACTGGCTCGGTCCCCCCTACGTGCTACTGATCCTACTACCGTAACCCTCGATCCAATCTGATCTTAGACAGGGAATGAACTCCGTATGCTTAGACTGGGGATGAACTCTGTATGCCTAAGTCAACCCATGAAACGAGCATACGGGTGTTTAACCGGTCGGAGAGGCCGATCGAAGAGGCATAATGCGCAAGCTAGGGATCAACCTAATCCCCTCTACGTGCTACCGATCTCGCTGCCGGTCCTGCAGCCACAATCCTTAGTCCAACTGGCGCTTAGACATGGAATAAACTACGTATACCTAAGCCAACCCATGAAATGAGCGTGCGGGCGCTCAGCCGGTTATAGAGGCAGAATGCGCAAGCTAGGGATCAGCCCGATCCCCCTTGTGTGCTGATAATCCTGCTGCTGGTCCTACTGTCGCAACCCTCGGTCCGGTCTGATCTTAGACTGGGAATGAACTCCGTATGGCTAGACATGGAATGAACATCGTATGCCTAAGCCAACCCATGAAATGAGCGTACGGGCGCTCAGTCGGCCGAAGAGGCAGAATGCATATGCCAAGATCGACCCGGTCGCCCCCTGCGTGCTGTCGATCCTGCTGCCGCAACCCTCAGTCCGGTCTGATCTTAGACTAGGAACAAACTCTGTATGCCTAAGTCAACCCACAAAATGAGCGTGCGGGTGCTGAACAGGCCGAAGAGGCTTAATGCGCAAGTCGGGGATCGGCCAGGTCCTCCTTTACGTGCTGTCGGTCCCGCTACCACAACCCTCGGTTCGGCTAGGGCTTAGACATGGAATGAACTCCCTATGCCTAAGCCAACCCACGAAACTAGTTTGCGGGCGCTTAGCTGGTCGGAAAGGTAGAATGGGCAAGCCAGGGATCGGCCCGATCCCCCTTACGTGCTATCGATCTTGCGACCGTAACCCTCAATTCGATCTGATCTTAGACTGGGAATGAACTCCGTATGCTTAGACTGGAGATGAACTCTGTATGCCTAAGTCAACCCATGAAACGAGCGTTCGGACACTCAGCCGACCAGAGAGGCAGGATGCACAAGCATTGGATCGAACGGTGGTAGGTGGGTTCATGCACATCTTCATATTTTTGCCATGCCAATGCCATTTTTATGACTTGTAAATTCATACAATGGTCCCCTAAGCCTTCATGTGAAGTTTCATGGCAAGCCGACACGTTTTCTATTTTTCATGATTTTTGAAACCTTTTATGGTTCGGGATTTTGGTAGAGGTTATCCTTGTATTTTTGTTGGCATGCACAAAAAAATTCAACTAAAAACTCGAAGTGGAGAAGATTTTGTGACCATTTGAAAAAAGTGTCCCCATTTCAGACACTTTAATGGCTACTGGCAGCAAACCTACAAAATCTCAAATGCTCTTTAAGGGGGTGTGAGTTCTCGAGGTTTGGTGAGGGATAGGGGGCCAATATAAGGGCCAAGTACCAGCACCCATTGCACATCATGTGCGCACACCCCCCGACCCCCCCAATCATCGGAACCCCCAATGTCACCGGTTACGCTCTCTGGCGTTGCTCCGACGATGGTGCCCCGGGCGAAAAAAATGTGGCACCAGCACATGCCCGAGCCTAGCATGTGCACCGTGGGTCAAACTTTTATACTGGGAATGAACTCCGTATGCTTAGACTGGGGATGAACTCCGTATGCCAAAGTCAACCCACGAAACGAGCAAACGGGCATTCAGTCGATCGAAGAGGCAGAATGCGAAAGCTAAGGATCGACTCGGTCCCCCCTTGCATGCTGCCGATCCTACGGCTGGTCCTACTACTACAACCCTCGGTCCGGTCCGATCTTAGACTAGGAATGAACTCCGTATGCTTAGACTGGGGATGAACTCCGTATGCCTAAGTCAAGCCATGAAACGAGCGTACGGACGCTCAGCCGACCAGAGAGGCAGGATGTGCAAGCCGGGGATCGAACTGGTGGTAAGTGGGTTCAAGCACATCTTCATATTTCTTCCATGCCAATGCCATTCTTATGGCTTGTAAATTCATACAATGGTCCCCTAAGCCTTCATGTGAAGTTTCGTGGCAAGACGACCCATTTTCTATTTTTCACAATTTTTGAAACTTTTTGCGATTTGGGATTTTTTAAAATTATTTTAGAAAGATTTTTGTCCCCAAATTTGGTAGAGGTGATCCTTGTATTTTTTTTGGCATGCACAAAAAAATTCAGCTAAAAACTTGAAGTGGAGAAGATTTTGTGACCGTTTGAAAAAAGTGTCCCCATTTTAGACACTTTAATGGCTACTGGCAGCAAACCGATAAAATCTCAAATGCTCTTTAAAGGGGTGTGAGTTCTCGAGGTTTGATGAGGGATAGGGAGCCAATATAAGGGTCAAGTACCAGCACCAATCGTACATCACGTGCGCACACCCCCCGGCCCTCCCAATGCCCGGAAGCCCCAATGCCGTCAGTTAGGCTCTCCGACGATGCTCCGACGATGGTGCCCGAGCGAAAAAAATGCGGTACGAGCACATGCCCGAGCCCAGCATGTGCATCGTGGCTCAAACTCTTAGACTGGTAATGAACTCCGTATGCTTATACATAGAATGAACTCTGTATGCCTAAGCCAACCCACGAAATGAGCGTGTAGGCGCTCAGCCGGCTGAAGAGGCAGAATGCGTAAGCCGGGGATCGGCCCGGTCCCCCTCTACGTGCTGCTGGTCCCACTGCCACAACCCTCGGTCTGGCTAGGGCTTAGACATGGAATGAACTCCCTATGCCTCAGCCAACCCATGAAACGGGCGTACAGGCGCTCAGCCGGTCGAAGAGGCAAAATGCGCAAGCCGGGGATCGGGTCGATCCCCCCTGCGTGTTGCCGATCCTATTGTCGCAACCCTCGGTTCGGTCTGATCTTAGACTAGGAATGAACTCCGTATGCTTAGATTGTGGATGAACTCCGTATGCCTAAGTCAACCCTTGAAACGAGCGTGCGGGCACTCAGCCGGTCGGAGAGGCAGAATGCGCAAGCTGGGGATCAGCCCGATCCCCCCTGTGTGCTGTCGATCCTGCTGCTGGTCCTGCTGTCGCAACCCTCGGTCCGATCTGATCTTAGACGGGGAATGAACTCTGTATGATTATACATGGAATGAACTCTGTATGCCTAAGGCAACCCATGAAATGAGCGTGCGGGCGATCAGCCGGTCGGAGAGGCAGAATGCGTAAGCTAGGGACCGACCTGGTCCTCCCCTGTGTACTGTCGATCTTGCTGGTGCAACCGTCGGTCCGATCTGATCTTAGACTGGGAATGAACTCCGTATGCCTAAATGAACCCATAAAACAAGCGTTCAGGTGCTGAGCCGATCGGAGAGGCATAATGTGCAAGCCGGGGATCGACCCGATCCCACTATGCGTGCTGTCGGTCCCGCTGTCACAACCCTCGGTCTGGTTAGGGCTTAGACATGGAATGAACTCCCTATGCCTAAGCCAACCCATGAAATGGACGTGCGGGCACTCAGCCGACCGGAGAGGCAGAATTCGTAAGCTGGGGAATGGCCCAGTCCCCTCTGCATGCTGTCGATCCTACTGTCGCAACCTTCAGTCTGGTCCGATCTTAGACTGGGAATCAACTAGGTATGCTTAGACTGGGGATAAACTCCGTATGCCTAAGTCAACCCACGAAACGAGTGTGCGGACGATCAGTCGACCAGAGAGGCAGGAAGCGTAAGCCGGGGATCGAACGGGTGGTAGGTGGGTTCAAGCACATCTTCATATTTATGCCATGCCAATGCCATTTTTATGGCTTGTAAATTCATACAATGGTCCCCTAAGCCTTCATGTGAAGTTTTGTGGCAACACGACCCATTTTCTATTTTTCATAATTTTCTAAACTTTCTGTGATTCGTGATTTTTTAAAAATTTTTTAGAAAGATTTTTGTCCCCAAATTTGGTAGAGATGATCCTTGTATTTTTTTTGGCATGCACAAAAAATTTCGGCTAGAAACTCGAAGTGGAGAAGATTTTGTGATCGTTTGAAAAAAGTGTCCCCATTTCAGACACTTTAATGGCTACTGACAGCAAACCTATAAAATCTTAAATGCTCTTTAAGGGGGTGTGAGTTCTCAAGGTTTGATGAGGGATAGGGGGCCAATATAAGGGCCAAGTACCACCACCCATCGCACATCATGTGCGCATACCCCCCGACCCCCCCAATCACCGGAACCCCCAATGTCGCCGGTTAGGCACTCCGACGATGCTCCGACGATAGTGCCCCGGGTGAAAAAAATGCAGCACCAGCACATGCCCCAGCCCAGCATGTGCACCGTGGCTCAAACTCTTACACTGGGAATGAACTCCGTATGCTTAGACATGGAATGAACTCCGTATGCCTAAGCCAACCCACGAAACGAACGTGCGGGCGCCTAGTCGGCCGGAGAGGCAGAATACGCAACTCGGGGATCGGCTCGGTCCCCTTCTACGTGTTGTCGCAACCTTTGGTCCGGTACAATCTTAGACTAGGAATGAACTCCATATGTTTAGACTGGGGATGAACTCCGTATGCCTAAGTCAACTCACAAAACGAACGTACGGACGCTCAGCCAACTGGAGAGGCCGGTCGAAGAGGCATAATGCACAAGCCGAGGATAAGCCCAGTCCCCCTCTGCGTGCTGCCGATCCTGCTGCCAGTCCTACTACCACAACCCTCGGATCGGCTGGGGCTTAGATATGGAATGAACTCCGTATGCCTAAGCCAACCCATGAAACGAGCATGCGGGCGCTCAGTCGATCGGAGAGGTAGAATGTGCAAGCCGAGGACCGGCCCGGTCCCCCCCTATGTGCTTTCGATACTACTCTCGCAACACTCGGTCCAGTCCGATCTTAGACTGGGAATGAACTCCTTATGTCTAAGTCAACGCATGAAACAAGCGTTCGGACACTAAGCCAGCCGGAGAGGCATAATGCAAAAGTCGAGGCTCGGCTCGATCCCCCTCTGCGTGCTGTCAGTCCCACTGCCACAACCCTCGGTCCGACTGGGGCTTAGACATGGAATGAACTCCCTATGCCTAAGCCAACCCACGAAACAGGCGTGCGGGCGCTCAACCGGCCAGAGAGGCAGAATGCGCACGTCGGGGATCGACCTGGTCCCCCCCTGCGTGCTGCCGATCCTGCTGCTGCAACCCTTGATCTGGTCCGATCTTAGACTAGGAATGAACTCCGTATGCTTACATTGGGGATGAACTCCGTATGCCTATGTCAACCCCAAAATGAGCGTACGGGCACTCAGCCCGTCGGAGAGGCATAATTCGCAAGCCGAGGATCAGCCCGGTCCCCCTTGCGTGCTGCCGATCCCGTTGTCAGTCCTGCTGCCATAATCCTCGGTCCGGCTGGGGCTTAGACATGGAATGAACTTCATATGCCCAAGCCAACCCACGAAACGAGTGTGCAAGCGCTCAGCCGGCTGGAGAGGCAGAATGCACAAGCCGGGGGCCGACCCGATCCCGCTTGCGTGTTGTCGATCCTGCTACCGCAACACTCGGTCTGGTTTGATCTTAGACTGGGAATGAACTCCGTATGCCTAAGTCAACCTATGAAACGAGCGTTCGGGCGTTGAGTCGGCCGAAGAGGCATAATGCACAAGCCGGGGATCGACCCAATCGCCCTTTACATGCTGCCGATCCCACTGCCACAACCCTCGGTCCGGCTAGGGCTTAGACATGGAATGAGCTCCGTATGCCTAAGCCAACCCATGAAACGGGCGTAAGGGCACTAAACCGGCCGGAGAGACAAAATGCGCAAGTTGGGGATCGACCCAGTCCCCCCTGCGTGCTGCTGATCCTGCTACCACAACCCTCGGTCCAGTCCGTTCTTAGACTAGGAATGAACTCCGTATGCTTAGACTAGGGATGAACTCCGTATGCCTAAGTCAACCCATGAAACGAGCATGCGAACACTCAGTCGACTAGAGAGGCAGGATGCGCAAGCCGGGGATCGAATGGGTGGTAGGTGGGTTCAAACACATCTTCATATTTCTGCCATGCCAATGCCATTTTTATGGCTTGTAACTTCATGCAATGGTCCCCTAAGCCTTTATGTGAAGTTTTGCGGCAAGACAACCCATTTTTCTATTTTTCATGATTTTTGAAACTTTTTACAGTTTGGGATTTTTTGAACTCTTTTCTAGAAAGAGTTTTGTCCCCAAATTTGGTAGAGATGATCTTTGTATTTTTGTTGGCAAGCACAAAAAAATTCAGCTAAAAACTCGAAGTGGACAAGATTTTGTGACCGTGTGAAAAAAGTGTCCCCATTTTAGACACTTTAATGGCTACTGGTAGCAAACCTATAAAATCTCAAATGCTCTTTAAGGGGGTGTGAGTTCTCGAGGTTTGATGAGGGATAGGGGGCCAATATAAGGGCCAAGTACTAGCACCCATCGCACATCATGCGCACACACCCCCCGGCCCCCTCAATCGTCGGAACCCCCAATGTCGCCGGTTAGGCTCTCCGGTGATGCTCCGACGATGGTGCCCCGAGCGAAAAAAATGCGGCACCAACACATGCCCGAGCCCAGTATGTGCACTGTGGCTCAAAATATTAGACTGGGAATGAACTCCGTATGCTTAGACATGGAATGAACTCCGTATGCCTAAGCCAACCCATGAAACAAGCGTACGGGCACTCAGCTGATCGGAGAGGCAAAATGAGCAAGCCAGGGATCGGCCTGGTCCCCCCCAGTGTGCTATCGATCCTGCTATCGCAATGCCAGTTCGGTCTGATCTTAGACTGGGAATGAACTCTGTATGCTTAGACTAAGGATGAACTCTGTATGCCTAAGTCAACCTACGAAATGAGCGTACGGGTGCTCAGCCGGTCGGAGAGGCCGGCCAGAGAGGCATAATGGGCAAGCCGAGGATCAACTCGATCCTCCTCTGCGTGCTACCGATCCCGCTACCATTCTTGCTGCCATAACCCTCACTCCGACCGAGGCTTACACATGGAATGAACTCCGTATGCCTAAGCCAACCCATGAAACGAGCGTGCAGGCGCTCAGTCGACCGGAGAGGCAAAATGCGCAAGCCGAGGATTGACCTAGTCCCCCCCTGTGTGCTATCGATCCTACTGCCATAACCCTCGGTCTGATCTGATCTTAGACTGGGAATGAACTCCGTATGCATAAGTCAACCCATGAAATGTGCATACGGGTGCTGAGCCGACCGAGGAGGCATAATGCGCAAGTCGGGGATCGGCCCAGTCTTCCTCTGTGTGCTGCTGGTCCCGCTACCACAACCCTCGATCCGGCTGGGGGCTTAGACATGGAATAAACTCCCTATGCCTAAGCCAACCCATGAAATGGGCGTGCGGGCGCTCAACCGATCGGAAAGGTAGAATGCGTAAGCAAGGGATCGGCCCGATCCCCCCTGCGTGCTGCTGATCCTGCTGCCGCAACCCTCGATTGGATTTGATCTTAGACTGGGAATGAACTCTGTATGCTTAGACTGGGGATGAATCCGTATGCCTAAGTCAACTCACGAAATGAGCGTGCGGGCACTCAGCCGATCAGAGAGGCATAATGCGCAAGCCAAGGATTAGCTCGATCCCCCTCTGCGTACTGCCGATCTCGCTGTCAGTCCTGCTGCCACAACCCTCGGTCCGGCTAGGACTTAGACATGGAATGAACTCCGTATGCCTAAGCCAACCCACAAAACGATCGTGCGAGTGTCACGGGCTCCGACCTTAGACTCAGAAACTATGTGGCCTTAGGCTTAGAATCTCCTTTTTTATGCCTAAGTCAGCCTAAAACACAAGCGTGCAGGCACTAGAACAATGGGAGGGCTGATTACGCAAGTTAAAGAGAAACAGGATAAGAAGACATAATTCTAGAAATGCTCTTGTATTCACTGAAACATAAGTGTTTGATGGTGTACAAATGAGGGTGGAGCAGCCTTTTATTTGTAATTGAGGCTCCAGCTACAACTTAATGGCATATCCCTAGAATAAAGGCTAAAATCATGGGATTATACAGATTACAATCAATTAGGATGCTAACTCCTAATTTTCTGGGTCAACCAAATCTGCCAGGATGCTCTAGCTGATCCTGCCTGCTTCCAGAAGCTTCCCTTGCGTGTCCAGCACCTTGGGCCCTTCTGGATGTGGTACGGGCATCTTGTATGCCAGGCCTTGGTCTCACGGGCTGGCCTGCAAGTTGGGTGGGCATTTTGAACTCGTTTGCTAGGCTTTATGCACAGATACCCGCCAGCACGCCTGGTCTACAGGCCTTAACCTCTGGCTCGCCTGCTGGTGCACCTGATGTGCCTGGCGTGCCCGCCCAGGGTGTGACATTCTCCCCCACCTAATTACACAGCGCCCTCATTGTGTCTTCCGCATGGTACTGCCTAATCTGGTCCCTGAACTGCCATAAGTCATCTGTTGGTTCCCAGCTTGCCTCACTATCTAAAAGTCCCTTCCAGCACACCAAGTACTCTTATCTTGGCTGATAATTCTTTCGTCTCACCTCTCGATCAGCTATGATGTCGTGGACCTCCTTCTCATATGAGGCCTTTGCTCCCAATGGTGAACGCTTTGACTCTGCCCATCCTGGATCTCCTTTATTGGCTTGAGCATGCTCACATGGAACACCGGGTGTACCCTCAGCTTGGGTGGCATATCCAGCTTGTAGGCAACTTTGCCTACCCTCTTGACTACTCAAAAAGGTCATACCTCCGAACTAGGCCTTTGTGCAGCCCCATATGGTGCACAATGGGATGTAGCTTCACCAACACCAAGTCTCTAACCTGGAATTGCACGTCCCGCCTATTCTGGTCTACCCACTTCTTCGACCTCTTGGCCGCCTTGTGTAGACAAACTCTGGCCAAGTCAGTTTGCTCCTACCATGCCTTGGCAAACTTGTATGCTACTAGATTCAGCCCTGTATAACCTGCAGTAATCGAACCAGGTGTTAGTGGTTGTTGCCCTGTCACAACCTCAAATGGGCTCTAGTTCGTTACCTCACTCCTTTACAAGTTGTAGGAAAACTGCGCAATATCTAGCAGCTTTGGCCAGTCCCTTTGTGTGGCATTCACATAGTGCCTGAGGTAGATCTCCAATAGTCCATTTACTCGCTCTATCTGCCCATCGGTCTGTGGATGCATGCTGGTGGAAAAGTTCAAGTCTGACCTCAACAGCTTGAACAACTCAATCCAGAACCTGCCCGTGAAACGCCCGTCCCGATCACTAACAATGGTCCTCGGCACTCCCCAGTACTTAACCGTGTTCTTCAGGAACAATCGAGCTGCCTCCTCGACTGGGCACTCCTTGGTTGCTGGAATGAAGATTCCATACTTGGAAAACCTGTCCACCACTACCATGATGCTTCCAAACCCTTCTGCTTTGGGTAGACTAACTATAAAGTCCAGAGAAACACTCTCCCATGGTCGCTCTGGCATTGGCAATGGCTCTAAGAGACCCCCTGGTTTCTTGAGCTCCACCTTGTCCTATTAACACACAAGACAAGTCTTCACATAGGCCTCCACATCATCCTTCATGTGCGGCCAGTAGTACCAGTCCTCGATCAGCATCAGGGTGCAACTCATTTCGGGGTGTCCAGCCCATCTTGAATCATGGCATTCTTGCAAAACTTCCTTGCAGAGTTTCCCATGCTATGGTACAAACAGTCTACTACCCCTGGTGTACAACAACCAATCCTACAACCAAAATCGCCTAGTCTTACCTTGCTGGGTGTACTCTATCAAAGCCTTGGTTGTAGGATCATGCGTAAGTCCCTCCTTGATGCGCGGCATCAATGACCCCTCGGTTGGCAAATGGCAGCAAGGTTAGCCTTTCTGCTCAAGGTGTTTGCCACTAGGTTCGCCCGTCCTAGCTTGTACTCCATCTGAAAATCAAATTCTACAAGAAAATCTTGCCATCTCGCCTGCTTGAGGGATAGCTTTTTCTGCGTCTGGAAGTAGCTGGTCACCACATTGTCCATCCTCACCATGAACCTCGACCCCAACAGGTAATGGCGCCAAGTGCGCAAGTAGTGTACCACTGTAGTCATCTCCTTCTCTTGGACCGTGTACTTGCGTTCAGTCTCATTTAGCTTCATGCTCTCGAACGTGACTGGACGTCCCTCCTACATCAACACACCCCCTATGGCAAAGTTTGATGCATCCGTATGTACTTCATACGGCTTGGCATGGTCTGGCAAGGCCAAGATTGGCTTCTTGGTCCAGCCCGCTTCAACCTATGAAAGGCTTCCTGGCACCCTGCACTCCACTCCCATGCTCTCCCTTTCTTGAGCAAGTCAGTCAATGGCATGGCTATTGCTGAGTGACCTTTGATGAAGCACTTGTAGTAGTTAACTAGCCCAAGGAATGATCTCAACTCAGTGACCTTGGCTGGCTGTTGCCACTCCAGGGTGGCGTGTATCTTGCTTTCATCCATGCGTATCCTACCACCTCCCACTATGTGGCCTAGGAACGAGATCTCCTGCTGGGCGAATGAGCACTTCTCCCTCTTGACAAACAGCTTGTGCACCCGCAACACCTCAAACACCTGTCTCAAGTGGTCTACATGCTCTCCCAAAATCTAGCTGTAGATCATAATGTCATCCAAATAAACGATAACAAATCGATCAAGGAACGACTGAAGTACCTTGTTCATAAGGGTGCAGAATGTTGTTGGAGAGTTCGTGAGTCTAAAAGGCATCACCAAGAACTCATACGAGCCATACCAAGTGACACATGCTGTCTTTGGCTCATCTCCCTCCGCGATCTTGACTTGATAGTAGCCCGACCTCAAATCCAGCTTGGTGAAGCACCTTACACTCCCAAGTTGATCAAACAAGTCCGCAATGAGTGGGATGGGGTACTTGTTCTTGATGGTCAACTTGTTCAAAGCCCGATAGTCTATGCATAGCCACAACGACCCATCATGCTTGCGTTGGAATAGAATCGGTGCACCATAGGGCACCTTCGATGGCCTGATGAAGCCAGCATCAACTAACTCTTTGAGCTGCTTCCTCAACTCCTCTAACTCTGGTGAAGACATTTGGTAAGGGGCTCTAGCTGGTGGCTTGGCCTCGGACACCAGCTTGATCTTATGGTCCACCTCCCTCTTAGGTGGTAGCTTGCTAGGCAACTTTGCGGGCATCACATCACTAAAGGTCTTCAGCACCTTTAGCACCTCCAAGGGTGACTCGATCTCCTTCTCCCTTGGCTCATCATATTTCAGGGCTACCAAGAAGGTGTCTTCTTATCTGCTTATCGCCTTGGCAAATTGGATGGCTGACACCACCCGTGACCCAACTCCAAACCCTCTCCTCAATGGCACTAGGCATTGGCACCGTGCATCCAAGATGCAAACACAATCAGCAAAAGGCACAAAGAGGGCGTTAATCCAAACAAAGAAATCCAACCCAATCATAAATTCATAGTCATCAAGGGGTATTACCTCTATGGTCTCCTTGCCTTTCCAGTCTCCAAGCTACAACTCCACTCCCCGTGCTACTCCAATGGCTGGAACTTCCTTGGAGTTCACCATTTTGATGGTACCAGTCCCTTTCTGCACCTTTAATCTGAGCTTCTGGGCTCTATCACCTGAAATAAAAAGATGTAAGGCACCTGTGTCCACCAATACGCTCACCTTCTGACCCACAACCATTAGATCCGTAAACATCAAGCCCTTTGGCTTACGTCTCCCCTTACTCTGGATAGCATTGAGCACTAACGACCCAAGCTTTACTGCCTCTGACTCTGGCTCCTCATCAGACTCCTTGTCTACAGCAGCCAGTTTGCCCTTCTGTGGGTAATTGGGTGCTATGTGGCTCCCTCCACATAGGTAGCATGCTAGTGGCTCTCGGTCCCCTTTTGCTTTCCACTTGCCTACTGATGGCTTCCTCTCGCCATCCTTGGTTGAACGGTCTTGATCTCCATCCTTGGACTCTCGATCAAGGTTTTTCCCCTTAGATTGCTTCTTTCGGTCCCTATCGTCCCTGCCCTTACCCTTGGGCTTGGTAGACTCGAACTTGTTCAGAGGCTTGAACTCTATCAAGGCCTCGGCAGTAGTCATAGCGTTAGCCAAGTCATGAACTCCTCTCCTTTGTAGCTCATGCTTCACCCACGGCTTCAGCCCATCCATGAAAGCAAATAAGGCATCTTTCTCACTTAGATCCAAGATCTGTAGCATCAGTTCAGAGAATTTTTGGACATACTCCCTTATGTCCCTTTGTTGGCTCAGCCTACGCAACTTTGCCCGCGCCTCATCATCGGCATACTCTGGGTAAAATTATTCTCTGAACTCCTTTTGGAACTCTGCCCAGGTTCCAATCTTGCCATTCCCACGCCTGACACCATCACACCTGTGCCTCCACCATAATAAAGCTACATCAGTGAGATACATAGCAGCGGTGCTTACTTTTATCGCCTCGTCTTGCATGCCCATGGCCTGGAAGTACTGCTCCATACCCCATAGGTAGTTGTCTACTTCCTTGGCTACCTTAGACCCCTTAAACTCCTTAGGCTTGGGGACATCCAATCTGGACTTGGACACTCCAGCAAACATGCCATTCCCAATGGCAGTCTTACAAGCAACGAGCTCACTAGCAAGCTCCTCCATCCGCTGGTGCATGGCTTTTATGCCATTGCACAAGGTTAGCACTTCAGCCTCTAAGGTCTGATTCTTTCGGGTGAACACATCCATGCCTTTGTTGAAAGCAGCTTCCAGCTCACTTTGGATCTCTTCCCCCATGGAGTATAGCGATGCAATGTGAGTCTCTACCTCCTCAAGCTTCTCCCCCATATTGCCTACGGTCACCTCTACGTTGGCCAGCCTACCGTCCATGGTAGACCAGATATCTCTAGAACTGGCTTTCTCGCCTCTTCCCCGCCCATGCTCTTGGGCCTCTGGTTGTTGGCTAGCAACGTTGCTTTGGGATGCCATCTCCTCAATCATGATCTAACCTGCACAACACAACTGTCATGGGCTTCGACCTTAGACTCAGAAACCGTGTGGCCTTAGGCTTGGAATCTCCTCTTTTATGCCTAAGTCAGCCTAAAACACAAGCATGCTGGCACTAGAACAATGGGAAGGGCTGATTATGTAAGTTAAAGAGAAACAGGATAAAAAGACAAAATTCTGGAAATGCTTTTGTATTCACTGAAACAGAAGTGTTTGATGGTGTACAAATGAGGGTGGAGCAGCCCTCTATTTATAGTTGAGGCTCCAGCTACAACTTAATGGCATATCCCTAGAATAAAGGCTAAAATCATGGGATTATACAGATTACAATCAATTAGGATGCTAACTCTTAATTTTTAGGGTCAACCAAATCTGCCAGGATGCTCTAGCTGATCTTGCCTGCTTCCAAAAGCTTCCCTTGTGTGTCCAGCACCTTGGGCCCTTCTGGATGTGGTGCGGGCAGCTTGTATGCCAAGCCTTGGTCTCACGGGCTGGCCTACAAGTTGGGTGGGTGTTCTGAACTCGTTTGCTAGGCTTTGCGCACAGATACCCGCCAGCATGCTTGGTCTGAGGGCCTTAACTTCTAGCTCGCCTATTGGTGCACCTGATGTGTCTGGCACGCCCGCCTAGGGCATGACACGGGTGCTCAGCCGGTTGGAAAGGTAGAATGCACAAGCCGACGATCGACCCGGTCCTTCCCTGTGTGCTGTCGATCCTGCTACTGGTTCTGCTGCCGTAACCCTCGGTCCGATCCGATCTTAGATTGGGAATGAACTCCGTATGCTTAGACTGGGGATGAACTCCGTATGCCTAAGTCAACCCATAAAATGAGCGTGCGGGCGCTGAGCCGGCCGGAGAGGCATAATGTGCAAGCCAGGGATCGACCCAATCCCCCTTTATGTGCTGCCGGTCCTGCTGCCACAACCCTCGATTTGACTGGGGCTTAGACATGGAATGAACTCCGTATGCCTAGGCCAACCTACGAAACGAGCGTACGGGCACTCAGTCGGCCGGAGAGGCAGAATGCGCAAGTCAGGGATCGGCCCGATCCCCCCTGCGTGCTGTCGATCCAATTGCCACGACCCTTAGTCCAGTCTGATCTTACACTGGGAATGAACTCCGTATGCATAAGTCAACCAATGAAACGAGCATGCGGGTGCTGAGCCGGCCGAAGAGGCATAATGCGCAAGCCAGGGATCGGCCCGATCCCCCTCTGCGTGTTGCCGATCCCGCTGCCACAACCCTCAGTTCGACTGGGGCTTAGACATGGAATGAACTCCCTATGCCTAAGCCAACCCATGAAATGGGCATGCGAGCGCTCAGCCGACCGGAGAGGCAGAATGTGCAAGCCGGGGATCGGCCTAGTCCCTCCTGCGTGTTGCCGATCCTGCTGCCACAACCCTCGGTCTGGCTAGGACTTAGACATGGAATGAACTCCCTATGCCTAAGCCAACCCACAAAACGAGCGTGTAGGGCGCTCAGTAGGCCGGAGAGGCAGAATGCGCAAGCTAGGGATCGGCCCGATCCCCCCTGCATGCTATCGATCCGGTCCAATCTTAGACTGGGAAGGAACTCCATATGCTTAGATTGGAGAAGAACTTCGTATGCCTAAGTCAACCCACGAAACGAGCGTACGGGCGCTCAACCGACCGAAGAGGCATAATGCACAAACAAGGATCAGCCCGATCCCCCTCTACGTGCTGTCGATCCCGTTGCCAGTCATGCTACCACAACCCGCGGTCTGACTGGGGCTTAGACATGGAATGAACTTCGTATACCTAAGCCAACCCACAAAACAAGCGTGCGGGCACTCAGTCGATCGGAGAGGCAGAATACGCAAGCCAGAGATCGGCCCGGTCCCTCCCTGCGTGCTGCCAATCCTACTGCTGGTCCTGCTGCAGTAACCCTCGATCCAGTCTGATCTTAGATTGGGAATGAACTCCATATGCTTAGACATGGAATGAACTCCGTAAGCCTAAGCCAACCCACGAAACAAGCGTGCAGGCGCTCAACCGGCCGGAGAGGTTGAATGTGCAAGCCAGGGATCGGCCCGATCTCCCCTGCGTGCTATCGATCCTGCTGCCGTAACCCTCGGTTCGGTCAAATCTTAGTCTGGGAATGAACTCCATATGCCTAAGTCAACCCATGAAACAAGCGTGCGGGTGCTGAGCCGATCGGAGAGGCATAATGCGCAAGCCGGGGATCGGCCCGGTCCTTCTCTGCATGCTGCCGGTCCCACTGCCACAACCCTCAGTCCAGCTGGGGCTTAGACATGGAATGAACTCCCTATGCCTAAGCCAACCCACAAAACGAACGTGCGGGCACTCGACCGATCGGAGAGGCAGAATGCATAAGCCGAGGATTGGCCTTGTCCCCCCTGCGTGCTGTCGATCCTACTACCGTAACCCTCGGTCCAGTTTGATCTTAGACTGGGAATGAACTTCGTATGCTTAAATCGGGAATGAACTCCATACGACTAAGTCAACCCATGAAACGAGCATACGGACGCTCAGCCAACCAGAGAGGCAGGATGCGCAAGCCGGGTATCGAACGGGTGGTAGGTGGGTTCAAGCACATCTTCATATTTTCGCCAGGCCAATGCCATTTTTATGGCTTGTAAATTCATACAATGGTCCCCTACGCCTTCTTGCGAAGTTTCATGGCAAGACGACCCGTTTTCTATTTTTCACAATTTTTGAAACTTTTTACAGTTTGGGATTTTTGAAAATTTTTTTAGAAAGAGTTTTGTCCCCAAATTTGGTAGAGGTTATCCTTGTATTTTTTTTGGCATGTACAAAAACATTCAGCTAAAAACTCGAAGTGGAGAAGATTTTTTGACCGTTTGAAAAAAGTGTCCCCATGTTAGACACTTTAATGGCTACTGGCAGCAAACCTATAAAATCTCAAATGCTCTTTAAGGGGGTGTGAGTTCTCGAGGTTCGATGAGGGATAGGGCGCCAATATAAGGGCCAAGTACTAGCACCCATCGTACATCATGTGCGCACACCCCCCGGCCCCCCAATCATCCGAACCCCCAATGTCGTCGGTTAGGCTCTCCGACGATGCCATGGCGATGGTGCCTCGGGCAAAAAAAATGCGGTACCAGCACATGCTCGAGCCCAGCATGTGCATCGTGGCTCAAAATCTTAGACTTGGAATGAACTCCGTATGCTTAGACATGGAATGAACTCTGTATGCCTAAGCCAACCCAAAAGATGAGCGTACGGGTGCTCAGCCGACCGGAGAGGTCGATCGGAGAGGCATAATAAGCAAGTCGGGGATCGACCCGGTCCCCCTCTGCGTGCTGCCGATCCCGCTGCCACAACCCTCATTTCGGCTGGGGCTTAGACATGGAATGAACTCCATATGCCTAAGCTAACCCAAGAAACGAGCTGCAGGCGCTTAATCGGTCGGAGAGGCAGAATGCGCAAGCCGAGGAACGGCTTGGTCCCCTCCTACGTGCTGTCAATCCTGCTGTCGTAACCCGCAGTGTAGTCTGATCTTAGACTAGGAATGAACTCTGTATGCTTAGACATGGAATGAACACTGTATGCCTAAGCCAACCCACAAAATGAGCATGCAGGCGTTCAGCCGACCGAAGAGGCAGAATGCGCAAGCCGGGGTTCGGCCTGATCCCTCCTGTGTGCTATCGATCCGGCTGCCATAACCCTCGGTTCAGTCTGATCTTAGATTGGGAATGAACTCCGTATGCCTAAGTCAACCCACAAAATGAGCATACGGGCATTGAGCTGGCCGGAGAGGCATAATACGCAAGCCAGGGATCGGCCCGATCCCCTTCTACGTGCTGTCGGTCCCGCTACCACAACCCTCGGTTCGGCTGGGGCTTAGACATGGAATGAACTCCCTATGCCTAAGCCAACCCACGAAACGGGCGTGCGGGCGCTCAGTCGATCGAAAAGGTAGAATGCACGAGCCGAGGATCCGTCCGGTCCCCCCTACGTGCTGCCGATCCTGCTACCGCAACCCTCGGTCCGGTCCGATCTTAGACTAGGATTGAACTCTATATGCTTAGACTAGGGATAAACTCAGTATGCCTAAGTCAACCCACGAAATGAGCGTGTGGTTGCTCAGTCGACCAGAGAGGCAGGATGCGCAAACCAGGGATCGAACGGGTGGTAGGTTGGTTTAAGCACATCTTCATATTTCTGCCATGCCAATGCCATTTTCATGGCTTGTAAATTCATACAATGGTCCCTAAGCCTTCATGTGAAGTTTTGTGGCAAGACGACCCATTTTCTATTTTTCATGATTTTTGAAACTTTTTGCGGTTCAGATTTTTTCAAATTTTTTTAGAAAGAGTTTTGTCCCCACATTTGGTAGAGGTGATCCTTGTATTTTTTTTGGCATGCACAAAAAAATTCAGCTAAAAAATCGAAGTGGAGAAGATTTTGTGACCATTTGAACAAAGTGTCCCCATTTCAGTCACTTTAATGGCTACTGGCAGCAAACCTATAAAATCTCAAATGCTCTTCAAGGGGGTGTGAGTTCTGGAGGTTTGATGAGGGATAGGGGGCCAATATAAGGGCCAAGTACCAGCACCCACCGCACATCATGTGCGCACACCCCCCGACCTCCCAATCGTTGGAAGCCCCAATGCCGTCGGTTAGGCTCCCGACGATGCTCTGGCGATGGTGCCCCGGGCAAAGAAAATGTGGCATCAGCACATGCTCGAGCCCAGCATATGCACCGTGGCTCAAAATCTTAGACTGGGAATAAACTCCGCATGCCTAAGCCAACTCATGAAACGAGCGTACGGGCGTTCAGTAGATCGGAGAGGCAGAATGCGCAAGCCGGGGATTGGCCTGGTCCTCCCTGCGTGCTGTCGATCCTGCTATCGCAACCCTCAGTCCGGTCCGATCTTAGAGTGGGAATGAACTCCATATGCATAAGTCAACCCACGAAACGAGCGTACGGGCGCTGAGCCGGTCGAAGATGCATAATGCCCAAGTGGGGGATCGACCCGGTTCCCCCTCTGCGTGCTATCGGTCCCGCTGCCACAACCCTCTATGCGGCTGGGGCTTAGACATGGAATGAACTCCCTATGCCTAAGCCAACCCATGAAATGGGCGTGCAGGCACTCAGCAGGCCGGAGAGATAGAATCCACAAGCCGGGGATCGGCCTGATCCCCCCTGCGTGCTGCCGATCCTGCTACCGCAACCCTCGGTCTGGTCCGATCTTAGACTAGGAATGAACCCTATATGCTTAGACTGGGGATGAACTCTGTATGCCTAAGTCAACCCATGAAATGAGCGTGCGGGCGCTCAGCTGGCCGGAAAGGCATAAGGCACAAGTCGGGGATCAGCTCGATCCCCCTCTGCGTGCTACCGATCCCGCTGTCGGTCCTGCTACCACACCCCTTGGTCCGGCTTGGGTTAGACATGGAATGAACTCCGTATGCCTAAGCCAACCCATGAAATGAGCGTACGGGTGCTCAACCAGTCGGAGAGGCAGAATGCGCAAGTTGGGGATCAGCCCGATCCCCCCGGCGTGCTATCGATCCTGTTGCTGGTCCTACTGCCACAACCTCGATCCGGTCTGATCTTAGATTGGGAAAGAACTCTGTATGCTTAGACATGGAATGAACTCCGTATGCCTAAGCCAACCCACGAAACGAGCGTGTGGGCGCTCAGCCGACCAGAGAGGCAGAACGCACAAGCTGGGGATAGGCTCGAACCCCCCTGTGTGCTGTCGATCCTGCTGTAGCAACCCTCGGTCCAGTCCGATCTTAGACTGGGAATGGACTCCGTATGCCTAAGTCAACCCACAAAATGAGCGTGCGGGCTCTGAGCCGACCAGAGAGGCATGATGCGCAAGCCGGGAATCCGTCCGATCCCTCTTTGCGTGCTGTCGGTCCCGCTAACACAACACTCGGTCCGGCTGGGGCTTAGACATGGAATGAACTGCCTATGCCTAAGCCAACCCACGAAACTGGAGTGCGGGTGCTCAGCCGACCGGTGAGGTAGAATGCGCAAGCCGGGGATCGGCCCGATCCCCCTTGTGTGCTATTGATCCTGTTGTCGCAACCCTCGGTCCGGTCCAATCTTACACTAGGAATGAACTCTGTATGCATAGACTAGGGATGAACTCCGTATGCCTAAGTCAACCCACGAAACGAGCGTGCAGGCGCTCAGCCGACCAGAGAGGTAGGATGCGCAAGCCGGGGATCGAACGGGTGGTAGGTGGGTTCAAGCACATCTTCATATTTCTGATATTCCAATGCCATTTTTATGGCTTTTAAATTCATACAATGGTCCCCTAAGCCTTCATGTGAAGTTTCGTGGCAAGACGACCCATTTTCTATTTTTCACGATTTTTGAAACTTTTTACGGCTTGGGATTTTTTTAAATTTTTTTAGAAGGAGTTTTGCCCCCAAATTTGGTAGTGGTGATCCTTGTATTCTTTTTGGCATGCACAAAAAAATTTAGCTAAAAACTTGAAGTGGAGAAGATTTTGTGACCGTTTGAAAAAAGTGTCCCTATTTCAGACACTTTAATGGCTACTGGCAGCAAACCTATAAAATCTCAAATGCTTTTTCAGGGGGTGTGAGTTTTCAAGGTTTGATGAGAGATAGGGGGCCAATTTAAGGGCCAAGTACCAGCACCCATCGCACATCATGTGCGCACACCCCTCGGCCCCCCCAATCGTCGAAACCCCCAATGCCGTCGGTTAGGCTCTCCGACGACGCTCCGACGATGGTGCCTCGAGCAAAAAAAATGCGGCACCAGCACATGCTCGAGCCCAGCATGTGCACCGTGGCTCAGAATCTTAGACTGGGAATGAACTCCATATACTTAGACATGGAATGAACTCTGTATGCCTAAGCCAACCAACGAAACGAGCGCGCGGGCGCTCAGCCGACCGGAGAGGCAGAATGCGCAAGCCGAGGATCAGCTCGGTCCTCCCTGCATATTGTCGATCCTGCTGCCACAGCCCTCGGTCTGGTCGGATCTTAGACTGGGAATGAACTCCGTATGCATAAGTCAACCCACGAAACGAGCATACGGGCGCTGAGCCGGCCAAAGAGGCATAATGTGCAAGTCGAGGATCAGCCCGATCCCCTTCTGCGTGCTGCCGGTCCTGCTACTACAACCCTCAGTTCGACTGGGGCTTAGACATAGAATGAACTCCCTATGCCTAAGCCAACCCACGAAATGGGCGTGCGGGCACTTAGTCGGCCAGAAAGGCAGAATGCGCAAGTCGAGGATCGGCCTGATCCCCCTGCATGCTACCAATCCTGCTGTCGCAACCCTCGATCCGGTCTGATCTTAGACTAGGAATGAACTCCGTATGCTTAGACTGGGGATGAACTCCATATGCCTAAGTCAGCCCATAGCGCTCAGCCGGCCAAAGAGGCATAATGCGTAAGCTGGGGATCAACCTAATCCCCCTCTGCGTACTGTCGATCCCACTGCCAGTCCTACTGCCACAACCCTCGATCCGACTGGGGCTTAGACATGGAATGAACTCTGTATGCCTAAGCCAACCCACGAAACGAGCGTGCAGGCACTCAACGGGCTGGACAGGTAGAATGCGTAAGCCGGGGATCAGCCCGGTCCCCCCTGCGTGCTGTCGATCCTGCTACTGGTCCTGCTGCTGCAACCCTCGATCCAGTCCAATCTTAGACTGGAAATGAACTTTGTATGCTTAGATATGGAATGAACTCCGTATGCCTTAGCCAACCCACGAAACGAGCGTGCGAGCACTCAGTCGACCGGAGAGTTAGAATGCACAAGTCGAGGATCGACCCGGTCCCCCCTGTGTGCTGTCCATCCTACTGTCACAACTATTAGTCTGGTCTGATCTTAGACTAGGAATGAACTCCGTATGCCTAAGTCAACCCATGAAATGAGCGTACGGGGGCTGAGCCGGCCGAAGAGGCATAATGCGTAAGTCGGGTGTTATGAGCCAACCTTGTATAGGGCCATGACCAGGACTTAGGTTGCCGTAAGCCACCCATGTATAGGGCCATGGCTGGGTAGATCCCTTGTGATAGGAAAAGTGTCCCCATTTCAAACATTGTAATGGTTACTGGTAGCATAGCTCTAAAATTCTAAGGCTCTTTAGGGGGTGCACCGGCAGCGTAGTGTTGGGCTGTCTCACCGGTTGCTATGCGATCCTAGGGCACCCACCAAGGGCTACCCCCTGGCCCTGGTGATGATGGGAGGTCCTGATGTATGATTCCTGACTATAATAAAACTCACCCCGATTGAATGTCTCGATTGTTGCCTCGATGTGTTTTTCTTTTTCTCGATGTGAATATGCCTTCTTGTGTGTATGCTTGAGATCGATCCCGATATATTGTGTCTTATTGTGAATGCTTGGGACTAACCATGGCTTATGGTTATTTTGTTCAGATATCGATCTATTAAAGGCTAACTTGGTTGGGAGCACCCATTCAAGTGCCTCACGGTCTATTGCTTGCTGAGAGAAAGCTTAGTCCGTGACACGTGGTATCAGAGCACGACTGAGAAGTGCTAGAAAAATGGATGAGATGGCCACAAGTGGTGGACCCAATCATCAACTGAGAATTGAGGAACTTGAGGCCGCGGTGGCCACAATGAAAACTCATATGGTGACTAAAGACCGAGTGAAGAAGATCGAGACAACCCAGCAGGAGTTGTTCGATACTCTCCACAACGTGAGCAAAAAGGCTAGAGATGCCTTGAACATTCTCCAAAAAGAGTTTGAGGAGCTCAGAGCACAGGTGAGCATCCTACAAATGGCTATGGCCAGATTGGGTTCGAGCTCGATGGAAAGGGGAAAAAGGCCCAAATTGCCGAAGCCTCGATGCTATGAGGGGGCAAGGGATGCTAAGGAACTTGAAAATTTCTTGTTTGACATGGAGCAGTACTTTTGAGTTGTTCAGAGGAAGACAAGGTAGCAATGGCGTCGATGTACCTCGCAGGGGATGCCAAGCTATGGTGGCACTCCAAGTTTATCGATGATGAGTGCCCAATTAAGACTTGGACGGATCTGAAGCGAGAATTTAAAAACCAATTTTTCCCTGAGAATGTGGAGTATATGGCTCAAAGGAGACTTCAAGAATTGGTACAAACAGGACATGTCCAAAAAGGACAAGATGTTGGATATTCGGGACATGTCCGAAAAGGACAAGATGTTCTATTTTCTTGAGGGCCTCAAGCCTTGGGTGAGGACAGAACTACAAAGGCAGAAAGTGTAAGATGTGGCCACGACCATGGCTGCAGCTGAACATCTCCATGATTACAATGATGGCTCTTCAAAATGGAAAAATCCTCCATCAGCTGGCAATAGCTTCAACTTTGGGAGTGGGGGAAGGATGACCAGGTTGGACCGACCCTTCAGTAGGGGATCAAACAGGAGGTCCTTTGGTCGAGATAGTACCCAACCCAAGACAAGCAACGCAGGGATTTTCAAGCCTAGGCAACCGCTAGCTTGCTTTCTTTGCAAGGGGCCGCATCGGGTGGCTGAATGCCCGCACAGGGGAGCCCTTAATGCCTTAAGGACCTCGTCTTAAGAGTTCGCAAAAGCGTCAGAGAGCGTTGAAGAAGCTGAAGAGGAGCCAGTTAGGATGGGTTCAATAAGGTTCCTCAATGCCCTCTGCACCCAACTGAACACTATAAAGAAAGAGCAGAATAGAGGCTTGATGTATGTGAACTTGACGATCAATGAGAAAGCCACTAAGGCTATGGTGGATACGGGCGCAACCAACACTTTCATCACACCAAAAAAAGTAAAAAGGTATGGTCTTCAGATTAGTAAAGACTGTGGATGAATGAAGGTGGTCAACTCGCCAGCCTTTGCAATCAGTGGAAGCTCCAAGAGTGTGACAACCTGATTGGGGCCATAGAAAGGGAAGGTAGACTTTATAGTTTCCCCCATGGATGACTTTGATGTTGTTCTCGGATTGGACTTCATGATGTTGGCTCAGGTCATCCCTATCCTTGCTGCTAGCTGCTTGTTGTTCTTAGGGGAGAACCCATGTGTGGTGCCAGCCAACATCTTACCAAAGAGTGGGAAGAAAATGATTTCAGCTTTATAGTTCAAGAAAGGGGTAAAGAAAGGGGAACCCTCTTTTATGGCTGTGCCAATCTACAAAGAAGGGTCGAAAATAGAACCAATACCTGATGGTGTGGGAAAAGTGTTGGAAGAATTCGAAGAGGTGATGCCAGAGATGTTGCCTAAGGTTCTACCCCCTCGACGAGCAGTGGACCATGAAATTGAGCTCCTCTCAGGAGTGAAACCCCCTGCTAGAGCTCCTTACCGTATGGCCTCACCAGAGTTGGTCGAACTAAGAAAACAGTTAGATGAGCTGTTATAAGTCGGTTCATCAGACCATCAAAGGCTTCTTTCAGAGCGTCAGTGCTATTTCAGAAGAAGCATGATGGAAGTTTGTGATTATATGTTGACTACAGGGCCCTGAACAAACTCACCATAAGAAACAAATATCCCATCCCCCTTATAGCAGACTTGTTTGATCAATTGAGCTGGGCCAAGTACTTCTCCAAATTGGACCTGAGATCTGGCTACCATCAGGTTAGAATCGTTGAGAGAGATGAGCCAAAGACCACTTGTGTGACACGGTATGGTGCATTTGAATTTCTTGTTATGCCTTTTGGACTGACCAATGCTCCTGCCACATTTTGTACATTGATGAATCAGGTATTCCATGACTACCTAGACAAATTTGTAGTCATCTATTTAGACGATATAGTGGTATATAGCTCCACCTTGGAAGAACATCAAAACACCTGTGCCAGGTACTTCAAAGATTACAGGACCACCAGTTATACGTAAAAAGGGAGAAGTGTGCATTTGCTCAGACCCAAATCCATTTTCTCGGTCACATTGTCGAACGTGGCCACATTCGAATGGACATGGAAAAGGTTAGGGCCATCAAGGAGTGGACAACACCGAAGAACATTAGTGAGCTCTGCTCATTTTTGGGACTAGCCAACTATTATAGAAGGTTTGTGGAAGGGTACTCTCACAAGACCACGACCCTCACGGAGTTATTGAAGAAGGAGCATAAATGGTGTTGGACGAGTGAGTGCCAAGAGGCCTTCGAAGGATTGAAAGATGCTATTATGAAGGATCCCATCTTAGCTCTCCTTGATATTGAAAAGCCTTTTGAAGTTCAGACGGATGCATCTGATTTTGCTATTGGAGGAGTGCTTTTGCAACAACATCAACCGGTAGCATTTGAAAGTAGGAAGCTAAGTGAAACTGAAAGGAAATATACGGCCCAAGAAAAAGAACTCCTAGTGGTGGTTCACTACTTGAGGGCTTGGCGACATTACTTGTTGGGTTCACACTTTGTCGTGAAGATAGACAATGCAGTCGTTTGCCATTTTCTCACCCAACCAAGGCTTACAGCAAAACAAGCTAGGTGGCAGGAATTTTTAGCGGAGTTCGACTTTTGTTTTGAGCACACCACTGGAAAGACCAATCAAGTGGCTGATGCATTGAGCAGGCGAGCAGATTTAGCAGCCCTTAGAAGAATTGCCCCAATGGCGGCTAGCAGAGCCACTATAGACATTCACAAGTTGATTGCAGATCACTTAGGGAAGGACCCGCAAGCTTATGCCATCCTAAAGCTAGTAGAAGAAGGGAAGTCCAAGTACTTCTGGCAAGAAAATGGGATCTTATGGACCAAGGGGCCTCGAGTGTTTGTGCCAAGAGCAGAAGGTCTGAGACAGATACTGATGAGGGAATGTTATGACACACCATGGGTGGGACACCCGGGCTGGCAACGCACTTTGACGTTATCGAAATAGGGATACTATTGGCCTCACATGCGACAAGATGTGATGGACTATACGAAGACTTGCCTCATTTGCCAACAAGACAAGGTTGAAAGGAGGAAACCTGCAGGCCTGCTTGAACCACTACCAGTACCTACCAAACCGTGAGAAAGCATCTCTCTCGATTTAATTTTGAGCCTACCTAAGGTTGGTGACCTTGGAGCTATTTTGGTGGTGATTGACCGGTTCTTTAAGTACACCACATTCATTCCCACTCACAAGTATTGCACAGCGAAAGACACAGCTCAACTATTGTTCAAATAAGTGTTCAAATACTGGGGCCTCCTTCAAAACATTGTCAGCGATTGAGATCCGAGATTCACGGGGTCCTTCTAGAGAGAACTTTTCAAGATATTGGGGTCCCAACTCAACATCTCCTCAAGCTATCACCCTCAAACTGATGGTCAAACGGAATGGTTCAACGAATTATTAGAGGAATACTTGAGGCACTTTGTTCAAGCCAATCAGAAAGACTGGCCTTCATTATTGGACATAGCTCAACTCTGCTTTAATTCCAACAAAAGCTCTTCCACCAATAAGAGCCCATTTGAGGTGGTCACTAGACATTTACCAAGTCTACCCCACACTTTCTTGGAAAATATGGAGGAAAGAATCTGAGAGCCTTCAATCTCAGCAAGAAGTGGAAACAAAAAATAGAGATTGCACAAGCCTACCTGGAGAAAGCATCAAAGCGGATGAAAAAATGGGCAGACAAGGGTCGTAGGGCTCAATAATTTCAAGTTGGTGATTTGGTTCTTGTCCAACTAGTTCCTGAACAAACCAGGTTCTTGAGAAAGAGAGATCGTAGACTGGTGCACAAATATAAAGGTCCAGTAAGGGTCCTTTCCAAGGTAGGGAATGCTTCTTACAAAATCGACCCACCAAAGTGGATGAAGGTGCACCTAGTATTTCATGTGAGCAACCTGAAACCTTTCCATGTAGATCTTACAGATGCTAGCCAAAGAGAGCCAACCAAAGTCGCCATCACCATGAAGCCACCCTCAGAGCATTGAGTCGAAGAGATCTTAGCTGATAGGGAAACCAAGATATCTCGAAGACTAGTTTGGGAGTACTTAGTGAAGTGGGAGGGATTAGGACTAGAAGAAACCAGCTGGGAGAGAGAACACGACCTCCAGAGATTTTAAAAAAAGATCAAAGAATTTCAAGCCAGTAAGTCGACGAGCACGTCGATAGAATAAGTAGGGGAGGATGTCATGAGCCAACCTTGTATAGGGCCATGACCGAGACTTAGGTTGCCATAAGCCACCCATGTATAGGGCCATGGCCGGGTAGATCCCTTGTGCTAGGAAAAGTGTCCCTATTTCAAACATTGTAATGGTTACTAGTAGCATAGCTCTAAAATCTCTAAGGCTCTTTAGGAGGGTAAGCCGGCAGCGTAGTGTTGGGCTGTCTCACCGGTTGCTATGCAAGCCTAGGCCACCCACCAAGGGCTACCCCCTGGCCCTGGTGATGGTGGGAGGTCCCGATGTATGATTCTCGACTATAATAAAACTCACCCCGATTGAATGTCTCGATTGTTGCCTTGATGTGTTTTTCTTTTTCTCGATGCGAATATGCCTTCTTGTGTGTATGCTTGAGATCGATCTCGATATATTGTGTCTTATTGTGAATGCTTGGGACTAACCATGGCTTATGGTTATTTGTTCAGATATCGATCTATTGAAGGCTGACTTGGTTGGGAACGCCCATTCAAGTGCCACACGATCTATTGCTTGCTACGAGAAAGCTTAGTCCGTGACACCGAGGACAGGCTCGGTCCTCCTCTAAGTGCTGCTGGTCCCACTACCACAACCTTCGGTCCGACTAGGGCTTAGATATGGAATGAACTCCCTATGCCTAAGCCAACCCATGAAACGGGCGTGCGGGTGCTCATCCGACCAAAGAGATAGAATGCACAAGCCGGGGATCAGCCCGATCCCCCCTGCGTGCTATCGATCCTACTGTCGCAACCCTCGATCCGATCTTACACTGGGAATGAACTCCGTATGCTTAGACTGGGGATGAACTCTGTATGCCTAAGTCAACCCGCGAAACGAGTGTGCGGGCGCTCAGCCGACCGAAGAGGTAGGATGCACAAGCCGGGGATCGAACAGGTGGTAGGTGGGTTCAAGCACATCTTCATATTTCTGCCATGCCAATGCCATTTTTATGGCTTGTAAATTCATACAATGGTCCCTAAGCCTTCATGTGAAGTTTTGTGGCAAGACGACCCGTTTTCTATTTTTCACGATTTTTAAAACTTTTTGTGGTTCAGGATTTTTTAAAATTCTTTTAGAAAGAGTTTTTCCCCAAATTTGGTAGAGGTGATCCTTGTATTTTTGTTGGCATCCACAAAAACATTCAGCTAAAAAATCGAAGTGGAGAAGATTTTGTGACCGGTTGAAAAAAGTGTCCCCATTTCAGACACTTTAATGGCTACTGGCAGCAAACCTATAAAATCTCAAATGCTCTTTAAGGGGGTGTGAGTTCTTGAGGTTTGATGAAGGATAGGGGGCCAATATAAGGGCCAAGCACCAGCACCCATCGCACATCATGTGCGCATACCCCCCACCCCCCAATGCTGTCGATTAGGCTCTCCGACGATGCTCCGACGATGGTGCCCTGGGTGAAAAAAATGTGGCACCAGCACATGCCTAAGCCCAGCATGTGCACCATGGCACAAAATCTTAGACTGGGAATGAACTTCGTATGCTTAGACATGGAATGAACTCCGTATTCCTAAGCCAACCCACGAAACGAGCGTGCGGGCGCTCAGCCGGTTGGAGAGGCAGAATGCATAAGCCGGGGATTGGCCCGATCCTCCCCTACTTGCTGTCGATCCTGCTGCCACAACCCTCGGTCCAGTCTAATCTTAGACTGGGAATGAACTCCGTATGCCTAAGTCAACCCATAAAATGAGCGTACGGGCGCTGAGCCGATCGAAGAGGCATAGTACGCAAGTCGGGGATCGGCCTGGTCCCCTCGGCATGCTGTCGGTCTCGCTACCACAACCCTCGGTCCGACTGGGGCGTAGACATGGAATGAGCTCCCTATGCCTAAGCCAACCCACGAAATGGGCGTGCGGGTGCTCAGTCGGCCGGAGAGGCAAAACGCGCAAGCTGGGGATTGGCTCAGTCTGGTCTGATCTTGGACTAGGAATGAACTCGGTATGCCTAAGTCAACCCATGAAACAAGCGTGCGGGCGTTCAATCGATCGGAGAGGCAGGATGCGCAAGCCGGGGATCGAACAGGTGGTAGGTGGGTTCAAGCACATCTTCATATTTCTGTCACTCCAATGCCATTTTTAAGGCTTGTCAATTCATACAATAGTCCCCTGGCGAGCCCAGCATGTGCTCTGGCGATGGTGCCCCGGGCAAAAACAATGCAGCACCAGCACATGCCCGAGCCCAGCATGTGCACCGTGACTCAAAATCTTTGACCAGGAATGAATCCCATATGCTTAGACAAGGAATGAACTCCATATGCCTAAGCCAACCCACGAAACGAGAGTGCGGGGGCTCAGTAGACCGGAGAGGCAGAATGCGCAAGCTGGGGATCGACTTGGTCCCCCCTGTGTGCTGTCGATCCTGCTATCGCAACCCTTGGTCTGGTCTGATCTTAGACTGGGTATGAACTCAGTATGCATAAGTCAACCCACGAAACTAGCGTGCGGGCGTTGAACCGGCCGAAGAGACATAATGCGCAAGTCGGGGATTTGCCCGGTCCCCCTCTGCGTGCGATCAGTCCCGCCAGCACAACCCTCGGTCCGGCTGGGGCGTAGACATGGAATGAACTCCCTATGCCTAAGCCAACCCATGAAACGGGCATGCGGGCGTTCAGTAGGTCGGAGAGGCAGAATGCGCAAGCTAGGGATCAACACGGTGCCCCCTGCGTGCTGTCGATCCTATTGCCGCAACCCTCGATCTGATCCGATCTTAGACTGGGAATGAACTTCGTATGCTTAGACTACGGATGAACTTCATATGCCTAAGTCAACCCATGAAACGAGCGTGCGGGCGCTCAACCGGTCGGAGAGGCATAATGCGCAAGCCAGGGATCAGCGCGGTGCCCTTCATCATGCTGCCGATCCCGCTGCCGGTCCTACTGCCACAACCCTTAGACCGGCTGGGGCTTAGACATGGAATGAACTCCGTACACCTAACCTAACCCACGAAACTAGCGTGTGGGCGCTCAGCCGGCCGGAGAGGCAGAATGCGTAAGCCGGGGATCGAACGGGTGGTAGGTGGGTTCAAGCACATCTTCATATTTCTGCCGTGCCAATGCCATTTTTATGGCTTTTAAATTCATACAATGGTCCTCTAAGCCTTCATGTGAAGTTTCGTGGCAAGACGACTCGTTTTCTATTTTTCACGATTTTTGAAACTTTTTACGGTTTGGGATTTTTTAAAATTTTTTTAGAAAGAGTTTTGTCCCCATATTTGGTAGAGGTGATCCGTTTATTTTTGTTGGCATGCATAAAAACATTCAGCTAAAAACTCGAAGTGGAGAAGATTTTGTGACCCTTTGAAAAAAGTGTCCCCATTTCAGACACTTTAATGGCTATTGGGAGCAAACCTATAAAATCTCAAATGCTCTTTAAGGGGTGTGAGTTCTCAAGGTTTGATGAGGGATAGGGGGCCAATATAAGGGCCAAGTACCAGCACCCATCGCACATCATGTGCGCACACCCCCTGGCCCCCAGAATCACCGAAACCCGCAATGCCGCCGGTTAGGCTCTTCGGCGATGCTCCAATGATGCTCCGACGATGGTGCCTTGGGTGAAAAAAATGCGGCACCAGCACATGCCCGAGCCCAGCATGTGCACCGTGGCTGAAAATCTTAGACTGGGAATGAACTCCGTATGCTAAGACAAGGAAAGAACTCCATATACCTAAGCCAACCCATGAAACGAGCATGCGGGTGCTCAGCTGGTCGGAGAGGCAGAATGCGCATGCCGAGGATCGGCCTGATCTCCCCCTGCGTGCTGTCCATGCTGGTGCCGCAACCCTCGGTTCAGTCCAATCTTAGACTAGGAATGAACTCTGTATGCATAAGTCAACCCACAAAACGAGCGTGCGGGCGTTGAGCCAGCTGAAGAGGCATAATGCACAAGCCGAGAATCGGCCTAGTCCCCCTCTGCATGCTGCCGGTCTTGCTGCGACAACCCTCAGTCTGACTGGGGCTTAGACATGGAATGAACTCCGTATGCCTAAGCCAACCCATGAAGCGGGCGTACGGGGGCTCAGCTGGTCGAAGAGGCAAAATGCGCAAGTCGGGGATCGGCCCGGTCCCCCCTACGTGCTGTCGATCCTATTACTGGTCCTGCTACCGCAAACCTCGGTCCGATCCAATCTAAGAGTGGAAATGAACTCTGTATGCTTACACATGGAATGAACTCCGTATGTCTAAGCCAACCCATGAAATGAGCATGTGGGCGCTCAGCCGACTGGAGAGGCCGAATGTGCAAGCAGGGGACCGACCCGATCCCCCTGCGTGCTGTCGATCCTACTACCGCAACCCTCGATCTAGTCTGATCTTAGATAGGGAATGAACTTTGTATGCCTAAGTCAACCCACTAAACTAGCGTGCGGGCACTGAGCCAGTCGAAGAGGCATAATGCGTAAGCCGGGGATCGACTCGGTCCCCCTCTGCGTGCTGCCAGTCCCGCTACCACAACCCTCGGTCCGACTGGGGCTTAGACATGGAATGAACTCCCTATGCCTAAGCCAAACCATGAAACGGGCGTGCAGGCGCTCAACTGGTCGAAGCAGTAGAATAAGTAAGCCAGGGATCAGCCCTGTCCCCCCTGCGTGCTGCCGATTCTGCTACTTCAACCCTCGGTCCGGTCTAATCTTAGACTGGGAATGAACTCTGTATGCTTAGACTGGGGATGAACTCCGTATGCCTAAGTCAACCCACAAAACGAGCGTGCAAGCGCTCAACCAGTTGAAGAGGCATAATGCACAAGTCGAGGATCAGCCCGATCCCCCTCTACGTGCTGTCGATCCCGCTGCCGGTCCTGCTGCCACAACCCTCAGTCCGACTAGGGCTTAGACATGGAATGAACTCCGTATGCCTAAGCCAACCCATTGCACATCATGTGTGCACACCCCCCTGGCCCCCCCAATCGCCAGAACCCCCAATGCCGCTGGTTAGGCTCTCCGACGATGCTCTGACGATGGTACCCCGGGCGAAAAAAATGTGGCACCAGTACATGCCCGAGCCCAGCATGTGCACCGTGGCTCAACCTCTTGGACTGGGAATGAACTCCGTAAGCTTAGACATGGAATGAACTCTGTATGCCTAAGCTAACCCACGAAACGAGCGTGTGGGTGCTCAGTCAACGGGAGAGGCAAAATGCGTAAGTCGGGGATCAACCCGCTCCCCCTCTGCGTGTTGTCGGTCTCGCTGCCACAACTTTCGGTCCGGCTGGGGCTTAGACATGGAATGAACTCCCTCTACCTAAGCCAACCCATGAAATGGGCGTGCGGGTGCTCAGCCGACCGGAGAGGCAGAATATGCAAGCCGAGGACCGACTCGATCCCCCTTACGTGCTGTCGATCCTACTATCGAAACCCTTGGTTTGATCCAATCTTACACTGGGAATGAACTCTGTATGCTGAGATTGGGGATAAACTCCGTATGCCTAAGTCAACCCACGAAATGAGCCTGCAGGCGCTTAGCTAGCTAGAGAGGCCAGCCGGAGAGGCATAATGTGCAAGCCGAGGATCAGCCCGATTCCCCTCTGCGTGCTGTCGATGTCACTGCCAGTCCTGCTGCCACAACCCTTGGTCCAGCTGGAGCTTAGACATGGAATGAACTCTGTATGCCTAAGCCAACCCACGGAACAAGCATGCAGGCACTCAGCCGATCAAAGAGGTAGAATGCACAAGTCAAGGATCGACCCGATCCCCCCTACGTGCTGTCGATCCTGCTGTCGATCCTGCTGTTGGTCCTGCGGCCACAACCCTCGGTCCAATCTGATCTTAGACTGGGAATGAACTTCATATGCTTAGACATGGAATGAACTCCGTACACCTAAGCCAACCCACGAAATGAGCGTGCGGGCACTCAGCCGGCCGGAGAGGCAAAATGCACAAGTCGGAGATCGACCCGATCCCCCTCTACGTGCTGCCGGTTTGACTGCCACAACCCTCGGTCCGGCTAGGGCTTAGACATGGAATGAACTCCGTATGCCTAAGCCAACCCATGAAACAACCGTACGGGCGCTCAGTCGACCGGAAAGGCAAAATGCACAAGCCGAGGATCGACCCAATCCCTCTCTGCATGCTGCTGGTCTCGCTGCCACAACTCTCAGTCCGGCTGGGGCTTAGACATGGAATGAACTCCCTATGTCTAAGCCAACCCACTAAATGGGTGTGCGGGCGCTTAGCCAGCTGGAGAGGCAGAATGCGCAAGCCGGGGATCGGCCCGGTCCCCCCTGTGTGCTACCGATCCTACTGCCGCAACCCTCGGTTTGGTTAGATATTAGACTAGGAATGAACTCCGTATGCTTAGACTGGGGATGAACTCTGTATGCCTAAGTCAACCCGCGAAACGAGCGTGCGAGCCCTCAGCCGGCCAGAGAGGCAGAATGCGTAAGCCGGGGATCGCCCCAATCCCCTCTGTGTGCTGTCGATCCTGCTGCTGGTCCTACTATTGTAACCTTCATTTTGGTTCGATCTTATACTGGGAATGAACTCCGCATGCTTAGACATGGAATAAACTCTGTATGCCTAAGCCAACCCACGAAACGAGCGTGCAGGCGCTCACCCGACCAGAAAGGCAGAATGTGCAAGCTGGGGACCGGCTCGATCCCTCCTGCGTGCTGTCAATCCTGCTATCGTAACCCTCTATCTAGTCTAATCTTAGACTGAGAATGAACTCCGTATGCCTAAGTCAACCCACGAAATGAGCGATCGGGCGCTGAGCCGACCAGAGAGGCATAATTTACAAGCTAGGGATCAGCTCGGTCTCCCTCTGCGTGCTACCAGTCCCACTTCCACAACCCTCGGTCCAGCTGGGGCTTAGACATGGAATGAACTCCTTATGCCTAAGCCAACCCATGAAACGGGCGTACGGGCACTCAGCCGACTGGAGAGGCAGAATGTGCAAGCCGGGGAATGGCCCGATCCCCCTGCGTGCTGTCGATCTTGCTGCTGCAACCCTCGGTCTGGTCTGATCTTAGACTAGGAATGAACTCTGTATGCTTAGACTAGAGGTGAACTCCGCATGCCTAAGTCAACCCACGAAACGAATGTGCAGACGCTCAGCCGACCAGAGACGCAGGATGCGCAAGCCGGGGATCGAACGGGTGGTAGGTGGGTTCAAGCACATCTTCAAATTTCAGCTGTGCCAATGCCATTTTTATGGCTTGTAAATTCATACAATGGTCCCCTATGCCTTCATGTGAAGTTTCGTGGCAAGACGACCCGTTTTCTAATTTTCATGATTTTTGAAACTTTTTGCGGTTCAAGATTTTTTAAAATTTTTTAGAAAGAGTTTTGTCCCCAAATTTGGTAGTGGTGATCCTTTTATTTTTGTTGGCATGCATAACAAAATTCAGCTAAAAACTCAAAGTGGAGAAGATTTTGTGGCCGTTTGAAAAACGTGTCCCCATTTCAGACACTTTAATTGCTACTGACAGCAAACCTATAAAATCTCAAATGCTCTTTAAGGGGGTTTGAGTTCTTGAAGTTTGATGAGGGATATGGGGCCAATATAAGGGCCAAGTACCAGCACCCATCTCACATCATGTGCCCATACCCCCCGGCCCCCCCAATCGTCGAAACCCCCAATGCCGTCGGTTAAGCTCTCTGGTGATGCTTCGGTGATGCTCCGACGATGCTGCCCCAGGTGAAAAAAAATACGGCACCAGCATATGCCCGAGCCCAGCATGTGCACCATGGCTCAAACTCTTAGACTGGGAATGAACTCCATATGCTTAGACATGGAATGAACTCCGTATGCCTAAGCCAACCCACGAAACGAGCATATGGGCGATCAACCGGTCGAAGAGGTAGAATGCGCAAGCCGGGGATCGGTCCGACCCGCTTCTATGTGCTGTCGGTCCCTCTACCACAACCTTCGATCCGGCTGGGGCTTAGACATGGAATGAACTCCCTATGCCTAAGCCAACCCATGAAACGGGCATGCGGGCGCTCAGCCGGCCGGTGAGGCAGAATGCGCAAGTCGGGGATCAGCCCGGTCCCCCTTGTGTGCTGCTAATCCTGGTATCGCAACCGTCGGTCTGGTTCAATCTTAGACTGGGAATGAATTCCGTATCCTTAGACTGGGGATGAACTCCGTATGCCTAAGACAACCCACGAAACGAACGTACGGGTGCTCAGTCGACCGGAGAGGTAGAATGCGCAAACCGGGGACTGACTCGATCCCCCCTACGTGCTGTCGATCCTATTGCCGCAACCCTCAATCCGGTCCGATCTGAGACTGGGAATGAACTCCGTATGCCTAAGTCAACCCACGAAATGAGCGTTCGGGCGCTGAGGTAATCGGAGAGGCATAATACGAAAGCCGGGGAGCAGCCCGATCCCCCTCTGAGTGCTGCCGATCGCACTGCCACAACCCTCGGTCCGACTAGGGCTTAGACATGGAATGAACTCACTATGTCTAAGCCAACCCACGAAATGGGCGTGCGGGTGCTCAGTCGGCCGGAGAGGCAGAATGCACAAGCCGGGGATCGGCCCGGTCCCCCCTGCGTGCTACCGATCCTGTATCGTAACCCTTGATTCGGTTCGATCTTAGACTGGGAATGAACTCCGTATGCTTAGACTGGGGATGAACTCTGTATGCCTACGTCAACCCATGAAACAAGCCTGTGGGCGCTTAGCCATCCTTAGAGGCATAATGCACAAGCCGGTGATCCAACCGGTCACCCTCTGCATGTTGTCGTTCCCACTGGCGGTCCTGCTGCCACAACCCTTGGTCTGGCTGGGGCTTAGACATGGAATGAACTCCGTATGCCTAAGCCAACCCATGAAATGAGCATGTGGGCACTCAGCCGGCCGGAGAGGCAGAATGCGCAAGCTGGGGATCGGCTCGATCCCCCCTACGTGCTATCGATCCTGCTGCAGGTCTTGCTGCCATAACCCTCGGTCCGGCTGGGGCTTAGATATGGAATGAACTCTGTATGCCTAAGCCAACCCATGAAACAAGCGTGCGGGCGTTCAACCGACCGTAGAGGCAAAATGCACAAGCCGGGGATCAGCCTGGTCCCCTCTGCGTATTGTCGATCTGGCTATTGGTCCTGCTGCCACAACCCTCGGTCTGGTCCGATCTTAGAGTGGGAGTGAACTCCGTATGCTTAGACATGGAATGAACTCTGTATGCCTAAGCCAACCAACGAAATGAGCGTGCGGGTGCTCAGCCGGTCGGAGAGGTAGAATGCTAAGCCGGGGATTGGCCTGGTCCCCCCTTGCGTGCTGTCGATCCTGCTGCCACAACCTCGGTCCGATCCGATATTAGACTGGGAATGAACTTCGTATGCCTAAGTCAACCCACGAAATGAGCGTGCGGGAACTGAGCCGACCGGAAAGGCATAATGCGCATGTCGGGGATCGGTCCGATCACCTTCAATGTGCTACCAGTCCTGCTGCCACAACCCTCGATCCGACTGGGGCTTAGACATGGAATGAACTCCCTATGCCTAAGCCAACCCACGAAACGGGCATGCGGGCGCTCAGCTGGCCGGAGAGGCAGAATGCGCAAGCCAGAGATCGGCCCGGTCCCTCCAGCGGGCTGCCGATCCTGCTACTGTTACCCTTGGTCTGATTCGATCTTAGACTGGGAATGAACTTTGTATGCTTAGACTAGGGATGAACTCCGGATGCCTAAGTCAACCCACGAAATGAACGTACGGGTGCTCAGCCGGCCAGAGATGCCGGTCGGAGAGGTAGAATGCACAAGTTGGGGATCAACTCGATCCCCCCTGTGTGCTGCCGATCCTATTGCTGGTCCTCCTACCGTAACCCTCGATCCGGTCTGATTTTAGACTGGGAATGAACTCCGTATGCTTAGACATGGAATGAACTTCGTATGCCTAAGCCAACCCATGAAACGAGCGTGTGAGCGCTTAGCCGGTTGGAGAGGCAGAATGAGCAAGCCGAGGACCGGCCCGGTCCCCTTCTGCATGTTGTTGATCCTGCTGCCGTAACCCTTGGTCTGATCCGATCTTAGACTGGGAATGAACTCCGTATGCTTAGAATGGGGATGAACTCTGTATGCCTAAGTCAACCCATGAAACGAGCCTGCGGGCGCTCAGTCGGCCAGAGAGGCCGGCCGAAGAGGCATAATGCGTAAGCCGGGATCAACTTGGCCCCCCTCGACGTGCTATCGATCCCGTTGGCGGTCCTGCTACCACAACCCTCGATCCGACTGGGGCTTAAACATGGAATGAACTCTGTATGCCTAAGGCAACCCATAAAATGAGCGTACGGGCGCTCAACCGGCCGGAGAGGCAGAATGCACAAGCTGGGGATCGACCTGGTCCCCCATGCATGCTGTCGATCCTGCTGCTGGTCCTGCTGTCGTAACCCTCGGTCCGATCCGATCTTAGACTAGAAATGAACTCCGTATGCTTAGATGTGGAATGAACTCCGTATGCCTAATCCAACCCACGAAACAAGCGTGCGGGTGCTCAGCCGGCTGGAGAGGCAGAATGTACAAGCCGGAGATCGGCTCGATCCCCCCTGCGTGCTGCCAATCCTACTGTCGCAACCCTCGGTCCTATCTCATCTTAGACTAGGAATGAACTCCGTATGCCTAAGTCAATTGACGAAATGACCATGCGGGCACTGAACCGGCTGGAGAGGCATAATGCGCAAGCCAAGGATCGGGTTGATCCCCCTCTGTGTGCTACCAGCCCCGTTGCCACAACCTTCGATCCGGCTGGGGCTTAGAAATGGAATGAACTCCCTATGCCTAAGCCAACCCATGAACGGGCGTGCGGGCGCTTAGCCGACAGGAGAGGTAGAATGCGCAAGTCAGGGATAGGCCCGATCCCCTCTATGTGCTGTCGATCCTGCTGCTGGTCCTGCTACCGCAACCTTCGGTCTGATCCAATCTTAGACTGGGAATGAACTCCATATGCTTAGACATGGAATGAACTATGTATGCCTAAGCCAACCCATGAAACGAGCATGCGGGTGCCCAACCGACCGGAGAGGCAGAATGCGCAGGCCGAGGATCAGCCCAGTCCCCCTCTACGTGCTATCTGTCTCATTGCCACAACCCTCGGTCCAGCTGGGGCTTAGACATGGAATGAACTCCCTATGCCTAAGCCAACCCACGAAATGGGTGTGCGGGTGCTCAGCCGGCCGGAGAGGCAAAACGCGTAAGATAGGGATCGGCCCTATCCCGCTGCGTGCTGTCGATCCTGCTGTCACAACCCTTGATCCGGTCTGATCTTAGACTCGGAATGAACTCCATATGCTTGGACTAGGGATGAACTCTGTATGCTTAAGTCAACCCACGAAATGAGCGTGCGGGCGCTCAGTCGATCGAAGAGGCCGGCCAGAGAGGCATAATGCACAAGCTAGGGATCAACCCGGTCCCCCTCTGTGTGCTGCCAATCGTGCTTCCGGTCCTACTGCCACAACCCTCGGTCTGACTGGGGCTTAGACATGGAATGAACTCTGTATGCCTAAGCTAACCCATGAAATGAGCGTGCGGGGGCTCAGCCGACTGGAGAGCCAGAATGCGCAAGCTGGGAATCGGCCCTGTCCCCCTTTGCATGCTGCCGGTCCCGCTACCACAAACCTCAGCCCGACTGGGGCTTAGACATGGAATGAACTCCCTATGCCTAAGCCAACCCATGAAACGGGCATGCGGGCCTCAGTCGGTCGGAAAGGCAGAATCTGTAAGCCGAGGATCAGCTTGATCCCATCTGCATGCTATCATCCTGCTGTCGCAACCCTCGGTCCGATCTGATCTTAGACTGGGAATGAACTTCATATGCTTGGACTGGGGACGAACCCCGTATGCCTAAGTCAACCCATGAAATGAGCTTACGAGCGCTCAGCTGGCCAGAGAGGCTAGTCGGAGAGGCATAATACGTAAGTCGAGGATCCCCCGATCACCCACTGTGTGCTACCGTACCGCTACCGGTCTTACTGCCACAACCCTCGGTCCGACTGGGGCTTAGACATGGAATGAACTCCGTATGCATAAGCCAACACACGAAATGAGCATGCGGTGTTCAGTCGGTCGGAGAGGCAGAATGCGTAAGTCGGGGATCGGCTCGATCCCCCCTACTCGCTATCGATCCTGCTGCTGGTCCTATTGTCATAACGCTCAGTCCGATCGGATCTTGGACTAGGAATGAACTTCGTATGCCTAAGCCAACCCACGAAATGAGTGTGCGGGCACTCAGCCAACCGGAGAGGCAGAATACGCAAGCCGGGGATCGACCTGGTCCCCCCCTGCGTGTTATCGATCCTGCTACTACAACCCTTGGTCTGATCCAATCTTAGACTGGGAATGAACTCTGTATGCCTAAGTCAACCCATGAAACGAGCGTGCAGGCGCTGAGCCGACCAGAGAGGCATAATACGCAAGTCGAGGATCGACCCGGTCCCCCTTGTGTGCTATCGATCCTGCTATGCAACCTTCGGTCCGGTCTGATCTTAGACTGGGAATAAACTCTGTATGCCTAAGTTAACCCATGAAACGAGCGTGCAGTCGTTGAGCTGGCCGGAGAGGCATAATGCGCAAGCCGGGGATCGGCCCGATCCCCCCTACGTACTGTCGGTCTCGTTGCCACAACCCTTGGTCCGACTGGGGCTTAGAATGGAATGAACTCCCTATGCCTAAGCCAACCCATGAAATGGGCGTGCGGGTGCTTAGCCGACCGGAGAGGCAGAATGCGCAAGCAGGGGATCGGCCTGGTCCTTCCTGCGTGCTACCGATCTTACTGTCGCAACCCTCGGTCTGGTTCGATCTTAGATTAGGAATGAACTCCATATTCTTAGACTGGGGATGAACTTCGTATGCCTAAGTCAACCCACAAAACGAGCGTGCGGACGCTCAGCCGACCAGAGAGGCAGGATACGCAAGCTGGGGATCAAACAGGTGGTACGTGGGTTCAAGCACATCTTCATATTTCTGCCATACCAATGCCATTTTTATGGCTTGTAAATTCATCCAATGTTCGCCTACGCCTTCATGTGAAGTTTCATGGCAAGACGACCCGTTTTCTATTTTTCACGATTTTCAAAACTTTTTACGGTTCGGGATTTTTTAAAATTTTTTTAGAAAGAGTTTTGTCCCCAAATTTGGCAGAGGTGATTCTTGTATTTTTGTTGGCATGCACAAAAAAGTTCAGTTAAAAACACAAGGTGGAGAAGATTTTGTGACCGTTTCAAAAAAGTGTCCGTATTTTAGACACTTTAATGGCTACAGGCAGCAAACCTATAAAATCTCAAATGCTCTTTAAGGGGGTGTGAGTTCTCGAGGTTGGATAAGGGATAGGGGGCCAATATAAGGGCCAAGTACCAGCACCCTTCGTACATCATGTGCGCACACCCCCCGGCCCCCCCAATCGTCGGAACCCCCAATGCCACTGGTTAGGCTCTCCGGCGATGCTCTAGCGATGGTGCCCCGGGTGAAAAAAATGCGGCACCAGTACATGCCCGAGCCCAGCATGTGCACCGTGGCTCAAACTCTTAGACTGGGAATGAACTCCGTATGCTTAGACATGGAATGAACTCCGTATGCCTAATCCAACCCATGAAACGAGCGTGCGGGCGCTCAACCGACTGGAGAGGCAGAATGCGCAAGCTGAGGATCGGCCCGGTCCCCCTCTGCGTGGTGTCGGTCTTGCTGCCACAACCCTCGATCCGGTTGGGGCTTAGACATGGAATGAACTCCCTATGCCTAAGCCAACCCATGAAACGGGCATGCGGGCGCTCAGTCGACCGAAAAGGCAGAATGTGCAAGCTGGGGATCGGCCCGATCTCCCCTGCGTGCTGTCGATCCTACTGCCGCAACCCTCGATCCAGTTTGATCTTAGACTGAGAATGAACTTCGTATGCTTAGACTGGGGATGAACTTCGTATGCCTAAGTCAACCCATGAAACGAGCGTACGATGCTCAGTCAGTCGGAGAAGCCTGTCGGAGAGGTAGAATGCGCGAGTCAGGGATCGACTTGGTCCCTCCTGCGTGCCGTCGATCCTGCTGCTGGTCCTGCTACCACAACCCTCGGTCTGGTCCGATCTTAGACTGGAAATGAACTCCGTATGCTTAGACATGGAATGAACTCTGTATGCCTAAGCCAACCCACGAAACGAGCGTGCGGGCACTCAACCAGCCAGAGAGGCAGAATTCACAAGTCGGGGATCGGCCCGGTCCCCCCTGCGTGCTATCGATCCTACTACCGTAACCCTCGGTCCAGTCCGATCTGAGACTGGGAATGAACTCTGTATGCCTAAGTCATCCCACGAAACGAGCGTTCGGGCACTGAGCCAGCCAGAGAGGCATAATGCGCAAGCTGGGGATCGGCCCGATCCCCCTCTGTGTGCTACTGGTCCCGTTGCCACAACCCTCGGTCCGACTGGGACTTAGACATGGAATGAACTCCCTATGCCTAAGCCAACCCATGAAACAAGCGTGCGCGTGCTCAGTCGGTCGAAAAGGCGGAATGCGCAAGTCGGGGATCGGCCTGGTCCCCCCTACGTGCTACCTGTCCTACTGTCACAACCCTCGATCTGGTCTGACCTTAGACTAGGAATGAACTGCGTATACTTAGACTAGGGTTAAACTCCATATGCTTAGACTAGGAATGAACTCCGTATGCCTAAGTCAACCCACGAAATGAGCGTTTGGGCACGGAACCGGTCGGAGAGGCATAATGCACAAGTCGAGGATCAGCCCGGTCCCCCTCTACGTGCTGCCGGTCCCGCTGCCACAACCCTCGGTCCGACTGGGGCTTAGACATGGAATGAACTCCCAATGCCTAAGCAAACCCACGAAACGGGGGTACGGGCACTCAGCTGGCTTAAGAGGCAAAATGTGGAAGCCGGGGATCAGCCCGATCCCCTCTGCATGCTACCGATCCTACTACTGCAACCCTCGGTCTATTCTGATCTTAGACTAGGAATGAACTCTGTATGCTTAGACTGGGGATGAACACCGTATGCCTAAGTCAACCCATGAAACGAGAGTGCGGGCGCTCAGTCGGCGGGAGAGGCCGGTCGGAGAGGCATAATGCGCAAGCTGGGGATCAGCCTGGTCCCCCTCTACGGGCTATCGATTTCGCTGCCGGTCCTACTGCCACAACCCTTGGTCCGACTGGGGCGTAGACATGGAATGAACTCCGTATGTCTAAGCCAAGCCATGAAACGAGCGTTTGAGCCCTCAGTCGGTCGGAGAGCCATAATGCGTGAGCCGGGGATAGGCCCGGTCCCCCTGCATGCTGTTGATCCTACTGCTGGTCCTGGTGCCACAACCCTCAGTCTGGTCTGATCTTAGACTGGGAATGAACTACGTATGCCTAAGCCAACCCACGAAACGAGCGTGCGGGCGGTCAGCCAACCGAAGAGGCAGAATGCGCAAGCCAGGGACCGGCCCGATCCCCCCTGTGTGCTATTGATCCTGCTGTCGCAACCCTCAGTCTGGTCCAATCTTAGACTGGGAATGAACTCCGTATGCCTAAGTCAACCCATGAAACGTGCGTGCGGGCTTTGAGCCGACTGGAGAGGCATAATGCGCAAGCTGGGGATCGGCCTGATCCCCCTCTGCGTGCTACCGGTCCCGCTGCCACAACCCTCGATCTGACTGGGGCTTAGACATGGAATGAACTTCGTATGCCTAAGGCAACCCACGAAATGGGCGTGCGGGCGCTCAGCCGGTCGAAGAGGCAGAATGCACAAGCCGAAGATAAGCCCAGTCCCCCCTACGTGCTGCCGATCCTGCTGCCGCAACCCTCGGTCTGATCCGATCTTTGACTGGGAATGAACTCATTATGCTTAGACTGAGGATGAACTCCGTATGCCTAAGTCAACCCACGAAATAAGCGTGCAGACGCTCAGCCGACCATAGAGGTAGGATGCGTAAGCCGGGGATCGAATGGGTGGTTGGTGGGTTCAAGCACATCTTCATATTTCTATCATGCCAATGCCATTTTTATAGCTTGTAAATTCATACAATGGTCCCCTACGCCTTCATGTGAAGTTTCATGGCAAGACGACCCGTTTTCTATTTTTCATGATTTTCAAAACTTTTTACGATTCGAGATTTTTTTAAATTTTTTTAGAAAGAGTTTTGTCCCCAAATTTGGTAGAGATGATGCCTGTATTTTTGTTGGCATGCACAAAAAATTTCAGCTAAAAACACGAAGTGGAGAAGATTTTGTGACCGTTTCAAAAAAGTGTCCCAATTTCAGACACTTTAATGGCTACTGGCAGCAAACCTATAAAATCTCAAATGCTCTTTAAAGGGGTGTGAGTTCTTGAGGTTTGATGAGGGATAGGGAGCCAATATAAGGGCCAAGTACCAGCACCCATCGCACATCATGTGCGCACACCCCCCGGCCCCCCCAATCACCGAAAAACCAAATGTTGTCGGTTAGGCTCTCCGACGATGCTCTAACAATAGTGCCCCGAGTGAAAAAAATGTGGCACCAGCACATGCCCGAGCCCAGCATGTGCACTGTGGCTCAAACTCTTAGACTGGGAATGAACTCCATATGCTTAGACATGGAATGAACTCCGTATGCCTAAGCCAACACACGAAACAAGGATGCAGGCGCTCAGCCGACCAGAGAGCCAGAATGCGCAAGCTGGGGATCGACTTGGTCCCCCTCTGTGTGCTACCAGTCTCGCTGCCACAACCCTCGATTCGGATGGGGCTTAGAAATGGAATGAACTCCCTATGCCTAAGCCAACCCACGAAACGGGCAGGCGGGCGCTCAGTCGGTCGGAGAGGCAGAATGCGCAAGCCAGGGATCGACCTGGTCCCTCCTGCATTTGTCGATCCTGCTGCCACAACCCTCGGTCCAGTCCGATCTTAGATTGGGAACGTGCTTAGATTGGGGATGAACTCCGTATGCCTAAGTCAACCCACGAAACGAGCATGCGGGCACTCAGGCGGCCGGAGAGGCAGCCGGAGAGGCATAATGCGCAAGCCGGGGATCAGCCCGATCCCCCTCTGCGTGCTGCTGATCCCGCTGCAGGTCTTGCTGCCACAACCCTCGATCCGGTTGGGGCTTAGACTTGGAATGAACTCCGTATGCCTAAGCCAACCCACGAAACGAGCGTGCGGGCGCTCAGCTGGCCAGAGAGGCAGAATGCGCAAGCCGGGGATCGGCCCGGTCCCCCTTGCTTGCTGCCAATCCTGCTGCCGCTGTAGACACCCAATTTGGTCCAGGCCCGGATCAATTGGGCCTGGTCCAAATGGGTAAGTCCAATTTTATTTTTGTAATTTTTTATTTTTTTATTATTTTATTCTATATTTTATGTATATATTTTCCTTTATATCCTATGTATTTATTATTTATTTATTATTACTATTTATTAATATATATTTTTTTATTTTATATTTTATTTATTTTTGTATTTTTATTTATCTAATTATATATCTGTTATTATTATTATTTTTTTATTTATCCTATAATATTTTTTTGATTTATCTTTTCTAATTTTCTATTTTTTTTTCTTTGATTTTTATTTTGGAAGGTTGAGATTGAAGGCTGAAGAATCCTACTGGGAATAGGGATTCAATCAGAAGAGTCTAGATTGGATTCAAAGATTGAATCCCCGTCCAAAGAGGAATTGGGATTGATCAGAAACTCCTGATCAATCGTTATAAAAGGGACCGCCTGGAACAGAAACACACATAGAGAAAAAACGTGACCAAAGCTACTGATTTGAGAGATAGAAGAGTATAAAAGGCTAAGAAGTATTCTGGGAGTTAGTAGGAATTTTTTTGAAGATTTTGGGCGATTTTTTTCTGGGAATTTTTGGAAAATTCCAGATTTCGGTTGAATTTTCTGACAAAATTTGAATTTTTTGACGGAGATTCCAACCAACTTTGAAGTTTCCGATGAGCTGCCCAGTTTTCGACGACCTGCCCTAGAAACCGACCACCTTTCGACCAACTTCCAGCTAACTTTCGACCAAAAATCCAGATTCCAACGAAATTTTCTAGAATCTGATGTACATTTAGCCGGAGTTCTTCAACAGTTTAGAGAGAAGGGGAAGAAGAGAGAGAGAAGGAAGGAGCTTTCTGTCGAAAAACAGAGGGAAGAGCCTTATATACCCTCCCAAAACGACGTCGTTTTTGCCTTAAGTGACCCAGAAGATCCGCGTGTTTTGTCGAGATCCGACCCAACCCGAGCGTCGACCCACTTCCTGACCCGCCCGTTTCTACCCCCTCCGAGCCGAGCCGAGCTCCAAAGCCACTTCTCTGAGCTGTTTTTTCTTCCTTGAGCCGAGCCGAGCCGAGCCGTACTCCGAGCCGCTCCAGTTTTTTTTTTTTGAATTTTTTTTATTATTTGTTTATTTATTTATTTAATTATTATTTATTAGATTAGGTTTATTTAGTATCCTTTTTACCCTTATTTTATTTTTTATCTTGGTTTTACTTTTCTTTATTTTATTTTTTTTATTTTCACTTTTATTTTGTTTTATTATTTTATTTTCTTTAAATAAAAATCAAAAAAGAATATTTTTGGGGAAAAGTTGAAAGTATCAATTTTCAATTTTCCTTGAAGATCAAAATTTTCCAAAAAAAATATTTTTGGGGAAAAGTTGAAAGTATCAATTTTCCTTAAAAATAAATTTTCAAAAAAAGGTTTTTGAGGAAAAGTTGAAAGTATCAATTTTCCTTGAAAATAAAAGTTTCCAAAAAATATTTTTGGGGAAAAGTTGAAAGTATCAATTTTCCTTAAAAATAAATTTTCAAAAAAATCAATTTTTGGGGAAAAGTTGAAAGTATCAATTTTCCTTAAAAATAAATTTTCAAAAAAATCAATTCTTGAGGAAAAGTTGAAAGTATCAATTTCCTTCGAAATTAAAGTTTCAAAAAAAATATTTTTAGGGAAAAGTTGAAAGTATCAATTTTCCCTGCACAAAAACAATCATTCTTTCCTTCCTTTTTATTTTGATTTTGATTTTGATTTTTTCTTTAAATAATCCGACGATGGAGCCTCTGCAAGTGAAATAGTAGTCTTTCTTGCATACTCTTGAGGTGAGGGGATTTTTTCAATTTTCTGCTAAAAGTATTAGAGTCAATTGAGAATAATTTTCAATAATTAATTACTTGGTAAAATTTTAAGGCTCATTGGATAACACAAATTTCAGCTAGTACCATCTTTTGATGGGCGTTTTGAGGGTGCTATAACCTTCCTTACATGTAACTGAACTCTCGAACCCTGTTCTGGTTAGTAGACCTGAACCTATTCTTTTAGGGACCCTTAAACTTAGGTGTTCCCTAAAAGGACAGATTCCATAAGTGGCCAATCGCACCTAGATAAAAAAAGATTGGTGGCGACTCCTAAAAGTCAATGTCTAGCGATAGATCCCCAGATCTAGACGTTCTGATACAGCTTGGCGACTCCACTGGGGACTTTGAGAGTCAGGCCAGCAAATAATTTGTGTTATCCAAAAGCCTAATAAAATTGAACCCTTTTGTATATATGTATTATTATTCATTCATGTTTATTTACTTTATTAATTATGTCATTCATGTGCATGTGCATAACATGAGCTCTATTCCCGAGCTCCGTCCATCTAGGAGGGAGTAAAGTACCTATTGCTTTCGTGAGGTCTAATGCCTCCGCAGTGGCTAGCAAAATACTCCCACTCAAATTGAACATTTTTCGCTTGTAGCCTGTAATGGGTGAGGATTAGGGTGCCTTACTAGTCTGTGATGGACAAGGATGTAAGGAACAATTTGAGGACCTTTAGACTTTGACCCTAAAACTGCATATAGTGAACCTTAAGAGTGCCTAACCTATAGATAGAGCCATCACTCTTCCCTTTTAGAATTGACCAAAAGCATAGGATTCATTCCTTTTACTTTGTGTGATGTTTAAATTTACTTAGTTATTTGTTCTTTTTTTTGGGTATACTAACCTTTTTCTTATTCTTTTGCATTGGTTCATACGCATATCATAAAGTTGCATAAAGAACATTAGCTTGAAAAACGGTCTTCAACAAATTTTTTTTCATGGACGCCAATGAACGTTTAGTTTGTTCTTCATCAGTATTAGCACCCTGTGGGACACCTAATGAAGTAAGGGCCCAGTCAGAAAAGATTCAACTGAAGATGGGAGATTGCTTGCCGATTGGGTATGACTCTACTCTATCTTAAGAAACATCTATCCTCCTCAAACAGAATAAGTTAGAGGATTTGGTTGATATCTGGAAGAAGATGAGTCCGTCAAAACAAGAGCAGTTTTGTCAAAAACATGGGCATATAGCACACCTTCTAGCAGTGGTTGTCGATGATCAACTAATCAGAGTTGTAGCACAATTCTGGGATCCTACATACAAGTGCTTCATCTTTAATGAAGCTGATATGACTCCCTCCATCGAAGAATACTTGATTTTGTTGGGTCTACACCTCAAGACTCCTGACAAGATATATGTCAAAAAACATAAGTCAGGATTTCGTAAAAGTCTGGCTCAACTCATGGGGATACACAAGAAAGTTATGGATTCTCATACAAAGAAGAAACAAGAATAGGTTTGCCTACCTTGGAAGTTCTTTCATGAGTTTCTGATACAGCATGCCAATGAAGAACGGGGGTTAGACATATTTGCCTTGGCTATATACGGACTAGTAATCTTTCCAAAGGTTTTGGGGTATGTTGAAATAGCAATGGTTGATTTCTTCGAGAGTGTGATCAATGGTTGTAATCCTTCAACGGTAATATTAGCAGAGACTATCAAATCTTTGAATTATTATCATCGGAATGGAGGGCACTTCATAGGATGCATACAGTTATTGTACTTGTGAATGAAAAGCCATTTTGAACAAAGAAATGGTGCTTTCTCGAAGCTTTATATCTGTAATCATTTTTTGATCAAAGAATTCTGTGAAAATGGGTGGTCAAAGCGAAAGTCTAAACAAGAATGGATAACTTTCTTACAAAAGTTGGAAAGTTCTAGGGTGAGATGGTTGGCCCCATGGATGAATCGTGAGCCTATGTTGTATCAATGTGGGGATAGTATAGTGGTTCCACTTCTGGGTTTATGGGGAGTAACAAATTATGCACCACTCTTAGTGAGAAGGCAATTCGGGGGAGAACAGTTTATTCCTATGACTTTGGGCTTCATCAGTTAGACTTCTCTTACAGTGAGCCTAAAGCATTTCAAAGGATGAATGAGATGATTAAAGCATGGAAAAATCCCCAAAGAGTTAGTCCTGGATCGTTCACTGAAAAAGTCACCCCAGGGTACTTGGTTTGGAGAACAAAGAAAAGACAAGAAATGGTATTCACTTATGAAATCTCTCAACCACCAACAGAAGAAAAACTTGAAGAGACACCATCAGAGTTAGAGCTGGCAACAAAAGAATTTGAGTTTGAAAAGATCAAGTTAAAGAAAAAAATTTAGGAACTTCAAGAAGAAAAAGCCCAATGGAAAGGTAGAGCTGAAAGTTATGAAGTTAAAGTTCACAAGATTGCTAGAGAACGTGATACAGCTACTGAAGATCTAGCAAAGTTACACCAGGAGCATAAGAGGCTATGTGTGAGAGAAAGGGCCAAAGCAATAACCATTGTCGAGCTGACTGAGGAAAATACAAGATTAAAATAAGAGTATGCCGAATTGGAAGAAGAAAGTACCAAAGCACAGGCAGAAATTAACATGCTAAACAGTTATTTGAGAAGGTTAAGTCAAAAGTTGGATGAAGAAGGAGACCATATCACTGCATTGGTTAGAGAACATAGAGAATTATCATACCAAGTCTGGTGCGGTAAAAGAGAGAACCTAGGAAGGCAGAAATACATTGAGCACTTAACAACCCAAATTCATAAAGGGGTGTGTAAGGCAAAAGAGATGGTGGAAGAGGCAAAGGCATTAAGACAAGTGGTGGCCCCAGTAGGAGAACATGGACAGCGTCTCTTGAACTTCATAGAAGAAGCCAAAGCCCAGTATGAACAGATCAAACAATTTTATGGTTATAATTCTAGGATGATAAACTCAATGTAGATCAAAGTTTTTTTGGAATAAATGAAATTTTTTAGTTGAATACCGTTTTAAGGCAAATGTTCTTTGCATACATGCATTTTTCATTCATTGCATTCTCATTCATTACACTTAACAAAGCAACCATGTGATGATCATGCAAATTTACTAATTCTGAGATATGGTACTCAAGGTCCCAGGATAGCTCCATCTAGTGAAAATCCTGCCTATCGATACAACACAAGATCCAGAGCAAGGTAAATGGAGGAAAAAAGTTCCCATAGATTTGAAAAGATAGAAAAAGCACAAGAGAAGATTGAAAGTGAGCTAAGCAAGATTCTGGAGGCTCTTAATAATATGAATAAAAGAAAATGAGTTGTAGAAAATATAAGCCAGCAAGTTCCCCCATTACAAGAAGTGGCTGACCCTTTGTACCCTTCAAGTTTTAACCCACCTCAAGCCCAATCTACCCAAGAGGTCCCGCCATAACACTTTGCATATCCAACATATCCTGGAATGCCATCAACTTTCAACCCAGGGTAGTATAATAGTTATATAAATCCTATCTTCACTGAAAAGGCAGCAGAACCAATTCCTGATCTAGATGATTTAAAAGAGAAGGAGAAGGAAAAAATGAGAGTGGAAGTTCAGGAAAGTTCCAAGATTAGCATGCTAGAGCGAAGGCTAGGGGCTGTGGAAGGATTTAGCTTTTATGGGTCGATTGATGCTGCTGGGCTCTGCTTAGTTCCTGATGTGGTTATCCCCCATAAGTTCAAAGCACCAAAATTTGAAAAATATGATGGTACAAAGTGCCCCAAAACCCACATCACCATGTATTGTAGGAAGATGGCAGCTCATACACATGATGAAAAACTATTGATGCATGTTTTCCAGGATAGTCTTACTGGCTCTGCAGCCAAATGGTATGTTCAGTTGGACAGGACTCGCATTCGCCCTTGGAGTGATATGGCACATGACTTTATCAGTCAATATCGACATATCATCGATTTGGCCCCTGATCGTTTGTCTTTATAGAATCTGGAGAAAAAGGCAAACGAGTCTTTTAAAGAGTATGCCCAGAGATGGAGGGATGTTGCTTCTCAGGTACAACCTCCTCTGACTGAGAAAGAAACTACAGTGCTGTTTGTTAGCACTTTAAAACCTCCCTATTATGAAAAGATGATAGGGAATGCAATGAAAAATTTTGCTGATATGGTAATCTCAAGAGAAATCATTGAGAGTGCCATCAAAAATGGCAAGCTAGAAGGAAATGAAGCGTCTAGCAAAAGAGTCCCGAAGAAAAAAGAAACTGAAACTCAGGCTGTGAGCTTTGATAGACAACAACTTAGAGGTTATTCACCTTACCCACCACCAGAATATCTGCCATATCACCCCACTGTAAATAACACTTCCTTTCACCCATACCAACCATTTACACAACCACCATACCCCCAAACATATCAAGCCCCTCATAGACCCCAAAATACCATGTACAGTCCTAACATTCAAAGACACCAAAATCGCCCAACTAACCCTATTGGTGGCTCGCGGGAGCAACGAACTACTCGTGAGAAACCTATTTTTGACCCAATTCCAATGACCTATTCAGAATTATATAAGGAGCTCTACAACAATCATTTGATTGCTTCAAGTAAATTGGAACCCCTCAAGCCACCTTACCCCAAGTGGTATGATCCCACCGCCCACTGTGACTACCATTATGGGATTGCTGGTCATTCTACCAAAAATTGCACTACCTTGAAACATAAAGTGCAATAGTTGATCAAGGATGGGATGATTTGCTTTGATACTGGAGGGATGACTGCACCGAATGTTAGTGGCAATCCTTTGCCAAATTATAATGTGAATGCTATAGGTAAAGAACAGGAGCGCCATGTGAAGAAGGAAGTGGTAGATATTAAGACACCTCTCAACCAACTGTTTGATATTTTATGAAGAGCAGACATGATACAACTAGTAAGTCCACACAGCTATCATGGAGCATATATAACTGGCACCAGTTGTAAGTATCATAGTGGGGCAATGGGCCATTCCATTGAGACCTGTGAGTAGTTTCACCAAGACGTGCAAAAACTCTTGGATTCACATCAAATGGAGATTTATGAAGAAAGAAAAGACTTGAAGAATACTAAAGTGTACATGACTGATAGGCCTGTAAAGTTATTTCCAAAACCAATGACAATTCAATGTGGGAACAAACTAAAGTCAGTCATAGATAAACTCTTCCCCAGGCTGGTAACTTTTAAAGTCCCGACTCTTTTTCCATACAAAGATGATAAAGCTGTACCCTAGAGATATGGCTATGACACTGTAGTTCAAGGGTAGAAAGAAGAGGTCTCCAAAGCCGATGCTTCCAATATAACTGGTGTAGGAGGCATTACCCGAAGTGAAAGATGTTACACTCCAGAAATGTTAGAAAAAGCTAGAAGGGAGAAAGCTAAAGAAGGAGAAAGATGAAATAATCTTGAGATAGAACCTGAAGAAGATCAGCCAAAGCCAGTATCAAAAAGAGAGGTTTATGAATTTCTAAAGCTGGTAAAACATAGTGTATTCTGTTATGGAACAGTTGAATAAAATTCCAGCTCGAATCTTATTATTATCACTGTTGCTGAACTCAGAGCCACACCGAAACGCCCTACTAAAAGTGTTGAATTAGGCATATGTGGCACATAATGTATCTATTGAATATGTGAACCACCTGGCTGGAAATTTAGTCATGCCAAATCACATTTCATTCAGAGATGATGAGATTCCTTTGGAGGGAAAAAGAAATGCCAAGCCTCTACATATCACAGTCAAGTGCAAGAGCCATATTATAGCCAAGGTCCTTATCGATAATGCTTCTGCTATCAACGTCATGCCTATGTCAACTTTGGCAAGGCTACCCATTGATTATTCCCATATGAGGGATAGTAAGATGATTGTGAGAGCCTTTGATAGGACCAGAAAAGAAATCTTGGGAGATATTGAAATGCCTTTACAAATTGGGCCTTGCACCTTCAATATAAAATTTCAAGTGATGGATATCTCTCCATCCTACAACTGTCTGTTAGGAAGACCATGGATTCACATGGCAAGAGCTGTGCCTTTTACTTTGCACCAAAAGATCAAGTTCAATGTAGAAGGTCAATTGGTAGTGGTAGTTGGGGAGGAAGACATGCTAGTGACCCAACCATTGAACACTCCATACGTAGAGGCTGCCGAAGAAGCATTGGAATGCTCCTATCGATCTTTTGAATTGGTCAATTCTATAGGGGAGGGATTTCAAAGTCAATTTTTTTCAAAGATAGTGGTGAGCCAAGTCATCAACAAGGGCTGGTATCCAGGACTTGGGCTAGGCAAAAACTTGCAGGAAATTAAAGAACCTCCAACAATAATAGATAATAGCGACAAGGTGGGCCTAGGCTACGAGATGGCAGAATGGGAAGTCAAAAGAAGGCCATCAAGAAAGACAGCAAGACTGATGTTTATCCCACACTTGTATGAAACCTTCAGACCTAAAGGATTCATATACCCAGATGCAAGTAAAAGTGTGGAAGACAATTTTGCCCAGTTAGCCATTAATGCTGTTGAAGATGAAGTGAGGGTTAATCAAGAAGAGTGAGTTCACCTTTGTCCACCAGATTTTGAGCTCAATAATTGGAGTGCCATCGAGATGCCTTTGACTTTTGATTTTGATACAATGTAATTGTAACATCCCAACAGCTATTGCCCAAGGCATTGGGGTGATCTTTTTTGTTCGGGCCATTCATCATTTATTATTTTTAATAAAAATTAGGAAGTATGCATTTTCATTCATTTCTTCTTGTGTCTTCATTATTTTTATCTCTCCAAGCACATCTTGCCAACATATCCTATTTCATTCAATGCAGGTCTTTAAATGAACATGAAGATAATCATGATAACAATCAAGAGGTTAGCTTTGAGAATTCAATTAACACTGATGAACTTGACAATGAAGAAAATTCTAAAGAATATGTTATGCCTCTGGACCTAATGAGGATGATTGAACAAGAGAATAAGCCAATTGAGCCTCATCAGGAGGTAGTGGACTTAGTGAATCTGGAAGATGAAAAAAATAAGAAAGAGGTTAGAATGGGCACTTCACTTTCATCTGGAGATAGGCAATGAAGGCAGACCTACTTCAAGAATTTGTAGATATATTTGCTTGGTCTTACCAGGATATGCCAGGGCTAAGCACAGAAATAATGGAGCACAGGTTACCTTTAAAGCCAGAATGTAAGCCAGTTCAGCAGAAACTGAGATGGATGAAGCTCGAAATGCTACTAAAGATTAAAAAGGAGGTGAAGAAACAATTTGATGCAAGTTTTCTACAAGTGGCTAAGTATCCAGAATGGGTAGCCAATATAGTCCCAATTCTTAAGAAAGATGGAAAAGTACGAATGTGTGTAGACTATCAGGACTTGAATAAGGCTAGTCCAAAGGATAACTTTCCTTTGCCTCATATTGACACACTGGTAGATAACACGGCTAAGCCTTCGATTTTCTCCTTTATAGATGGTTTTTCGGGGTATAATCAGATAAAAATGGCTATGGAGGATATGGAAAAGACTACTTTTATGACCATGTGGGGAACCTTCTGCTATAAAGTCATGCCTTTCGGGCTAAAGAATGCTGGGGCAACATATCAAAGAGCCATGGTAACACTCTTCCATGACATGATGCACAAAGAGATTAAGGTGTATGTAGACGATATGATTGCAAAGTCTTGTGAGGATGAAGATCATGTTACTAGCCTCAGAAAGTTATTTGAAAGATTGAGAAAATTTTAGCTCAAATTAAACCCAGCCAAGTGCACCTTTGGGGTAAAGTCAGGGAAGTTGCTAGGCTTTGTGGTCAGTGAAAGAGGAATTAAAGTCGATCCCGATAAGATACGGGCCATCCAGAATTTGTCACCTCCCAGCACACCAAAAGAAGTTCAAGGTTTTCTGGGGAGATTGAACTACATTTCTCGGTTCATCTCTCAGCTTACTTATAAATGTGATCCCATATTTAAGCTTCTCCGTAAGAATAATCCTAGGAAATGGAATGAACAATGTCAAGAGGTGTTTGATAAAATTAAGCAATATTTATCAAACCCTCCAGTATTGGTGCCACCTGTTCTAGGGAAACCTTTAATCTTATACTTAACCGTATGTGAAAATTCAATGAGATGTGTGTTGGGACAGCAAGACGAGGCCAATCGAAAGGAGAGAGCTATTTACTATCTGAGTAAAAAGTTCACTGAATATGAATCCAAGTATTCTTCATTGGAGAAAATGTGTTGTGCATTAGCGTGGACTGCCAAAAGACTCAGATAGTATGTGCTCTATCATACTACATGGCTCATAGCGAAACTAGATCCAATTAAGTATATCTTTGAAAAACCTTCTTTATGTGGGAAAATCGCTAGATGGCAAGTAATGCTCTCAAAATACGATATTATATACATGAGCCAAAAAGCAATAAAAGGAGGCGCTATAATAGAATTTCTTACTGATCGTGCTACTGAAGACTATGAACCGATGAAGCTGAAATTCCCTGACGAAGACTTAATGACTATTTCCCAATCGGAGGAAGGGGAACATGTAGAAAAATGTTGGAGAATGTACTTTGATGGAGCTGCTAATGCCTTGGGGCATGGAATTGGGGCAATTCTGATTTCTCCAGAAGAACAATACTGTCCTGTAACAACGAGGTTAAATTTTAATTGCACAAATAACATCACTGAATATCAGGCATGTGTCCTGGGCTTGCAAGCTGCTATAGATAGAAGAGTGAAAGTACTGAAAGTGTTTGAAGACTCAACTCTAGTCATATATCAGTTGAAAGGAGAATGGGAGACAAGAGATTCAAAACTCGTTCTGTATCATAAGTATATTCTAGAGTTGATGAAACAATTTGAAGATATCCAGTTTGATCACTTACCTCGAGAAAAGAATTTGATTGCTGATGCATTGGCTACTCTGGCTGCAATGATTCGAGTTAATGATAATACCGACATTCATCCCATCAAGTTAGATGTTAAGGATATACCAGGTTATTATTCTAATGTAGAGGGAGAAGAAAATGGAAAGCCTTGGTATTATGACATCTTATAGTATGTCAAGGATCAGCAGTATCTAGTTCAAGCAACAAAAAATGATAAAAGGGTCATTCGAAGATTGGCTATGAGCTTTTTCCTGGATGGGGATGTCCTGTACAAAAGAAGTAAGGATCAAGTATTATTGAGGTGCTTAAATAAGACTGAAGCAAAGAAAATCATTAAAGAGGTGCATGATGGAATATGTGAGGCACATACTAGTAGACATGTGATGGCAAGATAGATCATGAGAGTAGGATATTACTAGTTGACGATGGAGAATGATTGCATTGACTATGCTCGTAAATGCCATAAATGCCAGATATATGCTGATAAGATCCATGCTCCACCATCTGCTTTACATGTTATGGCACCACCATGGCCATTTTCAATGTGGGGCATGGATGTCATTAGCCCAATCACCCCAACGGCCTCTAACCGGCACAGATTCATTTTTGTGATGATAGATTATTTCACAAAATGGGTAGAAGCAGCATCATATGCAAATGTGACATGCTCCGTGTTTTGCAAGTTCATAAAAAAAGAGATCATCTGTAGATATGAACTTTTGGAGAGAATTATTTTAGACAATGCTAAGAATCTAAATAGTAAAATGATGTAAGAAATATGTGCTCAATACAAGATTAAGCATCATAACTCGGTACCATACCATCCAAAAATGAATGGGGCAGTTGAGGCAGCCAATAAGAACATAAAAAGGATTTTAGAGAAGATGACCGAGACTTACAAAGATTGGCATGAGAAGTTGCCATTTGCATTGCATACATATCGAACGTCAGTTCGCACCTCTACTGGGGCAACTTTTTTTTCTTTAGTTTATGGGATGGAAGCTGTACTACCAGTGGAAGTAGAGATCCCCTCTTTGAGAGTTTTAAAAGAAGTTGAGTTGGAAGAAGCTAAATGGATCCGAGAACGTTATGAGCAGTTAAATTTCATAAAAGAAAAGAGATTGACTGCATTGTGCCATGGTCAGCTATATCAAAGGAGAATGATGAGGGCTCATGATAAGAAGATTCGGCCCCGTTGCTTTCGAGAAGGAGAGTTGGTTTTGAAAAGAATTTCCCAATCCAGCATGATAGTAGAGGAAAATGGACTCCAAATTGGGAAGGGCCGTATGTGATGAAACAGGCTTTTTCGGGTGGAGTGCTGATACTGACTGAGATGGATGGAAATGATTTACCCCATCCTATAAATTTTGATGCTGTAAAGAAATACTATGCTTGAAAAAAATGAAAAAAAAGAAAAAAAATGATGAAATAAAAAAAAGAGAAAAAATAGAAAAAATGAAAAAATAGAAAAAATAAAAAAATGAAAAAAGAAAAAGTGAAAAAAAAGGACTCAAGGCGAAAACCCTAAAAGGGCGATTTGAGTCATAGGGGGTTTGTCTAAGTTGAAAACCTGAAAAGGCAGCTTAGATAAGGAGAATACAACATTGAATTTAAAAGTCCGCTGATATGGAGGCTAGCAAATTCGGAAGAGTTCCAAGTTGTTAAATACATAAGAGGATTGAGTTTTCAGAAAGAACTTTGAGATGTGTTATCATGATTATCTGATTGTTCATTTTGGGCTTTTTCCCCATACCTATCCTTGTAATTCTTTCTTGGCCAAAGTTTGCCAACATTTTACTAATAAAAAAAACATTTTATTACATTCTTTATGCCTTTTTCTGATGACTGTTTCCCAATCATTCATATTCCTTTCTTCTTAGTACCCCACCATGGAAGAAATGTACAAATGCATTCTTACTTTTTGAGTTTGAAATAATGATTGATGAATGAATAACAACATAAAAAGATTTTTTACATTACATTGAATAAATCAAGAGTGATAAAGGCAGAATCGAGATGTTCAGTTCCTGATTAGGACATTGAATCTGGGAAGAGATTTTTTTACAGGACGATTATGAGTGGAAAAAACAATTAAGAGCTACACTGGTTCAATCTTAGAAGAGCAGTGTAATTGGATCTCTGAAGAATCAAAAGGCTTAATGCCCAAGAGAAAGCTTGAGAAACTTGAGTACCATACATTGAACAGGAATTAATTGGCCAACATTTGCATAGCATGCATTGAAATTCATATGCATTTGCATAGCATACACTACTTTTAGGAAAGTATAGTGTATAGATTCAAGAAGCAGGGGTGTTCCAACATCCCACACAGAGAAGACAGATATCAAGATATTTTGCAAAATTGAAAAAGGAAAAGCTTGTCAGGTAAGTTCCTAATCCTTGAAATAGGATGTCTTTTGGTATCAAGGTTGATTTATAAGACCTTTGGGCGTAATCTCCTGAAATTCCTTCAAACACAACTTTCAACTGCTTTGGACATGATTGTCAAGGAGCAATTTATTTTTTCAAAAGTCGTGGTGCCTCTGTTTAGAGGAGCAATTTACTTTTCAAAGTCGTGGTGCCTCTGTTTAGAAGAGCAATTTACTTTTCAAAGTCGTGGTGCCTCTGTTTAGCGGAGCAATTTACTTTTCAAAGTCGTGGTGCCTCTGTTTAAAGGAGTAATTTACTTTTCAAAAGTCGTGGTGCCTTTGTTTAGAGGAGCAATTTACTTTCAAAAGTCGTGGTGCCTCTGTTTAGAGGAGCAATTTACTTTCAAAGTCGTTGAGCCTCTGTTTAGAGGAGCAATTTATTTTTTCAAAGTCGTTGAGCCTTTGTTTAGAGGAGCTTTGGTTAAAAAAAAAATAAAACCAAAAACAAAAGCAAACAAAAAAAACAAAAAATATAAAAAAAATAAAAAAATGAAAATGTTGAGTTGAATTTTGATTGGGTGTCTACGTCTTTGCACAATTTCTGTTTTACAGAAAATGTGCAAAAAGGGGCAGCTATAGACACCCAATTTGGTCCAGGCCCGGATCAATTGGGCCTGGTCCAAATGGGTAAGTCCAATTTTATTTTTGTTATTTTTTATTTTTTATTATTTTATTCTATATCTTATGTATATATTTTCCTTTATATCCTATGTATTTATTATTTATTTATTATTACTATTTATTAATATTTTTTTATTTTTTATTTTTTTTATTTTTGTATTTTTATTTATCTAATTATATATCTGTTATTATTATTATTTTTTTATTTATCCTATAATATTTTTTTATTTATCTTTTCTAATTATCTATTATTTTTTTATTTGATTTTTATTTTGGAAGGTTGAGATTAAAGGCTGAAGAATCCTACTGGGAATGGGGATTCAATCAGAAGAGTCCAGATTGGATTCAAAGATTGAATCCACGTCCAAAGAGGAATTGGGATTGATCAGAAACTCCTGATCAATCCCTATAAAGGGGACCTCCTGGAACAAAAACACACAGAGAGAAAAAACGTGAGCAAAGCTACTGATTTGAGAGATAGAAGAGTATAGAAGGCTAAGTATTCTGGGAGTTAGTAGAAATTTTTTTGAAGATTTTGGGCGATTTTTTTCTGGGAATTTCTGGAAAATTCCAGATTTCGGTTGAATTTTTTGGCAAAAGTTGAATTTTTCGACGGAAATTTCAGCCAACTTTGAAGTTTCCGGTGAGCTGCCCAGTTTCCGATGACCTTTCCCAGAAATCGACCACCTTTCGACCAACTTTCGGCCAACTTCCAGCCAAAAATCCATATTCCAGTGAAATTTTTCAGAATCCGACGTACATTCAACCCGAGTTCTTCAACAGTTTAGAGAGAAGCGGGAGAGAAGGGGAAGAAGAGAGAGAGAGGGAAGGAGTTTTCTATCAAAAAACAGAGGGAAGAGCCTTATATACCCTCCCAAAACGACGTCGTTTTTGCCTTAAGTGACCCAAAGGATCTGCGTGTTTTGTCGAGATCCGACCTGACCTGAGCGTCAACCCGCTTCCTGACCCGCGCGTGTCTGTCCCCTTCGAGCTGAGCCGAGCCGAGCTCCAAAGCCGCTTCTCCAAGCCGTTTTTTCTTCCTTGAGCCGAGCCGAGCCGTACTCAGAGCCGCTCCAGGTTTTTTTTTTATTTGTTTTATTTATTTATTTATTTATTATTTATTAGATTAGGTTTATTTAGTATCCTTTTTACCTTTATTTTATTTTTTATCTTGGTTTTACTTTTCTTTATTATTTTTTTTTATTTTCACTTTTATTTTGTTTTATTATTTTATTTTCTTTAAATAAAAATCAAAAAAGAATATTTTTGGAGAAAAGTTGAAAGTATCAATTTTCCTTAAAAATAAAATTTCAAAAAAGGGTTTTTTTTGAGGAAAAGTTGAAAGTATCAATTTTCCTTGAAAATAAAAGTTTCCAAAAAATATTTTTGGGGAAAAATTGAAAGTATCAATTTTCCTTAAAAATAAATTTTCAAAAAAATCAATTTTTGAGGAAAAGTTGAAAGTATGAATTTTCCTCGAAATTAAAATTTCAAAAAAAATATTTTTAGGGAAAAGTTGAAAGTATCAATTTTCCCTGCACAAAAACAATCATTCTTTCCTTCCTTTTTATTTTGATTTTGATTTCGATTTTTTTTAAATAATCCGATGATGGAGCCTCTGCAAGTGAAACAGTAGTCTTTCTTGCATACTCTTGAGGTGAGGGGATTTTCTCAATTTTCTGCTAAAAGTATTAAAGTTAATTGAGAATAATTTCCAATAATTAATTACTTGGTAAAATTTTAAGGCTCATTGGATAACACAAAGTTCAGTTGGTACCATCATTTGATGGGCGTTGTGATGGTGCTATAACCTTCCTCACACGTAACCGAACTCCCGAAGCCTATTCTGGTTAGTAGACCTGAACCTATTCTTTTAGGGACCCTTAAACTTAGGTGTTCCCTAAAAGGATAGATTCCATAGGTGGCCAATCGCACCTAGATAAAAAAAGATTAGTGGCGACTCCTAAAAGTCAATAACTAGCGATAGATCCCTAGATCTAGACGTTCTGATACAGCTGTAACCCATGGTTTGATCCGATCTTAGACTGGGAATGAACTTCGTATGCTTAGACTCAACCCACGAAATGAGCGTCCGGACGCTCAGCCGACCAGAGAGGCAGGATGCACAAGCTGGGGATCGAACGAGTGGTTGGTGGGTTCAAGCACATCTTCATATTTTTGCCATGCCAATGCCATTTTTATGGCTTGTAAATTCATACAATGGTCCCCTATGCCTTCATGGGAAGTTTTGTGGCAAGACGACCCGTTTTCTATTTTTCATGATTTTTGAAACTTTTTACGGCTCGGGATTTTTTTAAATTTTTTTAGAAATAGTTTTGTCCCCAAATTTCGTAGAGGTGATTCTTGTATTTTTGTTGGCATGCAACAAAAAATTCAGCTAAAAACTTGAAGTGGAGAAGATTTTGTGATCGTTTGAAAAAAGTGTCCCCATTTCAGACACTTTAATGGCTACTGGCAGCAAACCTATAAAATCTCAAATGCTCTTTAAGGGGGTGTGAGTTCTCGAGGTTCGATGAGGGATAGGGGGCCAATATAAGGGCCAAGTACCAGCACCCATCGCACATCATGTGCGCACACCCCCCGGCCCCCCAATCATTGCAACCCCCAATGCCGCCGGTTAGGGTCTCCAGCAATGCTCCGGTGATGGTGCCCCGGGCGAAAAAAATACCACACCAGCACATGCCCGAGCCCAGCATGTACACCGTGGCTTAAACTCTTAGATTAGAAATGAACTCCGTATGCTTAGACTGGGGATGAACTCCGTATGCCTAAGTCAACCCATGAAACGAGCATTCAGGCGTTGAGCCGGTCGGAGAGGCATAATCCGCAAGTCGGGGAACAGCCCGATTCCCCTCTGCGCACTGCCAATCTCACTGCCATAACCATCGGTCCGACTGGGGCATAGACATGGATTGAACTCCCTATGCCTAAGCCAACCCATGAAACGGGCACGCGGGCGCTCAGTCGATCGGAGAGGCATAATGAGCAAGTCGGGGATCGATCTGGTCCCCCCTACTTGCTGTCGATCCTATTATCGCAACCCTCGGTCCGGCCCGATCTTAGACTGGGAATGAACTTCGTATGCTTAGACTGGGGATGAACTCCGTATTTCTAAGTCAACCCATGAAATGAGCGTGCGGACGCTCAGCCGACCGGAGAGGCAGGATGTGCAAGCCGGGGATCGAACGGGTGGTAGGTGGGTTCAAGCACATCTTCATATTTCTACCTTGCCAATGCCATTTTTATGGCTCGTAAATTCATACAATGGCCCCCTATGCCTTCATGTGAAGTTTCGTGGCAAGACGACCCATTTTCTATTTTTCATGATTTTTGAAACTTTTTGCGGTTCGAGATTTTTTAAAATTTTTTTAGAAGTAGTTTTGTCCCCAAATTTGGTAGAGATGATCCTTCTATTTTTTTTGGCATGTTCAAAAAAATTCAGCTAAAAATTTGAAGTGGAGAAGATTTTGTGACCGTTTGAAAAAAGTGTCCCCATTTTAGACACTTTAATGGCTACTGGCAGCAAACCTATAAAATCTCAAATGCTCTTTAAGGGGGTGTGAGTTCTCGAGGTTCAATGAGGGATAGGGGGCCAATATAAGGGCCAAGTACCAGCACCCATTGTACATCATGTGCGCACACACCTCGGCCCCCCAATCATTGGAACCCCCAATGCCGCCGGCTAGGCTCTCAGGCGATGCTCCGGTGATGGTGCCCCGGGCGAAAAAAATACGGTACCAGCACATGCTCGAGCCCAGCATGTACACCGTGGCTCAAACTCTTAGACTGGAAATGAACTCCGTATGCTTAGACTGGGGATGAACTCCGTATGCGTAAGTCAACCCACGAAACGAGCATGCAGGTGCTCAATCGACTAAAGAGGTCGGTCGGAGAGGCAGAATGCACAAGCCGGGGATCGGTCGGGTCCCCCCTTGTATGCTACAAATCCTGCTACTGGTCTTGCTGCCGTAACTCTCGGTCCAGTCCGATCTTAGACTGGGAATGAACTCCATATGCTTAGACAAGGAATGAACTCCGTATGCCTAAGCCAACCCATGGAACGAGCGTACGGGCACTCAGTCGACCGGAGAGGCAGAATGCGCAAGCCAAGGATCGGCCCGGTCCCCCCTGTGTGTTGTCGATCCTACTACTGCAACCCTTAGTCCGGTCCGATGTTAGACTGGGAATGAACTCTGTATGCCTAAGATAACCCACGAAATGAGCGTTCGGGCGCTGAGCCGGCTGGAGAGGCATAAAGTGCACATCGGGGATCGACCCGATCCCCCTCTGCATGCTGTCGATCTCGATGCCACAATGCTCAGTCCGGCTGGGGCTTAGACATGGAATGAACTCCCTATGCCTAAGCCAAACCACAAAACGGGCATGCAGCCGCTCAACCGGCCTGACAGGCAGAATGCGTAAACCGAGGATCAACCCGATCCCTCCTGTATGCTATCGATCTTGTTGCCGTAACCCTTGATCTGGTTCAATCTTAGACTGGGAATGAACTCGGTATGCTTAGACTAGGGATGAACTCCTTATGCCTAAGTCAACCCATGAAACGAGCATACGAGTGCTCAGTCGGTCGGAAAGGTCAGCCAGAGAGGCATAATGTGCAAGCCAGGGATCACCCCGGTCCCTCTCTGCGTGCTATCGATCCCACTGCCAGTCCTGCTGCCACAACCCTCGATCCGGTTAGGGCTTAGACATGGAATGAACTCCGTATGCCTAAGCCAACCCACGAAGTGAACGTGCGGGCGCTTAGCGGGCCGGGGAGGCAGAATGCGCAAGCCGGGGATCAACCTGGTCCCTCCCTGCGTGCTGTCGATCCTGCTGCTAGTCCTGCTGCTGCCACCCTCGGTCCGGTCCAATCTTAGACTGGGAATGAACTTCGTATGCTAAGACATGGAATGAACTCTGTATGCCTAAGCCAACCCACGAAATGAGCGTGCGGGCACTCAGTCGATCGAAGAGGCAGAATGCGCAAGTCGGGGACCGGCCCGGTCCCCCGTGCATGCTGTCGATCCTGCTGTCACAACCCTCGGTCTGGTCTGATCTTAGATCAGGAATGAACTCCGTATGCCTAAGTCAACCCATGAAACGAGCATGCAGGCGTTGAGCCGGTCGGAGAGGCATAATGAGCAAGTCGGGGATCAGCCCAATCCCCCTCTGCGCGCTGCCAATCTCGCTGCCACAACCATTGGTCCGACTGGGGCATAGACATGGATTGAACTCCCTATGCCTAAGCCAACCCATGAAACGGGCACGCGGGCGCTTAGTCGGTCGGAGAGGCATAATGCGCAAGTCGGGGATAGGTCTGGTCCCCCCTACTTGCTGTCGATCCTGCTATCGCAACCCTCGATCCAGTCTGATCTTAGACTGGAAATGAACTCTGTATGCTTAGACTGGGGATGAACTCCGTATTTCTAAGTCAACCCATGAAATGAGCGTGCGGACGCTCAGCCGCCCAGAGAGGCAGGATGTGCAAGCCAGGGATCGAACGGGTGGTAGGTGGGTTCAAGCACATCTTCATATTTCTGCCTTGCCAATGCCATTTTTATGGCTTGTAAATTCATACAATGGTCCCCTATGCCTTCATGTGAAGTTTCATGGCAAGACGACCCGTTTTCCATTTTTCACGATTTTCAAAACCTTTTGCGGTTCGAGATTTTTTAAAATTTTTTTAGAAAGAGTTTTGTCCCCAAATTTGGTAGAGATGATCCTTGTATTTTTTTTCGCATGTTCAAAAAAATTCAGCTAAAAATTCTAAGTGGAGAAGATTTTGTGACCGTTTGAAAAAATTATCCCCATTCCAGACACTTTAATGGCTACTCGCAGCAAACCTATAAAATCTCAAATGCTCTTTAAGGGGGTGTGAGTTCTCGAGGTTTGATGAGGGATAGGGGGCCAATATAAGGGCCAAGTGCCAGCACCCATCGCACATCATGTGCGCAAACCCCCCCGGCCTCCCAATCACCGGAACCCCCAATGCCGCCAGTTAGGCTCTCCGACGATGCTCCGACGATGGTGCCCCGTGCAAAAAAAATGTGGCACCAGCACATGCCCGAGCCCAGCGTGTGCACCATGGCTCAAACTCTTAGACTGGGAATGAACTCCGTATGCTTAGACATGGAATGAACTCCGTATGCCTGAGCCAACCCACGAAACGAACGTGCGGGCACTCAGCCGGTCGGAGAGCCAGAATGCACAAGCTGGGGATCAGCCCAATCCCTCTCTGTGTGCTACTGGTCCCGCTACCACTACCCTCGGTTTGACTGGGGCTTAAACATGGAATGAACTCCCTATGCCTAAGCCAACCCATGAAACGGGCGTACGAGCGCTCAACCGATCGGAAAGGCAGAATGCGCATGCTGGGATCAGCCCGATCCCTCGTGTGTGCTGTCGATCCTGCAGCTGCAACCCTCGGTCTGGTTTGATCTTAGATTGGGAATGAACTCCGTATGCTTAGACTGGGGATGAACTCTTTATGCCTAAGTCAACCCATAAAATGAGCGTGCGGGCGCTTAACCGATCGGAGAGGCAGAATGCTTAAGCCGAGGATCGGCCTGATCCCCCTGCGTGCTGTCGATCCTGCTACTGGTCCTGCTACTGCAACCCTTGGTTCGGTCCGATCTTAGACTGGGAATGAACTCCATATGCTTAGACATGGAATGAACTCCGTATGCCTAAGCCAACCCACGAAACGAGCGTGCGGGTGCTCAGCCGACCGGAGAGGCAGAATGCGTAAGTCAGGGATCGACTTGGTCCCCACTGCGTGCTGTCGATCCTGCTACCACAACTCTCGGTCCGGTCCAATCTTAGACTGGGAATGAACTTCGTATGCCTAAGTCAACCCATGAAACGAGTGTTCAACGCTGAGCCAGCCGAAGAGGCATAATACGCAAGCCGGGGATCAGCCCAGTCCCTCTCTGTATGCTGTCGATCCCGCTGCCACTACCCTTGGTCTGAATGGGGCTTAAGCATGGAATGAACTCCCTATGCCTAAGCCAACCCACGAAACGGGCGTGTGGGCTCTCAGCCGACCGGAGAGGTAGAATACGCAAGTAGGGGATCGACCCGGTCCCTCCTGCATGCTGCCAATCCTACTATCGCAACCCTCGGTTTGGTCCAATCTTAGACTGGGAATGAACTCCATATGCTTAGACTAGGGATGAACTACGTACGCCTAAGTCAACCCATGAAACGAGCGTGCGAGCGCTCAGCCGGTTGGAGAGGCATAATGCATAAGTCGAAGATCAGCCCAATCCCCCTCTGTGTGCTGCCGATCTCGTTACTGATCCTGCTGCTACAACCCTCAGTCAGGCTAGGGCTTAGACATGGAATGAACTCCGTATGCCTAAGCCAACCCACGAAACGAGCGTACGGGCGCTCAGTCGGGGATCGAACGGGTGGTAGGTGGGTTCAAGCACATCTTCATATTTCTGCCATAAAAATGCCATTTTTATGGCTTGTAAATTCATACAATGGTCCCCTACACCTCCACGTGATGTTTCGTGGCAAGACGACTCGTTTTCTATTTTTCACGATTTTTGAAATTTTTTACGGTTCAGGATTTTTTAAAATTTTTTTAGAAATAGTTTTGTCCCTAAATTTGGTAGAGGTGATCCTTGTATTTTTGTTGGCATGCACCAAAAAATTCAGCTAAACACTCGAAGTGGAGAAGATTTTGTGACCGTTTGAAAAAAGTGTCGTCATTTCAAACACTTTAATGGCTACTGGCAGCAAACCTATAAAATCTCAAATGCTCTTTAAGGGGGTGTGAGTTCTCGAAGTTTGATGAGGGATAGGGGCCAATATAAGGGCCAAGTTCCAGCACCCATCGCACATCATGTGCGACCACCCCCCGGCCCCCCAATTGTCGAAACCTCCAATGCCGTCGGTTAGGCTCTCTGACGATGCTCTGACGATGGTGCCTCGGCTAAAAAATAGCGGTACCAGCACATGCCCAAGCCCAACATGTGCATTGTGGCTCAAACTCTTAGACTGGGAATGAACTCCGTATGCTTAGACATGGAATGAACTCCGTATGCCTATGCCAACCCACCAAACGAACGCGCCGGCGCTTAGCCAGCCGGAGAGGTAGAATGCGTAAGCCGAGGATCGGTCCGATCCCCCTCTGCATGCTGCTAGTATGACTGCCACAACCCTTGGTCCTGCTGGGGCTTAGACATGGAATGAACTCCCTATGCCTAAGCCAACCCACGAAACGGGCGTGCGATCGCTCAATCGGTCGGAGAGGTAGAATGCGCAAGCCAAGGATCGACCCGATCCCTCCTGTGTGCTGTCGATCCTACTACCGCAACCCTCGTTCCGGTTTGATCTTAGACTGGGAATGAACTCCGTATGCTTAGACTGGGGATGAACTCCGTATGCCTAAGTCAACCCACGAAACGAGCGTGCAGGCACTCAACCGATCGGAGAGGCAAATGCGTAAGCTAGGGATCGACCTGGTCCCCCCTACAAGCTGTCGATCCTGCTGCCGGTGCTGCTGCCACAACCCTCGATCTGGTCCGATATAGACTAGGAATGAACTCCGTATGCTGAGACATGGAATGAACTCTGTATGCCTAAGCCAACCCACGAAACGAGCGTGCGGGCGTTCAGTCGACCGGAGAGGCAGAATGCGTAAGTCAGGGACCGACCCGGTGCCCCCTGCATGCTGTCAATCCTACTACCGTAACCCTCGGTCCGGTCTGATCTTAGACTGGGAATGAACTCCGTATGCCTAAGCCAACCCATGAAACAAGCGTTCGGGCGTTGAGCTGGCCGGAGAGTCATAATTCACAAGCCGGGGATCAGCTCGGTCCCCCTCTGTGTTCTGCCAGTCCCGCTACCACCACCCTCGGTCCGACTGGGGCTTAGACATGGAATGAACTCCCTATGCCTAAGCCAAACCCGTATGCTTAGATTGGGAATGAACTTCAGACTGGTCCGATCTTAGACTGGGAGTGAACTCCGTATGCTTAGATTGGGGATGAACTCTGTATGCCTAAGTCAACCCACGAAACGAACGTACGGGCGCTTAGTCGATCGGAGAGGCTGGTCAGAGAGGCATAATTCACAAGTCGAGGAATAGCCCGGTCCCCCTCTGCGTGCTACCGATCCCACTGCCAGTCCTGCTACCATAACCCTCGATCCGATTCGGGCTTAGACATGGAATGAACTCCGTATGCCTAAGCCAACCGATGAAACGAGCGTGCGGGTGCTCAGTCGGTTGGAGAGGTAGAATGCGTAAGCCAAGGATCAGCCCGGTCCCCCCCTGTTTGCTATCGATCTTACTGCTGGTCCTGCTACCGCAACCGTCAGTTCGGTCTGATCTTAGACTGGGAATGAACTCCGTATGCTTAGACATGGAATGAAGTCCGTATGCCTAAGCCAACCCTCGAAACGAGCGTGCAGGCGCTGAGCCGACCCGATCCCCCCTACGTGCTGTCGATCCTGCTGTCGCAACCTTTGGTCCGACCTGATCTTAGACTTGGAATGAACTCTGTATGCCTAAGTTAACCCACGAAACGAGCATGCAGGCGCTGAGCCGACCGGAGAGGCATAATGCGCAAGTCGGGGATCGGCTCGATCCCCCTGTGCGTGCTGCCGGTCCCGCTGCCACAACCCTCGGTCTGGTTGGGGCTTAGACATTGAATGAACTCCCTATGCCTAAGCCAACCCACGAAACGGGCGTGTGGCCACTCAGTCGGCCAGAGAGGCAAAATGCGCAAGCCGAGGATCGGTCCGGTCCCCCCTGCGTGTTGTTGATCCTACTGTCGTAACCCTCAGTCCGGTCGGATCTTAGACTGGGAATGAACTCTGTATGCTTAGACTGGGGATGAACTCCGTATGCCTAAGTTAACCCATGAAACGAGCGTGCGGATGCTCAACCGACCAGAGAGGCAGGATGCGCAAGCTGGGGATCGAACGGACGGTAGGTGGGTTCAAGCACATCTTCATATTTCTGCCATGCCAATGCCATTTTTATGGCTTGTAAATTCATACAATGGTCCCCTATGCCTTCATGTGAAGTTTCGTGGCAAGACGACCCGTTTTCTATTTTTCACGATTTTTAAAACTTTTTATGGTCTGGGATTTTTTAAAATTTTTTTAGAAAGATTTTTGTCCCCAAATTTGGTAGAGATGATCCTTGTATTTTTGTTGGCATGCATAAAAAAATTCAGCTAAAAAATCGAAGTAGAGAAGATTTTGTGATCGTTTGAAAAAAGTGTCCCCATTTTAGACACTTTAATGGCTACTGGCAGCAAACCTATAAAATCTCAAATGCTCTTTAAGGGGGTGTGAGTTCTCAAGGTTTGATGAGGGATAGGGGGCCAATATAGGGGCCAAGTACCAGCACCCATCGGACACCATGTGCGCACACCCCCCGACCCCTTAATCGCTGAAACTAGCTATGCTGCCGGTTAGGCTCTCCGACGATGCTCCGGTGATGGTGCCCCAGGTGAAAAAAATGTGGCACTAGCACATGCTTGAGCCCATCATGTGCACCGTGCCTCAAACTCTTAGACTGGGAATGAACTCCGTATGCTTAGACATGGAATGAACTCCCTATGCCTAAGCCAACCCACGAAACGGGCGTGCGGGCGATCAGCCGGTCGGAGAGGTAGAATGCGTAAGCAGGGGACCGACCCGATCCCCCCTGCGTGCTATCGATCCTACTACTGCAACCCTCGGTCTGATCTGATCTTAGATTGGAAATGAACTCTGTATGCTTAAGCTAACCCACGAAATGAGCGTGCGGGCACCAAGCCGACCGAAAAGGCATAATGCGCAAGCCGACGATCAGCTCGGTCACCCCCTGCGTGCTGCCAATCCTGCTACCGCAACCCTTAGTCCGGTCCAATCTTAGACAGGGAATGGACTTCGTATGCTTAAACATGGAATGAACTCCGTATGCCTAAGCCAACCCACGAAACGAGCGAGCGGGTGCTCAGTCGGTCGAAGAGAAAGAATGCGTAAGTCAGGGATCGGCCCAGTCCCCCTTATGTGCTGTCGATCCAGTTGACGCAACCCTCGGTCCGATCTGATCTTAGACTGGGAATGAACTTCATACGCCTAAGTCAACCCATGAAACGAGCGTGTGGGCACTGAGCCAGCCGAAGAGGAATAATGCGTAAGCCGAGGATCGACCCGGTCCCCCTCTGCGTGCTACCAGTCCTGCTGCCACAACCCTCGGTCCGGCTAGGGCTTAGGCATAGAATGAACTCCCTATGCCTAAGCCAACCCACTAAACGGGCGTGCGGGCGCTCAGTCGGCTGGAGAGGGAAAACGTGCAAGCCGGGGATCGGTCCGATCCCCCTTTTGTGCTACCGATCCTGCTGCCGCAACCCTCGGTCTGGTTTGATCTTAGACTAGGAATGAACTCCGTATGCTTAGACTGGGGATGAACTCCGTATGCCTAAGTCAACCCACGAAATGAGCATGCTGGCGCTCAGTCGACCAGAGAGGTAGGATGCGCAAGTCGGGGATCGAACGGGTGGTAGGTGGGTTAAAGCACATCTTCATATTTCTACCATGCCAATGCCATTTTTATGGCTTGTAAATTCATACAATGGTCCCCTAAGCCTTCATGTGAAGTTTCATGGCAAGCCGACCCGTTTTCTATTTTTCACGATTTTCAATACTTTTTGCAGTTCGGGATTTTTTAAAATTGTTTTAGAAAGAGTTTTGTCCCCAAATCTATTAGAGGTTATCCTTGTATTTTTGTTGGCATGCATAAAAAAAATCAGCTAAAAAGTCGAAGTGGAGAAGATTTTGTGACCGTTTGAAAAAAGTGTCCCCATTTCAGACACTTTAATGGCTACTGGTAGCAAACCTATAAAATCTCAAATGCTCTTTAAGGGGGTGGGAGTTCTCGAGGTTTGATGAGGGATAGGGAGCCAATATAAGGGCCAAGTACCAGCACCTATCACACATCATGTGCGCACACCCCCTGGCCCCCCAATCGTCGGAACCTTCAATGCTGCCAGTTAGGCTCTCCGGCGATGGTGCCCCGGGTGAAAAAAATGTGGCACCAGCACATGCCCCAGCCCAGCATGTGCACCGTGGCTCAAAATCATAGACTGGGAATGAACTCCGTATGCTTAGACAAGGAATGAACTCCGTATGCCTAAGCCAACCGACGAAACGAGCGTGCGGGCGCTCAGTCAGTCGGAGAGGCAGAATGCGCAAGCCGGAGATCGGCCTGGTCCTCCTCTGCATGCTGCCAGTCCCGCTGCCACAACCCTTGGTCCTACTTGGGCTTAGACATGGAATGAACTCCCTATGCCTAAGCCAACACATGAAATGGGCGTGCGGGCGCTCAACCGACCGGAGAGGCAAAACGCACAAGCCGGGGATCAACCCGGTCCCCCCTGCGTGCTGCTGATCCTGTTGCCCAACCCTTGGTTCGATCCGATCTTAGACTAGGAATGAACTCCGTATGCTTAGACTGGGGATGAATTCCGTATGCCTAGGTCAACCCATGAAACGAGAGTGCGAGCGTTCAGCCGGTCAGAGAGGCATAATGTGCAAGCCGAGGATTAGCCTGGTCCCCCTCTACGTGCTATCGATCCCACTGTCGGTTCTGCTGCCACAACCCTCGGTCTGGCTGGGGCTCAGACATGGAATGAAGTTCGTATGGCAAAAGCAACCCATGAAACAAATGTGCGGGTGCTTAGCCGGTCGGAGAGGCTGAATGCGTAAGCTGGGGATCGGCCCGATCCCCCCTGCGTGCTGTCGATCCTGCTGCTGGTCCGGCTGCTGCAACCCTCGATCCGGTCCAATCTTAGACTGGGAATGAACTCCATATGCTTAGACATGGAATGAACTTCGTATGCCTAAGCCAACCCACGAAACGAGCGTCCAGGCACTCAGCCGGCTGGAGAGGCAGAATGCGTAAGTCAGGGATCGGTCCGGTCCTCCGCTGCGTGCTGTCGATCCTACTACTGCAACCCTCAGTTTGGTCTGATCTTAGACTGGGAATGAACTCCGTATGCGTAAGTCAACCCACGAAATGAGCGTGCGGGTGATGAGCTACCGGAGAGGTATAATACGAAAGCGGGGGATCGACCTGATCCACCTCTGCATGCTGTCGGTCCCGCTGGCACAACCCTCGATCCAATTGGGACTTAGAGATGGAATGAACTCCCTATGCCTAAGTTAACCCATGAAACAAGCGTGCGGGCGCTCAGTCGATCGGAGTGACAGAATACGCAAGCCGGGGATCGACCTGATCCCCTTTGCATGCTAGCAATCTTGCTGCTGCAACCCTCGGTCCGATCTGATCTTAGACTGGGAATGAACTCCATATGCTTAGATTGGGGATGAACTCCATATGCCTAAGTCAACCCACGAAACGAGTGTGTGCGTGCTCAGCTGACCAGAGAGGCAGGATGCGCAAGCCGGGGATCGAACGGGTGGTAGGTGGGTTCAAGCACATCTTCATATTTTTGCTGTGCCAATGCCATTTTTATGGCTTGTAAATTCATACAATGGTCCCCTAAGCCTTCATATGAAGTTTCGTGGCAAGATGACCCGTTTTCTAATTTTCACGATTTTCGAAACATTTTACGGTTCAGGATTTTTTAAAATTGTTTTAGAAAGAGTTTTGTCCCCAAATTTTGTGGTTGGCATGCACAAAAATATTTAGCTAAAAACTCGAAGTAGAGAAGATTTTGTGACTGTTTGAAAAAAGTGTCCCCATTTCAGACACTTTAATGGCTACTGGCAGCAAACCTATAAAATCTCAAATGCTTTTTAAGGGGGTCTGAGTTCTCGAGGTTTGATGAGGGATAGGGGGCCAATATAAGGGCCAAGTACCAGCACCCATCGGACATCATGGGCGCTCAGTCGGCCGGAGTGGCAGAATGTGCAAGCTGGGGACAGGCTCGATCCCCCCTACGTGCTGTCGATCCTACTGCTGCAACCTTTGGTCCGATCCAATCTTAGACAGGGAATGAACTCCGTATGCTTAAGTCAACCCATGAAACGAGTGTGCGGGTGTTGAGCTGGCCGAAGAGGCATAATGCGCAAGCCGGGTATCGACCCAATCCCCACTGCGTGCTGCCGATCTTGCTCTCACAACCCTCGGTCCGGCTGGGGCTTAGACATGGAATGAACTCCCTATGCCTAAGCCAACCCACGAAACGGGCGTGTTGGCACGCACAAAAAAATTCAGCTAAAAACTTGAAGTGGAGAAGATTTTGTGACCATTTGAAAAAAGTGTCCCCATTTTAGACACTTTAATGGCTACTGGCAGCAAACCTATAAAACTCAAATGCTCTTTAAAGGGGTGTGAGTTCTTAAGGTTTGATGAGTGATATGGGGCCAATATAAGGGCCAAGTACCAGCACCCATCACACATCATGTGCGTACACCCCCTGGCCCGCCAATCGTCGAACCTCGAATACCGTCGGTTAGGCTCTCCGATGATGCTTCGGTGATGCTCCGACGATGGTGCCCCAACCCTCGGTCCGGCTGGGGCTTAGACATGGAATGAACTCCCTATGCCTAACCAACTTATGAAACAGGCGTGTGGACGCTCAGCCGACCGAAGAGGCAGAATGCACAAGCGGGGATCGGCTCGGTCCCCCATGCGTGCTACCGATCCCGTTGTCGGTCCTGCTGTCACAACCCTCGGTCTGGTCTGATCTTAGACTGGGAATGAACTCCATATGCTTAGACATGGAATGAATTTCCTATGCCTAAGCCAACCCATGAAACAGGCGTGCGGGCGCTCAGCCAGCCGAAGAGGCAGAATGCGTAAGCCGGGGATCGGCCCGATCCCCCTTACGTGCTACCGATCTTACTGCCACAACCCTCGATCTGGTTCGATCTTAGACTGGGAATGAACTCCGTATGCTTAGACTGGGGATGAACTTTGTATACCTTAGTCAACTCACGAAACGAGCGTGCCGGCGCTCAGCTGGTCGGAGAGGCATAATGAGCAAGCCGGGGATCAACCCGATGCCCCACTGCATGCTGTCGATCCCGCTGTCACAACCCTCGGTCCGACTAGGGCTTAGTCATGGAATGAACTCCCTATGCCTAAGCCAACCCACGAAACGGGCGTGTTGGCGTGCATAAAAAAATTCAGCTAAAAACTCAAAGTGGAGAAGATTTTGTGACCGTTTGAAAAAGTGTCCCCATTTCAATCACTTTAATGGCTACCGGCAGCAAACCGATAAAATCTAAAATGCTCTTTAAGGGGGTGTGAGTTCTCGAGGTTTGATAAGTAATAGGGGGCCAATATAAGGGCTAAGTACCAGCACCCATCGCACATCATGTGCGCACACCCCCTAGCCCGCCAATCATCGAAACCCCCAATGCCGCCGATTAGGCTCTCCGACGATGCTCTGGTGATAGTGCCCCAACCTTCGATCCGGTTGGGGCTTAGACAAGGAACGAATTCCCTATGCCTAAGCCGACCCACAAAACGGGCGTGTGGGTGCTAGCGGGCCGGAGAGGCAGAATCCACAAGCCGGAGATCGGCTCGGTCCCCCCTGCGTGCTACTGATCCCGCTATCGGTCTTGCTACCACAACCCTCGGTCTGGTTTGATCTTAGATTGGGAATGAACTTCGTATGCTTAGACATGGAATGAACTCCCTATGCCTAAGCCAACCCATGAAACGGGCGTGCGGGCACTCAGCCAGCCGAAGAGGCAGAATGCGCAAGCCGAAGATCGACCCGATCCCCCCTACGTGCTGTCGATCTTACTGCCGTAGCCCTCGGTCCGGTCCAGTCTTAGACTGGGAATGAACTCTGTATGCTTAGACTGGGGATGAACTCCATATACCTTAGTCAACTCACGAAATGAGCGTGCGGTCGCTCAGCCGATCGGAGAGGCATAATGCGCAAGCCAGGAATCGGCCTGATCACCCACTGCGTACTGCAGATCCCGCTGTCACAACCCTCGGTTCAACTGGGGCTTAGACATGGAATGAACTCCCTATGCCTAAGGCAGCCCACGAAACGGGCGTGTTTGCATGCACAAAAAAATTCAGCTAAAAACTCGAAGTGGAGACGATTTTGTCACTGTTTGAAAAAAGTGTCCCCATTTCAGACACTTTAATGGCTACTGGCAGCAAACCTATCAAATCTCAAATGCTCTTTAAGGGGGTGTGAGTTCTCGAGGTTTGATGAGTGATAGGGGGCCAATATAAGGGCCAAGTACCAGCACCCATCGCACATCATGTGTGCACACCCCCTGGCCTGCAAATCGTCGGAACCTCCAATACCGTCGATTAGGCTCTCCGATGATGCTCTGGCGATGCTCCGACGATGGTGCCCCAACCCTCGGTCCCACTGGGGCTCAGACATGGAATGAACTCCCTATGCCTAAGCCAACCCACGAAATGGGTAGGTGGGTGCTTAGCCGGCTGGAGAGGCAGAATGCACAAGCCGGAGATCGACCCGATCCCCCCTGCGTGCTACCGATCCCATCGTCGATCCTGTTGCAATAACCCTCGGTCCGATCTGATCTTAGACTGGGAATAAACTCCGTATGCTTAGACATGGAATGAACTCCTTATGCCTAAGCCAGCCCACAAAATTGGTGTGCGGGCGCTCAGCCAGCCGAAGAGGCATAATGCGCAAGCTGGGGATTAGCCCGGTCACCCCTACATGCTGTCGATCCTGCTATCGCAACCCTCTGTCCGGTTTGGTCTTAGACTGGGAATGAACTCCATATGCTTAGACTGGGGATGAACTCCGTATGTCTAAGTCAACCCATGAAATGAGCGTGCGGGCGCTCAGTCGACCAGAGAGGCAGGATGCACAAGCCAGGGATCGAACGGGTGGTAGGTGGGTTCATGCACATCTACATATTTCTGCCATGCCAATGCCATTTTTATGGCTTGTAAATTCATACAATGGTCCCGTAAGCCTTCATGTGAAGTTTCGTGGCAAGACGACCCGTTTTCTATTTTTCATGATTTTTGAAACTTTTTACGGTTCGGGATTTTTTAAAATTTTTTTAGAAAGAGTATTGACCCCAAATTCGGTAGAGGTGATCCTTGTATTTTTTTTGGCATGCACAAAAAAATTCAGCTAAAAAATCGAAGTGGAGAAGATTTTGTGACCGTTTGAAAAAAATGTCCCTAATTCAGACACTTTAATGGTTACTGGTAGCAAACCTATAAAATCTCAAATGCTTTTTAAGGGGTGTGAGTTCTCGAGGTTTGATGAGAGATAGGGGGCCAATATAAGGGCCAAGTACCAGCACCCATCTTACATCATGTGCGCACACCCCCCGACCCCCCCAATCACCGAAACCCCCAATGTCGCCGGTTAGGCTCTCCGACAATGCTCCGACGATGGTGCCATGGGTGAAAAAATTACGGCACCAGCACATGCCCGAGCCTAGCATGTGCACCGAGGCTCAAAATCTTAGACTGGGAATGACCTCCGTATGCTTAGACATGGAATGAACTCCGTATGAATAAGCCAACCCATGAAACGAGCGTGCAGGCGCTCAACCGGTCGGAGAGGCAGAATGCACAGGCTGAGGATCGACCCGGTCCCCCCTGGGTGCTATCGATCCTGCTACCACAACCCTCGGTCCAATCCGATCTTAGACTAGGAATGAACTCTGTATGCATAAGTCAAACCATGAAACGAGTGTGCGGGTGCTGAACCGACTGAAGAGGCATAATGTGCAAGTCAGGGATCGGCCCGGTCCCCCTCTGCATGCTACCAGTCCCGCTACCATAACCCTTGGTCCGGTTGGGGCTTAGACATGGAATGAACTCTCTATGCCTAAGCCAACCCACGAAATGGGCGTACGGGCGCTCAACTGGCCAGAGAGGTAGAATACGCAAGCCGAAGATCGGCCCAGTCCCCCCTGCATGCTACCAATCCTGCTGTCGCAACCCTCAGTTTGGATCGATCTTAGACTAGGAATGAACTCCGTATGCTTAGATTGGGAATAAACTTCATATGCCTAAGTCAACGCATGAAACGAGCGTACGGGCGCTCAGCCAGCCGTAGAGGCCGGTAGGAGAGGCATAATGCACAAGCTGGGGATCAGCCCGATCTCTCTCTGTGTGCTACCGATCTCGCTGTCGGTCTTGCTACAACAACCCTCAGTCCGGCTGGGGCTTATACATGGAATGAACTCCCTACGCCTAAGCCAACCCATGAAACGAGCGTGCGGGCACTCAGCCAGTCGGAGAGGCAGAATGCGTAGGTCGGGGACCAGCCCAGTCCCTCTTACGTGCTATCGATCCTGCTGTCGCAACCCTCGGTCCAGTCTGATGTTAGACTGGGAATGAACTCCATATGCTTAGACTGGGGATGAACTCCGTATGCCTAAGTCAACCCACGAAACGAGTGTGTGGGCGCTCAACCGATCATAAAAGCATAATGCGCAAGTTGGGGATCAACCTGGTCCCCCTCTGCATGTTGCCGATCCCGCTGTCGGTCCTGCTACCACAACCTTCAGTCCGGCTTGAGCTTAGATATGGAATGAACTCCATATGCCTAAGCCAACCCATGAAACAAGCGTGCGGGCGCTTATTCGATCGGAGAGGTAGAATGCAAAAGTCAGGGACTGGCCCGGTCCCCCCTACGTGCTATCAATCCTGTTGCCACAAACCTCGGTTCAGTCTGATCTTAGACTGGGAATGAACTCCGTATGCCTAAGTCAATAGACGAAATGAGCGTTCGGGCGCTGAGCAGGTCAGAGAGGCATAATGCGTAAGCCGGGGATCAGCCCGATCCCCTTCTACGTTCTACCGGTCTCGCTGCCACAACCCACGGTCCGACTGGGGCTTTGACATGGAATGAACTCCCTATGCCTAAGCCAACCCACGAAACAGGCATGCGGGCGCTCAGCCTACCGGAGAGGTAGAACGCACAAGCCTGGTATCGACTCGGTCCCTCCTGCGTGCTGCAGATTCTGCTGCCGCAACCCTCGGTCCGATCTTAGACTGGGAATGAACTCTGTATGCTTAGATTGGGGACGAACTTCGTATGCCTAAGTCAACCCACGAAATGAGTGTGCGAACGATCAGCCGACCAGAGAGGCAGGATACGCAAGTCGGGGATCGAACGGGTGGTAGGTGGGTTCCAGCACATCTTCATATTTCTGCCATGCCAATGCCATTTTTATGGCTTGTAAATTCATAAAAGGTCCCCTATGCCTTCATGTGAAGTTTCGTGGCAAGATGACCTATTTTCTATTTTTCACGATTTTTGAAACTTTTTACGGTTTGAGATTTTTTAAAATTTTTTTAGAAAGAGTTTTGTCCCAAAATTGGTAAAGGTGATCCTTACACTTTTGTTGGTATGCACAAAAAAATTTAGCTAAAAACTCGAAGTGGAGAAGATTTTGTGATTATTTGAAAAAAGTGTCCCCATTTCAGACACTTTAATAGCTACTGGCAGCAAACCTATAAAATCTCAAATGCTCTTTAAGGGGGGTGAGTTCTCAAGGTTTGATGAGGGATAGGGGGCCAATATAAGGGCCAAGTACCAGCACCCATCGGACATCATGTGCGCACACCCCCCTGGCCCCCCAATCAACGAAACCCCCAATACCGCCGGTTAAGCTCTCCGGTGATGCTCTGGTCATGCTCCGACGATGGTGCCCCGGGCATAAAAAATGCAGCACCAGCACATGCCCAAGCCCAGCATGTGCACCGTGGCTCAAACTCTTAGACTGGGAATGAACTCCGTATGCTTGGACATGCAGTGAACTCTGTATGCCTAAGCCAACCCAAGAAATGGGCGTGCAGGCGCTCAGCCGGTCAGAGAGGCAGAATGAGTAAGCTAAGGATTGGCCCGGTCCCCTCTGCATACTGTCGATCCTGCTGCTGCAACCCTCGATTTGGTTACATCTTAGACTGGGAATGAACTCCGTATGCTTAGACTGGGGATGAACTCCGTATGGCTAAGTCAACCCACAAAACGAGTGTGCGGGCGCTCAGTTGGCCTGAGAGGCAGAATGCGTAAGCCAGGGATCGGCCCGATCCGCCCTGCGTGCTACCGATCCTACTGCTGGTCTTGCTGCTGCAACCCTTGGTCCGGTCTGATCTTAGACTTGGAATGAACTCTGTATGCTTACACATGGAATAAACTACATATGCCTAAGCATATTGCCATGCCAATGCCATTTTTATGGCTTCTAAATTCATACAATGGTCCCCTAAGCCTTCATGTGAAGTTTCATGGCAAGACGACCCGTTTTCTATTTTGCACGATTTTTGAAACTTTTTACGGTTTGGGATTTTTTAAAATTTTTTTAGAAAGAGTTTTGTCCCCAAATTTGGTAGAGGTTATCCTTCCATTTTTTCTGGCATGTATAAAAAACTTCAGCTAAAAACTTGAAGCGAAGAAAATTTTGTGACCGTTTGAAAAAAGTGTCCCCATTTCAGACACTTTAATGGCTACTGGCAGCAAACCTATAAAATCTCAAATGCTCTTTAAGGGGGTGTGAGTTCTCGAGGTTTGATTAGGGATAGGGGGCCAATATAAGGGCAAGTACCAGCACCCATCGCATATCTTGTGCGCACACCCCCCGGCCCCCCAATCGTCGAAACCCCCAATGCCGCCGGTTAGGCTCTGCGGTGATGGTACCCCGAGCAAAAAAAATACGGCACCAGCACATGTTTGAGCCCAACATGCACACCGTGGCTCAAACTCTTAGACTGCGAATGAACTCCGTATGCTTAGACATGGAATGAACTCCGTATGCCTAAGCCAACCCACGAAACGAGCGTGTGGGCGTTCAGTCGGGTGGAGAGGCAAAATGCGCAAGCTGGGGATTGGCCTGGTCCCCCTCTACGTTCTCCGATCCTGTTGCCACAACCCTTGGTCCGACTGGGGCTTAGACATGGAATGAACTCCCTATGCCTAAGCCAACGCACGAAACGGGCATGCGGGCGCTCAGTCGACTGGAGAGGCAGAATGCCCAATCTGGGGATCGGCTCGATCCCACCTACGTGCTGTCGATCCTGCTATCGTAACCCTCGGTCCAGTCTGATCCTACGTACACAAACTGGCTTTCTTGCCTCTTCCATGCCCATGCTCTTGGGCCTCTGGTTGTTGGCTAGCAATGTCGCTTTGGGATGCCATCTCTTCAATCACGATCTAACCTGCACAACACAAACACGCAGAATCGAACTCGCTCTGATACCAACTGTCACGGGCTCTGACCTTAGACTCAGAGACCGTGCGGTCTTAGGCTTGGAATCTCCTCTTTTATGCCTAAGTCAGCCTAAAACACAAGCGTGCGGGCATTAGAACAATGGGAAGGGCTGATTACGCATGTTAAAGAGAAACACGATAAGAAGACAGAATTCTGGAAATGCTCTTGTATTCACTGAAATAGAAGTGTTTGATGGTGTACAAATGAGGATGGACCAGCCCTCTATTTATAGTTGAGGCTCCAAGTACAACTTAATGGCATATCCCTCGAATAAAGGCTAAAATCATGGGATTATACAGATTACAATCAACCAGGATGCTAACTCCTGATTTTCAGGGTCAAGCAAATCTGTCGGGATGCTCCAGCTGAACCTGCCTGCTTCCAAAAGCTTCCCTTGCGTGTCCAGCACCTTGGGCCCTTCTGGATGTGGTACGGGTAGCTTGTATGCCAGGCCTTGGTCTCACGGGCTGGCCTGCAAGTTGGGCGGGCGTTCTGAACTCATTTGCTAGGCTTTGCACACAGATACCCGCCAGCATGCCTGGTCTACGGACCTTAACCTCTGGCTTGCCTGCTGGTGCACCTGATGTGCCTGGCGTGCCTGTCCAGGGCGTGACATTCTCCCCCACCTGATTGCATAACACCCTTGTTGCATCTTCTGCATAGTGCTGCCCGATCTGGTCCTCGAACTTCCCTAAGTCATCTGCTGGTTCCCAACTCACCTCACTGTCTGGAAGTCCCTTCTAGTGCACCAAGTACTCTTGTCTTGGCGATAATTCTTTCATCTCACCTCCCGGTCAACTATGATGCTGTGGACCTCCTTCTCATATGAGGCCCTTGCTCCCAATGGTGCATGCTTTGACTCTGCCTGTCCTGGATCTCCCTCATCCTTATGGAACGGCTTAAGCATGCTCACATAGAACATCGGGTGTACCCTCGGCTTGGGTGGCATATCCAGCTTGTAGGCAACCTTACCTACCCTCTTGACTACTCTGAAAGGTCCCTCATACCTCCGAACTAGGCCTTTGTGCAGCCCCTTATGGCGCACAATGGGATGCAGCTTCACCAACACCAAGTCTTCACCCTGGAACTGCACGTCCCGCCTATTCTGGTCTACCCACTTCTTCGACCTCTTGGTCGCCTTGTGTAGACAAACTCTGGCCAAGTTAGTTTGCTCCTACCATGCCTTGGCAAACTTGTATGCTGCTGGATTCAGCCCTGTATAACCTGCAGCAATCGAATCGGGTGTTAGTGGTTATTGCCCTATCACAACCTCAAATGGGCTCTGGTTCATTGCCTCGCTCCTTTGTAAGTTGTAGGAAAACTGCGCAATATCTAGCAGCTTTGGCCAGTCCTTTTGTGTGGCACTCACATAGTGCCTGAGGTAAATCTCCAATAGTCCATTTACTTGCTCTATCTGCCCATCAGCCTGTAGATGCATGCTGGTGGAAAAGTTCAAGTCTGACCCCAATAGCTTGAACAACTCAGTCCAGAACCTGCCTGTGAAATGCCCATCCCGATCACTAACAATGGTCCTCGGCACTCCCCAGTACTTAACCATGTTCTTCAAGAACAATCGAGCTGCCTCCTCGACTGGGCACTCCTTGGTTGCTGGAATGAAGATTCCATACTTGGAAAACCTGTCCACCACTACCATGATGCTTCCAAACCCTTTTGCTTTAGGTAGACTGACTATAAAGTCTAGATAAACACTCTCCCATGGTCGCTCTGGCACTGGCAATGGCTCTAAGAGACCCCCTGGTTTCTTGAGCTCCACGTTGTCCTGTTGGCACATAAGACAAGTCTTCACATAGGCCTCCACATCATCCCTCATGTGCGGCTAGTAGTATCGGTCCTTGATCAGCGCTAGGGTGCGGCTCACTCCGGGGTGTCCAGCCCATCTTGAATCATGGCATTCTTGCAAAACTTCCTTGTGGAGCTTCCCGTGCTGCGACACAAATAATCTACTACCCCTGGTGTACAACAACCCATCCTGCAACCAAAACTACCTAGTTTTACCTTGTTGGGCGTACTCCATCAAAGCCTTGGCTATAAGATCATGCGTAAGTCCCTTCTTGATGCGCGGCACCAGTGACCCCTCTGGTTGACTAATGACAGCAAGGTTAGCCTTTCTGCTCAGGGTGTCTGCCACTAGGTTCACCCGTCCTGGCTTGTACTCTATCTGAAAATCAAATTCTGTAAGAAAATCTTACCATCTCACCTGCTTGGGGGACAACTTCTTTTACGTCTGGAAGTAGCTGGTCACCACATTGTCCGTCCTCACCACGAACCTCGACCCCAACAGGTAATGGTGCCAAGTGCTCAAGCAGTGTACCACTGCAGTCATCTTCTTCTCTTGGACCGTGTACTTACGTTCAGTCTCGTTCAGCTTCTTGCTCTCGAACGCGACTGGACGTCCCTCCTGCATCAACACGCCCCCTATGGCAAAGTCTAATGCATCCGTATGTACCTTATACGACTTGGCATGGTCTGGCAAGGCCAAGACTGGCTCCTTGGTCATAGCCCGCTTCAACCTATCAAAGGCTTCCTGGCACCCTACGCTCCACTCCCATGCTCTCCCTTTCTTGAGCAAGTCAGTCAATGGCGTGGCTATTGCTGCGTGACCTTTGATGAAGTACCTATAGTAGTTAACCAGCCCAAGGAATGATCTCAACTTAGTGACCTTGGCTGGCGGTTGCCACTCCAGGATGGCGTGTATCTTGCCTTCATCTATGAGTATCCTACCACCTCCCACTATGTGGCCTAGGAACGGGATCTCTTGCTGGGTGAATGAGCACTTCTCCCTCTTGACAAACAGCTTGTGCACCCGCAACACCTCGAACACCTGTCTCAAGTGGTCTACATGCTCTCCCAAAGTCTGGCTGTAGATCACAATGTCATCCAAATAAACCACAACAAATCGATCAAGGAACGACTGAGGTACCTTGTTCATAAAGGTGTAAAATGTTACTGGGGCATTCGTGAGTCTGAAAGGCATCACCAAGAACTCATACGAACCATACCGAGTGACACATGCTGTCTTTGGCTCATCTCCCTCCATGATCTTGACTTGATAGTAGCCCGACCTCAAATCCAGCTTGGTGAACCACCTTACGCTCCCAAGTTGATCGAACGAGTTCACAATGAGTGGGATGGGGTACTTATTCTTGATGGTTAGCTTGTTCAAAGCTTGGTAGTCTATGCACAGCTACAACGACCCATCATGCTTGTGCTGGAATAGAACCGGTGCACCATAGGGCACCTTCGATGGCCTGATGAAGCCAGCATCAACTAACTCTTTGAGCTGCTTCCTCAACTCTTCCAACTCTGGTAGAGACATTCGATAAGGGGCTCTAGCTGGTGGCTTGGCCTCAAACACTAGCTCGATCTTGTGGTCCACCTCCCTCTTAGGTGGTAGCTTGCTAGGCAGCTTTGCGTGCATCACATCACTAAAGGTCTTCAGCACCTTTAACACCTCCAAGGGTGACTCGGTCTCTTTCTCCCTTGGCTCATCATATTTCAAAGCTGCCAAGAAGGTGTCTTCTTGTCTGCTTATCGCCTTGGCAAATTGGATGGTTGAGACCACCCGTGACCCAACTTCGAACCCTCTCCTCAATGGCACTAGGCATTGGCACTGTGCATCCAAGATGCAAACACAATCGACAAAAGGCACAAAGAGGGCATTAATCCGAACAAGGAAATCCAACCCAATCACAAACTCATAGTCGTCAAGGGGTATTACCTTTATGGTCTCCTTGCCTTTCCGGTCTCCAAGTTGCAACTCCATTCTTGGATTCACCATTTTGATGGTACCAATCCCTTTCTACACCTTTAGTCTGAGCTTCCGGGCTTTATCACCTGAAATAAAAAGATGTGAGGCACCTGTGTCCACCAGTGCATTCACCTTCTGACCCACAACCATTAGATCCGCAAACATCAAGCCCTTTGGCTTGCGGTTCCTCTTACTCTGGACAGCATTGAGCACCAACGACCCAAGCTTTGCTGCCCCTGACTCTGGCTCCTCGTCAAACTCCTTGTCTATAGCAGCCAGTTTGCCCTTCTGCGGGCAATTACGTGCTATGTGGCTCCCTCGACATAGGTAGCATGCTAGTGGCTCTCGGTCCCCTTTTGCTTTCCACTTGCCTGCTGGTGGCTTCCTCTCACCATCCTTGGTCAAATGGTCTCGATCTCCATCCTTGGACTCCTGGTCACGGTCCTTCCCTTTGGACTACTTCTTTCGATCCCTATCGTCCCTGCCCTTACCCTTGGGCTTGGTAGACTCGAACTTGTTCAAAGGTTTGAACTCTATCAAGGCCTCAGCAGTAGTCATGGCTTTAGCCAAGTCATGAACTCCTCTATTTTGTAGCTCATGCTTCACCCACGGCTTCAGCCCATCCATGAAAGCAAGTAAGGCATCCTTCTCACCTAGATTCGAGATCTGTAGCATCAGTTCAGAGAATTTTTGGACATACTCCCTTATGTCCCCTTGCTGGCTCAACCTGTGTAACTTTGCTCGCACCTCATCATCGGCATACTCCGGGTAACTCTGAACTCTTTTTGGAACTCTGCCTAGGTTCCAATCTTGGCGCTTCTACACCTGACATCATCACACCTGCACCTCCACCACAAAAGGCTACATTAGTGAGATACATAGCAGCGGTGCTTACCTTGATCGCCTCGTCTTACATGCCCATGGCCTGGAAGTACTGCTCCATACCCTATAGGTAGTTGTCTACTTCCTTGGCTGCCCTAGTCCCCTTGAACTCCTTAGGCCTGGGGACATCCAATCTGGACTTGGACACTCCAACAAACATGCCATTCCCTATGGCAGTCTTGCAAGCAATAAGCTCACTGGCAAGCTCTTCCATCCGCTGGCGCATGGCCTCCATGCCATCACGCAAGGTCAGCATTTCAGCCTCCAAGGTTTGATTCTTTTGGGTGAACACGTCCATGCCTTTGTTGAGAGCAGCTTCCATCTCACTTTGGATCTCCTCCCCCATGGAGTCTAGCGATGCAATGTGAGTCTCTACCTCCTCAAGCTTCTCCCTCATGTTGCCTACGATCACCTCTACCTTGGCCAGCCTACCGTCCATGGTAGACTAGATATCTCTAGAACTGGCTTACTTGCCTCTTCCACGCCCATGCTCCGGGGCCTCTGGTTGTTGGCTAGCAACGTCGCTTTGGGATGCCATCTCCTCAATCACGATCTAACCTGCACAACACAAACACATAGAATGAACTCACTCTGATACCAACTGTCACGGGCTCCGACCTTAGACTCAAAAACCGTGCGACCTTAGGCTTGGAATCTCCTTCTTTATGCCTAAGTCAGCCTAAAACACAAGCGTGCGGGCACTAGAATAATGGGAAGGGCTGATTACGCAAGTTAAAGAGAAACATGATAAGAAAATAGAATTTTGGAAATGCTCTTGTATTCACTGAAATAGAAGTGTTTAATGGTGTACAAATGAGGGTTGAGAAGCCCTCTATTTATAGTTGAGGCTCCAGCAACAACTTAATGGAATATCCCTAGAATAAAGGCTAAAATCATGGGATTATACAGATTACAATCAATCAGGATGCTAACTCCTGATTTTCAGGGTCAACCAAATCTGTCGGGATGCTCCAGCTGATCCTGCCTGCTTCCAGAAGCTTCCCTTGTGTGTCCAGCACCTTGGGCCCTTCTGGATGTGGTGTGGGCAGCTTGTATACCAGGCCTTGGTCTCACGGGCTGGCCTGCAAGTTGGGCAGGTGTTCTGAACTCGTTTGCTAGGCTTTGCGCATAGATACCCGCCAGTACGCCTGGTCTGTGGGCCTTAACCTCTTGCCCACCTGCTGGTGCACCTGATGTGCCTGGTGCGCCACAACCCTTGATTCAGCTGGGGCTTAGACATGCAATGAACTCCCTATGCCTAAGCCAACCCACGAAAAGGGTGTACGGGTGCTCAACCAGGCATAGAGGCAGAATGCGCAAGCCAAGGATCGGCCAGGTCCCCCTACGTGCTGTCGATCGTACTGCCACAACCCTCGGTCTAGTTTGATCTTAGACTGGGAATGAACTCCGTATGCTTAGGCTCAGGATCAACTTTGTATGCCTAAGTCAACCCACGAAACGAGCGTGCGGGCGCTCAGCCGACCAGAGAGGCAGCATGTGCAAGCCGGGGATCGAATAGGTGGTAGGTGGGTTCAAGCACATCTTCATATTTCTGCCATGCCAATGCCATTTTTATGGCTTGTAAATTCATACAATGGTCCCCTAAGCCTTCATGTGAAGTTTCATGGCAAGACGACCTGTTTTTCTATTTTTTATGATTTTTGAAACTTTTTACGGTTTGGAATTTTTTTAAATTTTTTTAGAAAGATTTTTGTCCCCAAATTTTTTAGAGGTGATCCTTTTATTTTTCTTGGCATGCACAAAAAAATTCAGCTAAAAACTCGAAGTGGAGAAGATTTTGTGCCCGTTTGAAAAAAGTGTCCCCATTTCAAACACTTTAATGGCTACTGGCAGCAAACCTATAAAATCTCAAATGCTCTTTAAGGGGGTGTGAGTTCTTGAGGTTTGATGAGGGATAGGGGGCCAATATAAGGGCCAAGTACCAGCACCCATCGTACATCATGTGTGCACACCCCCCGCCCCCCAATCACCGGAACCCTCAATGCCTCCGATTAGGCTCTTCGATGATGCTCCGACGATGGTGCCCCGGGCGAAAAAAATGCGGCACCAGCACATGCCTGAGCCCAGCATGTGCAGCATGGCTCAAAATATTAGACTGGGAATGAACTCCGTATGCTTAGACATGGAGTGAACTCCATATGCCTAAGCCAACCCACGAAACGAGCTTGCGGGCGCTCAACCGATCGGAGAGGCAGAATGCGCAAGCCGGAGATCAACCCGATCCCCCCTGTGTGCTATCGATCCTACTACCGCAACCCTCAATCCGATCTGATCTTAGACTGGGAATAAACTCCATATGCCTAAGTCAACCCACGAAACGAGCGTGCGGGCGCTGAGCCGACCGAAGAGGCATAATGCGCAAGCTGGGGATCAGCCCGGTCCCCCTCTACGTGCTGCCGGTCCCGCTGCCACAACCCTCGGTTCGGCTGGGGCTTAGACATGGAATGAACTCCCTATGCCTAAGCCAACCCATGAAACGGGCGTGTGGGCGCTCAGCCAGTCGGAGAGGTAGAATTTGTAAGCCAGGGATAGGCCCGGTCCCCCCTGCGTGCTGTCGATCCTACTGCCACAACCCTCAGTCCGATCCGATCTTAGACTGGGAATGAACTCTGTATGCTTAGATTGGGGATGAACTCCGTATGCCTAAGTCAACCCATGAAATGAGAGTGCGGGCACTCAGCCAGCCAGAGAGGCATAATGCGTAAGCCGAGGATCAGCCCGATCCCCCTCTGCGTGCTGTCGATCTCGCTGTCAATCCTGCTGCCACAACCCTCGGTCTGGCTGGGGCTTAGACATGGAATGAACTCTGTTTGCCTAAGCCAACCCACAAAACAAGCGTGCAGGTGCTCAGTCAGTCGGAGAGGCAGAATGTGCAAGTATGGGATCAGCCCGATCCCCTCTGCGTGCTGTCGATCCTGCTGCTGGTCCTGCTGTCACAACCCTCGGTCTGGTTCAATCTTAGACTGGGAATGAACTCCGTATGCTTAGACATGGATTGAACTTCGTATGCCTAAGCCAACCCATGAAATGAACGAACGGGCGTTCAACTGACCAGAGAGATAGAATGCACAACTCGGGGATCGACTCGGTCCCCCCTGCGTGCTGTCGATCCTACTACCACAATGCTCGGTTCGGTCCGATCTTAGACTGGGAATGAACTCTGTATGCCAAAGTCAACCCATGAAACGAGCGTGCGGGCGCTGAGCCGACAGAAGAGGCATAATGTGCAAGCCGGGGATCGGCCCAGTCCCCCTCTGCTTGCTACCGTTCCCGCTGCCACAACCCTCGGTCCAGCTGGAGATTAGGCATGGAATGAACTCCCTATGACTAAGCCAACCCACAAAACGGGCGTGCGGGCGCTCAGTCGATTGGAGAGGCAGAATGCGTAAGCCGGGGATCAGTTCGGTCCCCTCTTGTGTGATGTCGATCCTGCTGCCGCAACCCTCGATCCTATCCGATCTTAGACTAGGAATGAACTCCGTATGCTTATACTGGGGATGAACTCCGTATGCCTAAGTCAACCCATGAAACGAGCGTGCGGACGCTCAGCCGACCAGAGAGGCAGAATGTGCAAGCTGGGGATCGAACGGGAGGTAGGTGGGTTCAAGCATATCTTCATATTTCTGCCATGCCAATGCCATTTTTATGGCTTGTAAATTCATACAATGGTCCCCTAAGCCTTCATGTGAAGTTTCGTGGCAAGATGACCCGTTTTCTATTTTTCACGATTTTCAAAACTTTTTACGGTTCGAGATTTTTTTAAATTTTTTTAGAAAGAGTTTTGTCCCTAAATTTGGTAGAGGTGATCCTTGCATTTTTGTTGGCTTGCATAAAAAAATTCAGCTAAAAACTCGAAGTGGAGAAGATTTTGTGACCATTTGAAAAAAGAGTCCCCATTTTAGACACTTTAATGGCTACCGGCAGCAAACCTATAAAATCTCAAATGCTCTTTAAGAGGGTGTGAGTTCTCGAGGTTTGATGATGGATAGAGGACCAATAGAAGGGCCTGGTACCAGCACCCATCACACATCATATGCGCACACCCCCCGGACCCCCAATCGTCGGAACCCCTAATGCCGCCGATTAGGCTCTCCGACGATGCTTCGGCAATGCTCCAGCAATGGTGCCTCGGGTGAAAAAAATGCGGCACCAGCACATGCTCGAGCCCAGCATGTGCACCGTGGCTCAAAATCTTAGATTGCGAATGAACTCCATATGCTTAGATATGGAATCAATTCTGTATGCCTAGGCTAACCCACGAAATCAGCATGCGGGCATTCAGCTAGTCGGAGAGGCAGAATGCGCAAACCGGGGATCAACCCAGTCCCCCCTGCATGCTGTTGATCCTGCTGCCGCAACGCTCGGTCTAGTCTGATCTTAGACTGGGAATGAACTCTGTATGCATAAGTCAACCCATGAAATGAGCGTGCAGGCGCTGAGCCGATCGAAGAGGCATAATGCACAAGCCGGGCCGGTCCCTCTCTGCGTGCTGTCGATCCCACTGCCACAACCCTCGGTCTGGCTGGGGCTTAGACATGGAATGAACTCCCTATGCCTAAGCCAACCCATGAAACGGGCGTGCCGGTGCTCAACTGATCGGAGAGGTAGAATGCGTAAGTCGGGGATCGGCCCGATCCCCCCTGTATGCTGCCGATCCTACTACCGCAACCCTCGGTCCGGTCCAATCTTAGACTGGGAATGAACTCGTATACTTAGACTGGGGATGAACTCCATATGCCTAAGTCAACCCACGAAACGAGAGTGTGGGTGCTTAGCCGATCGGAGAGGTAGAATGCGCAAGTCGGGGATCGACCCGATCCCCCCTGCGTGCTGCTGATCCTGCTACCGCAACCCTCGATCCGGTCTAATCTTACGTTGGGAATGAACTCTGTATGCTTAGATTGGGGATGAACTCCGTATGCCTAAGTCAACCCACAAAATGAAAGTGCGGGCACTCAGCCGATCAGAGAGGCAGGATGTGCAAGCTGGGGATCAAACGGGTGGTGGGTGGGTTCAAGCACATCCTCATATTTCTGCCATGCCAATGTCATTTTTACAGCTTGTAAATTCATACAATGGTCCCCTAAGCCTTCATGTGAAGTTTCGTGGCAAGATGATCCGTTTTCTATTTTTCATGATTTTTGAAACTTTTTACGATTCGGGATTTTTTAAAATTTTTTTAGAAAGGGTTTTGTCCCCAAATTTGGTAGAGGTGATCCTTGTATTTTTTTTGGCATGGGAAAAATATTCAGCTAAAAACTCAAAGTGGAGAAGATTTTGTGACTGTTTGAAAAAAGTGTCCCCAATTTTAGAAACTTTAATGGCTACTGGCAGCAAACCTATAAAATCTCAAATGTTTTTTAAGGGGGTGTGAGTTCTCGAGGTTTGATGAGGTATAGGGGGCCAATATATGGGCCAAGTACCATCACCCATCTCACATCATGTGCACACACCCCCAGCCCCCCCAATCGTCGGAACCCCAATGCCGTCGGTTAGGCTCTCCGGTGATGCTCTGGCAATGGTGCCCGAGCAAAAAAATGCAGCACCAGCACATGCCTGAGCCCAGCATGTGCACCGTGGCTCAAAATCTTAGACTGGGAATGAACTCCGTATGCTTAGACATGGAATGAACTCCGTATGCCTAAGCCAACCCATGAAATGAGCGTGCGGGCGCTCAGTCGACCGAAGAGGTAGAATGCCCAAGTCGGGGATCGGCCTGGTCCCCCCTGCATGCTATCGATCCTGCTACCGCAATCCTCAGTCCAATCTGATCTTAGACTAGGAATGAACTCCATATGCATAAGTAAACCCACGAAACAAGTGTGCGGGCGCTGAGCCGGTCGAAGAGGCATAATGCACAAGCCGGTGATCGGCCTAGTCCCCCTCTGCGTGCTGCTGGTCCCGCTGCCACAACCCTCGGTCCGGCTGGGGCTTAGACATGGAATGAACTCCCTATGCCTAGGCCAACCCACGAAATGGGCGTGCGGGCGCTCAGCCGACCAGAGAGGCAGAATGCGCAAGCCGGGGATCGACCCGATCCCCCTTGCGTGCTGTCGATCTTGCTACCGCAACCCTCGATCCGGTCCGATCTTACATTGGGAATGAACTCTGTATGCTTAGACTGGGGATGAACTCCGTATGCCTAAGTCAACCCATGAAACGAAAGTGCTGGCGCTCAGCTGACCAGAGAAGCTGGATGCGCAAGCCGGGGATCGAATGGGTGGTAGGTGGGTTCAAGCACATCTTCATATTTCTGCCATGCCAATGCCATTTTTATGGCTTTTAAATTCATACAATGGTCCCCTAAGCCTTCATGTGAAGTTTCGTGGCAAGACGACCCGTTTTCTATTTTTCATGATTTTCGAAACTTTTTGCGGTTCGGGATTTTTTAAAATTTTTTTAGAAAGAGTTTTGTCCCCAAACTTCGTAGAGGTGATCCTTGTATTTTTGTTGGCATAGGAAAAATATTCAGCTAAAAACTCAAAGTAGAGAAGATTTTGTGACCGTTTGAAAAAAGTGTCCCCATTTTAGACACTTTAATGGCTACTGGCAGCAAACCTATAAAATCTCAAATGTTTTTTAAGGGGGTGTGAGTTCTCGAGGTTTGATGAGGTATAGGGGGCCAATATATGGGCCAAGTGCCAGCACCCATCGCACATCATGTGCGCACACCCCCCGGCCCCCCAATCATCGGAACCCCTAATGCCGTCGGTTAGGCTCTCCGGTGATGCTCTGGCGATGGTGCCCCGAGCAAAAAAATGCAGCACCAGCACATGCCTGAGCCCAGTATGTGCACCGTGGCTCAAAATCTTAGACTGGAATGAACTCCATATCCTTAGACATGGAATGAACTCCGTATGCCTAAGCCAACCCACGAAACAAGCGTGCGGGCCCTCAGCCAGCCTAAGAGGCCGAAATCAGAAGATGGGGATCGGCTCGGTCCCCCCCTGCGTGCTGTCGATCATGCTGCTGCAACCCTCAGTCCGGTCTGATCTTAGACTAGGAATGAACTCCGTATGCATAAGTCAACCCATGAAACGAGCGTGCGGGTGTTGAGCAGGCCGAAGAGGCATAATGCGCAAGCCGGGGATGGCTCGATCCCTCTCTACGTGCTGCCGGTCTCGCTGCCACAACCCTCGGTCCGGCTGGGGCTTAGACATGGAATGAACTCCCTATGCCTAAGATAACCCACGAAACAGGCGTGCGGGTGCTCATGCGGTCGGAGAGGCAGAATGCGCAAGCCAGGGATCGGCCAAGTCCCCCCTGCGTGCTGTCGATCCTGCTACCTCAACCCTCAGTCCGATCTGATCTTAGACTGGGGATGAACTTTGTATGCCTAAGTCAACCTCAAAACGAGCGTGCGGGTGCTCAGCCAGTCGAAGATGCATAATGCACAAGCCGAGGATCAGCCCGGTCCCCCTTTGTGTGTTGCCAATCCCGCTACCGGTCCTGCTACCATAACCCTCGGTTTGGCTGGGGCTTAGACATGGAATGAACTCCGTATGCCTAAGCCAACCCATGAAACGAGCGTATGGGTGCTCAACTGGCCGAAGAGGTAGAAAGCGCAAGCCGGGGATCAGTCGACTGGAGAGGCAGAATGCGTAAGCCGAGGATCGGCTCGATCCCCCTGCGTGCTGTCGATCCTGCTACCGCAACCCTTGGTCCGGTCTGATCTTAGACTAGGAATGAACTTCGTATGCCTAAGTCAACCCACAAAATGAGCATGTGGGCACTGAGCCAGCTGGAGAGGCATAATGCACAAGCTGGGGATCAGCCCAGTCCCCCTCTACATGTTGCCGATCCCACTGCCACAACCTTTGGTCCGGCTGGGGCTTAGACATGGAATGAACTCCCTATGCCTAAGCCAACCCATGAAACGGGCGTGCGGGGGCTCAGTCGGCCAAAGATGCAGAATGCGTAAGTCAGGGATGGCCCGGTCCCCCTTACGTGTTACTGATCCTGCTGTCGCAACCCTTGGTCCGGTCTGATCTTAGACTGGGAATGCACTCCGTATGCTTAGATTGGGGATGAACTCCGTATGCCGAAGTCAACCCACGAAACGAGCATGCAAGCGCTCAGCCTGTCGGAGAGGCCGACCGGAGAGGCATAATGCGTAAACCGGGGATCAGGCTGATCCCCCTTTGCGTGCTGTCGATCCCATCGCTTGTCCTGCTGCCACAACCCTCGATCTGGCTAGGGCTTAGACATGGAATGAACTCCATATGCCTAAGCCAACCCACAAAACGAGCATGCGGGCGCTCAACCAGCCAGAGAGGCAGAATGCACAAGTCGGGGATCGACCCGGTCCCCCCTTGCATGCTATCGATCCTGCTGCTGCAACCCTTGGTCCGGTTCAATCTTAGACTAGGAATGAACTCCGTATGCATAAGTCAACCCACGAAACGAGCGTACGGGCACTGAGCCAACCGAAGAGGCATAATGAGCAAGCTAAGGATCGGCCCGATTCCCCTCTGCATGCTGCCGGTCTCGCTGCCACAACCCTCGGTCCAGCTGGGGCTTAGACATGGAATGAACTCTTTATGCCTAAGCCAACCCATGAAACGGGCGTGCGGGCGCTCAGCTGGCTAGAGAGGTAGAATGCGTAAGCCGGGGATCGGCCCGGTCCCCCCTACATGTTGCCGATCTTATTGTCGCAACCCTCGTTCTGGCTCGATCTTAGACTGGGAATGAACTCCGTATGCTTAGATTAGGGATGAACTCCGTATGCCTAAGTCAACCCACGAAATGAGCATGCGGGTGCTCAACCGGTCGAAGAGGCATAATGCGCAAGTCGGGGATCAGCAAGGTCCCCCTCTCCGTGCTGCCGATCTCTTTGCCGGTTCTGCTACCATAACCCTCGGTCTGGGTGGGGATTAGACATGGAATGAACTCCGTATGCCTGAGCCAACCCATGAAACGAGCGTGTCGACACTCAGCCGACCGGAGAGGCAGAATGCACAAGCCAGGAATCGGCCCGGTCCCCTCCTGCGTGCTGTCGATCCTGCTGCTGGTCTTGCTGCCACAACCTTCAGTCCGGTCTAATCTTAGACTGGGAATGAACTCCGTATGCTTAGACATGGAATGAACTCTGTATGCCTAAGCTAACCCATGAAACGAGCGTGCGGGTGCTCAACCGGCCAGAGAGGCAGAATGCGCAAGCCGAGGATCGGCCCGGTCCCTTCTGCATGCTGTCAATCCTGCTATCGCAACCCTTGATCCGGTCTGATCTTAGACTAGGAATGAACTTCGTATGCCTAAGTCAACCCACGAAACAAGCGTACGGGCGCTGAGCCGACTAGAGAGGCATAATGCACAAGCTGGGGATCAGCTCGATCCCCCTTTATGTGCTGTCGATCCTGCTACCATAACCCTCGGTCCGGCTGGGGCTTAGACATGGAATGAACTCCGTATGCCTAAGCCAACCAACGAAATGAGTGTGTGGGTGCTCAGCCGATCGGAGAGGCAGAATGAGCAACCCGGGGGTCGGCCTGATCCCCCCTCCGTGCTGTCGATCCTGTTGCCGCAACCCTCGGTCCTGTTCGATCTTAGATTCGGAATGAACTCCGTATGCTTAGACTGGGGATCACCTCCGTCTACCTAAGTCAACCCACGAAACAAGCGTGCTGGCGCTCAATCGGTCGGAGAGGCATAATACGTAAGTCGAGGATCAACCCGATCCCCCTCTGCGTGCCATTGATCCCGCTGCCGGTCCTGCTGCCACAACCTTCGGTCTGGCTCGGGCTTAGACATGGAATGAACTCCGTATGCCTAAGCCAACCCATGAAACGAGCGTGCGGGCGCTCAGCCGGTCGAAAAGGCAGAATGCGTAAGTCGGGATTGGCCTGATCCCTCCTTGCATGCTGTCGATCTTGCTACTGGTCCTGCTGTCGCAACCCTTGGTCCGATCCGATCTTAGACTGGGAATGAACTCCATATGCTTAGACATGGAATGAACTCCGTATGCCTAAGCCAACCCATAAAACGAGCATGCGGGCGCTTAACCAACCGGAGAGGTAGAACGCGTAAGCCGAGGATTGGCCCGGTCCCCCCTACGTGCTATCGATCCTACTGCCACAACCCTCGGTCCGATCCGATCTTAGATTGGGAATGAACTCCGTATGCCTAAGTCAACCCACGAAATGAGCATGCGGGCGCTGAGCCGGCCAGATAGGCATAATGTGTAAGCCGGGGTTCGGCCCGATCCCTCTCTGCGTGCTATCGATCCCGCTGCCACAACCCCCGATCCGGCTAGGTCTTAGACATGGAATGAACTCCCTATGCCTAAGCCAACCCACGAAATGGGCGTGCAGGTGCTCAGTCGACTGGAGAGGCAGAATGCACAAGCCAGGGATCGGCCCGGTCCCCCCTGCGTGCTGCCGATCCTACTGCTGCAACCCTCGGTCCTGTCCGATCTTAGATTGGGAATGAACTTCGTATGCTTAGACTAGGGATGAACTTCGTATGCCTAAGTCAACCCACAAAACGAGCGTGCGGGCGCTCAACCGACCAGAGAGGCAGGATGCACAAGCTGAGGATCGAACGGGTGGTAGGTGGGTTCAAGCACATCTTCATATTTCTGCCATGCCAATGCCATTTTTATGACATGTAAATTTGTACAATGGTCCCCTAAGCCTTCATGGGAAGTTTCGTGGCAAGACGACCGTTTTCTATTTTTCATGATTTTCAAAACTTTTTTGCGGCTCGGGATTTTTTAAAATTTTTTTAGAAAGAGTTTTGTCCCTAAATTTGGTAGAGGTAATCCTTGTGTTTTTGTTAGCATGCAAAAAAAAATTCAGCTAAAAACTCAAAGTGGAGAAGATTTTGTGACCGTTTGAAAAAAGTGTCCCCATTTCAAACACTTTAATAGCTACTGGCAGCAAACCTATAAAATCTCAAATGCTCTTTAAGGGGGTGTGAGTTCTTGAGGTTTGATGAGGGATAGGGGGCCAATATAAGGGCCAAGTACCAGCACCCATTGTACATCATGTGCACACACCCCCTGCCCCCCCAATCATCGGAACCCCCAATGCCGTCGGTTAGGCTCTCCGGCGATGCTCCGACCATGGTGCCCCGGGCGAAAAAAATGCAGCACCAGCACATACCCGAGCCCAGCATGTGCATCATGGCTCAAAATCTTAGACTGGGAATGAACTCCGTATGCTTAGACGTGGAATGAACTCCGTATGCCTAAGCCAACCTACGAAACGAGCGTGTGGGTGTTCAACCGATCAGAGAGGCAGAATGCGCAAGCCAGGGATCAGCCCGATCCCCCCTACGTGTTGTCGATCCTGCTGCTGCAACCCTCGGTCTGGTCTAATCTTAGACTGGGAATGAACTCCGTATGCATAAGTCAACCCATGAAACAAGCGTGCGGGCGCTGAGCCGATCAAAGAGGCATAATGCGCAAGCCAAGGATCGGCTCGGTCCCCCTCTGCATGCTGCTGATCCTGCTGCCACAACCCTCGGTCCAGCTAGGGCTTAGATATGGAATGAACTCCCTATGCCTAAGCCAACCCACAAAATGGGCGTGCGGGGTCTCAACCGGTCGAAGAGGCAGAATGAGCAAACCGAGGATCGGCCCGATACCCCCGGCGTGCTACCTATCCCGCTGCCACAACCCTTGGCCCGGCTGGGGCTTAGACATGGAATTAACTCCCTATGACTAAGCCAACCCATGAAACGGGCATGCAGGGTGCTCAGCCAGCCGGAGAGGCAGAATACGCAAGCTGGGGATCGGCCCAGTCCCTCCTGCGTGCTGCCGCAACCCTCGGTCTGGTCTAATTTTAGACTGGGAATGAACTCCGTATGCTTAGATTGGGGATAAACTTCGTATGCCTAAGTCAACCCATGAAATGAGTGTACGGGCGCTCAACCGGTCGAAGAGGCATAATGCACAAATCGGGGATCAGCTCGATCCCCCTCTGCGTGCTGTCGATCCCACTGTCGGTCCTGCTGCCACAACCCTCGGTCCAACCGGGGCTTAGACATGGAATGAACTCCGTATGCCTAAGCCAACCCACGAAACGAGTGTGCAAGTGCTCAGCCGGTCAGAGAGGCAGAATGTGTAGGCCAGGGATCGGCCCGGTCCCCCCCTACGTGCTGCCGATCCTGCTGCTGGTCCTACTGCCGCAACCCTCGGTCCAGTCCGATCTTAGACTGGGAATGAACTTTGTATCCTTAGACATGGAATGAACGTCGTATGCCTAAGCCAACCCACGAAACGAGCGCGCGGGCGCTTAGCCGACCGGAAAGGTAGAATGCGCAAGCCAGGGATCGGCCTGATCCCTCCCTGCGTGCTATCGATCCTGCTACCGTAACCGTCTGATCTTAGACTGGGAATGAACTTCGTAAGACTAAGTCAACCCACGAAATAAGCGTGCGAGCGCTGAGTCGGTCGGAGAGGCATAATGCGCAAGCCTAGGATCAGCCTGATCCCGCTCTGTGTGCTGTCGATCCCGCTGCCACAACCCTCAGTCCGGTTGGGGCTTAGACATGGAATGAACTCCCTATGCCTAAGCCAACCCACGAAACAGGCGTCCGGGAGCTCGACCGGTTGGAGAGGCATAATGCGTAAGCCGGGGATTAGCCTGGTCACCCCTGTGTGCTACTGATCCTACTGTCGCAACCCTCGGTCCGATTTGATCTTAGACTGGGAATGAACTCTATATGCTTAGACTGGGGATGAACTCCGTTTGCCTAAGTCAACCCATGAAACGAGCGTGTGGGTGCTCAACCGACCAAAGAGGCAGGATGCGCAAGCCGGGGATCGAACGGGTGGTAGGTGGGTTCAAGCACATCTTCATATTTCAGCCATGCCAATGCCATTTTTATGGCTTGTAAATTCATACAATTTTCCCCTATGCTTTCATGTGATGTTTCGTGGCAAGATGACCTATTTTTATTTTTCACGATTTTCAAAACTTTTTACGGTTCGAGATTTTTTAAAATTTTTTTAGAAAGAGTTTGGTCCCCAAATTTGGTAGAGGTGATCCTTGTATTTTTGTTGGAATGCACAAAAAAATTCAGCTAAAAACTCGAAGTGGAGAAGATTTTGTGATCGTTTGAAAGAAGTGTCCCCATTTCAAACACTTTAATGGCTACTGGCAACAAACCTATAAAATCTGAAATGCTCTTTAAGGGGGTGTGAGTTCTTGATGTTTGATGAGGAATATGGGGCCATTATAAGGGCCAAGTGTCACACCCTGGGTGGGTGCACCAGGCACATCAAGCGCACCAACAGGTGAGCCAGAGGTTGAGGCCCGCAGACCAGGCCTGCTGGAGGGTATCTACGCGTAAAGCCTAGCAAACGAGTTCAGAACGCCCGCCCAACTTGCAGGCCAGCCCATGAGACCAAGGCTGGCATACAAGCTTCCCGCACCACATCCAAAAGGGCCAAGGTGCTGGACACGCAAGGGAAGCTTCTGGAAGCAGGCAGGATCTGCAGCAGCATCCTGGCAGATTTGGTTGACCCTGAAAATCAAGAGTTAGCATCCTGATTGATTGTAATCTATATAATCCCATGATTTTAGCCTTTATTCTAGGGATATTGCCATTAAGTGTAAGCTGGAGCCTCAACTATAAATAGAGGGCTGCTCTTCCCTCATTTGTACACCATCAAACACTTCTGTTTCAGTGAATACAAGAGCATTTCCAGAATTCTACCTTCTTATCTTGTATCTCTTTAACTTGCGTAATCAGCCCTTCCTATTGTTCTAGTGCCCGTACGCTTGTGTTTTAGGCTGACTTAGGCATAAAGGAGGAGATTCCAAGCCTAAGGCTGTACGGTTTTTGAGTCTAAGGTCGGAGCCCGTGACAGTTGGTATCAGAGCAAGTTCGATTCTGCGTGTTTGTGTTGTGCAGGTTAGAGAAGATGACATCCCAAAGTGATGCTGCTCACCAACAACCAAAGGCCCAGGAGCATGGGCATGGAAGAGGGAGGAAAGCCAATTCTAGAGATATCTGGTCTACCATGGACGATAGGCTGGCCAAGGTGGAGGTGACCATGGGCGACATGGGGGAAAAGCTTGAAGGGGTAGAGACTCACATTGCATCGCTAGACTCCATGGGGGAGGAGATCCAAAGTAAGCTGCAAGCTACTCTCAACAAAGGCTTGGACATGTTCACCCAAAAGAATCAGACCTTAGAGGCTGAAGTGCTGACCTTACGTGATGGCATGGAGGCCATGCGCTAGCGGATGGAGGAGCTTACCAGTGAGCTCGTTGCTTGCAAGACTGCCATTGGGAATGGCATGTTTACTGGAGTGTCCAAGTCCAGATTGGATGTCCCCAAGCCTAAGGAGTTCAAGGGGACTAAGGCAGCCAAGGAAGTAGATAACTACCTTTGGGGTCTGGAGCAGTACTTCCAAGCCATGGGCATGCAAGACGAGGCGATAAAGGTAAGCACCGCTGCTATGTATCTCACTGATGTAGCCTTATTGTGGTTAAGGCATAGGTGTGATGATGTCAGGCATGGGAGCACCAAGATTAGAACCTGGGCAGAGTTCCAAAAGGAGTTCAGAGAACAATTTTACCCAGAGTATATTGATGATGAGGCGCGGGGAAAGTTGCACAGGCTGAGCCAGCAAGGGAACATAAGGGAGTATGTCCAGAAATTCTCTGAACTGATGATATAGATCTCAGATCTAGGTGAGAAGGACGCCTTATTTGCTTTCATGGATGGGCTAAAGCCGTGGGTGAAGCATGAGCTACAAAGGAGAGGATTTCATGACTTGGCTAAAGCCATGACTATTGCCAAGGCCTTGATAGAGTTCAAGCCTCTGAACAAGTTCGAGTCTACCAAGCCTAAGGGTAAGGGCAGGGACGATAGAGATCGAAAGAAGCAATCCAAGGGGAAAGACTGTGATCGGGAGTCTAAGGATGGAGACCGAGATCGTTTAACCAAGGATGGCAAGAGGAAGCCACCAGTAGGAAAGTGGAAAGCAAAGGGGGACCGAGAGCCACTAGCATGCTACCTATGTGGAGGGAGCCACATAGCGCGTAATTACCCACAGAAGGGCAAGCTGGCTGCTGTAGACAAAGAGTCTGATGAGGAGCCAGAGTTAGGGGCAGCAAAGCTTGGGTCGTTGGTGCTCAATGTTGTCCAGAGTAAAGGGAACCGCAAGCCAAAGGGCTTAATGTTTACGGATCTGATGGTTGCGGGTTAGAAGGTGAGCACACTGGTGGACACAGGTGCTTCACATCTTTTTATTTCAGGTGATAGAGCCCGGAAGCTCAGACTAAAGGTGCAGAAAGGGACTGGTACCATCAAAACGGTGAACTCCAAGGAAGTTCCAGCCATTGGAGTATGCGAGGAGTGAAGTTGCAGCTTGGAGACTGGAAAGGCAAGGAGACCATTGAGGTAATACCCCTTGACGACTATGAGTTTGTGATTGGGTTGGATTTCCTTGTTCGGATTAACACCCTCATCGTGCCTTTTGCCGATTGTGTTTGCATCTTGGATGCACGGTGCCAATGCCTAGTGCCATTAAGGAGAGGGTCTGGAGTTGGGTCGTAGGTGGTGTCAACCATCCAATTTGCCAAGGCGGTAAACAGACAAGAAGACACCTTCTTGGCAGCCCTGAAATATGATGAGCCAAGGGAGAAGGAGATCGAGTCACCCTTGGAGGTGTTAAAGGTGCTAAAGACCTTTAGTGATGTGATGCCCACAAAGTTACCTAGCAAGCTACCACCTAAGAGAGAGGTGGACCACAAGATCGAGCTGGTGTCTGAGGCCAAGCCACCAGCTAGAGCCCCTTACCGAATGTCTCCACCAGAGTTAGAGGAGTTGAGGAAGTAGCTAAAGAGTTAGTTGATGTTGGCTTCATCAGGCCATCGAAAGCACCCTATGGTGCACTGGTTCTATTTCAATGCAAGCATGATGGGTTGTTGTGGCTATGCATAGACTACCGAGCTTTGAACAAGCTGACCATCAAGAACAAGTACCCCATCCCACTCATTGCAGACTTGTTCGATCAACTTGGGAGCGCAAAGTGGTTCACCAAGCTAGATTTGAGGTCAGGCTACTATCAAGTCAGGATCGCAAAGGGAGATGAGCCAAAGATAGCATGTGTCACTCGGCATGGTTCGTATGAGTTCTTGGTGATGCCTTTCAGGCTCACAAATGCCCTAGCAACATTCTGCACCCTTATGAACAAGGTACTTTAGTCATTCCTTGATCGGCTTATTATGGTTTATTTGGATGACATTGTGATCTATAGCTAGACTTTAGGAGAGCATGTAGACCACTTGAGATAGGTGTTCGAGGTGTTACGGGTGCACAAGCTATTTGTCAAGAGGGAGAAGTGCTTATTCGCCCAGCAGGAGATCCCGTTCCTTGGCCGCATAGTGGGAGATGGCAGGATACGCATGGATGAAGGCAAGATACACGCCATCTTGGAGTGGCAACCGCCAGCCAAGGTCACTGAGTTGAGATCGTTCCTTGGGTTGGTCAACTACTACAGGTGCTTCATCAAAGGTCATTCAGCAATAGCCACGCCATTGACTGACTTGCTCAAGAAAGGGAAAGAATGGGAGTGGAGCGCAGGGTGCCATGAAGCCTTTGATAGGTTGAAGCAGGCTGTGATCGGGGAGCCAGTCTTGGCCTTGCCAGACCATGCCAAGCCGTATGAGGTACATACGGATGCATCAGACTTTGCCATAGGGGGTGTGTTGATACAGGAGAGACGTCCAGTCGCGTTCGAGAGCATAAAGTTGAATGAGACTGAGCACAAGTACATGGTCCAAGAGAAGGAGATGACTGCAGTGGTGCACTGCTTGTGCACTTGGCGTCATTACCTGTTGGGGTCGAGGTTCTTGGTTAGGACGGACAATGTGGCAACCAGCTACTTCCAGATGCAGAAGAAGCTGTCCCTCAAGCAGGTGAGATGGCAAGATTTTCTTACGGAATTTGATTTCCAGATGGAGTACAAGCTGGGACTGGTGAACCTAGTGGCAGATGCCCTGAGTTGAAAGGCTAACTTTGTTGCCATTAGCCAACCAGAGGGGTCACTGGTGCCGCACATCAAGGAGGGAATTGTCCATGATCCTACAGCCAAGGCTTTGATGGAGTACGCCCAGCAAGGTAAGACTAGGCGGTTTTGGTTGCAGGATGGCTTGCTGTACACCAGGGGAAGTAGACTATTTGTGCCATAGCACGGGAAGCTCCATAAGGAAGTTTTGTAAGAATGCCATGATTCAAGGTGGGTTGGACACCCCGAAGTGAGCCGTACCTTGGTGTTGATCGAGGATCGGTACTACTGGCCGTACATGAGGGACGATGTGAAGGCCTATGTGAAGACTTGTCTTGTGTGCCAATAGGACAAGGTGGAGCTCAAGAAACCAGGTGGTCTCTTGGAGCCATTGCCAGTGCCAGAGCGACCATGGGAGAGTGTTTCTCTGGACTTTATAGTCAGTCTACCCAAAGCAGAAGGGTTTGGAAGCATCATGGTAGTGGTGGACAGGTTTTTTAAGTATGGGATCTTCATTCCAGCAACCAAGGAGTGCCCAGCCGAGGAGGCAGCTCGATTGTTCCAGAAAAACATGGTTAAGTACTAGGAAGTGCCAATGACCATTGTTAGTGATCGGGACGAGCGTTTCACGGGCAGGTTCTGGACTGAGTTGTTCAAGCTGTTGGGGTCAGACTTTAACTTTTCCACCAGCATGCATCCACAGACTGATGGGCAGACAGAATGAGTGAATAGACTATTGAAGGTCTACCTCAGGCACTATGTGAGTGCCACACAAAGGGACTGGCCACAGCTACTAGATATTGCATAGTTTTCCTACAACTTGCAAAGGAGCGAGGCAACGAACCAAAGCCCATTTGAGGTTGTGACAAGGCAACAACCACTAACACCCGATTCGATTGCTGCAGGTTATATAGGGTCGAATCTAGCAACATACAAGTTTGCCAAGGCATGGCAAGAGCAAACTGACTTGGCCAGAGTTTGCCTACACAAGGCGACTAAGAGGTCGAAGAAGTGGGCAGACCAGAATAGGCGGGATGTGCAGTTCCAGGTTGGAGACTTGGTATTGGTGATGCTGCATCCCATTGTGCGCCATAGGGGGCTGCACAAAGGCCTAGTTTGGAGGTATGAGGGACCTTTCCGAGTAGTCAAAAGGGTAGGCAAGGTTGCCTACAAGCTGGATATGCCACCCAAGCTGACGGTACACCCAGTGTTCCATGTGAGCATGCTCAAGCCGTTCCATAAGGATGAGGGAGATCCAGGATGGGCAGAGTCAAAGCGTGCGCCATTGGGAGCAAATGCCTCATATGAGAAGGAGGTCCACAGCATCATAGCTGATCGAGAGGTGAGACGGAAGAACTATCAGCCAAGACAAGAGTACTAGGTGCACTGGAAGAGACTTCCAGACAATGAGGCAAGCTGGGAACCAACAAATGACTTATGGTAGTTCGAGGACCAGATCAGGCAGTACCGTGCAGGCGCTCAGTCGGTCGGAGAAGTAGAATGCACAAGCCAGGGATCGGCCCGGTCCCTCCTGCGTGCTACCGATCCTACTGTTGCAACCCTCAGTCCTATCCGATCTTAGACTAGGAATGAACTTCGTATGCTTAGACTAGGGATGAACTCCGTATGCCTAAGTCAACCCACGAAATGAGCGTGCGGGCACTCAGTCGACCAGAGAGGCAGGATGCGCAAGCCGGGGATCGAATGGGTGGTAGGTGGGTTCAAGCACATCTTCATATTTCTGCCATGCCAATGCCATTTTTATGACATGTAAATTCATACAATGGTCCCTTAAGCCTTCATGTGACGTTTCGTGGCAAGACGACCATTTTCTATTTTTCATGATTTTCAAAACTTTTTTGTGGTTCGGGATTTTTTAAAAACTTTTTAGCAAGAGTTTTGTCCCTAAATTTGGTAGAGGTAATCCTTGTATTTTTTTTGGCATGCACAAAAAAATTCAGCTAAAAACTCAAAGTGGAGAAGATTTTGTGACCGTTTGAAAAAAGTGTCCCCATTTCAAACACTTTAATGGCTACTGGCAGCAAACCTATAAAATCTCAAATGCTCTTTAAGGGGGTATGAGTTCTCAAGGTTTGATGAGGGATAGGGGGCCAATATAAGGGCCAAGTACCAGCACCCATTGTACATCATGTGCGCACACCCCCTACCCCCCCAATTGCCGGAACCCCCAATGCTGTCGGTTAGGCTCTCCGGCGATGCTCCGACCATGGTGCCTCGGGCGAAAAAAATGCGGCACCAGCACATACCCGAGCCCAGCATGTGCATCGTGGCTGAAAATCTTAGACTGGGAATGAACTCTGTATGCTTAGACGTGGAATGAACTCCCTATGCCTAAGCCAACCCACGAAACGTGTGTGCGGGCGCTCAGCTGGCCGGAGAGGCAGAATGTGCAAGCCGGGGATCGACTCGATCCCCCCTGCGTGCTGCCGATCCTGCTGCCACAACCCTCGGTCCGGTCCAATCTTAGACTAGGAATGAACTCTGTATGCTTAGACTGGGGATGAACTTCGTATGCCTAAGTCAACCCATGAAACGAGTGTACGGGCGCTCAGCTGACCAGAGAGGCAGGATGTACAAGTCGGGGATCGAACATGTGGTAGGTGGGTTCAATCACATCTTCATATTTCTGCCATGCCAATGCCATTTTTATGGCTTGTAAATTCATACAATGGTCCCCTAAGCCTTCATGTTAAGTTTCGTGGCAAGACGATCCGTTTTCTATTTTTGACAATTTTTGAAACTTTTTGCGGTTCGGGATTTTTTAAAATTTTTTTAGAAAGATTTTTGTCCCCAAATTTGGTAGAGGTGATCCTTGTATTTTTTTTTGCATGCATAAAACAATTCAGCTAAACACTCGAAGTGGAGAAGATTTTGTGACCGTTTGAAAAAAGAGTCCCCATTTCAGACACTTTAGTGGCTATTGGCAGCAAACCTATAAAATCTCAAATGCTCTTTAAGGGGTGTGAGTTCTTGAGGTTTGATGAGGGATAGGGGGCCAATATAAGGGCCAAGAACCAGCACCCATCGTACATCATGTGCACACACTCCCCTGGCCGCCCCAATCGTCGAAACCTCAAATCCGTCGGTTAGGCTCTCCGGCGATGCTCCGACGATGCTCCGACGATGGTGCCCTGGGTGAAAAAAATGTGGTACCACCACATGCCCGAGCCCAGCATGTGCACCGTGGCTCAAAATCTTAGACTGGGAATGAACTTCATATGCTTAGACATGAAATGAACTCCGTATGCCTAAGCCAACCCATGGAATGAGCGTGCGGGCGCTCAGCCGGCCGGAGAAGCAGAATGCACAAGCCGGGGATCGGCCCATTCCCCCCAGCGTGCTATCAATCTTGCTGCTGCAACCCTTGGTCTGGTCTGATCTTAGACTGGGAATGAACTCCGTATGCATAAGTCAACCCACGAAACAAGTGTGCGGGTGCTGAGCCTACCGAAGAGGCATAATGCGCAAGCCGAGGATCAGCCCGATCCCCCTCTATGTGCTGTCGGTCTCGCTACCACAACCCTCGGTCCGGCTGGGGCTTAGACATGGAATGAACTCCCTATGCCTAAGCCAACCCATGAAACGGGCGTGCCGGCGCTTAGCCGGCTAGAGAGGCAGAATGCGCAAGCTGGGGATCAGCCCGGTCCCCCCTGCGTGCTGCCTATCCCGTTACCGGCCCTGCTGCCATAACCCTCAGTCCAGTTAGGGCTTACACATGGAATGAACTCCGTATGCCTAAGCCAACCCACGAAACGAGCATGCAGGCGCTCAGTCGGCTGGAGAGATAAAATGCGTAAGTCAGGGATCGACTCGGTCCCCCCTGCGTGCTGTCGATCCTGCTGCTGGTCCTGCTATCGCAACCCTCAGTCTGGTTCGATCTTAGACTGGGAATGAACTCTGTATGCTTAGACGTGGAATGAACTCCGTATTTCTAAGCCAACCCATGAAACGAGCGTGCGGGTGCTCAACAGGCCGAAGAGGTAGAATGCGCAAGTAGAAGATCGGCCCGGTCCCCCCTACATGCTGTCAATCCTGCTACTACAACCCTCGATCCAGTCTGATCTTAGACTAGGAAAGAACTCCGTATGCCTAAGTCAACCCAGGAAACGACCATGCGGGCGCTGAGCTGATCAGAGAGGCATAATGCGCAAGCTGGGGATCAACCCGAACCCCCTCTACGTGCTGTCGGTCCCGCTGCCACAACCCTCGATCCGACTGGGGCTTAGGCATGGAATGAACTCCCTATGCCTAAGCCAACCCATGAAACAGGCATCCGGGCGTTCTGCCGGCTGGAGAGGCAGAATGCACAAGTCGGGGATCAACCCGATCCTCCCTGCGTGTTGTCGATCCTGCAGCTGCAACCCTCGATCCGGTCCGACCTTAGACTAGGAATAAACTTCATATGCTTAGACTGGGGATGAACTCTGTATGCCTCATTCGACCCATGAAACGAGCGTGCAGGCGCTCAGCCGACCAGAGAGGCAGGATGCGCAAGCTGGGGATCGAACAGATGGTAGGTGGGTTCAAGCACATCTTCATATTTCTGCCATGCCAATGCCATTTTTATGGCTTGTAAATTCATACAATGGTCCCCGAAGCCTTCATGTCAAGTTTCGTGGCAAGATGACCCGTTTTTTATTTTTCATAATTTTTGAAACTTTTTACGTTTTGGGATTTTTGAAAATTTTTTTAGAAAGAGTTTTGTCCCCAAATTTTGTAGAGGTGATCCTTGTATTTTTTTTGGCACGCACAAAAAAATTCAGCTTAAAACTCGAAGTGGAGAAGATTTTGTGACCGTTTGAAAAAAATGTCCTCATTTCAGACACTTTAATGGCTACTGGCAGCAAACCTGTAAAATCTCAAATGCTCTTTAAGGGGTGTGAGTTCTCGAGGTTTGATGAGGGATAGGGGTCCAATATAAGGGCCAAGTACCAACACCCATGTGCGCACACCTCCCGGCCCCCCAATCATCGGAACCCCCAATGCTACCGGTTAGGCTCTCCAGCGACGCTCCGGTGATGGTGCCCCGGGCAAAAAAAATGCTGCACCAGCACATGCCCGAGCCCAGCATGTGCACCGTGGCTCAAAATCTTAAACTGATAATGAACTCCGTATGCTTAGACATGGAATGAACTCCGTATGCCTAAGCCAACCAACGGAACAGCATGCGGGCGCTCAACTGACCGGAGAGGCAGAATGCACAAGCTGGGGATCGGCCCTGTCCCCCCTGTGTGCTGTCGATCCTATTGTCGTAACTCTTGATCTGATCCAATCTTAGATAGGGAATGAACTCCGTATGCTTAAGTTAACCCATGAAACGAGCGTGTGAGCACTGAGCCGACCGGAGAGGCATAATGCGCAAGCCGGGGATCAGCCCGGTCCCCCTCTTCGTGCTACCGATCCCACTACCACAACCCTCGGTCCAGCTGGGGCTTGGACATGGAATGAACTCCCTATGCCTAAGCCAACCCAAGAAACGAGCGTGTGGGTGCTCAGCCGATCGGAAAGGCAGAATGCGAAAGTCAGGGATCGACCCGGTCCCCCCTGCGTGCTATCGATCCTGTTGCCGTAACCCTTGGTCTAGTCCGATCTCAGACTGGTAATGAACTTCGTATGCTTAGACTGGGGACGAACTCCGTTTGCCTAAGTCAACCCACGAAATGAGCATGCGAGCGCTCAGCCAACCAGAGAGGCAGGATGTGCAAGCCGGGGATCGAACGGGTGATAGGTGGGTTCAAGCACATCTTCATATTTCTGCCATGCCAATGCCATTTTTATGGCGTGCAAATTCATACAATGGTCCCCTAAGCCTTCATGTGAAGTTTCGTGGCAAGACGACCCGTTTTCTATTTTTCACGATTTTTAAAACTTTTTACCATTTGGGATTTTTTAAAATTTTTTTACAAAGAGTTTTGTCCCAAAATTTGGTAGAGGTGATCCTTGTATTTTTTTTTGGCATGCATAAAAACATTCAGCTAAAAACTCAAAGTGGACAAGATTTTGTGACCGTTTGAAAAAAGTGTCCCCATTTCAGACACTTTAATGGCTACTGGCAGCAAACCTATAAAATCTCAAATGCTCTTTAAGGGGGTGTGAGTTTTCGAGGTTTGATGAGGGATAGGGGGCCAATATAAGGGCCAAGTACCAGCAACCATCACACATCATGTGTGCACACCCCCTGAACCCCCAATCGTCGGAACCCCCAATACCGTCGGTTGGGCTTTCCGACGATGCTCCGACGATTGTGCCCCGGGCGAAAAAAATGCGGCACCAGCACATGCCCGAGCCCAACATGTGCACTGTGGCTCAAAATCTTAGGTTGGGAATGAACTCTGTATGCTTAGACATGGAATGAACTCCGTATGCCTAAGCCAACCCACAGAACGAGCGTGCCGGCGTTCAGCTGGCTGAAGAGGCAGAATGCGCAAGTCGGAGATCGGCCCGGTCCCCCCTACATGCTGTCAATCCAGATGCAGCAACCCTCGATCCGATCTGATCTTACACTGGGAATAAACTCTGTATGCATAAGTCAACCCATGAAACGAGCGTACGGGCGCTAAGCCGACCGAAGAGGCATAATGCGCAAGGTGGGGATCGACCCGGTCCTCTTCTGCGTGCTGTCGGTCCTGCTGCCACAACCCTCGATCTGGCTGGGGCTTAGACATGGACTGAATCGCTATACCTAAGCCAACCCACGAAACAGGCATGCGCGGGCTCAGCTAGCTGGAGAGGTAGAATGCGCAAGCTAGGGATAGGCTCGGCCCCCTTGCGTGCTGCCGATCTTGCTGTCGCAACCCATGGTTCGTTCCGATCTTAGACTGGGAATGAACTCCATATGCTTAGATTGGGGATGTCTGTATGCCTAAGTCAACCTATGAAACGAGCGTGCAGGTGCTCAACCGATCGGAGAGGCCAAACGGAGAGGCATAATGCGCAAGTCGGGGATCAACCAGGTCCCCCTTTACGTGTTGCCGATCCCGCTGCTGGTCCTACTGTCGCAACCCTCGGTCCAATGCGATCTTAGACTGGGAATGAACTCCATATGCTTAGACATGGAATGAACACTGTATGCCTAAGCTAACCCATGAAATGAGCATGCGGGCGCTCAGTCGGTCGGAGAGGCAGAATGTGCAAGCTGGGGATCGGCCCGATCCCCCCTACGTGCTACCGATCCTGCTGTCGCAACCCTCGATCCGATCCGATCTTAGACTGAGAATGAACTCTGTATGCTTAGACAGGGTATGAACTCTGTATGCGTAAGTCAACCCATGAAACAACCGTACGGGCGCTCAGCCAACCAGAGAGGCAGAATGCGCAAGCCAGGGATCGACTCGATCCCCCCTACGTGCTGTTGATCCTGCTGTCACAACCCTCGGTTCGGTCTAATCTTAGACTGGGAATGAACTCCATATGCCTAAGTCAACCCACGAAACGAGTGTGCGAGCGCTGAGCTAGACAGAGAGGCATAATGTGCAAGCCAGGGATCGGCCCGGTCCCCTTCTGTATGCTGTCGGTCCCGCTGCTACAACCCTCGATCCGGGTGGGAATTAGACATGGAATGAACTCCCTATGCCCAAGCCAACCCATGAAACGTGTGTGCGGGCGCTCAGCTGGCCGGAGAGGCAGAATGCGCAAGCCGAGGATCGACTCGGTCCCCCCTGCGTGCTGCCGATCCTGCTGCCGATCCTGCTATCGCAACCCTCGATCCGATCTGATCTTAGATTGGGAATGAACTCTGTATGCTTAGACTGGGGATGAACTTCGTATGCCTAAGTCAACCCACGAAACGAGTGTACGGACGCTCAGCTGACCAGGGAGGCAAGATGCGTAAGCCGGGGATCGAACATGTGGTAGGTGGGTTCAATCACATCTTCATATTTCTACCATGCCAATGCCATTTTTATGGCTTGTAAATTCATACAATGGTCCCCTAAGCCTTCATGTGAAGTTTCGTGGCAAGATGACCCGTTTTCTATTTTTCATGATTTTTGAAACATTTTGCGGTTCGGGATTTTTTAAAATTTTTTTAGAAAGAGTTTTGTCCCCAAATTTGGTAGAGGTGATCCTTGTATTTTTGTTGGCACGCATAAAAAAATTCAGCTAAAAACTCGAAGTGGAGAAGATTTGTGACTGTTTGAAAAAAGTGTCCCCATTTCAGACACTTTAATGGCTATTGGCAGCAAACCTATAAAATCTCAAATGCTCTTTAAGGGGGTGTGAGTTCTTGAGGTTTGATGAGGGATAGGGGGCCAATATAAGGCCCAAGTACCAGCACCCATCGCACATCATGTGCGCACACCCCCCGGCACCCCCAGTCGCCGGAACCCCCAATGCCGTCGATTAGGCTCTCCGGTGATGCTCCGACGATGCTCCGGCAATGGTGCCCCGGGGGAAAAAATGCAGCACCAGCACATGCCCGAGCCCAACATGTGCACCGTGGCTCAAAATCCTAGACTGGGAATAAACTCCGTATGCCTAAGCCAACCCACGAAACGAGTGTGCGGGCGCTCAGCCAGCCGGAGAGGCAGAATGCACAAGTCGAGAATCGGCCCGATCCCCCCTGCATGCGGTCGATCCTGCTGCCTCAACCCTCGATCCGGTCTGATCTTAGTTTGGGAATGAACTCCGTATGCATAAGTCAACCCATGAAATGAGCGTGCCGGCGCTAAGCCGGTCGAAGAGGCATAATGCGCACGCCAGGGATCGGCCCGGTACCTCTCTACGTGCTATCGGTCCCGCTGCCACAACCCTCGATCCGGCTAGGGCTTAGACATGGAATGAACTCCCTATGCCTAAGCCAGCCCACTAAATGGGCGTACAGGCACTCAGTCGACTGGAGAGGCAAAATGCCCAAGCAGGGTATCGACCCGGTCCCACCTGCGTGCTACTGATCCTGCTACCATAACCTTCGGTTCGATCTGATCTTAGACTGGGATTGAACTCTGTATGCTTAGACCGGGGATGAACTCCGCATGCCAAAGTTAACCAACAAAAGGAGTGTGCGAGTGCTCAGCCGGCCGGAGAGGCATAATGCGTAAGTCGAGGACTAAGTCGACCCACGAAACGAGCGTGCGGGCACTCAACTGGTCGGAGAGGCAAAATGTGCAAGCCGGGGATTAGCCTGGTCCCCTCTGCATGCTGTCGATCCTGTTGCTGGTCCTACTACCGTAACCCTCGGTCCAGTCTGATCTTAGGCATGGAATGAACTCCGTATGCCTAAGCCAACCCACAAAACGAACGTGCGGGCACTCAGCCAGTCGGAGAGGCAAAATGTGCAAGTTGGACCGGCTCGATCCCCCCTGCGTGCTATCGATCTTGCAGTCACAACCTTCGGCCCGATCCGATCTTAGACTAGGAATGAACTTCGTATGCATAAGTCAACCCACGAAAAGAGTGTGCGGGGGCTGAGCCAACCAGAGAGGCATAATACGTAAGCCAAGGATCGGCCCGTTCCCCCTCTGCGTGCTATCGATCCCACTGCCGGTCCTGCTGCCGGTTGGAGAGGTAGAATGCGTAAGCCGTGGATTGGCTCGGTCCCCCCTGCGTGCTGTCGATCTTGTGCTGGTCCTACTGCCACAACCCTCGGCCCAGTCTGATCTTAGACTGGGAATGAACTCCGTATACTTAGACATGGAATGAACTTCATATGCCTAAGCCAACCCATTAAACTAGCGTGCGGGCATTCAGTCGGCCGGAGAGGCAGAATGCGCAAGCCGGGGGCCCGGTACCCACCAGCGTGTTGTCGATCCTACTACCGTAACCCTCGGTCCGGTCTGATCTTAGACTGGGAATGAACTCCGTATGCATAAGTCAACCCATGAAACGAGCGTGCGGGTGCTAAGCCGAGGATCAACCCGGTCCCCCTCTGCGTGCTGCCAGTCCCGCTGCTGCAACCCTCGATCTGACTGGGGCTTAGACATGGAATGAACTCCCTATGCCTAAGCCAACCCATGAAATGGGCGTGCGGGTGCTTAGCTGGCCGGAGAGGCAGAATGCGCAAGTCGGGGACCCGCCCAGTCCCCCTTGCGTGCTGTCGATCCTACTGCCGCAACCTTCGGTCCGATCCGATCTTAGACTGGGAATAAACTTTGTATGCTTTGACTGGGGATGAACTCCATATGCATAAGTCAACCCAAGAAACGAGCGTGTGGGAGCTGAGCTGACCGAAGAGGCATAATGGGCAAGTCGGGGATCGACCTGGTCCCTCCTGCGTGCTGCCGATCCTGCTGCCGTAACCCTCGGTCCAGTTCGATCTTAGACTAGGAATGAACTCCGTATGCTTAGACTGGGGATGAACTCCGTATGCCTAAGTCAACCCACAAAACGAGCGTGCGGGCGCTCAGCCGGTCGAAGAGGCCAACCAAAGAGGTAGAATGCTCAAGCCGTTAATCGACCCGGTCCCCCCTGCGTGCTACCAATTCTACTGTTGCAACCCTCGGTCCGGTCCGATCTTAGACTGGGAATGAACTCTGTATACTTAGACATGGAATCAACTCCGTATGCCTAAGTCAACCCACGAAACGAGCATGCGGGCGCTCAGTCGGTCGGAGAGGCAGAATGTGCAAGTCGGGGACCGGCCTGATCCCCTCCTGCGTGCTATCGATCCTGCTATCGTAACCCTCGATCCGGTCTGATCTGAGACTGGGAATTAACTTCGTATGCCTAAGTCAACCCATGAAATGAGCATTCGGGCGTTGAGCCGGTCGGAGAGGCATAATGCGCAAGCCGGGGATAGGCCAGTCCCCCTCTACTTGCTGTCGATCCCGCTGCCACAACCCTCGATCCAGTTGGGGCTTAGACATGGAATGAACTCCGTATGCCTAAGCCAACCCACGAAACGGGCGTGCGGGCGCTTAGCCGACCGAAGAGGTAGAATGTGCAAGCCGGGGACCGGCCCGATCCCCCATGCGTGCTGTCGATCCTGCTGCCGCAACCCTCGGTCCGGTCTGGTCTTAGACTAGGAATAAACTCCGTATGCTTAGACTGGGGATGAACTCCGTATGCCTAAGTCAACCCATGAAACGAGCATGTGGAGAGGCATAATGTGCAAGCCGGGGATCAGCCCGGTCCCCCTCTACGTGCTGTCGATCCCGCTGTCGGTCCTGCTACCAGAACCTTCAGTCCGACTAAGGCTTAGACATGAAATGAACTCTGTATGCCTAAGCCAACCCACGAAATAAGCGTGCGGCGCTCAACCGGCCGGAGAGGTAGAATGCGTAAGCCGAGGATCGACTTGATCCCCCCTGCGTGCTACCGACCCACTGCCACAACCCTCGGTCTGGCTGGGGCTTAGACATGGAATGAACTCCCTATGCCTAAGCCAACCCACGAAACGGGTGTGCGGGCGTTCAACCGGTCGGAGAGGCAGAATGTGCAAGTCGAGGATCAGCCCAATCCCGTCTGCGTGCTGTCGATCCTGCTGCTGCAACCCTCGGCTCGGTTCGATCTTAGACTGGGAATGAACTCCGTATACTTAGACTGGGGATGAACTCCATATGCCTAAGTCAACCCATGAAACGAGCGTGCGGATGCTCAGCCGATCGAAAAGGCCGACCGGAGAGGCAGAATACGCAAGCTGAGGATCAACCTGATCCCCCATACGTGCGATCGATCTTGTTGCTGGTCTTGCTACTAGTCTTGCTGTCGTAACCCTTGATCCGATCCGATTTTAGATGGGAATGAACTCCGTATGCTTAGACACGGAATAAACTCTGTATGCGTAAGCCAACCCATGAAACGAGCGTACAGGCGCTTAACCGATCGAAGAGACAGAATGCGCAAGTCGGGGATCAGCCGGGTCCCTCTTACATGCTGTAGATCCTACTATCGCAAACTTCAGTCCGATCCCATCTTAGACTGGGAATGAACTTCGTATGCCTAAGTCAATACACAAAACAAGCATTCAGGCGTTAAGTCGGTCGGAGAGGCATAATGCGAAAGTCGGGGATCGGCGCGATCCCCCTCTGCATGCTGCCGGTCCCGCTACCACAACCCTTGGTCCGGCTAGGGCTTAGACATGGAATGAACTCCCTATGCCTAAGCCAACCCACGAGACGGGCGTGCGGGCGCTCAGTCGATCGGAAAGGCAGAATGCGTAAGCCGAGGATCGGTCCAGTCCCCTCTGTGTGCTGTCGATCCTACTGCCACAACCCTTGGTTCGGTCCGATCTTAGACTGGGAATGAACTCCGTATGCTTAGACTGGGTATGAACTCCGTATGCCTAAGTCAACCCACGAAACGAGCGTACGGGTGCTCAGTCGGTCGGAGAGGCATAATGCGCTTGTCAGGGATCAGCCCGGTCCTCCTCTGTGTGCTGCTGATCCCGCTGCCGGTCCTGCTGCCACAACCCTCGATCCAACTAGGGCTTCGACATGGAATGAACTCTGTATGCCTAAGCCAACCCACGAAACGAGCGTGCGGGTGCTCAGTCGACCAGAGAGGCAGAATGCACAAGCCGTGGATCAGCTCAATCCCCCTCTGCATGCTGCCGATCTTGCTTTCGATCCTGCTGCCACAACCCTCTGTCTGACTAGGGCTTAGACATGAAATGAACTTCGTATGCCTAAGCCAACCCACGAAACGAGCGTGCGGGTGCTCAGTCGGTCAGAGAGGCAGAATACGCAAGCCGAGGATCAACCCGATCCCCCCTGCATGCTACCGATCTTACTACTGGTCCTACTACCACAACCCTCGATCCGATCTGATCTTAGACTAGGAATGAACTCTGTATGCCTAAGTCAACCCATGAAATGAGTGTGCGGGCACTGAACCAGCCGGAGAGGCATAATGCGCAAGTCGGGGATCAGCCTGATCCCTTTCTGCATACCCTCGGTCCCACTACCACAACCCTCGGTCCGGCTGGGGCTTAGACATGGAATGAACTCCCTATGCCTAAGCCAACCCACGAAACGGGTATGTGGGTGCTCAGACGGTCGGAGAGGCAGAATGCCCAAGCCGGGGATCGGTTCGATCTTAGACTGGGAATGAACTTTGCATGCTTAGACTAAGGATGAACTCTGTATGCGTAAGTCAACCCACGAAATGAGCGTGTGGACGCTCAGCCGACCAGGGAGGCAGGATGCGTAGGCCGGGGATCGAACGGCTGGTAGGTGGGCTCAAGTACATCTTCATATTTTTGCCGTGCCAATGCCATTTTTATGGCTTGTGAATTCATAAAATGGTCCCCTACACCTTCATGTGAAGTTTCGTGGCAAGATGACCCGTTTTCTATTTTTCACGATTTTTGAAACTTTTTACGGTTCAGGATTTTTTAAAATTCTTTTCGAAAGAGTTTTGTCCCCAAATTTATTAGAGGTGATCCTTGTATTTTTGTTGGCATGCACAAAAAAATTTAGCCAAAAACTCAAAGTGGAGAAGATTTTGTGACCGTTTGAAAAAAGTGTCCCCATTTTAGACACTTTAATGGCTACTGGCAGCAAACCTATAAAATCTCAAATGCACTTTAAGGGGGTGTGAGTTCTCAAGGTTTGATGAGGGATAGGGGGCTAATATAAGAGCCAAGTACCAGCACCCATCACACATTATGTGCGCACACCCCCTGGCCCCCCAATCACTAGAACCCCAATGCCACCGGTTAGGCTCTCCGATGATGCTCCGACGATGGTTCGACGATGGTGCCCCGAGCAAAAAAAATGCAGCACCAGCACATGCCTGAGCCCAGCATGTGCACTGTGGCTTAAACTCTTAGACTGGGAATGAACTTCGTATGCTTAGACGTGGAATGAAATCCGTATGCCTAAGCCAAACCATGGAACGAACGTGCGGGCGGTCAGCCGGCCAGAGAGGCAGAATATGCAAGCCGGGGATCGGCTCGGTCCCCTTCTGCATGCTGTCGATCCTGTTGCCACAACCCTCAGTCCGGTTGGAGCTTAGACACGGAATGAACTCCCTATGCCTAAGCCAACCCATGAAACGGGCGTACGGGCGTTCAGCAGGCTGAAGAGGCAGAATGTGCAAGCCGGGGATCGGTCGGGTCCCCCCTATGTGCTGTCGATCCTACAACCGCAATGCTTGGTCTGGTTCGATCTTAGACTAGAATGAACTCCGTATGCTTAGACTAGGGAAGAACTCCGTATGCCTACGTCAACCCACGAAAGGAGCGTGCGCAAATCGGGGATCGACCTGGTCCCCCCTGTGTTCTGCCGTTCCTATTGCTGGTCTTGCTGTCGCAACCCTCAGTCTGGTCTGATCTTAGACTAGGAATGAACTCTGTATGCTTAGACATGGAATGAACTCCGTATGCCTAGGCCAACCCACAAAATGAGCATGCGGGCCCTCATCTGGCCGGAGTGGTAGAATGCACAAGTCGGGGACCGACCCGATCCCCCCTACGTGCTATCGATCCTGCTGTCGTAACCCTCGGTCTGGTTCGATCTTACATTAGGAATGAACTCCTATGCCCAAGTCAACCCACGAAACAAGCGATCGGGTGCTGAGCCGGTCGAAGAGGCATAATGCGCAAGCTTGGGATCGGTCTGGTCCCCCTTTGTGTGCTGCCGGTTCTGCTGCCACAACCTTTGATCCGACTTGGGCTTAGACATGGAATGAACTCCCTATGCCTAAGCCAACCAACAAAATTGGCATGCGGGCGATCAGTCGACCGGAGAGGTAGAATGCGCAAGCTAGGAATCGGCCTAGTCCCCCCTGCGTGCTGCTGATCCTGTTACCGCAACCCTAGGTCCGGTCCGATCTTAGACTGGGAATGAACTCCGTATGCTTAGACTGGGGATGAACTCCGTATGCCTAAGCCAACCCACGAAACGGGCATGCGAGTGCTCAGCCGGTCAGAGAGATAGAATACGTAAGCTGGGGATCAGCCCGATCCCCATTGCATGCTACTGATCCTGCTGCTGTAACCCTCGGTCCAATTCGATCTTAGACTAGGAATGCACTCCGTATGCTTAGACTGGGGATAAACTCTGTATGCCTAAGTCAACCCACGAAACGAGCGTACGGGCGCTCAACCGGCCGGAGAGGCAGAATGCGCAAGCAGGGGATCGGCCCGATCGCCCCCTGCATGCTACCGATCCTGCTGTTGGTCCTGCTGTCGAAACCCTCAGTCCAGTCTGATCTTAGACTGGGAATGAACTTCGTATGCTTAGATATGGAATGTACTCCATATGCCTAAGCCAACCCAAGAAACGAGCGTACGGGCGCTCAGTCGGCCAGAGAGGCAAAATGCGTAAGACGGGGATCGGCCCGATCCCCCCTTCGTGCTGTCAATCCTGCTGCCGCAGCCCTCAGTCCGATCCGATCTTAGACTAGGAATGAACTTCGTATGCCTAAGTCAACCCACGAAATGGGCGTTCGGGTGCTGAGCCAGTCGGAGAGGCATAATACGCAAGCCAAGGATCTACCTGGTCCCCCTCTATGTGCTACCAATCCCGCTGCCACAACCCTCGGTCCGGCTAGGGCTTAGACATGGAATGAACTCCATATGCCTAAGCCAACCCACGAAATGGGTGTGCGGGCACTCAACCGACCGGATAGGCAGAATGCACAAGTCGGGGATCGACCCGGTCCCCTCTTGCGTGCTGCTGATCCTGCTGCCGCAACACTCAATTCGATCTGATCTTAGATTGGGAATGAACTCCGTATGCTTAGACTGGGGATGAACTCCATATGCCTAAGTCAACCCACGAAATGAGCGTGCGGGTGCTCAGCCGGTCAGAAGGCCGATCGGAGAGGCATAATGCGGAAGCTGGTGATCAGCCTGATCCCTCATTACATGCTACTGATCCTACTACTATTCCTACTGTCGCAACCCTCGATCCGGTCTGATCTTAGACTGGGAATGAACTTCGTATGCTTAGACATGGAATGAACTCCGTATGCTTAAGCCAACCCACGAAACGAGCGTGTGGGTCCTCAGCCGGCCGGAGAGGTAGAATGCATAAGTTGGGGACCGGCACGGTCCCCCCTGTGTGCTTGTCGATCCTGCTGCCGCAACCCTCGGTCCGGTCTGATCTTAGATTGGGAATGAACTCCGTATGCGCAAGTCAACCCACGAAACGAGCGTGCGGGCGCTGAGCTAACCGGAGAGGCATAATGCGCAAGCCGAGGATTGGCCCGGTCCCCCTCTACGTGTTGCCGGTCCCACTACCACAACCCTCGGTCCGGCTAGGGCTTAGACATGGAATGAACTCCCTATGCCTAAGCCAACCCACGAAACGGGCATGCGGGCGTTCAGCCGGCCAGAGAGACAGAATGCGCAAGCAGGGGATCGGCCCGATACCCCCTGCGTGCTGTCGATCCTGCTACCGTAACCCTCGGTTCGGTCCGATCTTAGACTAGGAAGGAACTTCGTATGCTTAGACTGGGGATGAACTCTGTATGCCTAAGTCAACCCACAAAATGAGCGTGCGAGCGCTTAGCCGACCAGAGAGGCAGGATGCGCAAGCTGGGGATCGAATGGGTGGTAGGTCGGTTTAAGCACATCTTTATATTTCTACCATGCCAATGCCATTTTCATGGCTTGTAAATTCATACAATGGTCGCCTAAGCCTTCATGTGAAGTTTCGTGGCAAGATGACCTGTTTTCTATTTTTCACAAAATTTGAAACTTTTTACGGTTCGTGATTTTTTAAAATTCTTTTAGAAATAGTTTTGCCACCAAAATTCATAGAGGTGATCCTTGTATATTTTTTTCGCATGCACAAAAAAATTCAGCTAAAAACTCGAAGTGGAGAAGATTTTGTGACCGTTTGAAAAAAGTGTCCCCATTTTAGACACTTGAACGGCTACTGGCAGCAAACCTATAAAATCTCAAATGCTCTTTAAGGGGGTGTGAGTTCTCGAGGTTTGATGAGGGACAGGGAGCCAATATAAGGGCCAAGTACCAGCACCCATCACACATCATGTGCGCACACCCGCCGGCCCCCCCAATCGTCGGAACCCCCAATGCCGCCGGTTAGGCTCTCTGGCGATGCTCCGATGATTCTGCCCCAGGTGAAAAAAATGCGGCACCTGCACCTGCCCGAGCCCAACATGTGCACCATGGCTCAAAATCTTAGACTGGAATGAACTCTGTATGCTTAGACATGGAATGAACTTCGTATGCCTAAGCCAACCCACGAAACGAGCGTGCGGGCGCTCAGCCGATCAGAGTAGCAAAATGCGCAAGCCGGGGATCGGCCCGATCCCCCTCTACATGTTGCCGGTCCCACTGCCACAACCTCGGTCCAGCTAGGTCTTAGGCATGGAGTGAACTCCCTATGCCTAAGCCAACCCATGAAATGGGCGTATGGGCGCTCAATCGACCGGAGAGGCAGAATGCGTAAGCTAGGGATTGGCCCGATCCCCCCTGTGTGCTGTCGATCCTACTGCCGTATCCCTCAGTTTAATTCAATCTTAGACTGGGGATGAACTCCGTACACCTAAGTTAACCCTCGAAATGAGCGTGCACGCATTCAACCAATCGGAGAGGCCGGTCGGAGAGGCATCATGCATAAGTCGAGGATCAGCCCGATCCCCTTCTGCGTGCTATCAATCCCGCTGCCGGTCCTGCTACCACACCCTCGGTCTGGCTAGGGCTTAGACATGGAATGAACTCCGTATGCCTAAGCCAACCCACGAAACGAGCGTGCGGGCGCTTAGCCGACAGGAGAGGCAGAATACGCAACCTGGGGATCGAACGGGTGGTAGGTGGGTTCAAGCACATCTTCATATTTCTCCCCCTCCAATGCTAGTTTTATGGCTTGTAAATTCATACAATGGTCCCCTCAGTCTTCATGTGAAGTTTCGTGGCAAGATGACCCGTTTTCTATTTTTCATGATTTTCAAAACTTTTTGCCGTTCGGGATTTTTTAAAATTTTTTTAGAAAGCGTTTTGTCCCCAAATTTGGTAGAGGTGATCCTTGTATTTTTGTTGGCATGCACAAAAAAATTCCGCTAAAAACTCATGAAATGGGCGTGCTGTCGATCCTACTGGCACATCCTTCAGTCCGGTCTGATCTTAGACTGGGAATGAACTCAGTATGGTTAGACGTGGAATGAACTTGGTATGCCTAAGCCAACCCATAAAATGAGTTTCATTTTTTAAAATTTTTAACGATTGAAGATTTTTTAAAATTTTTTTAGAAAGAGTATTGTCTCCAAATTTGGTAGAGGTGATCCAATGGGATGAACTCCGTATGCCTAAGTTAACCCTCGAAACGAGCATGCGGGCACTCAGCCGGCCAGAGAGGCCGGTCGGAGAGGCATAATGCATAAGCCGAGGATCAGCTCGATCCCCCTCTGTGTACTGTCAATCCCGCTGCCGGTCTTGCTGCCACAACCCTCTGTCCGGCTGGGGCTTAGACATGGAATGAACTCCGTGTGCCTAAGCCAACCCACGAAACGAGCATGCGGGCGCTCAACCGATCGAAGAGGTGGAATGCGCAAGCCGGGGATCGGTCGATCCCCCCCTGCGTGCTGTCGATCCTATTGCTGGTCCTGCTGTCGCAACCCTCGGTCCGATCTGATCTTAGACTAGGAATGAACTCAGTATGGTTAGACGTGGAATGAACTTGGTATGCCTAAGCCAACCCATAAAATGAGCTTGTGGGCACTCAGCAAGCTGGAGAGGCAGATGCGCAAGCCAAGGATTGTCTCGATCCCCTTCTACGTGCTGTCGATCCTGCTGCAGCAACCCTCGGTCCGATTTGATCTTAGACTGGGAATGAACTCTGTATGTCTAAGTCAACCCATGAAATGAGCCTGCGGGCGTTGAGCCGACCGAAGAGGCATAATGCGCAAGCCAGGGATTGGCCCGGTCCCCTTTTGCGTGCTGCCAGTCCCGTTACCAAAACCCTCAGTCCGACTGGGGCTTAGACATGGAATGAACTCCTTATGCCTAAGCCAACCCATGAAACTGACGTTCGAGCACTCAGCCGATCGGAGAGGCAGAATGCGCAAGCCGGGGATCGGCCCGGTACCCCCTGCGTGCTGTCGATCCTGCTGTTGCAACCCTTGATCCGGTCTAATCTTAGACTGGGAATGAACTCCATATTCTTAGACTGGGGATGAACTCCGTATGCCTAAGTCAACCCACGAAATGAGCGTACGGACGCTCAGCCGACCAGAGAGGCAGGATGCTCAAGCCGGGGATCGAACGGGTGGTAGGTGGGTTCAAGCACATCTTCATATTTCTGCTGTGCCAATGCCATTTTTATGGCTTGTAAATTCATACAATGGTCCCCTAAGCCTTCATGTGAAGTTTCATGGCAAGACGACCCATTTTCTATTTTTCACGATTTTCAAAACTTTTAACGATTGAAGATTTTTTAAAATTTTTTTAGAAAGATTATTGTCTCCAAATTTGGTAGAGGTGATCCTGGTATTTTTCTTGGAAGGTACAAAAAAAGTCAGCTAAAAACTCGAAGTGGAGAAGATTTTGTGACCGTTTGAAAAAAGTGTCCCCATTTCAGACACTTCAATGGCTACTGGCAGCAAACCTATAAAATCTCAAATGCTCTTTAAAAGGGTGTGAGTTCTCGAGGTTTGATGAGGGACAGGGGGCCAATATAAGGGCCAACTACCAGCACCCATCGCACATCATGTGCGCATACCCCTCGGGCCCCCAATCGTCGGAACCCTCAATGCCACCGGTTAGGCTCTCCGGTGATGCTCCGACGATGGTGCCCCGAGCGAAAAAAATGCGGCACGAGCACATGCCTGAGCCCAGCATGTGCACCATGGCTCAAAATCTTAGATTTGGATTGAACTCCTATTGCTTAGACATGGAATGAACTCCGTATGCCTAAGCCAACCCACGAAACGAGCGTGCGAGCGCTCAGCAGGCCAGAGAGGCAAAATACGCAAGCCGGGGATTGACCCGGTCTGCCCCTGCTTGCTGTCAATCCTGTGGCAGCAACCCTCAGTTTGGTCTGATCTTAGACTGGGAATGAACTCCGTATGCATAAGTCAACCCACGAAACGAGCGTGCGTGTGCTGCACTGGTCGAAGAGGCATAATGCGCAAGCCGGGGATCGGTCCGGTCCCCCTTTACGTGTTGCCAATCCCACTGCCACAACCCTCTGTCCGGCTGGGACTTAGACATGGAATGAACTTCCTATGCCTAAGCCAACCCTCGAAACGGGCGTGCGGGCGCTCAGCCGACCGGAGAGGCAGAATGCGCAAGCCTGGGATCCACTCGGTCTCCCCTACGTGCTATCAATCCTGCTGCCACAACCCTCAGTCCGGTCCGATCTTAGACTGGGAATGAACTTCGTATGCTTAGACTGGAGATGAACTCTGTATGCCTAAGTCTACCCATGAAACAAGCGTGCGGGCGCTCAGCCGACCGGAGAGGCCAGTCGAAGAGGCATAATGCACAAGCTGGGGATCAGCCCGATCCCCTTCTGCGTGTTACCGATCTCACTGTCGATCCTGCTACCACAACCCTCAGTCTGGCTGGGGCTTAGACATTGAATGAACTCTGTATGCCTAAGCCAACCCACGAAATGAACGTACGGGCGCTTAGCCGGTCGGAGAGGCAAAATACGTAAGCCGAGGATCGGCCCGGTCCCTGCCTGTGTGCTACCGATCCTACTGCTGGTCTTGCTGCCTCAACCCTCGGTCCTGTCTGATCTTAGACTGTAAATGAACTTCGTATGCTTAGACATGGAATGAACTTCGTATGCCTAAGCCAACCCACGAAATGAGCGTACGGGCGCTCAGCCGGTCGAAGAGGCAGAATGTGTAAGCCGAGGATCGGCCCGATCCCACCCTACGTTTTATCAATCTTGCTACCGTAACTCTCGATCCAGTCCGATCTTAGACTGGGAATGAACTCCGTATGCCTAAGTCAACCCACGAAAGGAGCGTGTGGGCATTGAGCCGGTGAGATAGGCATAATGAACAAACCGGGGATCGACCCGGTCCCTCTCTACATGCTGTCGGTCCCGTTGCCACAACCCTCAGTCCGACTGCAGCATAGACATGGAATGAACTCCGTATGCCTAAGCCAACCCACAAAACGAATGTGCGGGCTTTCAGTCGGTCGGAGAGGCAGAATGCGTAAGCCGGGGATTGTCCTGGTCCCCCCTGCGTGCTGCCGATCCTGCTACCGAAACCCTCGGTCTGGTCCGATCTTAGACTGGGAATGAACTCTGTATGCCTAGACTACCGATGAACTCCGTATGCTTAAGTCAACCCACGAAACAAGTGTGCGAGCGCTCAGTAAGCCGGAGAAGCTGGCAGGAGATGCGTAATGCACAAGCCGGGGATCGGCTTGGTCCCCCTCTGCATGCTGCCGATGCTGGTCCTACTACCACAACCCTTGGTTCGGTTGGGGCTTAGACATGGAATGAACTCCGTATGCCTAAGCCAACCCACGAATCGAGCGTGCGGGAGCTCAGCTGGCCGGAGAGGTAGAATGCGTAAGTCGGAGATCGACCCGGTCCCCCCCTATGTGCTGTCGATCTTGTTGTTGGTCCTACTGCCGCAACCCTCAGTTCAGTCCAATCTTAGACTGGGAATGAACTCCGTATGCTTAGACATGGAATGAAATCTGTATGCCTAAGCCAACCCATGAAACAAGCGTGTGGGCGCTCAGCCAGTCGGAGAGGCGGAATGTGCAAGCTGGGGATCGACCCGATCCCCCCTGCGTGCTGTCAATCCTGCTACCTTAACCTTCGGTTCGATCCGATCTTAGACTGAGAATGAACTCCGTATGCCTAAGTCAACCCATGAAATGAGCGTAGGGGCACTGAGCCGACCGGGGAGCCATAATGCGCAAGCCGGGGATCGACTCGGTCCCCCTCTGTGTGCTGTCGGTCCCGCTACCACAACCCTTGGTTCGGCTGGGGCTTAGACATGGAATGAGCTCCCTATGCCTAAGCCAACCCATAAAACGGGCGTGCGGGCGCTCAGCTAGCCGAAGAGGTAGAATGCACAAGCTGAGGATCAATCTTTGAAGATCTTGTGACCGTTTGAAAAAAGTGTCCCCACTTTAGACACTTTAATGGCTACTGGCAACAAACCTATAAAATCTCAAATGCTCTTGAAAGGGGTGTGAGTTCTCGAGGTTTGATGAGGGATAGGGGACCAATATAAGGGCCACGTACCAGCACCCTTCGCACATCATGTGCATACACCCCCTGGCCCCCCAATCATCGGAACCCCCAACACCGCCGGTTAGGCTCTCCAACGATGCTCCGACGATGGTGCCTCGGGCGAAAAAAATACGCCACTAGCACATGCCCGAGCCCAGCATGTGCATCGTGGCTCAAAATCTTAGACGGGGAATAAACTCCGTATGCCTAAGCCAACCCACGAAACGAGCGTCCGGGCGCTCAGCCGGTTGGAGAGGTAGATGCGCAAGCAGGGGATTGGTTCGGTCCCCCCTGTGTGCTATCGATCCTGCTGCCGCATCATTCGGTCCGGTCTGACCTTAAACTGAGAATGAACTCCGTACGCATAAGTCAACACACGAAATGAACGTGCGGGTGCGAGTCGACCGAAGAGGCATAATGCCCAAGCCGGGGATCGACTCGATCCCCCTCTGCGTGCTGTCGGTCCCGCAGCCACAACCTCGGTCCGGTTGGGGCTTAGACATGGAATGAACCCCCTATGCCTAAGCCAACCCATGAAACGGGCGTGCGAGCGCTCAGTCAGCCGGAGAGGTAGAATGTGCAAGCCGAGGATCTGCCCAGTCCCACCTGCATCCTGTCAATCCTGCTGTCGCAACCCTCGATCCGATCTGATCTTAGACTGGGAATGCACTCCGTATGCTTAGATTGGGGATGAACTCTGTATGCCTAAGTCAAATCATGAAACGAGCGTGTGGGTGTTCAGCCGATCGGAGAGGCAGAATGCACAAGCTGGGGATCGACCCGATCCCCCCTGCATGCTGTCGATCCTGCTGCTAGTCCTACTACCGCAACCCTTGGTCGGATCTGATCTTAGACTGGGAATGAACTTCGTATGCTTAGACATGGAATGAACTTCGTATGGATAAGCCAACCCACGATACGAGCGTGCGGGCACTCAGCCGGCCGAAGAGGCAGAATACGTAAGCCAGGGATCGATCCAGTCCCTCCTGCGTGCTATCGATCCTGCTGTCGCAACCCTCGATCTGGTCCGATCTTAGACTGGGAATGAACTCCGTATGCCTAAGTCAACCCATGAAACGAGCATGCGAGCACTGAGCCAACCAGAGAGGCATAATGCGCAAGCTGGGGATCGACCCGATCCCCCTCTGTGTGCTGTCGGTCCCGCTGCCACATCCCTTGGTCCGGCTAGGGCTTAGACATGGAGTGAACTCCGTACACCTAAGCCAACCAACGAAACGAGTGTGCAGGCGCCCAACTGGCCGGAGAGGTAGAATGCACAAGTCGGGGATCAACCCGTTCCCCCCCTGCGTGCTGCCGATCCTACTACTGCAACCTTCGGTTTGGTTCGATCTTAGACTAGGAATAAACTCCATATGCTTAGACATGGAATGAACTCCGTATGCCTAAGCCAACCCATGAAACGAGCGTGCGGGCGCTCAGCCAGCCGGAGAGGTAGAATGTGCAAGCCGAGGATCGGCTCAGTCCACCCTTGCGTGCTGTCGATCCTGCTGCCGTAACCCTCATTCTGATCCGATCTTAGACTGGGAATGAACTCTGTATGCCTAAGTCAACCCATGAAACGAGCGTACGGGCACTGAGCCAGTCGGAGAGGCATAATGCGCAAGCCGGGGATCAGCCCGGTCCCCCTCTGCGTGCTGCTGGTCTTGCTGCCACAACCCTTGGTTCGGCTGGGGCTTAGACATGGAATGAGCTCCCTATGCCTAAGCCAAACCATGAAACGGGCGTGCGGGCACTCAGCCGGCTGGAGAGGTAGAATGCGCAAGTCGGGGATCGGCCTTTGAAGATCTTGTGACCATTTGAAAAAGTGTCCCCATTTTAGACACTTTAATGGCTACTGGCAGCAAACCTATAAAATCTCAAATGCTCTTTAAGGGGGTGTGAGTTCTCAGGGTTTGACGAGGGATAGGGGGCCAACATAAGGGCTAAGTACCAGCACACTTCACACATCATGTGCACACACCCCCCGGCCCCCCCAATCGCCGGAACCTCCAATGCCGCTGGTTAGGCTTTTCGACGATGGTGGCTCGGGCAAAAAAAATACGCCACCAGCACATGCCTGAGCACAACATGTGCACCGTGGCTCAAAATCTTAGACGGGGAATGAACTTCGTATGCTTAGACATGGAATGAACTTCGTATGCCTAAGCCAACCCACGAAATGAGCGTACGGGCACTCAGCCGATCGGAGAGGCAGAATGCGCAAGCAGGGGATCGGTTCAGTCCCCCCTACGTGCTGTCGATCCTACTACCGTAACCTTTCATCCGGTCCAATCTTAGACTGGGAATAAACTCCGTACGCATAAGTCAACCCACGAAACGAGCGTGCGGGGGCTGAGCCGACCAAAGAGGCATAATGCGCAAGCCGGGGATTAGCCTAGTCACCCTCTGCATGCTGCCGGTCCCGCTGTCGCAACCTCAGTCCGGCTGGGGCTTAGACATGGAATGAACTCCCAATGCCCAAGCCTACCCATGAAACGGGCGTGCGGACGCTCAGTCGGTCGGAGAGGTAGAATACACAAGCCAGGGATCGGCTCGGTCCCACCTGCATGCTGTCGATCCTGCCGCCGCAACCCTCGATCCGATTTGATCTTAGACTGGGAATGCACTCTGTATGCTTAGACTGGGGTTGAACTCCGTATGCCTAAGTCAACCCATGAAATGAGCGTGCGGGTGCTCAACCAGCCGGAGAGGTAGAATGCGCAAGCTGGGGATCAGCCCGATCCCCCCTATGTGCTATCGATCCTACTGCTAGTCCTACTGCTGCAACCCTCGATCCGGTCGGATCTTACACTGAGAATGAACTTCGTATGCTTAGACATGCAATGAACTTCGTATGGCTAAGCCAACCCACCAAATGAACGTGCGGGCGCTCAGTCGGTCGGAGAGGCAGAATGAGCAAGCTGGGGATCGGCCTGATCCCCCCCTGCGTGCTGCCGATCCTGCTGCTAGTCCTGCTGCTGCAACCCTCGGTCCGATCCGATCCTAGACTGGGAATGAACTCCATATGCTTAGACATGGAATGAACTTCGTATGGCTAAGCCAACCCACAAAACGAGCATGGGGGCACTCAGCCGGTCAAAGAGGCAGAATGTGTAAGTCAGGGATCGACCTGGTCCCCCCTGCATGCTGTCGATCTTGCTGCCGCAACCCTCGGTCTGGTTCGATCTTAGACTGGGAATGAACTTCGTATGCCTAAGTCAACCCACAAAACGAGCATGCAGGCACTGAGTCGACCAGAAAGGCATAATGCGCAAGCCAAGGATCGACCCGGTCCCCCTCTGCATGCTGCCGATCCCGCTGCCACAACCCTCGATCCGGCTAGGGCTTAGACATGGAATGAACTCCCTATGCCTAAGCCAACCCATGAAATGGGCGTGCGGGTGTTCAGCCGGTCAGAGAGGTAGAATGCGTAAGCTGGGGATTGGCCCAGTCCCCCCTGTGTGCTACCGATCATGCTGCCCTCAATCCAGTCCGATCTTAGAATGGGAATGAACTTCGTATGCTTAGACTGGGGATGAACTCCGTATGCCTAAGTCAACCCACAAAATGAGCGTGCGGGCGCTCAGCCGACCAGAGAGGCAGGATGCGTAAGCCGGGGATCGAACGGGTGGTAGGTGGGTTCAAGTACATCTTCATATTTCTACCATGCCAATACCTTTTTTTATGGCTTGTAAATTCATACAATGGTCCCCTAAGCCTTCATGTGAAGTTTCGTGGCAAGACGACCCGTTTTTTATTTTTCACGATTTTTAAAACTTTTTATAGTTCGAGATTTTTTAATATTTTTTTAGAAAGAGTTTTGTCCCCAAATTTGGTTGAGGTGATGCTTGTATTTTTGTTGGCTTGCACAAAAATTCAGCTAAAAACTCGAAGTGGAGAAGATTTTGTGACTGTTTGAAAAAAGTGTCCCCATTTCAGACACTTTAATGGCTACTGGCAGCAAACCTATAAAATCTCAAATGCTCTTTAAGGGGGTCTAAGTTCTCGAGGTTTGATGAGGGATAGGGGGCCAATATAAGGGCCAAGTGTCACACCCTGGGCAGGTGCACCAGGCACATCAGGCACACCAGCAGGTGAGCCAGAGGTTGAGGCCCGCAGACTAGGCGTGCTGGCGGGTATTTGCACGCAAGCAAACGAGTTCAGAACGCCCGCCCAACTTGCAGGCCAGCCCATGAGACCAAGGCCTGGTATACAAGCTGCCCGCACCACATCCAGAAGGGCCCAAGGTGCTGGACACACAAGGGAAGCTTATGGAAGCAGGCAGGATCAGCAGCAGTATCCTGGCAGATTTGGTTGACCCTAAAAATTACGAGTTAGCATCCTGATTGATTGTAATCTGTATAATCCCATGATTTTAGCCTTTGTTCTAGGGATATTGCCATTAAGTGTAAGCTAGAGCCTTAACTATAAATAGAGGGCTGTTCCTCCCTCATTTGTACACCATCAAACACTTCTGTTTTAATGAATACAAGAGCATTTCTAGAATTCTACCTTCTTATCCTATTTCTCTTTAACTTGTGTAATCAGCCCTTCCTGTTGTTCTAGTGCCCGTACGCTTGTGTTTTAGGCTGACTTAGGCTTAATGGAGGAGATTCCAAGCCTAAGGCCACATGGTTTCTGAGTCTAAGGTTAGAGCCTATGACAGTTGGTATCAGAGCAAGTTCAATTCTGCGTGTTTGTGTTGTGCAGGTTAGAGGAGATGGCATCCCAAAGTGATGCTGCTAACCAACAACTAGAGGTCCAGGAGCATGGGTGTGGAAGAGGGAGGAAAGCCAGTTCTAGAGATATCTAGTGTACCATGGACGGTAGGCTAGCCAAGGTGGAGGTGACCATGGGCGACATGGGGGAGAAGCTTGAGGGGGTAGAGACTCACATTGCATCGCTAGACTCCATGGGGGAGGAGATCCAAAGTGAGCTGCAAGCTGCTCTCAACAAAGGCTTGGAAGTGTTCACCCAAAAGAATCAGACCTTGGAGGCTGAAGTGCTGACCTTGCGCGATGGCATGGAGGCCATGCACCAGCGGATGGAGGAGCTTAACAGTGAGCTTGTTGCTTGTAAGACTGCCATTGGGAATGGCATGCTTGCTGGAGTGTCCAAGTCCAGATTGGATGTCCCTAAGCCTAAGGAGTTCAAGAGGACTAAGGGTGCCAAGGAAGTAGATAACTACCTTTAGGGTATGGAGCAGTACTTTCAGGCCATGGGCATGCAGGACGAGGCGATAAAGGTAAGCACCGCTGCTATGTATCTCACTGATGTAGCCTTATTGTGGTAGAGGCGTAAGTGTGATGATGTCAGGCGTGGGAGCGCCAAGATTGGAACTTGGGCAGAGTTCCAAAAGGAGTTCAAAGAACAATTTTACCTAGAGTATACCGATGATGAGGCACGGGCAAAGTTGCACAGGCTGAGCCAGCAAGGGGACATAAGGGAGTATGTCCAAAAATTCTCTGAACTGATGCTATAGATCTCGAATCTAGGTGAGAAGGACTCCTTATTTGCTTTCATGGATGGGTTGAAGCCGTGTGTGAAGCATGAGCTACAAAAGAGAGGAGTTCATGACTTGGCTAAAGCCATGACTACTGTCGAGGCCTTGATAGAGTTCAAGCCTCTGAACAAGTTCGAGTCTACCAAGCCTAAGGGTAAGGGTAGGGACGATAGGGATCAGAAGAAGCAGTCCAAGAGGAAGGACCATGACCGAGAGTCCAAGGATAGAGATCGAGACCATTCAACCAAAGATGGCGAGAGGAAGCCACCAGCAGGCAAGTGGAAAGCAAAAGGGGACCGAGAGCCACTAGCACGCTACCTATGTGGAGGGAGCCACATAGCGCGCAATTACCCACAGAAGGGCAAGCTGGCTACTGTAGACAAGGAGTTTGACGAGGAGCCAGAGTCAGGGGCAGCAAAGCTTGGGTCGTTGGTGCTCAATGCTATCCAGAGTAAGGGGAGTCGCAAGCCAAAGGGCTTGATATTTGCAGATCTGATGGTTACAGGTCAGAAGGTGAGCGCACTGGTGGACACAGGTGCCTCACATTTTTTTATTTCAGGTGATAGAGCCCGGAAGCTCGGACTAAAGGTGCAGAAAGGGATGGTACCATTAAAACGGTGAACTCCAAGGAAGTTCCAGCCATTGGAGTAGCGTGGGGAGTGGAGTTGCAGCTTGGAGACTGGAAAGGCAAGGAGACCATTGAGGTAATACCCCTTGACGACTATGAGTTTGTGATTAAGTTGGATTTCCTTGTTCGGATTAATGCCCTCCTTGTGCCTTTTGCCGATTGTGTTTGCATCTTGGATGCACGGTGCCAATGCCTAGTGCCATTGAGGAGAGGGTCTGGAGTTGGGTCGCAGGTGGTGTCAGCCATCTAATTTGCCAAGGCAGTAAGCAAACAAGAAGATACCTTTTTGGCAGCCCTGAAATATGATGAGCCAAGGGAAAAGGAGATCGAGTCACCCTTGGAGGTGCTAAAGGTGCTGAAGACCTTTAGTGATGTGATGCCCACAAAGCTACCTAGCAAGCTACCACCTAAGAGGGAGGTGGACCACAAGATCGAGCTGGTGTCCGAGGCTAAGCCACTAGCTAGAGCCCCTTACCAAATGTCTCCACCAGAGTTGGAGGAGTTCAGGAAGTAGCCCAAAGAGTTAGTTGATGCTGGCTTCATCAGGCCATCAATGGCACCCTATGGTGCACCAGTTCTATTTCAGCATAACCATGATGGGTTGTTGTGGTTGTGCATAGACTACCGGGCTTTGAACAAGCTGACCATCAAGAACAAGTACCCCATCCCACTCATTGCAGACTTGTTCGATCAACTTGGGAGCACAAAGTGGTTCACCAAGCTGGATTTAAGGTCAGGCTACTATCAAGTCAGGATCGCGAAGGGAGATGAGCCAAAGATAGCATGTGTCACTCGGTATGGTTCGTATGAGTTCTTGGTGATGCCTTTCGGACTCACGAACGCCCCAGCAACATTCTGCACCCTTATGAACAAGGTACTTTAGTCATTCCTTGATCGGTTTGTTGTGGTTTATTTGGATGACATTGTGATCTACAGTCAGACTTTGAGAGAGCATGTAGACCACTTGAGATAGGTGTTCGAGGTGTTGTGGGTGCACAAGCTATTTGTCAAGAGGGATAAGTGCTCATTCGCCTAGCAGGAGATCCCATTCCTTGGCCACATAATGGAAGGTGGTAGGATACGCATGGATGAAGGCAAGATACACGCCATCCTGGAGTGGCAACCGCCAGCCAAGGTCACTGAGTTGAGATTGATCCTTGGGCTGGTCAACTACTACAGGCGCTTCATCAAAGGTCACTCAGCAATAGCCACGCCATTGACTGGCTTGCTCAAGAAAGGGAAAGCATGGGAGTGGAACGCAGGGTGCCAGGAAGCCTTTGACAGGTTAAAGTGGACTGTGACTGAGGAACCAGTCTTGGCCTTGCCAAACCATGCCAAGCCATATGAGGTGCATACGGATGCATCAGACTTTGCCATAGGGGACTTGTTGATGCAGGAGGGACGTCCAGTTGCGTTTGAGAGCATGAAGCTGAATGAGACTGAGCTAAGTACACGGTCTAAGAGAAGGAGATGACTGCAGTGGTGCACTGCTCGCACACTTGGTGCCATTACCTATTGGGGTCGAGGTTTGTGGTTAGGACGAACAATGTGGTGACCAGCTACTTTTAGACGTAAAAGAAGCTATCCTCCAAGCAGGCGAGATGGCAAGATTTTCTTGTGGAATTTGATTTCCAGATGGAGTACAAGCCAGGGCGGGTGAACCTAGTGGCAGACACCCTGAGCAGGAAGGCTAACCTTGCTGCCATTAGCCAACCAGAGGGGTCACTAGTGCCGCGCATCAAGGAGGGACTTGTGCATGATCCTATAGCCAAGGCTTTGATGGAGTACACCCAGCAAGGTAAGACTAGGTGGTTTTGGTTACAGGATGGCCTGCTGTACACCAGGGGAAGTAGACTATTTGTGTCGCAGCACGGGAAGCTTCGCAATGAAGTTTTGCAAGAATGCCATGATTCAAGGTGGGCTAGACACCCCGGAGTGAGCCATACCTTGGCGTTGATCGAGGATCGGTACTACTGGCCGCATATGAGGGACGATATGGAGGCCTATGTGAAGACTTGTCTTGTGTGCCAACAGGACAAGGTAGAGCTCAAGAAACCAGGCAGTCTCTTGGAGCCATTGCTAGTGCCAGAGCGACCATGGAAGAGTGTTTCTCTGGACTTTATAGTTAGTCTACCCAAAGCAGAAGGGTTTGGAAGCATCATGGTAGTGGTGGACAGGTTTTCCAAGTATGGAATCTTCATTCCAGCAACCAAGAAGTGCCCAATCGAGGAGGCAACTTGATTGTTCCTGAAGAACTTTGTTAAGTATTGGGGAGTGCCGAGGACCATTGTTAGTGATCAGGACGAGCATTTCACAGGTAGGTTCTGGACTGAGTTGTTCAAGCTGTTGGGGTCAAACTTGAACTTTTCACCAGCATGCATTCGCAGACCGATGGGCAGATAGAATGAGTGAATGGACTATTGGAGGTCTACCTCAGGCACTATGTGAGTGCCATACAAAAGGACTGGCCAAAGCTGCTAGATATTGCATTGTTTTCCTACAACTTGCAAAGGAGCGAGGCAACGAACCAGAGCCCATTTGAGGTTATGACAGGGCAACAACCACTAACACCCAGTTTGATTGTTGTAGGTTATACAGGGCCAAATCCAGCAGCATACAAGTTTACCAAGGCATGGCAGGAGCAAGCTGACTTGGCCAGAGTTTGTCTTCACAAGGCGGCCAAGAGGTCGAATAAGTGGGCAGACCAGAATAGGCGGGACGTGTAGTTCCAGGTTGGAAACTTGGTGTTGGTGAAGCTGCATCCCATTGTGCGCCATAGAGGGCTGCACAAAGGCCTAGTCTGGAGGTATGAGGGACCTTTTCAAGTAGTCAAGAGGGTAGGCAAGGTTGCCTACAAGCTGGATATGCCACCCAAGCCGAGGGTACACCCGGTGTTCCATGTGAGCATGCTCAAGCCGTTCCATGAGAATGAGGGAGATCCAGGACGGGCAGAGTCAAAGCGTACGCCATTGGGAAAGGGCCTCATATGAGAAAGAGGTCCACAACATCATAGCTGATCGGGAGGTGAGACAGAAGAACTATCAGCCAAGACAAGAGTACTTAGTGCGCTGGAAGGGACTTCCAAATAGTGAGGTGAGCTGGGAACCAGTAGATGACTTATGGCAGTTCGGGTACCAAACCAGGCAGTACCATGTAGAAGATGCAACAAGGGTGTTGTGCAATCAGGTGGGGGAGAATGTCACGCCCTGGGTGGGCATGACAGGCACATCAGGTGCACCAGCAGGTGAGCTAGAGGTTGAGGCTCGTAAACCAGGCGTGCTGGCAGGTATCTGTGCGCAAAGCCTAGCAAACGAGTTTAGAACGCCCGCCCAACTTACAGGCTAGCCCGTGAGACCAAGGCCTAGCACACAAGCTGCCCGCACCACATCTAGAAGGGCCCAAGGTGCTGGACACGCAAGGGAAGCTTCTGGAAGCAGGCAGGATCAACAGCAGCATCTTGGCAGATTTGGTTGACCCTAAAAATCAGGAGGTAGCATTCTGATTGATTGTAATCTGTATAATCCCATGATTTTAGCCTTTATTCTAGGGATACTACCACTAAGTGTAAGCTGGAGCCTCAACTGTAACTAGAGGGCTGCTCCTCCCTCATTTGTACACCATCAAACACTTCCGTTTCAGTGAATACAAGAGCATTTCCAGAATTCTACCTTTTTATCCTGTTTCTCTTTAACTTGCATAATCAGCCCTTCCCGTTGTTCTAATGCCCGTATGCTTGTGTTTTAAGTTGACTTAGGCATAAAGGAGGAGATTCCAAGCCTAAGGCCGCATGGTTTCTAAGTTTATGGTCAGAGCCCGTGACACAAGTACCAGCACCATCACACATCATGTGCGCACACCCCCCGACCCCCCCAATCATCGAAACCCCGAATGCCGCCGGTTAGGCTCTCCGGTGATGCTCCGATGATGGTGCCCTAAGCGAAAAAAAGTGGCACCAGCACATGCCCGAGCCTAGCATGTGCACCGTGGCTCAAAATTTTAAACTGGGAATGAACTCTGTATGCCTAAGCCAACCCACAAAATGAGCATGCAAGCGCTCAGTAGGTCGGACAGGCAGAATGCACAAGCCAAGGATCAGCCCGGTCCACCCTGCGTGCTGCCGATCCTGCTGCTAGTCCTATTGTCGTAACCATCAGTCCGATCCAATCTTAGACTGGGAATGAACTCCGTATGCTTAGACTGGGGATGAACTCTGTATGCCTAAGTCAACCCATGAAACGAGCGTACGAGCGTTCAGCCGGCTGGAGAGGTCGGTCGAAGTGGCATAATGCGTAAGCCGGGGATCAGCTCGATCCCTCTCTTCATGTTACCAATCCCGCTACCAGTCTTACTACCACAACCCTCGGTCCAGCTAGGGCTTAGACATGGAATGAACTCCATATGCCTAAGCCAACCCATGAAACGAGTGTGCGGGCGCTCAATCGATTGGAGAGGCAGAATGTGCAAGCTGCGGATTGGCTCGGTCCCCCCTGCGTGCTGTCGATCCTATGCTGGTCTTGCTGTTGCAACCCTCGGTCCGGTCTGATCTTAGATTGGGAATGAACTCCGTATGCCTAAGCCAACCCATGAAACGAGCGTACAGGTGCTCAGCCAGCTGGAGAGGCAGAATGCGTAAGCCGAGGACTGGCCCGGTCCCCCCTATGTGCTATCGATCCTGCTACCGCAACCCTCGATCCAGTCCAATCTTAGACTGGGAATGAACTCTGTATGCCTAAGTCAACCCACGAAACGAGCGTGCGGGAATTAAGCCGACTGGAGAGGCATAATGCGTAAGTCAAGGACCGGCCCGGTCCCCCTCTACATGCTGCCGGTCCCGCAGTGACAACCCATGTTTCGGCTAGGGCTTACACATGGAATGAACTCCCTATGCCTAAGCCAACCCACGAAATGGGCGCGCGGGTGCTCAGCCGGCCGGAGAGACAAAATGCGCAAATCAGGGATCGACCCGATCCCCCCTGGGTGCTATCGATCCTGCTGTGCAACCCTTGATCCGGTCCAATCTTAGACAGGGAATGAACTCCGTATGCTTAGACTGGGGATGAACTCCGTATGCCTAAGTCAACCCATGAAACGAACGCGCGGGCACTCAGCCAACCAGAGAGGCAGGATGCGCAAGCCGGGGATCGAACGGGTGGTAGGTGGGTTCAAGCACATCTTCATATTTCTGCCATGCCAATGCCATTTTTATGGCTTGTAAATTCATACAATGGTCCCCTAAGCCTTCATGTGAAGTTTCATGGCAAGATGACCCATTTTCTATTTTTCACGATATTCAAAACTTTTTGCAGTTTGGGATTTTTTAAAATTTTTTTGGAAAGATTTTTGTCTCCAAATTTGGTAGAGGTGATCCTTGTATTTGTTTTGGCATGCACAAAAAAATTCAGCTAAAAACTCGGAGTGGAGAAGATTTTGTGACCATTTGAAAAAAGTGTCCCCATTTAAGACACTTTAATGGCTACTTGTAGCAAACATATAAAATCTCAAATGCTCTTTAAGGGGGTTTGAGTTCTCAAGGTTTGATGAGGGATAGGGGGCCAATATAAGGGCCAAGTACTAGCACCCATCGCACATCATGTGTGCACACCCCTCGGCCCCCCCAATCGTCGAAACCCCTAATGCCGCCGGTTAGGGTCTCCGACGATGCTTCGACGATGGTGCCTTGGGCGAAAAAAATGCGGCACTAGCACATGTCCAAGCCCAGCATGTGCATCGTGGCTCAAACTCTTAGACTTGAATGAACTCCGTATGCTTAGACATGGAACGAACTCCATATGCCTAAGACAACCCACGAAACGGCCGTGCGGGCGCTTAGTCGGTCGGAGAGGCAGAATGCGCAAGCCGAGGATCGGCCTGGTCCCCCTCTACATGATGCCGATCCTGCTACCACAACCCTCGGTTTGGCTAGGGCTTAGACATGGAATGAACTCCCTGTGCCTAAGCCAACCCACGGAATAGGCGTGCGGGCACTCAGCCTGTCGGGGAGGCAGAATGCGTAAGCTGGGGATCGGCCCAGTCCCCCCTGCGTGTTGCCGATCCTGCTGCCGCAACCTTCGGTCCGATTTGATCTTAGACTGGAAATGAACTCCGTATGCTTAGACTGGGGATGAACTCCGTATGCCTAAGTCAACCCACGAAACGAGCGTGTGGATGCTCAGTCGACCCGAGAGGCAGGATGCGCAAGCCGGGGATCGAACGGGTGGGATGTGGGTTCAAGCGCATCTTCATATTTCTGCCATGCCAATTCCATTATTATGGCTTGTAAATTCATACAATGGTCCCCTAAGCCTTCATGTGAAGTTTCGTGGCAAGACGACCCGCTTTCTATTTTTCACGATTTTTGAAACTTTTTATGGTTCGGGATTTTTTAAACTTTTTTTAGAATGAGTTTTGTCCCCAAATTTGGTAGAGGTGATCCTTTTATTTTTGTTGGCATGCACAAAAAAAATTCAGCAAAAAACTGGAAGTGGAGAAGATTTTGTGACCGTTTGAAAAAAGTGTCCCCATTTCAGACACTTTAATGGCTACTGGCAGCAAACCTATAAAATCTGAAATGCTCTTTAAGGGGGTGTGAGTTCTTGAGGTTTGGTAAGGCATAGGGGGCCAATATAAGGGCCAAGTACCAGCACCCATCGTACATCACGTGCGCACACCCCCCGGGCCCCCCAATCGTCGAAACCTTTAATGCTGTCGGTTAGGCTCTCCGGTGATGATCCAGCGATGGTGCCCTAGGCAAAAAAAATGTGGCACCAGCACTTGCCCGAGCCCAGCATGTGCACCGTGGCTCAAACTCTTAGACTGGGAATGAACTCCGTATGCCTAGACATGGAATGAACTTTGTATGCCTAAGCCAACCCACGAAACGAGCATACGGGCGATCAACCGGCTAGAGAGGTAGAATGCACAAGCCAAGGATTGGCTCGGTCCCCCTCTATGTGCTGCCAGTCCCACTGCCACAACCTTCAATTCGATTGGGGCTTAGACATGGAATGAACTCCCTATGCCTAAGCCAACCCATGAAACGGGCGTACGAGCATTCAGCTGACCGGAGAGGCAGAATGCGCAAGCCGAGGATCAGCCCGAGCCCCTCTGTGTGCTGTCGATCCTGCTGTCGTAACCCTCGGTCCAGTTTGATCTTAGACTGAGAATGAACTCTGTGTGCTTATATTGGGGATGAACTCCGTATGCCTAAGTCAACCCACAAAACGACCCTGCGGGCAGTCAGCCGATCGCAGAGGCTGACTGGAGAGGCAGAATACACAAGTCGGGGATCGGCCCGATCCCCCCCTGCGTGCTACCGATCTACTGCTAGTCCTGCTATCGTAACCCCCCGGTCTGGTCCTATCTTAGACTGGGAATGAACTCCGTATGCTTACACATGGAATGAACTCCGTATGCCAAAGCCAACCCACAAAATGAGCGTACGGGCGCTCAGCTGGCTGGAGAGGTAGAATGCGCAAGCCGGGGACTGACCTGGTCCCCCCTGCGTACTGTCAATCCAGCTATCGCAACGCTCAGTCTCGTCTGATCTTAGATTGGGAATGAACTCCATATGCCTAAGTCAACCCATGAAACGAGCATTCGGGCGCTGAGCTGGCCGGAGAGGCATAATGCGCAAGCCGGTCCCCCTTTGCATGTTGCCGATCCCACTACCATAACCCTTGATCCGGCTGGGGCTTAGACATGGAATGAACTCCCTATGCCTAAGCCAACCCATGAAACGGGCATGCGGGCAATCAGCCGGTCGGAGAGGCAGAATACGTAATCCGAGAATCGACCCGATCCCCCCTGCATGCCGTCGATCCTATTGCCACAAACCTCGATCCGATCTGATCTTAAATTTGGTATGAACTCTGTATGCTTAGACTGGGGATGAACTCCGTATGCCTAAGTCGACCCACGAAACGAGCGTGCGGGCACTCAGTCGACCGAGAGGTCAGCCGAAGAGGCATAATGCACAAGTCGGGGACCAGCCCGATCCCCCTTTGTGTGCTATCAATCCCGTTACCGGTCCTGCTGCCACAACCTTCGGTCCGACTGGAGCTTAGACATGGAATGAAATCCTTATGCCTAAGCCAACCCATGAAACGAGCGTGTGGGTGCTCAACCGACAGGAGAGGCAGAATGCGCAAGTCGGGGATCGGCCCGATCCCCCCTGCGTGCTGTTGATCCTGCTGTTGGTCTTGCTGCCACAACCCTCGGTCCGGTCCAATCTTAGACTGGGAATGAACTCCGTATGCTTAGACATGGAATGAACTCCGTATGCCTAAGCCAACCCACGAAACGAGCGTGCGGGCGTTCAATCGGCCGAAGAGGCAGAATGTACATGTTGGGGACCGGCCCGGTCCCCCCTGCGTGTTGTCGATCCTGCTGCCACAACCTTGGTTCGATCCGATCTTAGACTAGGAATGAACTTCGTATGCCTAAGTCAACCCACGAAATGAGGGTGCGGGCGCTCGGTCGATCGAAGAGGCCGATCGGAGAGGCATAATGCACAAGCCGGGGATCAGCCTGGTCCCCCTCTACGTGCTATCGATCCTATTACCGGTCTTGCTACCACAACCATTGGTCCGGTTGGGGCTTAGACATGGAATGAACTTCGTATGCCTAAGCCAACCCACGAAACGAGCGTGCGAGTGCTCAATCGACCGGAGAGGCAGAATGCGTAAGTCGAGGATCGGCCCGGTCCCCCTTTGCGTGCTGTCGGTCCCGCTACCACAACCCTTCGTCCAACTGGGGCTTAGACATGGAATGAACTCCCTATGCCTAAGCCAACCCATGAAACAGGCATGTGGGTCCTCAGCCGACCGGAGAGGTAGAATGCGTAAGTCACGGATCGACCTGGTCCCCCTGCGTGCTGTCGATCCTGCTACCGCAACCCTCAGTCTGGTCCGATCTTAGACTAGGATGAACTCCGTATGCTTAGACTAGGGATGAACTCCGTATGCCTAAGTCAACCCATGAAACGAGCGTACGGCTGCTCAACCGGTCGGAGAGGCCGACTGGAGAGTAGAATGCACAAGCCGGGGATCAACCCGGTCTACCCTGCGTGCTACCGATCCTGCTGCTGGTCCTGCTACCGCAACCCTTTGTTCGATTTGATCTTAGACTAGGAATGAACTCCGTATGGTTAGACATGGAATGAACTCCTTATGCCTAAGCCAACCCATGAAACGAGTGTGCGGGTGCTCAGCCGACCGGAGAGGCAGAATGTATAAGCCTGGGATAGGCCCAGTCCCCTCCTGCGTGCTGTCGATCCTACTACCGTAACCCTCGGTCTGGTCTGATCTTAGACTAGGAATGAACTCTGTATGCCTAAGTCAACCCATGAAATGAGCATTCGGGCACTGAGCCATCGGAGAGGCATAATGCGTAAGCCGGGGATCGGCTCGGTCCCCCTCTGTATACTGCTGGTCCCGCTGCCAGAACACTCAATTCGACTAGGGCTTGACATGGAATGAACTCCCTATGCCTGAGGCAACCAACGAAATGGGCGTGCGGGCAGCCGATCGGAGAGGCAGAATTCGCAAGCCGGGGATCGACCTGGTCCCCCCTACGTGCTGTCGATCCTGCTACCGTAACCATCGGTCCAGTCTGATCTTAGACAGGGAATGAACTCTGTATGCTTAGACTAGGGATGACCTCTGTATGCCTAAGTCAACCCACGAAATGAGCATACGAGCATTCAGTCGGCCGGAGACGCATAATGCGCAAGCCGAGGATCAGTCCGATCCCCCTCTGCGTGCTACCAATCCTGCTGCCTGTCTAACTACCACAACCCTAGGTCCGACTGGGGCTTAGACAAGGAATGAACTCCGTATGCCTAAGCCAACCCATAAAATGAGCGTGCGGGTGCTCAACCGACCAGAGAGGTAGAATGCACAAGCCGAGCATCAGCTCGATCCCCCCTACGTGCTGTCGATCCTACTATTGGTCCTACTGCCGCAACCCTCGGTCTGGTTTGATCTTAGATTGGGAATGAACTGTGCATGCTTAGACATGGAATGAACTCCGTATGCCTAAGCCAACCCATGAAATGAGCGTGTGGGCATTCTGTCGACCAGAGAGACAGAATGCGTAAGCTGGGGACCGGCTCGGTCCCCCTTGCATGTTGTCGATCCTACTACTGCAACCCTCGGTTCGGTCTGATCTTAGACTGGAAATGAACTCTGTATGCCTAAGCCAATGCATGAAATGAGTGTGTGGGCGCTGCACCGACCGGAGAGGCATAATGCGCCAGTCGGGGATCAGTCCGATCCCCCTCTGCGTGCTGCCGGTCCCGCTGGCACAACCCTCAGTTCGACTGGGGCTTAGACATGGATGAACTCCCTATGCATAAGCTAAAACATGAAATGGGCATACGGGCGCTCAGTCGGTTGGAGAGGCAGAATGCGTAAGCCGGGGATCAGCTCGATCCCCCTTACGTGCAACCTATCCTATTACCACAACCCTCGGTCTGATCTGATCTTAGAATGGGAATGAACTCCATATGCTCAGACTGGGGATGAACTCTGTATGCCTAAGTCAAACCACGAAATGAGCGTGCGGGTGCTCAACCGACTGGAAAGGCCGATCGGGGAGGCAGAATGCACAAGCTGGGGATCGGGTCGGTCCCCCCTACGTGCTGCCGATCCTGCTGCTGTAACCCTCGGTTCGGTTCGATCTTAGACTGGGAATGAACTCCATATGCTTAGACATGGAATGAACTCCGTATGCCTAAGCCAACCCATGAAACGAGCGTGCGGGCGTTCAGCCTACTGGGGAGGCAGAATACGTAACTCGAAGACCGACCCGGTCCCCCCTGCGTGTTGTCGATCCTACTGTCACAACCCTCAGTCTAGTCCGATCTTAGACTAGGAATGAACTCTGTATGCCTAAGTCAACCCACGGAATGAGCGTTCAGGCACTGAGTTGGCCGAAGAGGCATAATGCGCAAGCCAGGGATCGACCCGATCCCCCTTAACATGCTGCCGGTCCTGCTGCCACAACCCTCAGTCCATTTGGGGCTTAGACATGGAATGAACTCCCTATGCCTAAGCCAACCCATGAAACGGGCATGAGGGCACTCAGTCGACTGGAGAGGCAGAATGCGCAAGCTGAGGACCGGCTCGATCCCCCCTGCGTGCTATCGATCCTGCTGTCGTAACCTTCGATCCTGTCCAATCTTAGACTGGGAATGAACTCCATATGCTTAGATTGGGGATTAACTCCGTATGCCTAAGTCAACCCACGAAACAAGCATGCGGACGCTCAGCCGGGGATCGAACGGGTGATAGGTGGGTTCAAGCACATCTTCATATTTCTGCCATGCCAATGCCATTTTTATGGCTTGTAAATTCATACAATTTTCCCCTAAGCCTTCATGTGAAGTTTCATGGTAAGACGACCTGTTTTCTATTTTTCATGATTTTCAAAACCTTTTACGGTGATCCTTGTATTTTTGTTAGCATGCACAAAAAAATTCGGCTAAAAACTTGAAGTGGAGAAGATTTTGTGATCGTTTGAAAAAAGTGTCCCCTTTTCAGACACTTTAATGGCTACTGGCAGCAAACCTATAAAATCCCAAATGCTCTTTAAGGGCGTGTGAGTTCTCGAGGTTTAATGAGGGATAGGGGGCCAATATAAGGGTCAAGTGCCAGCACCCATCGCACATCATGTGCGCACACCCCCCGGCCCCCCAATCACCGGAACCCCCAATGCCTCATGTTAGGCTCTTTGACAATGCTCCGACGATGGTGCCCCAGGCGAAAAAAATGTGGCACCAGCACATGCCTAAGCTCAACATGTACACCGTGGCTCAAACTCTTAGACTGGGAATGAACTTTGTATGCTTAGACATGGAATGAACTCCGTATGCCAAAGCCAACCCATGAAACGAGCGTGCGAGACTCAGCTGACAGGAGAGGTAGAATGCACAAGTCAGTGATCGACCCGATCCACCTCTGTGTGCTGCCAGTCCTGCTACCACAACCCTCATTCCGACTAGGGCTTAGACATGGAATGAACTCTGTATGCCTAAGCCAACCCCCAAAATGGGCATGTGGGCGCTCAGCCGACTGGAGAGGCAGAATACCCAAGCTACGGATCAGCCTGATCCCCCCTGCGTGCTACCGATCCTGCTACCGCAACCCTCGGTCTGATCTGATCTTAGACTGGGAATGAACTCCATATGCTTAGACTAGGGATGAACCCGTATGCATAAGTCAACCCATGAAATAAGCATGCGGGCGCTCAACCGACTGGAGAGGCCGGTTGAGGAGGCAGAATGCATAAGCTAGGAATCGGCCCAGTCCCCCCTGCGTGCTGCCAATCCTGCTGTTGCAACCCTCGGTTCGATCCGATCTTAGACTGGGAATGAACTCCGTATACTTAGACTGGGGATGAACTTCGTATGCCTAAGCCAACCCACAAAACGAGCATGCAGGTGCTCAGCCAACTGAAGAGGCTGAATGCACAAGTCGAGGACCGACCCGATCCCCCCTACGTGCTGTCGATCCTGCTGCCGCAACCCTCGGTCCAGTCTGATCATAGACTGGGAATGAACTCCGTATGCCTATGTTAACCCATGAAACGAGCATTCGAGGGCTGAGCCGATCGTAGCGGCATAATGCACAAGCCAGGGATCGACCCGACCCCTCTCTGTGTGTTGCCGGTCCTACTGCCACAACTTTCAGTTTGACTGGGGCTTAGACATGGAATGAACTCCGTATGCCTAAGCGAACCCATGAAACGAGCGTGCGAGCGCTCAACCGATCGGAGAGGCAGAATGCCTAAGTCAACCCACGAAATGAGCATTCGGGCGCTGAGCCGGCCGGAGAGGCATAATGCGTAAGCTAGGGATCGACCCAATCCCCCTCTGCATGTTGCCGGTCCCGCTGCCACAACCCTCGATCCAACTAGGGCTTAGACATGGAATAAACTCCCTATGCCTAAGCCAACCCATAGAACGGGCGTGCGGGCGCTTAGCAGACCGGAGAGGCAGAATGCGCAAGCTGGGGAACGACACGGTTCTCCCTGCGTATTACCGATCCTACTGCCAAAACCTTCGGTCTGATTCAATCTTAGACTGTGAATGAACTTCGTATGCTTAGACTGGGATGAACTCCATAAGCCTAAGTCAACCGACGAAACAAGTGTGCGGGCGCTTAGTCGGTCAGAGAGGCAGAATGCGTAAGCTGAAGATCGGCCCGATCCCCCCTGCGTGCTACAAATCCTGCCATCGCAACCCTCGGTCCGATCTGATCTCAAACTGGGAATGAACTCCGTATGCTTAGACATGGAATGAACTCCGTATGCCTAAGCCAACCCATGAAACGAGTGTGCGGGTGCTCAGTCGACCAGAGAGGCAGAATGCGCAAGCCGAAGATCGGCTCAATCCCTCTTACATGCTGTCGATCCTACTATCACAACCTTCAGTCCGGTCTGATCTAAGATTGGGAATGAACTTCGTATGCCTAAGTCAACCCATGAAATGAGCTTTTCAGGTGCTAAGCCGACCAGAGAGGCATAATGCACAAGCCAGGGATCGACCTCGTCCCCCTCTACGTGCTACCGATCCCGCTGCCACAACCCTCGATCCGGCTGGGGCTTAGACATGGAATGAACTCTCTATGCCTAAGCCAACCCATGAAATGGGCATGTGGGCGCTCAGCCGGTCGAAGAGGTAGAATGCGCAAGCAGGGGATCGGCCCAGTTCCCCCAGTGCTACTGATCCAGCTGTCGCACCCCTCGGTCCGATCCGATCTTAGACTAGGAATGAACTCCGTATGCTTAGACTGGGGATGAACTCCGTATGCCTAATTCAACCCATGAAACGAGTGTACGGGCGCTCAACCGATCGAAGAGGCCGACCGGAGAGGCATAATGCACAAGTTGGGGATCAGCCTGGTCCCCCTCTGCGTGCTGCTGATTTTATTGCCGGTCCTGCTGCCACAACCCTCGGTCCGACTGGGGCTTAGACATGGAATGAACTTCGTATGCCTAAGCCAACCCACGAAATGAGCGCGCGGATGCTCAGTCAACTGGAGAGGCAGATTGTGCAACCCGGGGATCGACCCGATCGCCCCTTGCATGCTATTGATCCTGCTACTGGTCCTGCTACCGCAACCCTCAGTCCTGTCCAATCTTAGACTAGGAATGAACTCCGTATGCTTAGACATGGAATGAACTCCGTATGCCTAAGCCAACCCACGAAACGAGCATGCGGGTGGTCAGCCGACTGGAGAGGCAGAATGCGTAAGCCGGGGATCGACCCAGTCCCCCTTTCATGCTATCGATCCTGCTGTCGCAACCCTCGGTCTGATCCGATCTTAGACTGGGAATGAACTCTGTATGCCTAAGCCAACCCATGAAATGAGCGTGCAGGCGTTGAGCCGACCGGAGAGGCATAATGCGAAAGCCGGGGATTGGCGCGGCCCCTCTTTGCGTGTTGTCGGTCCCACTGCTATAACCCTAGGTCTGACTGGGGCTTAGACATGGAATGAACTCCCTATGCCTAAGCCAACCCATGAAACGGGTGTGCAGGCACTCAGTCGGCCGGAGAGGCAGAATGTGCAAGTCAGGGATCGACCCGGTCCCCCCTGCGTGCTGTCGATCCTGCTGTCGTAACCCTCGGTTCAATTTGATCTTAGACTGGGAATGAACTCCATTTGCTTAGACCAGGGATGAACTCCGTATGCCTAAGTCAACCCACGAAACGAGCGTGCGGACGCTCAGCCGACCAGAGAGGCAGGATGCGTAAGCCGGGGATCGAATGGGTGGTAGGTGGTTTCAAGCACATCTTCATATTTCTGCCATACCAATGCCATTTTTATGGCTTGTAAATTCATACAATGGTCCCTTACACCTTCATGTGAAGTTTCATGGCAAGACGACCCGTTTTCTATTTTTCATGATTTTTGAAACTTTTTGCGGTTCAGGATTTTTTAAAATTTTTTTAGAAAGAGTTTTGTCCCCAAATTTAGTAGAGGTGATCCTTGTATTTTTTTTTGGCATGCACAAAAAAAATTAGCCAAAAACTCAAAGTGGAGAAGATTTTGTGACTGTTTGAAAAAAGTGTCCCCATTTTAGACACTTTAATGGCTACTGGTAGCAAACCTATAAAATCTTAAATACTCTTTAACGTGGTGTGAGTTCTTGAGGTTTGATGAGGGATAAGGGGCAAATATAAGGACCAAGTACCAGAACCCATTGCACATCATGTGCGCACACCCCCCGGCCCCCCAATCGTCGGAACCACCAATGCTGTTGGTTAGGCTCTCCGACGATGGTGCCCCGGGCAAAAAAAATGCGGCACCAGCACATGCCCGAGCCCAGCATATGCACCATGGCTCAAACTCTTAGACTGGGAATGAACTCCATATGCTTAGAGATGGAATGAACTCCGTATGCCTAAGCCAGCCCACGAAACGAGCGTACGGGTGCTCGGCCGGTCGAAAGGCAGAATACGCAAGCCGGGGATCGGCCCGGTCCCCTCCTGTGTGCTGTTGATCCTGCTGCTAGTCTAGCTATCACAACCCTCAGTCCAGTCCAGTCCAGTCCAATCTTAGATTGGGAATGAACTCCGTATGCTTAGACTAGGGTTGAACTCCGTATGCCTAAGTCAACCCACGAAACGAGCGTACGGACGCTTAGCCGGTCGGGGAGGCATAATGCACAAGCCAGAGATCAGCCCGATCCCCCTCTGTGTGCTGTTGATCCTGTTGCTGGTCCTGCTGCCACAACCCTCAATTCGGCTGGGGCTTAGCCATGGAATGAACTCCGTATGCCTAAGCCTACCCATGAAACGAACGTGCGGGTGCTTAGCCGACCGGAGAGGCAGAATGCGCAAGCTGGGGATCAGCCTGATCCCCTCCTGCGTGCTATCGATCTTGCTGCTGGTCCTACTGCCGTAACCCTCGGTCCAATCTGATCTTAGACTGGGAATGAACTCCGTAAGCCTAAGCCAACCCACGAAACGAGCGTGCGGGCGCTCAGCCAATCGGAGAGGCAGAATGCGTAAGCCGGGGACCGACCCGATCCCCCTCTGCATGTTGTCGATCCTGCTGCCGCAACCCTTGGTCGGGTCTGATCTTAAACTGGGAATGAACTTCGTATGCCTAAGTCAACCCACGAAATGAGTGTATGGGCACTGAGCCAGTCGAACATGCATAATGCACAAGTCAGGGATCTGCCCGATCCCCCCTACGTGTTACCGGTCCCGCTGCCACAACCCTCGATCTGACTGGGGCTTAAACATGGAATGAACTCCCTATGCCTATGCCAATCCACTAAACGAGCGTGCGGGCACTCACTAAACGAGCGTGCGGGCACTCAGCCAGCCGAAGAGGCCGGCTAGAGAGGGAGAATGCGCAAGTCGGGCATCAGCTGCATCCCCCCTGCTTGCTGCCGATCCTGCTGCTGGTCCTGTCGCCGCAACTCTCGGTCCGATCCAATGTTAGACTGGGAATGAACTCCGTATGCTTAGACATGGAATAAACTCTATATGCCTAAGCCAACCCATGAAACGAGTGTGCAGGCGCTCAGCCAACCGGAGAGGCAGAATGTGTAAGTCAGGGACCGACTCGGTCCCTCCCTACGTGCTATCGATCTTGCTATCGTAACCCTTGGTCCGATCCAATCTTAGACTGGGAATGAACTCCGTATGCCTAAGTCAACCCATAAAATGAGCATTCGGGCACTGAACCGGCCGGAGAGGCATAACGGGCAAGTCGAGGATTGGCCCAGACCCCCTCTGCGTGCTGTCGATCCCACTACCACAACCATCGGTTTGACTGGGGCTTAGACATGCAATGAACTCCCTATGCCTAAGCCAACCCATGAAATGGGCGTGCGGGTGCTCGACCAGCCGGAGAGGCAAAATGCGTAAGCCAGGGATCGGCCCGATCCCCCCTACGTGCTACCAATCCTGCTGCGGCAACCCTCGGTCCAGTCCGCTCTTAAACTGGGAATGAACTCCATATGCTTAGACTGGGGATGAACTCTGTATGCTTAAGTCAACCCACAAAATGAGCGTGCGGGCGCTCAACCGACTGGAGAGGCCAACCGGAGAGACATAATGCACAAGCCGGGTATCAGCCCGATCCCACTCTGTATGCTACCGATCCCGCTGTCGGTCCTGCTGCCACAACCCTCGGTCCGGCTAGGGCTTAGACATGGAATGAAGTTTGATGCCTAACCCAACCCATGAAACGAGCATACGGGTGCTCAGTCGACTGGAGAGGTAGAATGCACAAGTCGAGGATCGGCCTGGTCCCCCCTGCGTGCTGTCGATCCTGCTGCTGGTCCTACTGTCGCAACCCTCAGTCCGGTTTGATCTTAGACTGGGAATGAACTCTGTATGCTTAGATATGGAATGAACTTCGTATGCCTAAGCCATCCCACAAAATGAGCATGCAGGTGGTCAACCGACCGGAGAGGTAGAATGCGCAAGTCGGGGATCGACCCAGTCCTACCCAACGTGCTGTTGATCCTGCTACCACAACCCTCAGTCTGGTCCGATCTTAGACTGGGAATGAACTCCGTATGCTTAGAGTGGGGATGAACTCCGTATGCTTAAACTGGGGATGAACTCCGTATGCCTAAGTCAACCCACGAAATGAGCGTGCAGGTGCTCAGTCGGTCAGAGAGGCAGAATGCGCAAGCCGGGGATCCGCCCGGTCCCCCTCTGCGTGCTGCTAGTCCCACTACCACAACCCTCGATCTGGCTACGACTTAGACATGAAATGAACTCCCTATGCCTAAGCCAACCCACGAAACGGGCGCGCGGGTGCTCAGTTGACCAGAAAGGTAGAATGCGTAAGTCGAGGATCAGCATGATCCCCCCTGCATGCTGTCGATCCTGCTGTCGCAACCCTCGATCCAGTTCGATCTTAGACTAGGGATGAATTCCGTATGCTTAGACAGGGGATGAACTTCGTATGACTAAGTCAACCCACAAAACAAGTGTGCGGGTGCTCAGCCAACCGAAAAGGGAGAATGCGTAAACCAGGGATCAGCTCGGTCCCCCTGCGTGCTGTCGATCCTGTTGCTGGTCTTACTGCCGCAACCCTCGGTCCAATCCAATCTTAGACTGGGAATGAACTCCATATGCTTAGACATGGAATGAATTTCGTATGCCTAAGCCAACCCACGAAACGAACGTGCTAGCGCTCAACCGGTCGAAGAAGCAGAATGCGCAAGCTGAGGACCGACCCGATCCCCCCTGCGTGTTGTTGATCCTGCTGCCTCAACCCTCAGTCTAGTCTGATCTTAGATTGGAAATGAACTCTGTATGCCTAAGTCAACCCACGAAACGAGTGTGCAGGCATTGAGCCGGTCGGAAAGGCATAATACGCAAGCCGAGGATCGACTCGATCCCCCTCTATGTGCTGCCAGTCCCGCTGCCATAACCCTCAGTCTGACTGGGGCTTAGACATGGAATGAACTCCCTATGCCTAAGCCAAACCATGAAACGGGCGTGCGGGCTGTCAGCCGACCGACGTGGCAGAATGCGCAATCTAGGGATCTACTCGGTCCCCCCTGCGTGCTATCGATCTTGCTGTCGCAACCCTCGATTCGGTCTGATCTTAGACTGGGAATGAACTCTGTATGCCTAGACTGGGGATGAACTCCATATGCCTAAGTCAACCCATGAAACGAGCGTGCGGACGCTTAGTCGACCAGAGAGGCAAGATGCGTAAGTCAGGGATCGAAGGGGTGGTAGGTGGGTTCAAGCACATCTTCATATGTGAATTCATTTTTATGGCTTGTAAATTCATACAATGGTCCCCTACGCCTTCATGTGAAGTTTCGTGGCAAAACGACCCGTTTTCTATTTTTCACGATTTTTGAAACTTTTTACGGTTCGAGATTTTTTAAAATTTTTTTTGAAAGATTTTTGTCCCTAAAATTGGTAGAGGTGATCTTTTCATTTTTTTGGCATGCACAAAAAAATTCAGCTAAAAACTCGAAGTTGAGAAGATTTTGTGACCGTTTGAAAAAAGTGTCCCAATTTCAGACACTTTAATGGCTACTAACAGCAAACCTATAAAATCTCAAATGCTCTTTAAAGGGGTGTGAGTTCTCGAGGTTTGATGAGGGATAGGGGGCCAATATAAGGGCCAAGTACTAGCACCCATCGCATATCATGCTTAGACTGGGGATGAGCTCTATATGCCTAAGTCAACCCACGAAACGAGCGTGCAGGCGCTCAACCAATCGGAGAGGCATAGTGCATAAGCCAGGATCATCCCGGTCCCCCTCTGCGTGCTGTCGATCCCGCTGCCAGTCCTGCTGCCACAACCCACGGTCTAGCTGGGGCTTAGACATGGAATGAACTTCGTATGCCTAAGCCAAGCCACGAAACGAGCATGCGGGCGCTCAGCCGACTGGAGAGGCAGAATGCACAAGCCAGGGATCGGCTCGATCCCCCCTGCGTGCTGTCGATCCTGTTGCTGGTCCTACGGCCGCAACCCTTAATCCGGTCTGATCTTAGACTGGGAATGAACTCTATATGCTTAGCATGGAATGAACTCCGTATGCCTAAGCCAACCTACGAAATGAGCGTGCGGGTGCTCAACCGACCGGAGAGCTAGAATGCGTAAGCCGAGGAACGGCTCGGTCCCCCCCTGCGTGCTGTCGATCCTGCTGTTGCAACCCTTGGTTCGGTCCGATCTTAGACTGGGAATGAACTCCGTATGCCTAAGTCAACCCACGAAACGAGCGTGCAGGTGCTGAGCCAGCCAAAGCTGCATAATGCCCAAGCCAGGGATCGGCCCGGTCCCTCTCTGCGTGCTGCCGGTCCCGCTACCACAACCCTCGGTCCAGTTGGGGCTTAGACATGGAATCAACTCCCTATGCCTAAGCCAACACACGAAACGGTCATGTGGGCGCTCAGTCGGCCGGAGAGGCAGAATGCGAAAGCCGAGGATCAGCCCAATCCCCCCTGCGTGCTGCCGATCCTGCTGCCGTAACCCTCGGTCTGGTTTGATCTTAAACTGGGAATGAACTCCATTTGCTTAGACTGGGGATGAACTCCGTATCCCTAAGTCAACCCAGGAAACGAGCGTGTGGGCACTCAGTCAGCCAGAGAGGTAGAATGCGCAAGCTGAAGATCGGCCCGATCCCCCCTGCGTGCTGTCGATCTTGCTATTGGTCCTGCTACCGCAAGCCTCGGTCCGGTCCGATCTGAGACTGGGAATGAACTCAGCATGCTTAGACATAGAATGAACTCTTTATGCCTAAGCCAACCCATGAAATGAGCATGCAGGCACTCAGCCGGTCGGAGAGGCAGAATGCGCAAGCCGGGATCAGCTCGGTCCCCCCTGGATGCTATCGATCCTGCCGCTATAACCCTCGGTCCGATCTGATCTTAGATTGGGAATGATCATTCGTATGCCTAAGTCAGCCAAGGAAATGAGTGTTCAGGCATTGAGCTGACCGAAAAGGCATAATGCGCAAGTCGGGGATCGACTCAGTCCCCCTCTGCGTGCTGTCGGTCCCGTTGCCACAACCCTCGGTCCAGCTGGGGCTTAGACATGGAATGAACTCCCTATGCCTAAGCCAAACCATGAAATGGGCGTGCGGGCACTCAGTCGATCGGAGAGGCAGAATGCGCAAGGCGGGGATCGACCCGATCCCCCCTGCATGCTACCGATCCTGCTACCGCAACCCTCGATTCGGTCAGATCTTAGACTGGGAATGAACTCCGTATGCCTAAGTCAACCCTCGAAAGGAGTGTGCGGTTGCTCAACCGGCCGAAGAGGCATAATGCACAAGCCAGGGATCAGCTCGGTCCCCCTCTGCGTGCTACCAATCCCGCTGCCGATCTTGCTGCCACAACCCTAGGTTCGGCTGGGGCTTAGACATGGAATGAACTCCGTATGCCTAAGCCAACCCATGAAATGAGCGTGCGGGCACTCAGCCAGCCGGAGAGGCAGAATGCGCAAGCCGGGGATCGGCCTGATCCCCCTACGTGCTGTCGATCCTACTGCTGCAACCATCTTAGACTGGGAATGAACTCCGTATGTTTAGACTAGGGATGAACTCCGTATGGCTAAGTCAACCCATGAAACGAACGTTCGGGCGCTCAGCCGACCAGAGAGGTAGGATGCGCAAGCCGGGGATCGAACGTGTGGTAGGTGGGTTCAAGCACATCTTCATTTTCCTGCCATGCCAATGCCATTTTTATGGCTTGTAAATTCATACAATGGTCCCCTAAGCCTTCATGTGAAGTTTCGTAGCAAGACGACCCATTTTCTATTTTGTGGTTCGGGATTTTTTAAAGTTTTTGTGGTTCAGGATTTTTTAAAATTTTTTTAGAAAAAATTTTCTCCCCAAATTTGGTAGAGGTGATCCTTGTATTTTTGTTGGCATGCATAAAAAAAGTCAGCTAAAAATTCGAAGTGGAGAAGATTTTGTGACCGTTTGAAAAAAGTTTCCCCATTTCAGACACTTTAATGGCTACTCGCAACAAACCTATAAAATCTCAAATGCTCTTTAAGGGGGTGTGAGTTCTCGAGCTTTGATGAGGGATAGGGGGCCAATAAAAGGCCAAGTACCAGCACCCATCGCACATCATGTGCGCACACCCCCCCGGCCCCCCAATGTCAGAACCCCAATGCCGTCGGTTAGGCTATCCGGTGATGCTCCGGTGATGCTCCGACGATGGTGCCCCGAGTGAAAAAAATGTGGCACCAGCACATGCCCGAGCCCAGCATGTGCACCGTGGTTCAAAATCGTAGACTGGGAATGAACTCCGTAAGCTTAGACATGGAATGAACTCCATATGCCTAAGCTAACCCACGAAACGAGCGTGTGGGCGCTCAGTCAGCCGGAGAGGCACAATGCGCAAGCTGGGGATCGACCCGATCCCCCCTGCGTATTGTTGATCCTACTGCCACAACCCTCGGTCTGGTTCGATCTTAGACTAGGAATGAACTTCGTATGCATAAGTCAACCCATGAAACGAGCGTACGGGCGCTGAGCCGGCCGAAGAGGCAAAATGCGCAAGCTGGGGATCGGCCCGATCCCCCTCTGCGTGCTGTCGGTCCCGCTGCCATAGCCCTTGGTCCGGCTGGGGATTAGACACGGAATGAACTTCCTCTACGTACTGCCGGGGATCAGCCCGATCCCCGTCTGCGTGCTGTCGATCCCGCTGCCGGTCTTGCTACAACAACCCTCGGTCCGACTGGGGCTTAGACATGGAATGAACTCCGTATGCCTAAGCCAACCAACGAAATGAGCGTACGGGCGCTCAGCAGGTCAGAGCGGTAGAATGTGCAAGCTGGGGATTGGCCCGGTCCCCCCTGCGTGCTGCCGATGCTGCTGCTGGTCCTGCTGTCGCAACCCTCGGTCTGGTCCGATCTTAGATTGGGAATGAACTCCGTATGCCTAAGTCAACCCATGAACAAGCGTGCGGGCACTGAGCCGATCAGAGAGGCATAATACGTAAGCTGGGGATCAACTCGATCGCCCTCTGTGTGCTGTCGGTCCCGCTGCCACAACCCTTGGTCCGACTGGGGCTTGGACATGGAATGAACTCCCTATGCCTAAGCCAACCCATGAAACGGGCATACGGGTGCTCAGTCGGGCGAAGAGGCAGATGCGTAAGCTGGGGATCGACTCAATCCTCCCTACGTACTGTCGATCTTGCTGCCGTAACCTTCGATCCGGTCCGATCTTAGATTGGGAATGAACTCCATATGCTTAGACTGGGGATGAACTCCGTATGCCTAAGTCAACCCACGAAACGAGCGTGCGAGCGCTCAATCGACCAGAGAGGTAGGATGCGTAAACCGGGGATCGAACGGGTGGTAGGTGGATTCAAGCACATCTTCATATTTCTGCCATACCAATGTCATTTTTATGGCTTGTAAATTGATACAATGGTCTCCTAAGCCTTCATATGAAGTTTCGTGGCAAGACGACCCGTTTTCTATTTTTCATGATTTTTAAAACTTTTTGCGGTTCAAGATTTTTTAAAATTTTTTTAGAAAGAGTTTTGTCCCCAAATTTGGTAAATGTGATCCTTGTATTTTTTTGGCATGCACAAAAAAATTCAGCCAAAAAATCGAAGTGGAGAAGATTTTGTGACCGTTTGAAAAAAGTGTCCCCATTTCAAACACTTTCATGGCTACTGGCAGCAAACCTATAAAATCTTAAATGCTTTTTAAGAGGGTGTGAGTTCTCGAGGTTTGATGAGGGATAGGGGGCCAATATAAGGGCCAAGTACCAGTACCCATTGCACATCATGTATGCACACCCCCTGGCCCCCCAATCACCGGAACCTCCAATGCCGTCGGTTAGGATGTCTGATGATGCTCCGACAATGGTGCCACAGGCGAAAAAAATGTGGCACCAGCACATGCCCGAGCCCAGCATGTGCACCGTGGCTCAAACTCTTAGACTGGGAATGAACTTCGTATGCTTAGACATGGAATGAACTCCGTATGCCTAAGCCAAGCCACGAAACGAGCGTGCGGGTGCTTAGTCGGCCAGAGAGGCAGAATGCGCAAGTCGAGGATCGGCCTAGTCCCCCCTTGCGTGCTGTCGATCTTGCTGCCTCAACCCTTGATTCGATCTAACCTTAGACTGGGAATGAACTCCGTATGCAAAAGTCAACCCACGAAATGAGCGTGCGGGCGATGAGCCGACCGAAGAGGCATAATTCCTAAGTTGGGGATCGACCCGATCCCCCTCTGCGTGCTGCCGGTCCCACTGCCACAACCTTCAGTCCGGATGGGGCTTAGACATGGAATGAACTCACTATGCCTAAGCCAACCCACGAAATGGTTGTGTGGGTGCTCAGTAAGCTGGAGAGGCAGAATGCGTAAGCCGGGGATCAGCTCGATCCCCCCTACGTGCTGTTGATCCCGCTACCGGTCCTGTTGCCACAACCCACGGTCCGACTGGGGCTTAGACATGGAATGAACTCTATATGCCTAGTCTGATCTTAGACTGGAAATGAACTCCGTATGCTTAGACTAGGGATGAACCCCGTATGCCTAAGTCAACCCATGAAACGAGATGCGGGTGCTCAACCGGCCGGAGAGGCATAATGTACAAGCCGAGGATCAGCCCAATCCCCCTTTGCGTGCTGTTGATCCCGCTGCCGGTCTTGTTGCCACAACCCATGGTCCGACTGGGGCTTAGACATGGAATGAACTCCGTATGCCTAAGCCAACCCATGAAACAAGCATACGGGCGCTCAACCGATCGGAGAGGCAAAATGCCCAAACCGGGGATCGGCCCGATCCCACCCTGCGTTCTGCCGTTCCTGCTGTTGGTCTTGCTGTCGCAACCCTCAGTCCGGTCTGATCTTAGACTGTGAATGAACTCCGTTTGCCTAAGTCAACCCATGAAACGAGCGTGCAGGCGCTGAGCCGGTCAGAAAGGCATAATGCGCAAGTCGGGGACCGACTCGGTCCCCCTCTGCGTGCTGCCGGTCCCATTGCCACAACCCTCGGTTTGACTGCGGCTTAGACATGGAATGAACTCCCTATGCCTAAGCCAACCCACGAAATGGGCTTGCTAGCACTCAGTCGGTCGGAGAGGCAGAATGCGCAAGCCAAGGATCGACCCGGTCCCCCCTGCGTGCTGTCGATCTTACTGTAGTAACCCTCGATCCGGTCTGATCTTAGACTGGGAATGAACTCCATAAGCATAGACTAGGGATGAACTCCGTATGCCTAAGTCAACCCACGAAACGAGCGTGCGGCCGCTCAGCTAACTAGAGAGGCAGGATGCGCAAGTCAGGGATCGAACGGGTGGTAAGTGTGTTCAAGCACATCTTCATATTTCTGCCATGCCAATGCCATTTTTATGGCTTGTAAATTCATACAATGGTCCCCTAAGCCTTCATGTGAAGTTTCGTGGCAAGACGACTCGTTTTCTATTTTTCATGATTTTTGAAACTTTTTACAGTTCGGGATTTTTTAAAATTTTTTTAGAAAGATTTTTGCCCCCAAATTTGTTTGAGGTGATCCTTGTATTTTTTTTGGCATGCACAAAAAAATTCAGCTAAAAATTCGAAGTGGAGAAGATTTTGTGACAATTCGAAAAAAGTGTCCCCATTTCAAACACTTTAATGGCTACAGGCAGCAAACCTATAAAATTTCAAATGCTCTTTAAGGGGGTGTGAGTTCTCGAGGTTTGATGAGGGATAGGGGGCCAATATAAAGGCCAAGTACCAGCACCCATCACACATCATGTGCGCACACCCCCCGGCCCCCCAATCACCGGAACCCCCAATACCGCCGGTTAAGCTCTCCGGTGATGCTCCGGCGATGCTCTGGCGATGGTACCTCGGGCAAAAAAAATGTGGCACCATCACATGCTCGAGGCCAGTATGTGCATCGTGGCTCAAAATCTTAGACTGGGAATGAACTCCGTATGCTTAGACATGGAATGAACTCCGTATGCCTAAGCCAACCCACGAAACGAGCGTACGGGCACTCAGTTAGTCGGAGAGGCAGAATGTGCAAGTCAGGGATCCGCTCGATCCCCCCTGCGTGCTATCGATCTTGTTGCCGCAACCTTTGGTCTAGTCTGATCTTAGACTGGGAATGAACTCCATTTGCATAAGTCAACCCACAAAATGAGCGTGCGGGCGCTGAATGGGCCGAAGAGGCATAATGCGTAAGCCGAGGATCAGCCCGATCCCCCTCTACGTACTGTCGGTCCCACTGCCACAACCCTCGGTTCGGCTGTGGCTTAGACATGGAATGAACTCCCTATGCCTAAGCCAACCCATGAAACGAGCGTGCGGACGCTCAACCGGTCGAAGAGGCAGAATGCATAAGCCGAGGATTGGCTTGGTCCCCCCTACATGCTACCGATACTGCTGCCGCAACCCTCGATCTGGTCTGATCGTAGACTCATAATGAACTCTGTATGCTTAGACTGGGGACGAACTCCGTATGCCTAAGTCAACCCACAAAACGAGCGTACGGACGCTTAGTCGACCGGAGAGGCCGGCCAGAGATGCATAATACGCAAGCCGAGGATCAGCCCGATCCCCCTCTACATGCTACCGATCCAGTTGTCGATCTTGCTACCACAACCCTCGGTCCGACTGGGGCTTAGACATGGAATGAACTCTGTATGCCTAAGCCAACCCGCAAAATGAGTGTGCGGGCGCTCAGCCGATCGGAGAGATAGAATGTGCAAGCAGGGGATCGACCCAATCCCCCCATGTGTGCTGTCAATCCTGCTACTGGTCCTGCTGTCGCAACCCTCGGTCTGGTCTGATCTTAGACTGGGAATGAACTCTATATGCTTAGACACGGAATGAACTCCGTATGCCTAAGCCAACCCATGAAATGAGGGTGAGGGCGCTCAGCCGACCAAAGAGGCAGAACGCGCAAGCAGAGGATCGGCCCAGTCCCCCCTGCGTGCTATCGATCCAACAGCCGTAACCCTCAGTCTAGTCCGATCTTAGACTGGGAATGAACTTTGTAAGCCTAAGTCAACCCACTAAATGAGCGTGCGGGCGCTGAGCCGACCGGAGAGGCATAATGCATAAGCCGGGGATCGGCCCGGTCCCCCTCTGCATTTTGCCAGTCCCGCTGCCACAACCCTCAGTCCGATTGGGGCTTAGACATGGAATGAACTCCCTATGCCTAAGCCAACCCATGAAATGGGCGTGCGGGCGCTCAGTCGACCGGAGAGGTAGAATGTGCAAGCTGGGGATCGGGCAAAAAAAATGTGGCACTAGCACGTGCCCGAGGCCAGCATTTGCACCATGGCTCAAAATCTTAGACTGGGAATGAACTCCGTATGCTTAGACATAAAATGAACTCCGTATGCCTAAGCCAACCAACGAAACGAGCGTGCGTGCGCTCAGCTGGCCAGAGAGGCAGAATGCGTAAGTCGGGGATCGACTCCATCCCCCCTGCGTGCTGTCGATCTTGCTGCCGCAACCCTCAGTCCGGTCCGATCTTAGACTGGGAATGAACTCCAATGCTTAGACTGGGGATGAACGCCGTATGCCTAAGTCAACCCACGAAATGAGCGTACGGGCGCTCAGCTGACCGAGAGACAGGATGCGCAAGCCAAGGATCGAACGGGTGGTAGGTGGGTTCAAGCACATATTCATATTTCTGCCATGCCAATGTCATTTTTATGGCTTGTAAGTTCATACAATGGTCCCCTAAGCCTTCATGTGAAGTTTCATGGCAAGACGACCCGTTTTCTATTTTTCACAATTTTCAAAACTTTTTACGGTTCGGGATTTTTTAAAAATTTTTTAGAAAGAGTTTTGTCCCCAAATTTGGTAGAGGTGATCCTTGTATTTTTGTTAGCATGCACAAAACAATTCAGCTAAAAACTCGAAGAGGAGAAGATTTTGTGACCGTTTGAAAAAAGTGTCCCCATTTCAGACATTTTCTTGGCTACTAGCAGCAAACCTATAAAATCTCAAATGCTCTTTTAGGGGGTGTGAGTTCTCGAGGTTTGATGATGGATAGGGGGCCAATATAAGGGCCAAGTACCAGCACCCATCGCACATCATGTGCGCACACCCCCTGGGCCCCTCAATCGTCGAAACCCCCAATGCTGCCGGTTAGGCTCTCCGGCGATGCTCCGATGATGGTGCCCCGGGTGAAAAAAATGCGGCACCAGCACATGCCCGAGCCCAGAATGTGCACCGTGGCTCAGAATCTTAGACTAGGAATGAACTCTGTATGCTTAGACATAGAATGAACTCTGTATGCCTAAGCCAACCCACGAAACGAGCATACGGGCTCTCAGCCGGTCGGAGAGGCAGAATGTGCAAGCCGGGGATCGGCCTGATCCCCCCCTATGTGCTATTGATCCTGCTACTACAACCTTCGATCCAATCTGATCTTAGACTGGGAATGAACTCCATATGCATAAGTCAACCCATGAAATGAGCGTGCGGACGCTGAGCCGGCCGAAGAGGTATAATGCGCAAGTCGGGGATCGGCCCGATCCCCCTCTACGTGCTGCCGGTCCCGCTACCACAACCCTCGGTCCAGCTGGGGCTTAGACATGGAATGAACTCCCTATGCCTAACCCAACCCATAAAACAGGCGTACGGGCGCTCAACCGACCGAAAAGGCAGAATGCGCAAGTCGGGGATCGGCCCGATGCCCCCTGCGTGCTGTCGATCCTATTGCCGCAACCCTCGATCCGATCCGATCTTAGACTGGGAATGAACTCTGTATGCTTAGACTGAGGATGAACTTCGTATGCCTAAGTCAACCCATCAAGCGAGCGTGGGGGCGCTCAGTCGACCAGAGAGGCAGGATGCGCAAGCCAAGGATCGAACGGGTGGTAGGTGGGTTCAAGCACATCTTCATATTTCTGCCATGCCAATGTCATTTTTATGGCTTGTAAATTCATACAATGGTCCCCTAAGCCTTCATGTGAAGTTTCGTGGCAAGACGACCCATTTTCTATTTTTCACGATTTTCAAAACTTTTTATGGTTTGGGATTTTTTAAAATTTTTTTAGAAAGAGTTTTCTCCCCAAATTTGGTAGAGGTGATCCTTGTATTGTTGTTGGCAAGCACAAAACAATTCAGCTAAAAACTCAAAGTGGAGAAGATTTTGTGACTGTTTGAAAAAAGTGTCCCCATTTCAGACACTTTCATGGCTACTGACAGCAAACCTATAAAATCTCAAATGCTCTTTAAGGGGGTGTGAGTTCTCGAGGTTTAATGAGGGATAGGTGGCCAATATAAGGGCTAAGTGTCATGCCCTGGGGGGTGCGCCAGGTGCATCAGGTGCACCAACAGGCAAGCCAGAGGTTGAGGCCCGCAGTTCAGGCGTACTGGCGGGTACCAGCATGCATCCGTAGACCGATGGGCAGACAGAATGAGTGAATGGACTATTAGAGGTCTACCTCAGGCACTATGTGAGTACCACACAAAAGGACTGGCCAAAGCTGCTAGATATTGTGCAGTTTTCCTATAACTTGCAAAGGAACGAGGCAACGAACCAGAGCCCATTTGAGGTTGTGACAGGGCGACAACCACTAACACCCGGTTCCATTGCTGCAGGTTATACAAGGTCGAATCCAGCAGCATACAATTTTGCCAAGGCATGGCAGGAGCAAACTAAGTTGACCAGAGTTTGTCTACACAAGGCGGCCAAGAGGTCGAAGAAGTGGGTAGACCAGAATAGGCGAGACGTGCAGTTCCAGGTTGGAGACTTGGTGTTGGTGAAGCTGCATCCCATTGTGCGTCATGGGGGGCTGCACAAAGGCCTAGTCCAGAGGTATGAGGGACCTTTTCAAGTAGTCAAGAGGGTAGGCAAGGTTGCCTACAAGCTGGATATGCCACCCAAGTCGAGGGTACACCCGGTGTTCCATGTGAGCATGCTCAAGCCATTCCATGAGGATGAGGGAGATCCAGGATAGACAGAGTCAAAGCGTACGCCATTGGGAGCAAGGGCCTCATATGAGAAGGAGGTCCTGATTGATTGTAATCTATATAATCCCATGATTTTAGCTTTTATTCTAGGGATATTGCCATTAAGTGTAAGCTGGAGCCTCAACTATAAATAGAGGGTTACTTCTCCCTCATTTGTACACCATCAAACACTTCTGTTTCAGTGAATACAAGAGCATTTCCAGAATTTTGCCTTCTTATCCTATTTCTCTTTAACTTGCGAAATCAGCCCTTCTCGTTGTTCTAGTGCCCGTACGCTTGTGTTTTAGGCTGACTTAGGCATAAAGGAGGAGATTCCAAGCCTAAGGCCGCATGGTTTCTGAGTCTAAGGTCGTGACACAAGTACCAGCACCCATCACACATCATGTGCGCACACCCCCCCGCCCCCTAATCGTCGGAACCCCCAATGCCATCGGTTACGCTCTCTGGTGATGCTCCGACGATAGTGCCCCGAGCAAAAACAAAAAGGCACCAGCACATGCCCAAGCCCAGCATGTGCACCGTGGCTCAAAATCTTAGACTGGAAATGAACTCCGTATGCCTAAGCCAACCCACGAAACGAGTGTGCGGGCGCTCAGCCAACCGGAGAGGTAGAATGTGCAAGTCAGGGATCGACCGGTCCCTCATACGTGCTATCGATCCTACTGCTGGTTTTCTTATTGCAACCCTCGGTCTGATCCAATCTTAGACTGGGAATGAACTCCGTATGCTTAGACTGGGGATGAACTCCGTATGCCTAAGTCAACCCATGAAATGAGCGTGCGGGCGCTCAGTCGGCCGGAGAGGCAGAATGCATAAGCCGAGGATCGAACCGATCCCCCCTGCATGCTGCCGATCCTGTTGCTGGTCCTGGTGCCGCAACCCTCGGTCTAGTCCGATCTTAGACTGGGAATGAACTCCGTATGCCTAAGTCAACCCATAAAACGAGCGTTCGGATATTGAGCCAACCGGAGAGGCATAATGCACAAGCCGAGGATCGGCTCGGTCCCCCTCTGCGTGCTACCGATCCCGCTACCACAACACTTGGTTCGGCTGGGGCTTAGACATGGAATGAACTCCCTATGCCTAAGCCAACCCACGAAATGGCCGTGCGGGCACTCATCCGATTGGAGAGGTAGAATGCGCATGCCAGGGATCTACCCGGTCCCTCCTGCATGCTGTCGATCCTGCTACCGCAACCCTCGGTCTGGTCTGATCTGATCTTAGACTGAGAATGAACTCCATATGCTTGGACTGGGGATGAACTCCGTATGCCTAAGTTAACCCACGAAATGAGCGTACGGGCGCTCAATCGACTAGAGAGGCCGGTCGTAGAGGCATAATGTGTGAACTGAGGATCGGCTCGATCCCTCTCTACGTCCTGCCGATCCCACTGCCGGTCCTGCTACCACAACCCTCGATCCGACTGGGGCTTAGACATGGAATGAACTCCGTATGCCTAAGCCAACCCATGAAACAAGCGTGCGGGTGCTCATTCGGTCGGAGAGGCAGAATGCGCAAGTCGGGGATCAACCCGATACCCTACTGCATGCTGTCGATCCTGCTATCGGTCCTACTGCCGTAACCCTTGATCTGGTCCGATCTTAGATTGGGAATGAACTTCGTATGCTTAGACATGTAATGAACTCCGTATGCCTAAGCCAACCCATGAAACGAGCGTGCGGGCGTTCAATCGACCGAAGAGGAAGAATGCGTAAGCCAAAGATCAGCTTGGTCCCCCCTGCATAATGTCAATCCTGCTGCTGCAACCCTCGGTCCAGTCTGATCTTAGACTAGGAATGAACTCCGTATGCCTAAGTCAACCCATGAAACGAGCGTTCGGGCATTGAGCCAGTTGGAGAGGCATAATGCGCAAGCCGAGGATCGACTCGGTCCCCCTCTACGTGCTATCGATCCCACTGCCACAACCCTCGGTTCAACTGGGGCTTAGACATAGAATGAACTCCCTATGCCTAAACCAACCCACGAAACGGGCGTACTGGCGCTCAGCCGATCGGAGAGGCAGAATGCACAAGCCGGGGATCAACCCGGTCCCCCCTACGTGCTGTCGATCCTGCTGCCACAACCCTCAGTCTGGTCTGATCTTGGACTGGGGATGAACTCTGTATGCTTAGACTGGGGATGAACTCCGTATGCCTAAGTCAACCCACGAAACAAGCGTGCGGGCACTCAGCAGGTCGGAGAGGCATAATGCGCACGCCGAGGATCAACCTGATCCCCTTCTGCTTGCTGTCAATCTCGCTGTCGGTCTTGCTACCACAACCCTCGATCCGACTGGGGCTTAGACATGGAATGAACTCCATATGCCTAAGCCAACCCACGAATTGAGCGTGCAGGTACTCAGCCGACCGGAGAGGCAAAATGCGTAAGCTGGGGATCGACCCGGTCCCCCCTATGTGCTATCAATCCTACTGTCACAACCCTTGGTCTGATCTAATGTTAGACTGGGAATGAACTCTGTATGCTTAGACTAGGGATGAACTCCATATGCCTAAGTCAACTCACAAAACGAGCGTGCGGGTGCTCAGTAGGCCGAAGAGGCCGGTCAGAGAGGTAGAATGCACAAGCCAAGGATCAACCCGATCCCCCTCTGCGTGCTGCTGATCCTGCTATTGGTCTTGCTACTGCAACCCTCAGTCCGATCCAATCTTAGACTGGGAATGAACTTCGTATGCTTAGACATGGAATGAACTTCGTATGCCTAAGCCAACCCATAAAACGAGCGTGCGGGTGCTCAACAGGTCGAAGAGGCAGAATGCGTAAGCCAGGGATCGACTCGGTCCCCCCTACGTGCTGTCAATCTTGCTGTCGTAACCCTCGGTCTGGTCTGATCTTAGACTGGGAATGAACTCCGTATGCCTAAGTCAACCCACGAAATGAGCATACGGGTGCTCAGCCACTCGGAGAGGCAGAATGCGTAAGCCAGGGATCGGCTTGGTCCCCCTGTGTGCTGCTGATCCTGCTGTCGCAACCCTCGGTCTGGTCCATTCTTAGACTGGGAATGAACTCCATATGCTTAGACTAGGGATGAACTCCGTATGCCTAAGTCCACCCATGAAATGAGCGTGTGGACGCTTAGTCGACCAGAGAGGTAGGATGCATAAGCCGAGGATCGAACGGGTGGTAGGTGGGTTCAAGCACATCTTCATATTTTTGCCATGGCAATGCCATTTTTATGGCTTGTAAATTCATACAATGGTCCCCTAAGCCTTCATGTGAAGTTTCCTGGCAAGACGAGCCGTTTTCTATTTTCCATGATTTTTGAAACTTTTTGAGGTTTGGGATTTTTTAAAATTTTGTTAGAAAGAGTTTTGTCCCCAAATTTGGTAAAGGTGATGCTTGTATTTTTGTTGGCATGCACAAAACAATTTAGCTAAAAACTCAAAGTGGAGAAGATTTTGTGACCATTTGAAAAAAGTGTCCCTATTTCAGACACTTTAATGGCTACTAGCAGCAAACCTATAAAATCTCAAATGCTCTTTAAGGGGGTGTGAGTTCTTGAGGTTTGATGAGAGATAGGGGGCCAATATAAGGGCCAAGTACCAGCACCCATCGCACATCATGTGCGCATACCCCCCGGCCCCCCCAATCGTCGAAACCCCCAATGCCTTCGGTTAGGCTCTCCGACGATGCTCTGGCGTATGCTTTGACATGGAATGAACTCCGTATGCCTAAGCCAACCCACGAAATGAACATGCGGGTACTCAGCCAGCCGAAGAGGTAGAATGCACAAGCCAGGAATCAGCCCGGTCCCCCTCTGCGTGCTGTCGGTCCCGCTGCCGCAACCCTTGGTCCGGTTGGGGCTTAGACATGGAATGAACTCCCTATGCCTAAGCCAACCCACGAAACGAGCGTGCAGGTGCTCAGCCAGTTGGAGAGGCAGAATGCGCAAGCCGGGGATCGGCCCGATCCCCCCTGCGTGCTACCGATCTTATTGTCGCAACCCTCGATCCGGTTCAATCTTAGACTGGGAACTCCTTATGCTTAGACTGGGGATGAACTCGTATGCCTAAGTCAACCCACGAAACGAGCGTGCGGGCGTTTAGCCGGCCGGAGAGGCTGGTTGGAGAGGTAGAATACGCAAGCTGACAATCAAACCGATCCTCCTCTGGGTGCTGTCGGTCCCGCTGCCACAACCCTCGATCCGGTTGGGGCTTAGACATGGAATGAACTCCCTATGCCTAAGCCAACCCAGAAAATGGGCGTGAGGGTGCTCAGCCATCCGGAGAGGCAGAATGCATAAGTTGAGGACCGCCTGGTCCCCTCTATGTGCTACTGATCTTGCTACCATAACCCTCAATCCGGTCTGATCTTAGACTGGGAATGAACTTCGTATGCTTAGACTGGGGATGAACTCCGTATGCCTAAGTCAACCCACAAAACGAGCGTATGGGTGCTCAACCGGTCGGAAAGACCGGTTAGAGAGCCGTAATGCATAAGTCAGGGATCAGCCCAATCCCCATCTGCATGTTGTCGATCCTGCTATCGGTCATGCTACCACAACCCTCGGTCCGACTGGGCCTTAGACATGGAGTGAACTCCGTATGCCTAAGCCAACCCACGAAATGAGTGTGCGAGCGCTTAGCCAGCCGGTGAGGTAGAATGCGTAAGCCGGGGATCGACCCGATCCTCTCCTACATGCTATCAATCCTACTGCTGGTCCTGCTACTGCAACCTTCAGTCCGATCCGATCTTAGACTGGGAATGAACTCCGTATGCTTAGAATGGAATGAAACGGGCGTGCAGGTATTCAGCCAATCGAAGAGGCGGAATACGCAAGCTGAGGACCAGCCCGATCCCACCCTGCGTGCTGTCGATCCTACTGCCGCAACCCTCGATCCGGTCTGATCTTAGATAGGAAATGAACTCCGTATGCCTAAGTCAACCCACAAAACAAGCGTGTGGGCCCTGAGCCAGCCAGAGAGGCATAATGCGCAAGCACGGGATCGGCCCGATCCCCCTCTGCGTGCCGTCGGTCCCGCTGCCATAACCCTCGGTCCGACTGGGGCTTAGACATGGAATGAAATCCCTATGCCTAAGCCAACCCACAAAACGGGCGTGTGGGCGCTCAGCCAGTCAGAGAGGAAGAATGTGCAAGACGGGGATCGACCTGGTCCCCCCTGCGAGCTACCGATCTTGCTGCCGTAACCCTCGATTCGGTTAGATCATAGACTGGGAATGAACTCCATTTGCTTAGACTAGAGATGAACTCCGTATGCCTAAGTCAACCCACAAAATGAGCGTGCGGGCGTTCAACCAGCCGAAGAGGTTGATCAAAGAGGCATAATGCACAAGCTGAGGATCAACCCGTTCCCCTTCTGCGTGCTACAGATACGGCTGTCGGTCCTGCTGCCATAACCCTCGGTCCGACTGGGGCTTAGACATGGAATAAACTTCGTATGCCTAAGCCAACCCAGGAAACGAGCGTGCGGGTGCTTAGCCGACTGGAGAGCCAGAATGTGCAAGTTGAGGATTGACCCAATCCTCCCTGTGTGCTGCCGATCCTACTGCTGGTCCTGCTGGTCCTGCTGTCGCAACCCTCGGTTCGATCTGATCTTAGACTGGGAATAAACTCCATATGCTTAGACATGGATTGAACTCTGTATGCCTAAGCCAACCCATGAAACGAGCATACGGGTGCTCAGTTGACCGAAGAGGCAGAATGCGTAAGTCGGGGATCGACCCGATCCCCCTTGCGTACTGTCGATCTTGCTGTCACAACCCTTGGTCCGATCCGATCTTAGACTGGGAATGAACTCCATTTGCCGAAGTCAACCCACGAAATGAGCGTGCGGGCACTGAACCGACCGGAGAGGCATAATGAGCAAGCCGAGGATCGACCCGATCCCTCTCTGCCATGACCCTCGGTCCTGCTAGGGCTTAGACATGGAATGAACTCCCTATGCCTAAGCCAACCCATGAAACGGACGTGCGGGCACTCAGCCAGTCGAAGAGGCAGAATGCGTAAGTTAGGGATGGGCCCGATCCCCCCTGCGTGCTACCGATCCTGCTACTGTAACCCTTGGTCCGGTTTGATCTTAGACTGGGAATGAACTCTGTATGCTTAGACTAGGGATGAACTCCGTATGCCTAAGTCAACCCACGAAATGAGCGTGCGGACGCTCAACCGACCAATGAAATAGGCGTGCGGGGGCTAAGCCAACCGGAGAGGCAGAACCCTTAGCTATCGATCCCGCTGTCACAACTCTCGGTCTGGCTGGGGCTTAGACATGGAATGAACTCCCTATGCCTAAGCCAACCTATGAAATAGGCATGCGGGCACTAAGCCAGCCGAAGAGGCAGAATGTGCAAGCCGGGGATCGGCCCGATCCCCCCTGCGTGCTGTAGATCCTGCGCTGTAACCCTCGGTCCAGTTTGATCTTAGACTGGGAATGAACTTTGTATGCTTAGACTGGGGTTGAACTCCGCATGCCTAAGTCAACCCACGAAACGAACGTGCGTGCGCTCAGTCGGTCGGAGAGGCAGAATGCGTAAGCCAGGGATCGGCCCGATCACCCCTTACGTTCTATCGATCCTGCTACTGGTCCTGCTACTACAAGCCTCGGTCCAATCCGATCATAGACTGGGAATGAACTCCGTATGCTTAGACATGAATGAACTCTGTATGCCTAAGCCAACCCACGAAACGAGCGTGCGGGCGCTCAGCCAGCAGGCCCGGTGCCCCCTGCGTACTGTCAATCCTGCTACCGTAACCCTCTGTCTGATTCGATCTTAGACTGGGAATGAACTTCGTACGCCTCAGTCAACCCACGAAATGAGCGTGCGGGCGTTGAGCTGGCCGGAGAGGCATAATGTGCAAGCCGGGGATCAGCTCGGTCCCCCTCTACGTGCTGCCGGTCCCGCTGCCACAACCCTCAGTCTGACTGGGGCTTAGACATAAAATGAACTCCCTATGCCTAAGCCAACCCACGAAACGGGCGCGCGTGCGCTCAGTCGGCCGGAGAGGCAGAATGCGCAAGCCGGGGATCGACCAGGTCCCCCCTGCATGTTATCAATCCTACTGTCGCAACTCTCGGTCCGGTCCAATCTTAGAATGGGATTGAACTCCATATGCTTTGACTGGGATGAACTCCGTATGCCTAAGTCAACCCATGAAATCAGCGTGCGGGTGCTCAGCCGACCAGAGAGGCAGGATGCTCAAGCCGAGAATCGAACGGGTGATAGGTGGGTTGAAGCACATCTTCATATTTCTGCCATGCCAATGCCATTTTTATGGCTTGTAAATTCATACAATGGTCCCCTAAGCCTTCATGTGAAGTTTCGTGGCAAGACGACCCGTTTTCTATTTTTCATAATTTTTGAAACCTTTTATGGTGCAGGATTTTTTTAAAATTTTTTAGAAAGAGTTTTGTCCCCAAATTTGTTAGAGGTGATCCTTGAATTTTTGTTGGCAAGCACAAAACAATTCACCTAAAAGTGTGATTTTGTGATCGTTTGAAAAAAGTGTCACTATTTCAGACACTTTAATAGCTACTGGCAGCAAACCTATAAAATCTCAAAAGCACTTTAAGGGGGTGTGAATTCTCAAGGTTTGATGAGGGATAGGGGGCCAATATAAGGGCCAAGTACCAGCACTCATCGCAGATAATGTGCGCACACCCCCTGGCCCCCCAATCGTCGGAACCCCCAATGCCATCGGTTAGGCTCTCCGGCGATGCTCCGACGATGGTGCCCCGAGCAAAAAAAATGTGGAACCATCACATGCCCGAGCCCAGCATGTGCACCGTGGCTCAAAATCTTAGACTGGGAATGAACTCCATTTGCTTAGACTTGGAATGAACTCCGTGTGCCTAAGCCAACCCACGAAACGAGCTTACGGGTGCTGAACTGGTCGGAGAGGCAGAATGCGTAAGCTGAGAAACGACCCGGTCCCCCCTGCATGTTGTCAATCCTTCAGCTGCAACCCTCGATTCAGTTTGATCTTAGATTGGGAATGAACTCTTTATGCATAAGTCAACCCATGAAATGAGGATGCGGGTGCTGAGCCGATCGGAGAGGCATAATGCGCAAGCCGGGATCAGTCCGATCCCCCTCTGTGTGCTACCGGTCCCGTTGCCACAACCCTCGGTCTGGTTGGGGCTTAGACATGGAATAAACTCCCTATGCCTAAGCCAACCCATGAAATGGGCGTGCGGGTGCTCAACCGATCGGGGAGGCAGAATGCGTAACTCGGGGATCGACCCAGTCCCCCCTGCGTGCTGCCTATCCTGGTCCCGCAACCCTCGGTCCGGTCTGATCTTAGACTGGGAATGAACTTCGTATGCTTAGACTGGGGATAAACTCCATATGCCTAAGTCAACCCATGAAACGAGCGTGCGAACGTTCAACTGGCCAGAGAGGCCAGCCGAAGAGGCATAATGTGCAAGTCGGGGATCAGCCCGATCACCCTCTGTGTGCTACCGATCCCGCTACTGGCCCCGCTACCACAACCCTCGGTCCAATTTAGGCTTAGACATGGAATGAACTCTGTATGCCTAAGCCAACCCATGGAACGAGCATGTGGGCGCTCAGCAGGCCGGAGAGGCAGAATGCGCGAGCCGGGGATCGGCCCGATCCCCCCTGCGTGCTACCAATCCTGCTGTCGCAACCTTCGATCCAATCCGATCTTAGACTGGGAATGAACTTCGTATGCTTAGACATGGAATGAACTCCGTACGCCTAAGCCAACCCACAAAACGAGCGTACAGGTGCTCAGTCGGTCGGAGACGTAGAATGCAAAAGCTAGGGATTGCCCTGGTCCCCCCTATGTGCTGTCAATCTTGCTACCGCAACCCTCGGTCTGGTCTGATCTTAGACTAGGAATGAACTCCATATGCCTAAGTCAACTCATGAAATGAGCATGCGGGCACTGAGCCGACAGGAGAGGCATAATGCATAAGTCGAAGATCGGCCCAGTCCTCCTCTGTGTGCTGTCAGTCCCGCAACCACAACCCTCGGCCCGACTGGGGCTCAAACATGGAATGAACTCCCTATGCCTAAGCCAACCCACGAAACAGGCGTGCAGGTGCTCAACCGGCTGGAGAGGCAGAATGCGCAAGTCGGGGATCGACCGGTCCCCCCTACGTGCTATCGATCCTATTGCCGCAACCCTCGATCCGATCTGATCTTAGACTAGGAATGAACTCCATATGCTTATACTGGGGATGAACTCCGTATACCTAAGTCAACCCACGAAATGAGGGTGCGGGCGCTAAGTCGACCAGAGAGGCAGGATGGGCAAGCCGGGGATCAAACGGGTAGTAGGTGGGTTCAAGCACATCTTCATGTTTATGCCATACCAATGCCATTTTTATGGCTTTTAAATTCATACAATGGTCCCCTAAGCCTTCATGTGAAGTTTCGTGGCAAGACGACCCATTTTCTATTTTTCATGATTTTTGAAACTTTTTGCAGTTCGGGATTTTTTAAAATTGTTTTGGAAAGAGTTTTCTCCCCAAATTTGGTAGAGGTGATCCTTGTATTTTTATTGGCATGCACAAAAAAATTCAGCTAAAAAATCAAAGTGGATAAGATTTTGTGACCGTTTCAAAAATGTGTTCTCATTTCAAACACTTTAATGGCTACTGGCAGCAAACCTATAAAATCTCAAATGCTCTTTAAGGGGGTGTGAGTTCTTGAGGTTTGATGAGGGATAGGGGGCCAATATAAGGGCCAAGTGTCATGCCCTGGGGGGGTGCACCAGGTGCATCAGGTGCACCAATAGGCAAGCCAGAGGTTGAGGCCCGCAGTCCAGGCGTGCTAGCGGGTATTTGCGCGCAAAGCCTAGCAAACGAGTTCAGAAAGCCCGCCCAACTTGCAGGCCAGCCCATGAGACCAAGGCCTGGTATACAAGCTGCCCCACCACATTCAGAAGGGACCAAGGTGCTGGACACGCAAGGGAAGCTTCTAGAAGCAGGCAGGATCAGCAGTAGTATCCTAGCAGATTTGGTTGACCCTGAAAATCAGGAGTTAGCATCCTGATGGATTGTAATCTGTATAATCCCATGATTTTAGCCTTTATTCTAGGGATATTGCCATTAAGTGTAAGTTGGAGCCTCAACTATAAATAGAAGGCTGCTCCTCCCTCATTTGTACACCATCAAAGACTTCTGTTTCAGTGAATACAAGAGCATTTCCAGAATTCTACCTTCTTCTCCTGTTTCTCTTTAACTTGCATAATCTGCCCTTCTCATTGTTCTAGTGCTCGTACGCTTGTGTTTTAGGCTGACTTAGGCATAAAGGAGGAGATTCCAAGCCTAAGGCCGCACGATTTTTGAGTCTAAGGTCGGAGCCTGTGACAGTTGGTATCAGAGCAAGTTCGATTCTGCGTGTTTGGATTGTGCAGGTTAGAGGAGATGGCATCCTAAAGTGACGCTGCTAACCAATAACCAGCGGCCCAGGAGCATGGGCTTGGAAGAGGGAGGAAAGCCAGTTCTAGAGATATCTGGTCTATCATGGACGGTAGGCTGGCCAAGGTGGAGGTGACCATGGGCGACATGAGGGAGAAGCTTGAGGGGGTAGAGACTCACATTGCATCGCAAGACTCCATGGGGGAGGAGATCCAAAGTGAGCTGCAAGTTGCTCTCAACAAAGGATTGGATGAGTTCACCCAAAAGAATCAGACCTTGGAGGCTGAAGTGCTAACGTTGCGCGATGGCATGGAGGCCATATGCCAGCGGATGGAAGAGCGTACCAGTGAGCTCGTTGCTTGCAAGACTGCCATTGGGAATGGCATGTTTGCTGGAGTGTCCAAGTCCAGATTGGATGTCCCTAAGCCTAAGGAGTTCAAGGGGACTAGGGTGGCCAAGGAAGTAGATAACTACCTTTGGGGTATATAACAGTACTTCCAGGCCATGGGCATGCAAAATGAGGCGATAAAGGTAAGCACCGCTGCTATGTATCTCACTGATGTAGCCTTATTGTGATGGAGGCGTAGGTGTGATGATGTCAGGTGCGGGAGCGGCAAGATTGGAACCTGGGCAAAGTTCCAAAAAGAGTTCAGAGAATAATTTTACCCGGAGTATGCCAATGATGAGGCACGGGCAAAGTTGGGCAAGCTGAGCCAGCAAGGGGACATAAGGGAGTATGTCAAAAAATCCTCTGAATTGATGCTATAGATCCTGGATCTAGGTGAGAAGGATGCCTTATTTGCTTTCATGGATGAGCTGAAGCCATAGGTGAAGCATGAGCTACAAAGGAGAGGAGTTCATGACTTGGCTAAAGCCATGACTACTGCCAAGGCCTTGATAGAGTTCAAGCCTCTGAACAAGTTCGAGTCTACCAAGCCCAAGGGTAAGGGCAGGGACGATAGGGATCGAAAGAAGCAGTCCAAGGGGAAAGATTGTGACCCGGAGTCTAAGGATGGAGATTGAGACCGTTCAACCAAGGATGGCGAGAGGAAGCCATCAACAGGCAAGTGGAAAGCAAAGGGGGACCGAGAGCCACTAGCATGCTACCTATGTGGAGGGAGCCACATAGCACGTAATTGCCCGTAGAAGGGCAAGCTGGCTGCTGTAGACAAAGAGTCTGACGAGGAGCCAGAGTCAGGGGTAGAAAAGCTTAGGTCATTGGTGCTCAATGCTGTCCAGAGTAAGGGGAGCTGCAAGCCAAAGGGCTTGATGTTTACAGATCTGATGGTTGCAGGTCAGAAGGTAAGCGTACTGGTGGACATAAGTGCCTCACATCTTTTTATTTTAGGTGATGGAGCCCGAAAGCTCAGACTAAAGGTGTAAAAAGGGACTGGTACCATCAAAACAGTGAACTCCAAGGAAGTTCCAGCCATTGGAGTAGTGCGGGGAGTGGAGTTGTAGCTTGGAGACTGGAAAGGCAAGGAGACCATTGAGTTAATACCCCTTGATGACTATGAGTTTATGATTGGGTTGGATTTCCTTGTTCGGATTAATGCCTTCCTTGTGCCTTTTGCCGATTGTGTTTGCATCTTGGATGCACGGTGCCAATGCCTAGTGCCATTGAAGAGAGTGTCTGGAGTTGGGTCGTGGGTGGTGTCAGCCATCCAATTTGCCAAGGTGGTAAGCAAACAAGAAGACACCTTCTTGGCAGCCCTGAAATATGATGAGCCAAGGGAAAAGGAGACTGAGTCACCCTTGGAGGTGCTAAAGGTGCTGAAGACCTTTAGTGATGTGATGCCCGTAAAGCTACCTAGCAAGCTACCACCTAAGAGGGAGGTGGATCACAAGATCGATCTGGTGTCGGAGGCCAAGCCATCAGCTAGAGCCCCTTATCGAATGTCTCCACCAGAGTTGGAGGAGTTGAGGAAGCAGCTGAAAGAGTTAGTTGATGCTGGCTTCATCAGGCCATCGAAGGCACCCTATGGTGTATCGGTTCTATTTCAGTGTAAGCATGATAGGTCATTGCGGCTGTGCATAGACTACCGGGCTTTGAACAAGCTGACCATCAAGAACAAGTACCCCATCCCACTCATTGTGGACTTGTTCGATCAACTTGGGAGCGCAAGGTGGTTCACCAAGCTGGATTTGAAGTCAAGCTACTATCAAGTCAGGATCATGGAGGGAGATGAGCCAAAGACAGCATGTGTCACTCGATATAGTTCGTATGAATTCTTGGTGATGCCTTTCGGACTCACGAACGCCCTAGGAACATTCTGCACCCTTATGAACAAGGTACTTCAGTCATTCTTTGATCAGTTTGTTGTGGTTTATTTGGATGACATTGTGATCTACAACCAGACTTTGGGAGAGCATGTAGACCACTTGAGACAGGTGTTCGAGGTGTTGCGGGTGCACAAGCTGTTTGTGAAGAGGGAGAAGTGCTCATTCGCCCAGCAGGAGATCCCGTTCCTTGGCCACATAGTGGGAGGTGGTAGGATACGCATGGATGAAGGCAAGATACACGCCATCCTGAAGTGGCAACCGCCAGCCAAGGTCACTGAGTTGAGATCATTCCTTGGGCTGGTCAACTACTATAGGCACTTTATCAAAGGTCACTCAGCAATAGCCATGCCATTGACTGACTTGCTCAAGAAAGGGAAAGCATGGGAGTGGAACGCAGGGTGCCAGGAAGCCTTTGACAGGTTGAAGTGGGCTATGACCGAGGAGCCAGTCTTGGCCTTGCCAGACCATGCCAAGCCATATCAGGTGCATACGGATGCATCAGACTTTGCCATAAGGGGTGTGTTGATGCAGGAGGGACGTCCAGTCACGTTCGAGAGCAGGAAGCTGAACGAGACTGAGGGCAAGTACACGGTCCAAGAGAAGGAGATAACTGCAGTGGTGCACTACTTGCGCACTTGGCGCCGTTACCTATTGGGGTCAAGGTTCATGGTTAGGACAGACAATGTGGCGACCAGCTACTTCCAGATGCAGAAGAAGCTATCCCCCAAGCAGACGAGATGGTAAGATTTTCTTACGGAATTTGATTTCCAAATGGAGTACAAGTCGGGGCAGGTGAACCTAGTGGCAGACACCTTGAGCAGGAAGGCTAACCTTGCTGCCATTAGCCAACCAGAGTGGTCACTGGTGTCGTGCATCAAGGAGGGACTTGTGCATGATCCTACAGCCAAGGCTTTGATGAAGTATGCCCAGTAAGGTAAGACTAGGCAATTTTAGTTACAGGATAGCTTGCTGTACACCAGGGGCAGTAGATTGTTTGTGCCGCAGCACGGAAAGCTCTGCAAGGAAGTTTTGCAAGAATGCCATGATTCAAGGTGTGCTGGACACCCCGGAGTGAGCTGTACCTTGGCACTGATCGAGGACCGGTACTACTGGCCGCACATGAGGGACGATATGAAGGCCTATGTGAAGAGTTGTCTTATGTGCCAACAGGACAAGGTGGAGCTCAAGAAACCAGGCGATCTCTTGGAGCCATTGCTAGAGCCAGAAACGACCATGGGAGAGTATTTCTCTAGACTTTATAGTCAGTCTACCTAAAGTAGAAGGGTTTGGAAGCATCATGGTAGTGGTGGATAGGTTTTCCAAGTATGGAATCTTCATTCCAGCAACCAAGGAGTGCCCAGTCGAGGAGGCAGCTCGATTGTTCCTGAAGAACATGGTTAAGTACTGAGGAGTGCCGAAGACCATTGTTAGTTATCAGGATGGACGTTTCACGGGCAGGTTCTAGACTGAGTTGTTCAAGCTGTTAGGGTCAGACTTGAACTTTTCCACCAGCATACATCCATAGATCGATGGGCAGACAGAACGAGTGAATGGACTATTAGAGGTCTACCTCAGGCATTATCTGAGTGCCACACAAAGGGACTGGCCAAAGCTACTAGATATTGTGCAGTTTTCCTACAACTTGTAAAGGAACGAGGCAACGAACCAGAGCCCATTTAAGGTTGTGACAGGGCAACAACCACTAACACCTGGTTCAATTGCTACAGGTTATACAGTGTCAAATCCAGCAGCATACAAGTTTGTCAAGGCATGGCAGGAGCAAACTGACTTGGCCAGAGTTTGTCTACATAAGGCGGCCAAGAGGTCAAAGAAGTGGACAGACCAGAATAGGCGGTACGTGCAGTTCCAGGTTGGAGACTTGGTGTTGGTGAAGCTGCATCCCATTGTACACCATAGGGGGCTGCACAAAGGCTTAGTCCAGAGGTATGAGGGACCTTTTCAAGTAGTCAAGAGGGTAGGCAAGGTTGCCTACAAGTTGGATATGCCACCCAAGCCAAGGGTACACCCGGTGTTCCATGTGAGCATTCTCAAGCCGTTCCATGAGGATGAGGGAGATCCAGGACGGGCAGAGTCAAAGCGTGCTCCATTGGGAGCAAGGGCCTCATATGAGAAGGTGGTCCACAGCATCATAACTGACCGAGAGGTGAGATGGAAGAACTATCAGCTAAGACAAGAGTACTTAGTGTGCTGGAAGGGACTTCCAGACAGTGAGGTGAGCTGGGAACTAGTAGATGACTTATGGCAGTTCAGGGACTAGATCAGGCAGTACCATGCAGAAGATGCAACGAGGGCGTTGCATAATCAGGTGGGGGAAATGTCACACCCTAGGCGGGCACGCCAGGCACATCAGGTGCACCAACAGGAGAGCCAAAGGTTGAGGCCCGCAGACCAGGCGTGCTGGGAGGTATCTACGCGCAAAGCCTAGCAAACGAGTTTAGAATGCTCGCCTAACTTGCAGGCCAGCCCGTGAGACCAAGGCCTGGCATACAAGCTGCTCGTACCACATCCAGAAGGGCCCAAGGTGCTAGACATGTAAGGGAAGCTTCTGGAAGTAGGCAGGATCAGCAGCAGCATCCTAGCAGATTTGGTTGACCTTGAAAATCAAGAGTTAGCATCCTGATTGATTGTAATCTATATAATCCCATGATTTTAGCCTTTATTCTAGGGATATTGCCATTAAGTGTAAGCTGGAGCCTCAACTATAAATAGAGGGCTACTCTTCCCTTATTTGTACACCATCAAACACTTCTATTTCAGTTAATACAAGAGCATTTCCAGAATTTTACCTTCTTATCCTGTTTCTCTTTAACTTGCATAATCAGCCCTTCCCATTGTTCTTGTGCTCATACGCTTGTGTTTTAGGTTGACTTAGGCATAAAGGAGGAGATTCCAAACCTAAGGCCATACGGTTTTTGAGTCTAAGGTTGGAGCCCGTGACACAAGTACCAGTACCCATCGCACATCTTGTGCGCACACCCCCTGACCCCCTTAATCACCGGAACCCCCAATGCCGTTGGTTAGGCTCTCCGACGATGCTCCGGTGATGCTCCGACGATGGTGCCTCGGGCAAAAAAAATGTGGCACCAGCACATGCCTGAGCCCAGCATGTGCATTGTGGCTCAAAATCTTAGGCTGGGAATGAACTCCGTACGCTTAGACATGGAATGAACTCTGTATGCCTAAGCCAACCCACGAAACGAGCGTGCGAGTGCTCAGCCGATCAGAGAGGTAGAATGCACAAGTCGAGGATTACCCGATCCCATCTGTGAACTATCGATCCTGCTGTCGCAACCTTCAGTTCGATCTGATTTTAGACTGGGAATGAACTCCGCATGCTTAAGTCAACCCACGAAACGAGTGTGCAGGCGCTGAGCCGATCGAAGAGACATAATGTGCAAGTCGGGGATCGGCCTGGTCCCCCTCTATATGCTACCAGTCCCACTGCCACAACCCTCGGTCTGGCTGGGGCTTAGACATGGAATGAACTCCCTATGCCTAAGCCAACCCATGAAATGGGCGTGTGGGTGCGCAGCCGGTCAAAGAGGTAGAATGCGCAAGCTAGGGATCGGCTTGCTCCCCCCTGCGTGCTGCCAATCTGACCGTCGTAACCCTCGATCTGGTTTGATCTTAGACTGGGAATGAACCCTGTATGCTTAGACTGGGGATAAACTCCGTATGCCTAAGTCAACCCACGAAACAAGCGTGTGGCACTCAGTCGGTCGAAAAGGCCAGCCAGAGAGCCATAATGCATAATTCAGGGATCAACCTGGTCCCCCTCTACGTGCTGTCGATCCCACTGCCGGTCCTGCTGCCACAACCCTCGAGCAGACTGGGGCTTAGACATGGAATGAACTCCGTATGCCTAAGCCAACCCATGAAATGAACGTGCGGGTGCTCAACCGATCGGAGAGGCAGAATGCGCAAGTCGAGGATCGGCCCGATCCCCTCCTGCGTGCTGTCGATCCTGCTGTTGGTCCTACTACCACAACCCTCGGTCTGGTCTGATCTTAGACTAGGAATGAATTTCGTATGCTTAGACATGGAATGAACTCCGTATGCCTAAGCCAACCCACAGAACGAGCATGTGGGCGCTCAGCCAGTCGGAGAGGCAGAATGCGTAAGTCGGGGATTGACCCGATCCCCCCTGTGTGCTATCGATCCTGCTGTCGTAACCCTCGATCCTGTCTGATCTTAGACTGGGAATGAACTCCGTATGCCTAAGTCAACCCATGAAATGAGTGTGCGGGCGCTGAACCAGTTGGAGAGGCATAATGCGCAAGCCGGGGATCGGCCTGGTCCCTCGCTGCGTGCTGCCGGTCCCACTACCATAACCCTCGGTCCGACTGGGGCTTAGACATGGAATGAACTCCCTATGCATAAGCCATCCCACGAAACGGGCGTGCGGGCGCTCAGCCGGCCAGAGAGGCAGAATGCGCAAGTCAGGGATCGACCCGATCCCCCCTGCATGTTGTCGATCCTGCTACCGCAACCCTCGATCCAGTCCGATCTTAGACTGGGAAAGAACTCTGTTAGCTTAGATTGAGGATGAACTCCGTATGACTAAGTCAACCCACGAAATGAGCGTGCGAGTCCTTAGCCAACCAGAGAGGCAGGATGCGCAAGCCAGAGATCAAACAGGTGGTAGGTGGGTTTAAGCACATCTTCATATTTCTGCCATGCCAATACCATTTGTATGGCTTGCAAATTCATACAATGGTCCCCTAAGCCTTCATGTGAAGTTTCATGGCAAGACGACCCTTTTTCTATTTTTCATGATTTTTGAAACTTTTTACGGTTCGGGATTTTTTAAAATTTTTTTAGAAAGATTTTTGTCCCCAAATTTGGTAGAGATGATCCCTGTATTTTGTTTAGCATGCATAAAAAAAGTCAGCTAAAAACTCGAAGTGGAGAAGATTTTGTGACCGTTTGAAAAAAGTATCCGCATTTCAGACATATTAATGGCTACTGGCAGCAAACCTATAAAATCTCAAATGCTCTTTAAGGGGGTGTGAGTTCTCGAGGTTTGATGAGGGATAGGGGGCCAATATAAGGGTCAAGTACCAGCACCCATCGCACATTATGTGCGCACACCCCCCGGTGCCCCCAATCGTCGAACCCCCAATGTCGTCGGTTAGACTCTCCCGCGATGCTCAGGTGATGATGCCTAGGGCAAAAAAAATGCGGCACCAGCACATGCTCGAGACCAGCATGTGCACCGTGGCTCAAAATCTTACTCTGGGAATGAACTTTGTATGCTTAGACATGGAATGAACTCTGTATGCCTAAGCCAACCCACGAAACGAGTGTATGGGCGCTGAGCCGGCCGAAGAGGCATAATGCGCAAATCGGGTTCGGCTCGATCCCCCTCTGCATGCTGCCGATCCCGCTGCCACAACCCTCAGTCTGGCTGGGGCTTAGACATGGAATGAACACCCTATGCCTAAGCCAACCCATGATACGGGCATGCGGGCGCTCAGCCGGTCGGAGAGGCAGAATGCGCAAGCCGGGGATCGGCCCGGTCCCCCCTGCGCACTACCGATCCTGCTGCCGTAACCCTCGATCCGATCAATCTTAGACTGGGAATGAACTCTATATGCTTAGACTGGGGATGAACTCCGTGTGCCTAAGTGAACCCACGAAACAAGCGTGCAGGTGCTCAGCCGACCGGAGAGGCATAATGCGTAAGCCGGGGATCAACCCGGTCCCCCTCTGCGTGCTGCTGGTCCTGCTGCCACAACCCTCGATCCAGTTGGGGCTTAGAGATGGAATGAACTCCGTATGGCTAAGCCAACCCACGAAACGAGCGTGCGGGCGCTCAGTCGACTGGAGAGACAGAATGCGCAAGCCGGGGATCGGCCAGGTTTGCCCCTACGTGCTACCGATCCTGCTATTGGTCCTACTGTTGCAACCCTCGATCCGGTCCGATCATAGACTGGGAATGAACTCCGTATGCTTAGACATGGAATAACTCCGTATGCCTAAGCCAACCCAGGAAACGGGTGTATGGGCGCTCAGCCGGTCGAAGAGGCAAAATGCCCAAGCTGAGAATCGGCTCGGTCCCCCCTGCATGCTACCGATCCTACTGCTGCAACCCTCGATCCGATCTGAGCCTAGATTGGGAATGAACTCCGTATGCCTAAGTCAACCCACGAAACGAGTGTGCGGGCACTCAGCCAACCAGAGAGGCAGGATGCAAAAGCTTGGGATCGAACACGTGGTAGGTGGGTTCAAGCACATCTTCATATTTTTGCCATGCCAATGCCATTTTTATGGCTTGTAAATTCATACAATGGTCCCCTAAGCCTTCATGTGAAGTTTCGTGGCAAGACGACCTGTTTTCTATTTTTCATGATTTTCAAAACTTTTTACGGTTCGAGATTTTTAAAATTTTTTTTAGAAATAATTTTGTCCCAAAATTGGCTGGAGGTGATCCTTGTATTTTTTTTGGCATGCACAAAAAAATTAAGCTAAAAACTCGAAGTGGAGAAGATTTTGTGACCATTTGAAAAAAGTGTCCCCATTTCAGACACTTTAATGGCTACTGGCAGCAAACCTATAAAATCTCAAATGCTCTTTGAGGGGGTGTGAGTTCTCGAGGTTTGATGTGGGATAGAGGGCCAATATAAGGGCCAAGTACCAGCACCCGTCGCACATCATGTGCACACACCCCGGCCCCCGCAATCACCAGAACCCCTAATGCCGTCGGTTAGACTCTCCAGCGATGCTCCGGCGATGGTGCCCCGGGTAAAAAAAATGTGGCACCAGCACATGCCCAAGCCCAGCATGTACACCGTGGCTCAAAATCTTAGACTGGGAATGAACTCTGTATGCTTAGACATGGAATGACCTCCGTATGCCTAAGCCAACTCACGAAACGAGCGTACTGGTGCTCAACCGGCCGGAGAGGCAGAATGTGCAAGCTAGGGATGGCCCAGTCCCCCCTGCGTGCTATTGATCCTACTACTGAAACCCTCACTCCAGTGTGATCTTAGACTAGGAATGAACTCCTATGCATAAGTCAACCCATGAAACGAGTGTGCGGGCGTTGAGCCGACTGAAGAGGCATAATCCGCAAGCCGTGGATCGACCCGGTCCCCCTCTGCGTGCTACCAGTCCCACTGCCACAACCCTTGGTTCGACTGGGCCTTAGACATGGAATGAACTCCCTATGCCTAACCCAACCTATGAAACGGGCGTGCGGGCGTTCGCGAGCGGGAGAGGTAGAATGCGTAAGCCGGGGATTGACCCGGTCCCCTCTGCGTGCTGTCGATCCTACTGTCGCAACCCTCAGTTCGATCCGATCTTAGACTGGGAATGAACTCCATATGCTTAGACTGGGGATGAACTCTGTATGCCTAAGTCAACCCACGAAACGAGCTTGCGGGTGTTCAGTCGACCGGAGAGGCCGGTCGGAAAGGCATAATGCACAAGCTAGGGATCAGCCTGATCCCTCTCTGCGTGCTACCGATCTCGCTATCGGTCCTGCTGCCACAACCCTCGGTCTGACTCGGGCTTAGACATGGAATGAACTCTGTAAGCCTAAGCCAACCCACGAAATGAGCGTACGGGCAGTTAGCCGATCGGAGAGGCAGAATGCGTAAGTCGAGGATCAGCGCGGTCCCTTCCTATGTGCTACCAATCCTGCTGCTGGTCCTGCTGTCGCAACCCTTGGTCCGGTCTGATCTTAGATTGGGAATGAACTCTGTATGCTTAGACATGGAATGAACTGTTTATGCCTAAGCCAACCCATGAAATGAGTGTGAGGGGGCTCAGTCAGCCGGAGAGGTAGAATGCACAAGCCGAGGATCAGCTCAGTCCCCCTACGTGTTGTCGATCTTGCTGCCGCAACCCTCGGTCCGATCTGATTTTAGACTGGGAATTAACTAAGTATGCCTAAGTCAACCCACGAAACGAGCGTGCGGGCGTTGAGCCAGTCGAAGAGGCATAATGCGCAAGCCGGGGATTGGCGTGGTCCCCTTCTGCGTGCTACCGATCCCATAGCCACAACCCTCGGTCCGACTGGGGCTTAGACATGGAATGAACTCCCTATGCCTAAGCCAACCCACGAAACAGGCGTACGGGCACTCAGCCGGTCAAAGAGGCAAAATGCGTAAGCCGGGGATCGGCCCGATCCCCCCTGCGTGCTACCGATCCTGCTGCCATAACCCTCGGTCCGGTGTAATCTTAGACTGGGAATGAACTTCGTATGCTTAGACTAGGGATGAACTCCGTATGCCTAAGTAAATCCACGAAACGAGCGTGCGGGAGCTCAGCCAACCGAAGAGGCCGGATGGAAAGGCATAATGCGTAAGCCGAAGATCAGCTCGATCCCTCTTTGTGTGCTACCGATCCCGCTACCGGTCCTGTTGTCACAACCCTCGGTCCAACTGGGGCTTAGACATGGAATGAACTCCGTATGCTCAGTCGACCGGACGGGCGTGCGGGTGCTCAGTCGACCAGAGAGGCAGAATGCACAAGCCGGGGATCAGCCTGGTCCCCCCTACGTGCTGTCGATCCTGCTGTCGCAACCCTCGGTCCGGTCCGATCTTAGACTTAGAGTGAACTCTGTATGCTTAGACTGGGGATGAACTCCGTATGCCTAAGTCAACCCCTGAAACGAGCATGCGGGCACTCAGTCGACCGTAGAGGCTTAATGCATAAGTCGAGGATAAGCCCTGTCCCCCTCTGCGTGCTATCGATCCCGCTGCCAATCTTGTTGCCACAACCCTCGGTTCGACTGGTGCTTAGACATGGAATGAACTCCGTATGCCTAAGCCAACCAATGAAACAAGCGTGTGGGCGCTTAGTCGATCGGAGAGGCAGAATGCGCAAGCCGAGGATCAGCTCGGTCTCCCCCTGCGTGCTATCGATCCTGCTGCTGGTCCTGTTACTGCAACCCTCGGTCTAGTCCGATCTTAGACTAGGAATGAACTCCGTATGCTTACACATGGAATGAACTCTGTATGCCTAAACCATCCCATGAAACGAACGTGCGGGCGCACAGTCGGTCGGAGAGGCAGAATGTGCAAGTCACCCTCTGCATGCTATCGATCTTGCTGCAACAACCCTCAGTCCGGTCCAATCTTAGACTGGGAATGAACTCCGTATGCCTAAGTCAACCCACGAAACGAGCGTACGGGCACTGAGCCGATCGGAGAGGCATAATGCGCAAGCTGGGGATCGGTCCGATCCCCCATTGCGTGCTGTCGGTCCTGCTGCCACAACCCTTGGTTTGGCCGGGGCTTAGACATGGAATGAACTCCCTATGCCTAAGCCAAGCCACCAAACGGGTGTGTGCGCACTCAGGTAGTCGGAGAGGCAGAATGCGCTTGCTGTCGATCCTATTGTCGCAACCCTTGGTCCGGTCCGATCTTAGACTTGGAATGAACTCCGTCTACTTAGATTGGGGATGAACTCTGTATGCCTAAGTCAATCCACAAAATAAGCGTGTGGGCGCTCAGCTGGCCGGAGAGGCATAATACATAAGTCGAGGATCAGTCCGGTCCCCCTCTGCGTGCTACCGATCCTGCTGCCGGTCCTACTACTACAACCCTCAATCTGGACAGGGCTTAGACATGGAATGAACTCAGTATGACTAAGCCAACCAATGAAACAAGCATGCGGGTGCTCAGCCGGTTGGAGAGGCAGAATGCGTAACCCGAGGATCGGCCCGATCCACCCCTGCATGCTTTCGATCCTGATGTTGGTCCTACTGCCGCAACCCTCGGTTCGATCTAATCTTAGATTGGGAATGAACTCCGTATGCTTAGACATGGAATGAACTTCGTATGCCTAAGCCAACCCACGAAACGAGTGCGCGGGCGCTTAGTCGGTCGGAGAGGTAAAATGTGTAAGCCGAGGACTGACCCGGTCCCCCCTATGTGCTGTCGATCCTACTGCCGCAACCTTCGGTCTGGTCTGATCATAGACTGGGAATGAACTCTATATGCCTAAGTCAACCCGCGAAACAAGCATGCGGGCACTGAGCCGGCCGAAGAGGCATAATGCGCAAGCCAGGGATTGGCCCGGTCCCCCTCTACGTGCTGTCGGTCCCGCTACCACAACCCTCGGTCTAGCTGGGGCTTAGACATGGAATGAACTCCCTATGCCTAAGCCAACCCACGAAACGGGCGTGCGGGCGCTCAGCCGACCGAAGAGGCAGAATACGCAAGCTGGGGATTGGCCCGGTCCACCCTGCGTGCTATTGATCCTGCTGCCGTAACCCTCGATTCGGTCTGATCTTAGACTGGGAATGAACTTCGTATGTTGAGACTGGGGATGAACTCCATATGCCTAAGTTATCCCATGAAACGAGCGTGCGGATGCTCAGCCAACCAGAGAGGCAGGATGTGCAAGCCGGGGATCGAACGGGTGGCAAGTGGGTTCAAGCACATCTTCATATTTCTGCCATGCCAATGCCATTTTTATGGCTTGTAAATTCATACAATGGTCCCCTAAGCTTTCATGTGAAGTTTCATGGCATGATTTTTGAAACTTTTTACGGTTCGAGATTTTTTAAAATTTTTTTAGAAAAGTTTTGTTCCCAAATTTGGTAGAGGTGATCCTTGTATTTTTGTTGGCATGCACAAAACAATTCAGCTAAAAACTCGAAGTGGAGAAGATTTTGTGACCGTTTGAAAAAAGTGTCCCCATTTTAGACACTTTAATGGCTACTAGTAGCAAACCTATAAAATCTCAAATGCTCTTTAAGGGCGTGTGAGTTCTCGAGGTTTGATGAGGGATAGGGGGCCAATATAAGGGCCAAGTACCAGTACCCATTGCACATCCTGTGTAGACACCCCCCGGCCCCCCCAATCGTCGGAACCCCCAATGCCGCTGGTTAGGCTCTCCGATGATGCTCAAGCGATGCCCCGACGATGTTGCCCTGGGCAAAAATAATGTGGCACCAGCACATGCCCGAGCCCAGTATGTGCACTGTGGCTCAAACTCTTAGACTGGGAATGAACTCCGTATGCTTAGACATGGAATGAACTCCGTACGCCTAAGCCAGCCCACGAAACGAGCGTGCGGGTGCTTAGCCGATCGGAGAGGCAGAATGCACAAGCCGGGAATCAACCCGATCCCCCTCTGCATGCCGCCGATCCCGCTACCACAACCCTCGGTCTGGCTGGGGCTTAGACATGAAATGAACTCCCTATGCTTAAGCCAACCCACGAAACGGGTGTACGGGCACTCAGCCGGTCGGGGAGGTAGAATGAGCAAGTCGGGGATCAGCCTGGTCCCCTCTGCATGCTGTCGATCCTGCTACCGCAACCCTCGGTCCGGTTCAATCTTAGACTGGGAATGAACTCCGTATGCTTAGACTGGGGATGAACTCCGTATGCCTAAGTCAACCCACAAAACGAGTGTGCGGACGTTCAGCTGACCAGAAAGGCAGGATGAGCAAGCCGAGGATTGAATGGGTGGTAGGTGGGTTCAAGCACATCTTCATATTTCTGCCCTACCAATGCAATTTTTATGGCTTGTAAATTCATAGAATGGTCCCCTAAGCCTTCATGTGAAGTTTCTGGCAAGACAACCCGTTTTCTAATTTTTAAAATTTTTGAAACTTTTTGCGGTTCGGGATTTTTTAAAATTTTTTAGAAAGAGTTCTATTCCCAAATTTGGCAGAGGTGATCCTTTTATTTTGGTTGGCATGCATAAAAAAATTCAGCCAAAAACTCGAGGTGGAGAAGATTTTGTGACCGTTTGAAAAAAGTGTCCCTATTTCAGACACTTTAATGGCTACTGGCAGCAAACCTATAAAATCTCAAATGCTCTTTAAGGGGGTGTGAGTTCTCAAGGTTTGATGAGGGATAGGGGGCCAATATAAGGGCCAAGTGTCATGCCAAGTGGCAAGATGACCCGTTTTCTATTTTTCACGATTTTCAAAACTTTTTGTGGTTCGGGATTTTTTAAAATTCTTTTGGAAAGAGTTTTGGCCCCAAATTTGGTAGAGGAGATCCTTGTATTTTTATTGGCATGCAGAAAAAAATTCAGCTAAAAACTCGAAGTGGAGAAGATTTTGTTACTGTTAGAAAAAAGTGTCGTCATTTCAGACACTTTAACGGCTACTGGCAGCAAACCTATAAAATCCCAAATGCTCTTTAAGGGGGTGTGAGTTCTCGAGCTTTGATGAGGGATAGGGGGCCAATATAAGGGCCAAGTACCAGCACCCATCACACATCATGTGCGAACACCCCCCGGCCCCCCAATCGATGGAACCCCTAATGCCGCCAGTTAGTCTCTCCGGCGATGCTCCAACAATGGTGCCTCGGGCAAAAAAAATGTGGAACCAGCACATGCCAAAGCCCAGTATGTTCACCATAGCTAAAACTCTTAGATTGGGAATGAACTCTGTATCCCTAGACATGGAATGAATTTCGTATGCCTAAGCCAACCCATGAAACAAGCGTGCGGGCACTCAACCGGTTGGAGAGGCAGAATGCACAAGTCGGGGATCGGCTCGGTCCCCCTCTTCATGTTGCCGGTCACACTACCACAACCCTCTCTCTAGTTGGGGCTTAGACATGGAATGAACTCCTATGCCTAAGCCAACCCACGAAATGGGCGTGCGGGCGCTCAACCGACCGGAGAGGTAGAATGCGCAAGCCGGGGATCGGCCTGGTCCCCCCTGCGTGTTGTCGATCCTGCTGTTGCAACCCTCGGTTCTATCTGATCTTAGGCTGGGAATGAACTCCATATGCTTAGACTGGGGATGAACTCCGTATGCCTAAGTCAACCCACGAAATGAGCGTGCGGACGCTCAGTCTACCGGAGAGGCAAAATGCGCAAGCCGGGGATCAGTCCGATCCACCCCTGCGGGCTACCGATCCTGCTACTGGTCCTACTACCGCAACCCTCGGTCCAGTCCGATCTTAGACTGGGAATAAACTCCGTATGCCTAAGCCAACCCATGAAACAAGCGTGCGGGCGCTCAGCCAGCCGAAGAGGCAGAATGCTCAAGCTGGGGATCGGCCCGTTCCCTCATGCGTGCTACCGATCTAGCTGCCACAACCCTCGGTCCGACTGGGGCTTAGACATGGAATGAACTCCCTATGCCTAAGCCAACCCACGAAATGGGCGTGCGGGCACTCAGCCAGCCGGAGGGGTAGAATGCGCAAGCTGGGGACCGGCCTGGTCCCCCCTGCGTGCTGTCGATCCTGCTGTCGTAACCCTCGATCCGGTCCGATCTTAGACTAGGAATGAACTCCGTATGCTTAGACTGGGGATGAACTCCGTATGACTAAGTCAACCCATGAAACGAGCGTGCGGGCGCTCAGCCGGTCGGAGAGGCATAATGCGTAAGCTGGGGATTAGCCCGATCCCCTTCTGCGTGCTACCAATCATGTTGTCGGCCCTGCTGCCACAACCCTCGGTTCGGCTGGGGCTTAGACATGGAATGAACTCCCTATGCCTAAGCCAACCCACAAAATGGGCGTGCGGGCGCTCAGCCGGTCGGAGAGGCAGAATGCGCAAGCCAAGGATCGAACGGGTGGTAAGTGGGTTCAAGCTCATCTTCATATTTCTGCCGTTCCAATGCCATTTTTATGGCTTGTAAATTCATTTAATGGTCCCCTAAGCCTTCATGTGAAGTTTCGTGGCAAGATGACCCGTTTTCTATTTTTCACGATTTTCAAAACTTTTTGTGGTTCAAGATTTTTTAAAATTCCTTTAGAAAGAGTTTTGGTCCCAAATTTGGTAGAGGAGATCCTTGTATTTTTATTGGCATGCAAAAAAAAATTCAGCTAAAAACTCGAAGTGGAGAATATTTTGTGACCGTTTGAAAAAAGTGTCCTCATTTAAGACACTTTAACGGCTACTGGCAGCAAACCTATAAAATCTCAAATGCTCTTTAAGGGGGTGTGAGTTCTTGAGGTTTGATGAGGGATAGAGGGCCAATATAAAGGCCAAGTACCAGCACCCATCGCACATCATGCGCGCACACTTCTGGCCCCCCAATCGTTGGAACCCTAATGCTGTTGGTTAGGCTCTCCAGCGATGCTCTGACGATGCTCCGACGATGCTCCGATGATGGTTCCCCGGGTGAAAAAAATACAGCACCAGCACAGGCCCAAGCCCAGCATGTGCACCGTGGCTCAAACTCTTAGACTTGGAATCAACTCCGTTTGTTTAGACATGGAATGAACTCCGTATGCCTAGGCTAACCCACGAAACGAGTGTGCGGGCGCTTAGCCGACAGGAGAGGTAGAATGTGCAAGTCAGGGATCAGCTCGGTCCCCTTCTGCATGCTGTCGGTCTCGCTGCCACAACCCTCGGTCGGACTGAGGCTTAGACATGGAATGAACTTCCTATGCCTAAGCCAACCCACCAAACGGGCGTGCGGGCGCTCAGCCGGTTGGAGAGGCAGAATGCGTAAGCCGGGGATTGGCTCATTCCCCCCAGCTTGCTATCGATCCTACTGTCGCAACCCTCGATCCGGTCCGATCTTAGACTGGGAATGAACTCCGTATGCTTAGACTGGGAATTAACTCTGTATGCCTAATTCAACTGACGAAACGAGCGTGCGGGCGCTCAGCCGGTCGGAGAGGCTGGCTGGAGAGGTAGATGCGCAAGCCGCAGATCCACCTGATCCCCCCTACATGCTGTCGATCCTGCTACTGGTCCTACTACCGCAACCCTCGGTCTGGTCCGATCTTAGACTGGGAATGAACTCCGTATGCTTAGACATGGAATGAACTCCGTATGCCTATGCCAACCCACGAAACGAGCGTATGAGCGCTCAGTCGATCGGAGAGGCAGAATGTGCAAACCGGGGATCGACCTTGTCCCCCCTGTGTGCTGTCGATCCTGCTGTCGCAACCCTCGGTCTGGTCCGATCTTAGACTGTGAATGAACTCCATATGCCTAAGTCAACCCACGAAATGAGCGTTCGGGAGCTGAGCTGATCGGAGAGGCATAATGTGTAAGCTGGGGATTGACCTGGTCCCCCTCTACGTGCTGTCGATCCCGCTGCCACAACCCTCGATCTGGTTAGGGCTTAGAAATGGAATGAACTCCCTACACCTAAGCCAACCTGCGAAATGGGCGTGCGGGCGCTCAGCCGGTCGGAGAGGCAGCATGCACAAGCCGGTGATCAGCCCGGTTCCTCTTACGTGCTGTCGATCCTGCTGTCGCAACCCTCAGTCCAGTCTGATCTTAGACAGGGAATGAACTCTATACGCTTAGATTGGGGATGAACACCGTATGCCTAAGTCAACCTATGAAATGAGCGTACGGATGTTCAACTGACTAGAGAGGCTGGTCGGAGAGGCATAATGCGCATGCCGGGGATCAGCCCGGTCTCTTTCTTTGTGCTGCCGATCCCGCTGTCGGTCCTGCTACCACAACCCTCAGTCTGACTGGAGCTTAGACATGAATGAACTCCCTAGGCCAAAGCCAACCCACGAAACAGGCGTGCGGGTGCTCAGTCGATCAGAGAGGTAGAATGCACAAGCCGGGGATCGGCTCGGTCCCCCATACGTGCTACTGATCCTGCTACCGTAACCCTCAGTCCGATTCGATCTTAGACTAGGAATGAACTCCGTATGCTTAGACTAGGGATGAACTCCGTATGCCTCAGTCAACCCATGAAACGAGCGTGTGGGCACTCAGCCGGCCGGATAGGCATAAGGCACATGTCGGGGATCAGCCCGGTAACCCTCTGTGTGCTGTCAATCCCACTACCGGTCCTGCTGCCACAACCCTCGGTCCGACTGGTGCTTAGACATGGAATGAACTCCGTATGCCTAAGCCAACCCATGAAATGAGTGTGCGAGCGCTCAGTCGATCGGAGAGGCAGAATGCGTAAGCCAGGGATCGGCCCGATCCCCTCCTGTGTGCTACGGATCCTGCTACTGGTCCTACTACCACAACCTTCGGTTTGGTCCGATCATAGACTGGGAATGAACTCCGTATGCCTAAGCCAACTCATGAAACGAGCGTGCGGGTGCTCAGCTAGCCGAAGATGTAGAATGCACAAGCCGGGGACCGACCCGATCCCCCCTACGTGCTATCGATGCTGCTGCTGCAACCCTCGGTCTGATCTGATCTTAGACTGGGAATGAACTCCGTATGCCTAACTCAACCCATGAAATGAGCGTGCGAGCGCTGAGCTGCTCGGAGAGGTGTAATGTGCAAGCCGGGGATCGACTCGATCCCCTTCTGCGTGCTGTTGGTCTCGCTGCCACAACCTTCGGTCCGGCTGGGGCTTAGACATGGAATGAACTCCCTATACCTAAGCCAACCCATGAAACGGGCATGCCAACGCTCAGCTGGTCAGAGATGTAGAATGCGTAAGTCGGGGATCGACCCGATCCCCCTTTTGTGCTGTCGATTCTGCTGCCTCAACCCTCGGTCCGATCTGATCTTAGACTGGGAATGAACTCTGTATGGTTAGACTGGGGATGAACTCCGTATGCCTAAGTCAACCCACGAAACGAGCGTGCGGGCGCTCAGCCGACCAGAGAGGCAGGATGCGCAAGCCGAGGATCGAACGGGTGGTAGGTGGGTCCAAGTACATCTTCATATTTCTGCCATGCCAATGCCATTTTTATGGCTTATAAATTCATACAATGGTCCCCTAAGCCTTCATGTGAATTTTCGTGGCAAGACGACCCGTTTTCTATTTTTCAAGATTTTTGAAACTTTTTGCAGTTCGGGATTTTTTTAAATTTTTTTAGAAAGAGTTTTGGCCCCAAATCTGGTAGAGGTGATCCTTGTATTTTTGTTGGTATGCACAAAAAAATTCAGCTAAAAACTGAAAGTGGAGAAGATTTTGTGATCGTTTGAAAAAAGTATCCCCATTTTAGACACTTTAATGGCTACTGGCAGCAAACCTATAAAATCTCAAATGCTCTTTAAAGGGGTGTGAGTTCTCAAGGTTTGATGAGGGATAGGGGGCCAATATAAGGGCCAAGTACCAGCACCCATTGCACATCATGTGCGCACACCCCCCGACCCCCCAATCGCCAGAACCCCCAATGCCATCGGTTAGGCTATTCGACGATGATGCCTCAGGCAAAAAATATGCGGCACCAGCACATTCCCTAGCCCAGCATGTGCACCGTGGCTCAAAATCTTAGACTGGGAATGAACTCCATATGCTTAGACATGCAATGAACTCTGTATGCCTAACCCAACCCACGAAACGAGCGTACGGGCACTCAATCGGTCGGAGAGGTAGAATGCGCAAGCCGAGGAACGGCCCGGTCCCCCCTGCATGTTGTCGATCCTGCTGCCACAACCCTCGATCCGATCTGATCTTAGATTGGGAATGAACTCCGTATGTATAAGTCAACCCACGAAACAAGCGTGCGGGCGCTGAGCCGATCGAAGATGCATAATGCGTAAACAGGGGATCGACTCGGTCCCCCTCGCGTGCTGCCGGTCCCGCTCCCACAACCGTTGGTTTGGCTAGGGCTTAGACATGGAATGAACTCCCTATGCCTAAGCCATCCCATGAAACAGGCATGCGGGAGCTAAGACGGTCGGAGAGGCAGAATGCGCAAGTCGGGGATTGGCCCGGTCCCCCTACGTGTTGTCGATCTTACTGCTGCAACCCTCGGTCTGGTCTGATCATAGACTGGGAATGAACTCTGTATGCTTAGACTGGGGATGAACTCCGTATGCCTAAGTCAACCCACAAAACGAGCATGTAGGCACTCAACCGATCGGAGAGGCATAATGCACAAGTCGGGGATCAGCCCGATCACCCTCTGCGTGCTGTCGATCCCGCTACCGGTCCTGCTGCCACAACCCTCAGTTTGACTGGGGCTTAAACATGGAATGAACTCTGTATGCCTAAGCCAACCCACAAAACAAGCGTGCAGGCGCTCAGCCGGTCGGAGAGGCAAAATGCGCAAGTCAGAGATCGGCTCGATCCCCCCTGCATGCTGTTGATCTCGCTGCTGGTCCTACTGCCGTAACCCTCGGTCCGATCCAATCTTAGACTGGGAATGAACTCTGTATGCTTAGACAAGGAATAGACTCCGTATGCCTAAGCCAACCCATGAAACGAGCGTGCGAGCACTCAGCCAGCTGGAGAGGTAGAATGCGCAAGTCAGGGACTGGCCCGATCCCCCTACATGCTATCACAACCCTTAGTCTGGTCCAATCTTAGACTGGGAATGAACTCTATATGCCTAAGTCAACCCATGAAATGAGCATGCAGGTGCTCAGCCAACTGAAGAGGCAGAATGCGCAAGCCAGGGATCGGCCCGATCCTCCCCTGGGTGCTCTCGATCCTGCTGTTGGTCCTGCTGCCGCAACCCTCAGTCCGGTTTGATCTTAGACTGGGAATAAACTCCGTATGCTTAGACATGGAATGAACTCCGTATGCCTAAGCCAACCCATGAAATGAGCGTGAGGGCGCAAGCTGGGGACTGGCTCAGTCCCCCCTATGCGCTGTCGATACTGCAGCCGCAACCCTCAGTCCGGTTTGATCTTAGACTGGGAATGGACTTCGTATGCATAAGTCAACCCACGAAACGAGCATGTGGGTGCTGAGTTGGCCGAAGAGGCATAATGCGCAATATGGGGATCGGCGCGGTCCCCCTCTGCGTACTACCGGTCCCGCTGCCACAACCCTCGGTCTGACTGGGGCTTAGACATGGAATGAACTCCCTATGCCTAAGCCAACTCACGAAACAAGCGTGCAGGTGCTCAGCTGGCCGGAGAGGTAGAATGCGCAAGTCGGGGATCGGTCTGGTCCCTCCTGCGTGCTGTCTATCCTGCTATCGCAACGCTCTGTCTGGTCCGATCTTAAACTGGGATTGAACTCCGTATGCTTAGACTAGGAATGAACTATGTATGCTTAGACTGGGGATGAACTCCGTATGCCTAAGTCAACCCACGAAACGAGCGTGCGAGCGCTCAGCCAACCAGAGAGGCAGGATACGCAAGCCGGGGATCGAACGAGTGGTAGGTGGGTTCAAGCACATCTTCATATTTCTGCCATCCCAATGCCATTTTTATGCCTTGTAAATTCATACAATGGTCCCCTAAGCCTTCATGTGAAGTTTCGTGGCAAGACGACCCATTTTCTATTTTTTACGATTTTTGAAACTTTTTGCGGTTCGGGATTTTTTAAAATTTTTTTGGAAATATCTTTTTCCCCAAATTTGGTATAGGTGATCCTTTTATTTTTGTTGGCATGCACAAAAAAATTCAGCTAAAAACTCGAAGTGGAGAACATTTTGTGATCGTTTGAAAAAAGTATCCCCATTTCAGACACTTTAATGGCTACTTGCAGCAAACCTATAAAATCTCAAATGCTCTTTAAGGGGGTGTGAGTTCTTAAGGTTTGATGAGGGATAGGGGGCCAATATAAGGGCCAAGTGTCACACCCTGGGCGGGCACGTCAGGCACATCAGGCACCCAAACAAGTGAGCCAGAGGTTGAGGCTCGTAGACCGGGTGTGCTGACGGGTATCTGCGCACAAAGCCTAGCGTGCTGCCGATCGTACTACCGTAACCCTCGGTCTAATCTGATCTTAGACTGGGAATGAACTCTGTATGCTTATATTGGGGATCAACTTCGTATGCCTAAGTCAACCCATGAAACGAGCATGCAGGTGCTCTGTCGGTCGGAGAGGCCGATCGGAGAGGCATAATGCGCAAGCCGGGATCAGCCGATCCCCCTTTACGTGCTACCGATCTCGCTGTCGATCCTGCTACCATAACCCTCAGTCCGACTGGGGCTTAGACATGGAATGAACTCCGTATGACTAAGCCAACCCACAAAATGAGCATACGGGTGCTCAGCCGATCGGAGAGGCAGAATGCACAAGCCGAGGATCGGCCTGGTCCCCCCTGCGTGCTGTCGATCCTCCTGCTGGTCCTGCTGTCGCAACCTCGGTCCGGTCCGATCTTAGACTAGGAATGAACTCTGTATGCTTAGACATGGAATGGACTCCGTATGCCTAAGCCAACCCACGAAATGAGCGTGCGGGCGTTCAGCCGGCCGGAGAGGCAGAATGCGCAAGCTGGGGATTGGTCCAGTCCCCCCTATGTGCTGTCGATCCTCCTGCTGCAACCCTTGGTCTGGTCTGATCTTAGACTAGGAATGAACTCCGTATGCCTAAGTCAACCATGAAACAAGCGTACGGGTGTTAAGCCTACCGAAGAGGCATAATGCGCAAGCCGGGGATCGGCCCGATCCCCTTCTACGTGCTGTCGGTCCCGTTGCCACAACCCTCAGTTCGGTTGGGGCTTAGAAATGGAATGAACTCCCTATGCCTAGGCCAACCCACGAAACGGGCGTGCAGGTGCTCAACCGGTCGGAGAGGCAGAATGCGCAAGCCAAGGATTGGCCCGATCCCCCCTGCGTGCTATCGATCCTACTGCCACAACCCTCGGTCCGATCCAATCTTAGATTGGGAATGAACTCCGTATGCTTAGACTGGGGATGAACTCTGTATTTCTAAGTCAACCCACGAAACGAGCGTGCGGGCGCTCAGTCGACCAGAGAGACAGGATGCGTAAACCGGGGATTGAACGGGTGGTAGGTGGGTTCAAGCACATCTTCATATTTCTGCCATGCCAATGCCATTTTTATGGCTTGTAAATTAATACAATGGTCCCCTAACCATTCATGTGAAGTTTCGTGGCAAGACGACCCGTTTTCTATTTTTCATGATTTTTGAAACATTTTGCGGTTCGGGATTTTTTTAAAAATTTTTTAGAAAGAGTTTTGTCCCCAAATTTGGTAGAGGTGATCATTGTATTTTTGTTGGCATGTACAAAAAAATTCAGCTAAAAACCTGAAGTGGAGAAGATTTTGTGACCGTTCGAAAAAAGTGTCCCCATTTCAAACACTTTAATGGCTACTGGCAGCAAACCTATAAAATCTCAAATGCTCTTTAAAGGGGTGTGAGTTCTCAAGGTTTGATGAGGGATAGGGGACCAATATAAGGGCCAAGTGTCATGCCCTGGGCGGGAGTGCCAGGCACATCAGGCGAGCCAGAGGTTGAGGCCCACAGATCAGGCGTGCTGGCGGGTATATGCGCACAAAGCCTAGCAAACGAGTTCAGAATGCCCGCCCAACTTGTAGGCCAGCCCATGAGACCCAAGCCTGGCATACAAGCTGCCCGTATCGCATCCAAAAGGGCCCAAGGTGCTGGACACGCAAGGGAAGCTTCTGGAAGTAGGCAGGATCAGTAGCAGCATCCTGGCAGATTTGGTTGACCCTAAAAATTAGGAGTTAGCATCCTGATTGATTGTAATCTGTATAATCCCATGATTTTAGCCTTTATTCATGGGATATTGCCATTAAGTGTAAGCTGGAGCCTCAACTACAAATAGAGGGCTGCTTCTCCCTCATTTGTACACCATCAAACCCTTCTGTTTCAGTGAATACAAGAGCATTTCCAAAATTCTGCCTTCTTATCATGTTTCTCTTTAACTTGCGTAATCAGCCCTTCCTGTTGTTCTAGTGCCGTACGCTTGTGTTTTAGGCTGACTTAGGCATAAAGGAGGAGATTCCAAGCCTAAGGCCGCACAGTTTCTGAGTCTAAGGTCGGAGCCCGTGATAGTTGGTATCAAAGCAAGTTCGATTCTGTGTGTTTGTGTTGTGCAGGTTAAATGAGATGGCATCCCAAAGTGACGCTGCTAACCAACAACTAGAGGCCCAGGAGCATGGGTGTGGAAGAGGGAGGAAAGCCAGTTCTAGAGATATCTGGTCTACCATGGATGGTAGGCTGGCCAAGGTGGAGGTGACCATGGGCGACATGGGGGAAAAGCTTGAAAGGGTAGAGACTCACATTGCATCACTAGCTCCATGGGGGAAAAGCTTGAAGGGGTAGAGACTCACATTGCATCACTAGACTCCAAAGTGAGCTACGAGCTGCTCTCAACAAAGGCTTGGACGTGTTCACCCAAAAGAATCAGACCTTAGAGGCTGAAGTGTTGACCTTGCGCGATGGCATGGAGGCCATGCACTGACGGATGGAGGAGCTTACCAGTGAGCTCGTTGCTTGCAAGACTGCCATTGGGAATGGCATGTTTGCTGGAGTGTCTAAGTCCAGATTGGATGTCCCCAAGCCTAAGGAGTTCAAGGGGACTAGGGCGGCCAAGGAAGTAGATAACTACCTTTGGGGTATGGAGCAGTACTTTCAGGCCATGGGCATGCAAGACGAGGCAATAAAGATAAGCACCGCTGCTATGTATCTCACTGATGTAGCCTTATTGTGGTAGAGGCAAAAGTGTGATGATGTCAGGCATGGGAGCACCAAGATTGGAACCTGGGCAGAGTTCCAAAAAGAGTTCAGAGAATAATTTTACTCGGAGTATGCCGATGATGAGGCACGGGCAAAGTTGCGCAGGCTGAGCCAGCAAGGGGACATAAGGGAGTATGTCCAAAAATTCTCTGAACTGATGCTACAGATCTTGGATCTAGGTGAGAAGGACACCTTATTTGCTTTCATGGATGGGCTGAAGTCATGGGTGAAGCATGAGCTACAAAGGAGAGGAGTTCATGACTTGGCTAAAGCCATGACTACTGCCGAGGCCTTGATAGAGTTCAAGCCTCTGAACAAGTTTGAGTCTACCAAGCCCAAGGGTAAAGGTAGGGACAATAGGGACCGGAAGAAGCAGTCCAAAGGGAAGGACTGCGAGCAGGAGTACAAGGATGAAGATCGAGACCGTTCAACCAAGGATGGTGAGAGGAAGCCACCAGCAGGTAAGTGGAAAGCAAAGGGGGACTGAGAGCCACCAGCATGCTACCTATGTGGAGGGAGCCACATAGCGCGCAATTACTGCAGAAGGGCAAGCTGGTTGCTGTAGACAAGGAGTCTGACGAGGAGCCAAAGTCAGGGGCAACAAAGCTTAGGTCGTTGGTGCTCAATGCTGTCCAAAGTAAGGGGAGTCGCAAGCCAAAGGGCTTGATGTTTGCGGATCTGAAGGTTGCGGGTCAGAAGGTGAGCGCACTAGTGGACACAAGTGCCTCACATCTTTTTATTTCAGGTGATAGAGCCTGAAAGCTCAGACTAAAGGTGCAGAAAGGGACTGGTACCATCAAAATGGTGAACTCCAATGAAGTTCCAGCCATTGGAGTAGCGCGGGGAGTGGAGTTGCAGCTTGGAGATGGGAAAGGCAAGAAGACCATTGAGGTAATACCCCTTGATGACTATGAGTTTGTGATTGGGTTGGATTTCCTTGTTCGGATTAATGCCCTCCTTGTGCCTTTTACCGATTGTGTTTGCATCTTGGATGCACAGTGCCAATGCCTAGTGCCATTGAGGAGAGGGTCTGGAGTTAGGTCACGGGTGGTGTCAGCCATCCAATTTGCCAAGGCGGTAAGCAGACAAGAAGACACCTTCTTGGCAGCCCTGAAATATGATGAGCCAAGGGAGAAGGAGACCGAGTCACCCTTGGAGGTGCTAAAGGTGCTGAAGACCTTTAGTGATGTGATGCTCGCCAAGTTACCTAGCAAGCTACCACCTAAGAGGGAGGTGGACCACAAGATCGAGCTGGTGTTTGAGGCCAAGCCACCAGCTAGAGCCCCTTACCAAATGTCTCCACCAGAGTTGGAGGAGTTGAGGAAGCAACTCAAAGAGTTAGTTGATGCTTGCTTCATCAGGCCATCAAAGGCACCCTATGGTGCATCGGTTCTATTTTAGTGCAAGCATGATGAGTCGTTACGACTGTGCATAGACTATCAGGCTTTGAACAAGCTGACTATCAAGAACAAGTACCCCATCCCACTCATTACGGACTTGTTCGATCAACTTGGGAGCGCAAGGTGGTTCACCAAGCTGGATTTGAGGTTAGGCTACTATCAAGTCAGGATCGCGGAGGAAGATGAGCTAAAGATAGCATGTGTCACTCGGTATGGTTCGTATGAGTTCTTGGTGATGCCTTTTGGACTCGCGAACGCCCCAGCAACATTCTGCACCCTTATGAACAAGGTACTTCAGTCATTCCTTGGTCACTTTGTTGTGGTTTATTTAGATGACATTGTGATCTACAGCCAGACTTTGGGAGAGCATGTAGACCACTTGAGATAGGTGTTCGAGGTGTTGCGGGCGCACAAGCTGTTTGTCAAGAGGGAGAAGTGCTCATTCACCCAGCAGGAGATCCCGTTCCTTGGCCACATAGTGGGAGGTGGCAGGATACGCATGGATGAAGGCAAGATACACGCCATCCTAGAGTGGCAACCACCAGCCAAGGTCACTAAGTTGAGATCGTTCTTTGGGCTGGTCAACTACTACAGGCACTTCATCAAAGGTCACTCAGCAATAGCCATGCCATTGACTGACTTGCTCAAGAAAGGGAAAGCATGGGAGTGGAGCGCAGGATGCCAGGAAGCCTTTGACAGGTTGAAGCGGGCTGTGACCGAGGAGCCAGTCTTGGCCTTGCCAGACCATACCAAGCCGTATGAGGTGCATACGGATGCATCAAATTTTGCCATAGGGGGCGTGTTGATGCAGGAGGGACGTCCAGTCACGTTCGAGAGCAGGAAGCTGAATGAGACTGAGCGCAAGTACACGGTCCAAGAGAAGGAGATGACTGTAGTGGTGCACTGCTTGCGCACTTGGTGCCATTACCTGTTGGGGTCGAGGTTCATGGTTAGGACGGACAATGTGGTGACCAGCTACTTCCAAACGCAGAAGAAGCTATCCCCCAAGCAGGCGAGATGGTAAGATTTTCTTACGAAATTTGATTTCTAGATGGAGTAGAAGCCGAGGCGGGTGAACCTAGTGGCAGACGCCCTGAACAGGAAGGCTAAACTTGCTACCATTAGCCAACCAGAGGGGTCACTGGTGTAAACATCAAGGAGGGACTTACGCATGATCCTACAGCCAAGGCTTTGATGGAGTACGCCCAACAAGGTAAGACTAGGCGGTTTTGATTACAAGATGGCTTGCTGTACACCAGGGGCAGTAGACTATTTGTGCTGCAGCACGGGTAGCTACGCAAGGAAGTTTTACAAGAATGCCATGATTCAAGGTGGGCTAGACACCTCGGAGTGAGCCATGCCTTAACGTTGATCAAGGACCGGTACTACTGGCCGCATATGAGGGATGATGTGGAGGCCTATGTGAAGACTTGTCTTGTGTGCCAACAGGACAAGGTGGAGCTCAAGAAACCAGGCGGTCTCTTGGAGCCATTTCCAGTGCCAGAGCGACCGTGGGAGGGTGTTTCTCTGGACTTTATAGTTGGTCTACCCAAAATAGAAGGGTTTGGAAGCATCATGGTAGTGGTGGACAGGTTTTCCAAGTATGGAATCTTCATTCCAGCAACCAAGGAGTGCCCAGCTGAGGAGGCAGCTCGATTATTGCTGAAGAACATGATTAAGTACTGGGGAGTGCCGAAGACCATTTTTAGTGATCGGGACAAGCATTTCATGGGCAGGTTCTGGATTAAGTTGTTTAAGCTGTTGGGGTCAGACTTAAACTTTTCCACCAACATGCATCCGCAGATCGATGGGTAGACAGAACGAGTGAATGGACTATTGGAGGTCTACCTCAGGCACTATGTGAGTGCCACACAAAGGGACTGGCCAAAGCTACTAGATATTGCACAGTTTTCCTACAACTTGCAAAGGAGCACGAGAAAATGAACCAGAGCCCATTTGAGGTTGTGACAGGGCAACAACCACTAACACCCGATTCGATTGCTACAGGTTATACAGGGTCGAATCCAGTAGCATACAAGTTTGCCAAGGCATGGCAAGAGCAAACTAACTTGGCCAGAGTTTGTCTACACAAGGCGGCCAAGAGGTCGAAGAAGTGGGCAGACCAGAATAGGCGGGACGTGCAGTTGCAGGTTGGAGACTTGGTGTTAGTGAAGCTGCATCCCATTGTGTGCCATAGGGGGCTGCACAAAGGCCTAGTCTGGAGGTATGAAGGACCTTTCCGAGTAGTCAAGAGGGTAGGCAAGGTTGCCTACAAGCTGGATATGCCACCCAAGCTGAGGGTACACCTAGTGTTCCACGTGAGCATGCTCAAGCCGTTCCATGAGGATGAGGGAGATCTAGAATCGGCAGAGTCAAAGTATGTGCCATTGGGAGCAAGGGCCTCATATGAAAAGGAGGTCCACAGCATCATAGTTGATCGGGAGGTGAGACGGAAGAACTATCAGCCAAGACAAGAGTACTTGGTGTGCTGGAAGGGACTTCCGGATAGTGAAGTGAGCTAGGAACTAGCAAATGACTTATGGCAGTTCGGGGACCAGATCAGGTAGTACCATGCAGAAGACTCAACGAGGGTGTTGTACAATCAGGTGAGGGAGAATGTCACACCTTAAGCGGGTGCGCCAGGCACATCAGGCGCACCAGCAGGCGAGCCAGAGGTTGAGGCCCGCAGACCAGGCGTGCTGGCGGGTATCTGTGCTCAAAGCCTAGCAAACGAGTTCAGAACTCCCACCCAACTTGCAGGCCAGCCCGTGAGACCAAGGCCTGGCATACAAGCTGCCCGCACCATACCCAGAAGGGCCTAAGGTGCTAGACATGCAAGGGAAGCTTCTGGAAGCAGGCAGGATCAGCACCAGCATCCTGGTAGATTTGGTTGACCCTAAAAATCAGGAGTTAGCATCCTGATTGATTGTAATCTGTATAATCCCATGATTTTAGCCTTTATTCTAGGGATATTGCCATTAAGTGTAAGCTGGAGCCTCAACTATAAATAGAGGGCTGCTCATCCCTCATTTGTACACCATCAAACACTTCCATTTTAGTGAATACAAGAGCATTTCCAAAATTTTGCCTTCTTATCCTGTTTCTCTTTAACTTGCATAATCAGCCCTTTCCATTGTTCTAGTGCTCGTACGCATGTGTTTTAGGCTGACTTAGGCATAAAGGAGCAGATTCTTGAGTCTAAGGTCAGAGCCAGTGACATAAGTACCAGCACCCATCGCACATCATGTGCGCACACCCCTCGGCCCCCCAATTGTCGGAACCCCTAATGCCACCGGTTAAGCTCTCCGACGATGCTCCGGTGATGGTGCCCCGGGCAAAAAAAATGCGGCACCAGCACATGCCTGAGCCTAGCATGTGCACCATGGCTCAAAATCTTAGACTGGGAATAAACTCCGTATGCTTAGACATGGAATGTACTTCATATGCCTAAGCCAACCCAAGAAATGAGCGTACGGGCGCTCAGCCAGTTGGAGAGGTAGAATGCACAAGCCGGGGATTGGCTCAGTCCCCCCTGCTTACTGTCGATCCTGCTGTCACAACCCTCAGTTCAGTCCGATCTTAGACTGGGAATGAACTCCATATGCATAAGTCAACCCATGAAACGAGCGTGTACGCACTGAGCCGGTCGAAGAGGCATAATGCGCAAGACGGGGATTGGCCCAGTCCCCCTCTACGTACTGCCAGTCCGGCTGCCATAACCCTCGGTCCAGCTGGGGCTTAGACATGGAATGAACTCCCTATGCCTAAGCCAACCCATGAAACGGACGTGCTGGCGCTCAGCCAGCCGAAGAGGCAGAATGCCCAAGCTGAGGATCGGGCCAATCCCAACTGCGTACTGTTGATCCTGCAGCCATAACCCTCGGTCCGATTCCATCTTAGACTGGGAATGAACTCCGTATGCTTAGACTGGGGATGAACTCCATTTGCCTAAGCCAACCCACGAAACAAGCATACGGGTGCTCAGCCGACCGGAGAGGCCGATCGGAGAGGCATAATGCGCAAGCCAGGGATCAACCCGGTCCTCCTATACGTGCTATCGATCCCGCTACCGATCCTACTACCACAACCCTCGATCTGACTGGGGCTTAGACATGGAAAGAACTCCGTATGCCTAAGCCAACCCATGAAACGAGCGTGCGGGCGCTCAGCTAGCCAGAGAGGCAGAATGTGCAAGCCAGGGATCGACCCGGTCCCCCCTACGTGCTGCCGATCCTGCTGCTGGTCCTACTACCGTAACCCTTGGTCCGATCCGATCTTAGACTAGGAATGAGCTCTGTATGCTTAGACATGAAATGAACTCCGTATGCCTCAGCCAACCCACGAAACGAGCGTGCGGGCACTCAGTCGATCGGAGAGGCAAAATGCACAAGCTAGGGATCAGCCCGATCCCCCCTTGCATGCTGTCGATCCTGCTACCGCAACCCTCGGTCCAGTCTGATCTTAGACTGGCAATGAACTCCGTATGCCTAAGTCAACCCACGAAATGAACGTTCGGGCGTTGAACCGGTCGAAGAGGCATAATGGACAAGCCGGGGATCGGCTCGATCCCTCTCGACGTGCTACTGGTCCCGCTGCCACAACACTCGGTTCAACTGGGGCTTAGACATGGAATGAACTCCCTATGCTTAAGCCAACCCATGAAAAGGGTGTACGGGCGCTCAGCCGTCTGGAGAGGTAGAATTCGCAAGCCGAGGATTGGCCCGGTCCCCCCTGCGTGCCACCGATCTTGCTGTTGCAACCCTCGGTCTGGTCCGATCTTACACTGGGAATGAATTCCATATGCTTAGATTGGGGATGAACTCTGTATGCCTAAGTCAACCCACAAAACGAGCGTGCGGGCACTCAACCAACCAGAGAGGCAGAATGCACAAGTCAGGGATCGGCCCGGTCCCCCCTACGTCCTATCGATCCTACTACTGGTCCTGCTATCGCAACCCTCAGTCCGATCTGATCTGAGACTGGGAATGAACGCTGCATGCTTAGACATCGAATGAACTCCGTATGCCTAAGCCAACCCATGAAACGAATGTGCAGGTGCTCAACCGGTCGGAGAGGTAGAATGCGTAAGTCAGGGATCGGCCCGATCCCCCCTGCGTGCTATCAATCCTGCTGCTGCATCCCTCGGTCCGGTCTGATCTTAGACTGGGAATGAACTCCGTATGCCTAAGTCAACCCATGAAACGAGCGTACGGGCGCTCAACCGGTCGGAGAGGTATAATGCACAAGCCGGGGATCGGCCTGATCCCCCTCTGCGTGCTGCCGATCCCGCTGCCACAACCCTCGGTCCAGCTAGGGCTTAGACATGGAATTAACTCCCTATGCCTAAGTTGACCAATGAAATGGGCATACGGACAGTCGCCCAGAGAGGAAGAATGCGTAAGCCAGGGATCGGCTCGGTCCCTCCTGCGTAATGAACTCCGCATGCTTAGACTGGGGATGAACTCCGTATGCCTAAGTCAACCCATGAAACATGCGTGTGGGCATTCAGCCAGCCAGAGAGGCTGACCGAAGAGGCATAATACGAAAACCGAGGATCAGCTCGATCCTCTTCTGCGTGTTGCCGATCCTGCTGCTACAACCCTCGATCTGACCGGGGCTTAGACATGGAATGAACTCCGTACGCCTAAGCCAACCCACAAAATGAGTGTGCAGGTGCTCAGTCGGTCGAAGAAGCAGAATGTGTAAGCTGGGGATAGGCTCGGTCCCTCTCTGTGTGCTACCAATCCTGCTGCTAGTCCTGCTACCGCAACCCTCGATCCGATCCGATCTTAGACTGGGAAAGAACTTCGTATGCTTAGACATGGAATGAACTCCGTATGCCTAAGCCAACCTGTGAAACGAGCGTACGGGTGCTCAGCCAATCGGGGATGCAGAATGCGCAAGCCGGGGATCGAACCAGTCCTCCTCTGTGTGCTACCGGTCCCGCTACCACAACCCTCGATCCCGCTGGGGCTTAGACATGGAATGAAATCCCTATGCCTAAGCCAGCCCACGAAACGGGCGTACAGGTGCTTAGCTGGCCGATCCCCCCTACATGCTGTCGATCCTGCTGCCGCAACCCCCGATCTGATTCAATCTTAGATTGGGAATGAACTCTGTATGCTTAGACTAGGGATGAACTCCTTATGCCTAAGCCAACCCATGAAACGAGCGTGCGGGCGCTCAGTCGGTCGGAGAGGCCAGTTAGAGAGGTAGAATACGCAAGTCAAGGATCAGCTCGGTCCCTCCTACATGCTGTCGATCCTGCTACTGGTCTTGCTGCAGCAACCCTCGATCTGGTTCGATCTTAAACTGAGAATGAACTCCGTATGCTTAGACATAGAATGAACTCCGTATGCCTAAGCGAACCTACAAAATGAGCGTGCGGGTGCTCAGCCGGTCAGAGAGGCAGAATGTGCAAGTCGAGGACCGACCAGGTCCCCCCTGCGTTCTATCAATCCTACTGCCGCAACGCTCGGTCTGATCCAATCTTAGACTAGGAATGAACTCCGTATGCCTAAGTCAACCCACAAAACAAGCGTTCGGGTGCTGAACTGACCGAAGAGGCATAATGCATAAGCTGAGGATCGAACGGGTCCCCCTCTGCGTGTTGTCGGTCCCGCTGCCACTACTCTCGGTCCGACTGGGGTTTAGATATGGAATGAACTCCCTATGCCTAAGCCAACCCACGAAACAGGCGTACGGGCGCTCAACCGACCAGAGAGGCAGAATGCGCAAATCGGGGATCGGCTTGGTCCCCCCTACATGCTACCGATCCTACTGTCGTAACCCTCGGTCCGGTTCGATCTTAGACTAGGAATGAACTCCGTATGCTTAGACTGGGGGTGAATTCTGTTTGCCTAAGTCAACCCATGAAACGAGCGTGCGGACGCTCAGTCGGCCGAAAAGGCCGATCAGAGAGGCATAATGCGTAAGTCGAAGATCAGCCTGGTCCCCCTTTACCTGCTATCGATCCCGCTGCTGGTCCTGCTACCACAACCTTCGGTCCGGCTGGGGCTTAGACATGGAATGAACTCCGTATGCCTAAGCCAACCCACTAAACGAGCGTGCGGGCACTCAGCCGACCGGAGAGGTAGAATGCGCAAGCCGGGGATCGATCCGATCCCCCCCTACATGTTGCTGATCCCGCTGCTGGTCTTGCTGTCTCAACCCTCGGTCTGGTCTGATCTTAGACATGGAATGAACTCCGTATGCTTAGACATGGAATGAAGTCCGTATGCCTAAGCCTACCCATGAAACAAACGTGCGGGCACTCAGTCGATTGGAGAGGTATAATGCACAAGCTAGGGATCGACCTGGTCCCCCTAGCGTGCTGTCGATCCTGTTGCCGCAACCCTCGGTCCGGTTCGATCTTAGACTACGAATGAACTCTGTATGCCTAAGTCAACCCACGAAACGAGCGTTCGGGCACTGAGCCAGTCGGAGAGGCATAATGTGCAAGCCGGGGATCGACTCGATCCCCCTCTGTGTGCTACCAGTCCCGCTGCCACAACCCTAGATCTGACTGGGGCTTAGACATGGAATGAACTCCCTATGCCTAAGCCAACCCACGAAACGGGCGTACGGACGCTCAGCCGACCGGAGAGGCAGAGTGCGTAGGCCGAGGATCGGCTTAATCCCCCCTGCGTGCTGTCGATCCTGCTGTCGCAACCCTCGGTCCGATCCGATCTTAAGCTGGGAATGAACTCCGTATGCTTAGACTAGGGATGAACTTCGTATCCCTAAGTCAACCCATGAAACGAGCGTGCAAGTGCTTAGCCCGTCAAAGAGGCATAATGCGCAAGCCGAGGATCAGCCCGGTCCCCCTCTACGTGCTGCTGATCTTGCTGCCGATCTTGCTGCCACAACCCTCGGTCTGACTGGGGCTTAGACATGGAACGAACTCCGTATGCCTAAGCCAACCCACGAAACGAGCGTACAGGCCCTCAGTCGGTCGGTGAGGCAGAATGCGCAAGTCGGGGACCAGCTCGATCCCCATTACGTGCTGTCGATCCTGTTGTCACAACCCTCCATCTGATCCGATCTTAAACTGGGAATGAACTCCATATGCCTAAGTCAACCCATGAAACGAGCATGCGGGCACTGAGCCGACCGGAGAGGCATAATGCGCAAATCAGGGATGGTCCGATCCTCCTCTGCGTGCTGTCGATCCCACTGCCACAACCCTCAGTCCGGCTAGGGCTTGGACATGGAATGAACTCCTTATGCCTAAGCCAACCCACGACACGGGCGTGCGGGCATTCAGCAGGCGGGACAGGCAAAATGCGCAAGCCGGGGATCGGCCCTATCCCCCCTGCGTGCTATCGATCTTGCTGCTACAACTCTCGGTCCAATCCGATCTTAGATTGGGAATGAACTCCGTATGCTTAGACATGGAATGAACTCCGTATGCCTAAGCCAACCCATGAAACGAGAGTGCGAGCACTTAGCCGGTCGGAGAGGCAGAATGCACAAGTCGGGGACCGACCCGGTCCCCCCTTGCGTTCTGTCGATCCTGCTGCCACAACCCTCAATCCAGTCCAATCTTAGACTGGGAATGAACTCTGTATGCCTAAGCCAACCCATAAAACAAGCGTTCGGGCACTGAGCCGGCCGGAGAGGCATAATGCGCAAGCTGGGGATCGATCCAGTCCCCCTCTGCTTGCTGTCGGTCGCACTGCCACAACCCTCGCTTTGGCTGGGGCTTAGACATGGAATGAACTCCCTATGCCCAAGCCAACCCATGAAACGGACGTGTGGGCACTCAGCTGGTGGGAGAGGCAGAATACGCAAGTCGGGGATCGGCCCGATCCCCCCTGCGTGCTACTGAACCTTCTACCACAACCCTCGGTCCGATCTGATCTTAGACTGGGAATGAACTTCGTATGCCTAAGTCAACCCATGAAACGAGTTTTCGGGCACTGAGCTGGCCGGAGAGGCATAATGCGCAAGCCGGGGATCAGCTCGATCCCCCTTTGCGTGCTGTCGGACCCACTGCCACAACCCTCGATCTGGCTGGGGCTTAGACATGGAATGAATTCCCTATGCCTAAGCCAACCCACGAAACAGGTGTGCGGGCACTCAGCTGGTCGGAGAGGCAGAATGCGCAAGCCGGGGATCGGTCCGATCCTTCCTACGTGCTGTCAAACCTTCTACCGAACCTTCTGCCGTAACCCTCAGTTCGATCCGATCCGATCTTAGACTGGGAATGAACTCCTTATGCTTAAACTAGGGATGAACTTTGTATGCCTAAGTCAACCCACGAAACGAGCGTGCGGGCGCTCAGCCAACCGAAGAGGCCCGCTTGAGAGGCATAATGCGTAAGTCGAGGATCAGCCCGGTCCGCCTCTACGTGCTGTCGATCCAGTTGCCAGTCCTGCTGCCACAACCCTTGGTCCGACTGGGGCTTAGACATGGAATGAACTCCGTATGCCTAAGCTAACCCACGAAACGAGCGTGCGAGCGCTCAGTCGACCGGAGAGGTAGAATGCGTTAGCTAGGGACCGGCCCGGTCCCCCCTACGTGCTGTCGATTGTGCTGCTGGTCCTGCTACTGCAACCCTCGGTCTGATCCGATCTTAGACTAGGAATGAACTCCGTATGCCTAAGTCAACCCACGAAATGAGCGTGCGGGCGCTGAGCCAGTCGAAGAGGCATAATGCGCAAGTCGGGGATCGGCCCGATCCCCTTCTACGTGCTACCGATCCCGTTGCCACAACCCTCGGTCTGGCTAGGGCTTAGACATGGAATGAACTCCCTAAGCCTAAGCCAACCCACGAAACGGACGTACGGGTGCTCAGCCGGTCGGAGAGGTAGAATGCGCAAGCCAGGGACCGGCCCGATCCCCCCTGCGTGCTATCAATCCTGCTGCCGCAACCCTCAATCCGGTCTGATCTTAGACTGGCAATGAACTCCGTATGCTTAGACTGGGGATGAACTACGTATGCCTAAGTCAACCCATGAAACGATCGTGCGGGCGCTCAACAGGCCGGAGGGCCGATCGGAAAGGCATAATGCACAAGCCAGGGATTAGCACGGTCCCCCTCTGCATGCTGTCGATCCCGCTACCGATCTTGCTACGACAACCCTTGGTCCGACTGGGGTTACAAATGGAATGAACTCCGTATGCCTAAGAAAACCCACGAAATGAGCGTGCGGGTGCTCAGTCGATCGGAGAGGCAGAATGCGCAACCCGGGGATCGATCCGGTGCCCCCTGTGTGCTGCCGATCCTTCTGCTGGTCCTGCTACCGTAACCCTCAGTCCACTCCGATCTTAGACTGGGAATGAACTCCGTATGCCTAAATCAACCCACAAAACGAGCGTGTGGGCGCTGAGCCAGTCGGAGAGGCATAATGCGCAAGTCAGGGATCAGCCCGATCCCTCTCTACGTGCTGTCGATCCCGCTGCCACAACCCTCGGTCCAGCTGGGGCTTAGACATGGAATGAACTCCCAAAGCCTAAGCCAACCCACGAAATGGGCGTGCGGGCGCTTAGCCGGTCGGAGAGGTGGAATGCGCAAGCCAGGGATCGACCCGATCCCTCCTGCGTGCTACAGATCCTACTGCCGCAACCCTCAGTTCGGTCTGATCTTAGAGTGGCAATGAACTTCGTATGCTTAGACTGGGGATGAACTACGTATGCCTAACTCAACCCACGAAACGAGCGTGCGGGTGCTCAACCGGCCGGAGGGCCGATCGAAGAGGCATAATGCACAAGCCGGGGATTAGCACGGTCCCCCTTTGCGTGCTACCAATCCCGCTGTCGGTCTTGGTGCCGCAACCTTCAGTTCAGTGAGGGCTTAGACATGGAATGAACTCCGTACGCCTAAGAAAACCCATGAAATGAGCGTGCAGGCGCTCAGTCGATCGGAGAGGTAGAATGCACAAGCCGGGGATCAGCCCGGTCCCCTCTGTGTGTTGTCATTCCTACTGCTGGTCCTGCTGCCGCAACCCTCAGTCCAGTCTGATCTTAGACTGGGAATGAACTCCGTATGCTTAGACATGGAATGAACTCCGTATGCCTAAGCAAACCCATGAAACGAGCGTGTGGGCACTCAGCCGATCGAAGAGGCAGAATGCACAAGCCAGGGACTGACTCGATCCCCATCTGCATGCTGTCGATCTTGCTGTCGCAACCCTCGGTCCAGTCCGATCTTAGACTAGGAATGAACTTCGTATGCCTAAGTCAACCCATGAAGCGAGCGTTTGGGTGTTGAGGCAGCCGGAGAGGTATAAGTCGCAAGCCAGAGATCGGCTCAATCCCCCTCTGCCACAACCCTCGGTCCGGCTGGGGCTTAGTCATGGAATGAACTCCCTATGCCTAAGCCAACCCATGAAACGGGTGTGGGGGTGCTCAGTCAACAGGAGAGGTAGAATGCGTAAGTCGGGGATGAGCCCGGTCCCCTCTGCGTGCAGCTGATCCTGCTGCTGCAACCCTTGATCTGATCCGATCTTAGACTGGGAATAAACTCTGTATGCTTAGACTGGGGATGAACTCCGCATGCCTATGTCAACCCATGAAACGAGAGTGCGGGCGCTCAACCGACCGGAGAGGCATAATGCACAAGCCGAGGATCAACCTGATCCCCTTCTGCATGCTACCGGTCCTACTGCCACAACCGGTCCTATTGCCACAACCCTCGGTCCGGTTGGGGCTTAGACATGGGATGAACTCCGTATGGCTAAGCCAACCCATGAACGAGGGTACGAACGCTCAGCCGATGGGAGAGGTAGAATGCGTAAGCCTGGGATCGGCTCAATCCCCCCTGCGTGCTGTCGATCCTGCTGCTGGTCCTGCTGTCGCAACACTCGATCCGATCCGATCTGAGACAGGGAATGAACTCCGTATGCTTAGACATGGAATGAATTTCATATGCCTAAGTCAACCCACAAAACGAGCGTGCGGGCACTGAGCCGGCCGAAAAGGTATAATGCGCAAGCCAGGGATCGGTTCGATCCCCCTCTGCGTGCTACCGGTACCGCTACCACAACCCTCGATCCAACTGGGGCATAGACATGGAATGAACTCCCTATGCCTAAGCCAACCCACAAAACGGGCGAGCGGGTGCTCAGCCGGTCGGAGAGGAAGAATGCGCAAGCCGGGGATCAGCCTAGTCCCCCCTGCATACTGTCGATCCTACTGCTGCAACCCTTGGTCCGGTCCAATCTTAGACTGGGAATGAACTCTGTATGCTTAGATTGGGGATGAACTCCGTATGCCTAAGTCAACCCACGAAACAAGCGTGCAGACGCTCAGCCCACCAGAGAGGCAGGATGCGCAAGCCGGGGATTGAACGGGTGGTAGGTGGGTTCAAGCACATCTTCATATTTTTTCCATGCCAATGCCATTTTTATGGCTTGTAAATTCATACAATGGTCCCCTACACCTCATGTGATGTTTTGTGGCAAGACGGCCCGTTTTCTATTTTTCATGATTTTTGAAACTTTTTGCGGTTCGGGATTTTTTAAAATTTTTTTGGAGAGAGTTTTGTCCATAAATTTGGTAGAGGTGATCCTTGTATTTTTATTGGCATGCATAAAAAAATTCAGCTAAAAAATCGAAGTGGAGAAGATTTTGTGAACGTTTGAAAAAAGTGTCCCCATTTCAGACACTTTAATGGCTACTGGCAGCAAACCTATAAAATCTCAAATGCTCTTTAAGGGGGTGTGAGTTCTTGAGGTTTGATGAGGGATAGGGGCCCAATATAAGGGCCAAGTACCAGCACCCATCGCACATCATGTGTGCACACCCCCCGACCCCCCCAATCGCCGGAACCCCCAATGCCGCCGGTTAGGCTCTCCGACGATGGTGCCTCGGGCAACAAAAATGCGACACCATCACATGCCCGAGCCCAGCATGTGCATCGTGACTCAAACTCTTAGACTTGGGAATGAACTCCGTATGCTTAGACATGGAATGAACTCCGTATGCCTAAGCCAACCCATGAAATGAGCGTGCGGGCGCTCAGTCGATCGGAGAGGCAGAATGCACAAGCCGGGGATCAGCCCGGTCCCCCCTGGCATGCTGTCGATCTTGCTGCTGCAACCCTCGATTCGATCCAATCTTATAGTGGGAATGAACTCCATATGCCTAAATATCAAATGCTCTTTAAGGGGGTGTGAGTTCACGAGGTTTGATGAGGGATAGGAGGCCAATATAAGGGCCAAGTACCAGCACCCATCGCACATCATGAGCGCACACCCCCTGGCCCCCCCAATCGCCGAAACCCCCAATGCTGCCGGTTAGGCTCTCTGATGATGTTTCGGTGATGGTGCCCCGGGTGAAAAAAATGCAGGAGTAGCACATGCCCGAGCCCAGCATGTGCATCGTGGCTCAAAATCTTAGACTGGGAATGAACTCCGTATGCTTAGACATGGAATGAACTCCGTATGCCTAAGCCAACCCATGAAACGAGTGTGTGGGCACTCAGCCGGCCGGAGAGGTAGAATGCGTAAGCGGGGGATCGACCCGGTCCGCCCCTACGTGCTATCGACCTGCTGTCGCAACCCTCGGTCCGATCCGATCTTAGACTGGGAATGAACGTCGTATGCATAAGTCAACCCATGAAACGAGCATGCGGGCGCTGAGCCGACTGAAGAGGTATAATGCGCAAGCCATTGATCGGCTCGATCCCCCTCTACGTGCCACCGATCTTGCTGCCACAACCCTCGGTCTGGCTGGAGCTTAGACATGGAGTGAACTCCCTATGCCTAAGCCTACCCACGAAACGGGTGTGCTGGCACTGAGGAAGCCGAAGAGGCATAATACACAAGTCGGGGATCGGCCCGATCCCCCTCTGCGTGCCGCTGGTCCAGCTACCACAACCCTCGGTCAGGCTGGGGCTTAGACATGGAATGAACTCCCTATGCCTAAGCCAACCCATGAAACGGGCGTGCCGGCACTCAGCCGACCGGAGAGGTAGAATGCGTAAACCAGGGATCGGCCCAATCCCCCCTACGTGCTGCCGATCCTGCTGTCACAACACTAGATCCGGCCCGATCCTAGATTGGGAATGAACTCTGTATGCTTAGACTAGGGATGAACTCCGTATGCCTAAGTCAACCCACGAAATGAGCGTGCGGGCGCTCAGTCAGCAGGAGAGGCTGATTGAAGAGGCATAATGCGTAAGCCGGGGATCAACCCGATCCCCCTTTGCATGCTGTCCATCCCGTTGCCGGTCCTGCTGCCACAACTCTCAGTCCAGCTGGGGCTTAGACATGGAATGAACTCTGTATGCCTAAGCCAACCCACGAAACGAGCGTGCGGGCGCTTAGCCGACCGGAGAGGTAGAATGCGTAAGCCGGGGATCGGCTTGGTCCCCCCTACGTGCTGCCGATCCTATTGCTGGTCTGACTGCCGTAACCCTCGATCCGGTCTGATCTTAGACTGGGAATGAACTCCGTATGCTTAGATAAGGAATGAACTCCATATGCCTAAGCCAACCCATGAAATGAGCGTACGTGCGGGTGCTCTGCCGACCAAAGAGGCAAAATGCACAAGCCGGGGATCGGCCCGGTCACCCTACATGCTGCCAATCCAACTACAGCAACCCTCGGTCTGCTTCGATCTTAGACATGGAATGAAATCTGTATGCCTAAGCCAACCCACAAAATGAGCGTATGGGCGCTCAGCCGGTCGAAGAGGCAGAATGCACAAGCCGGGGATCGGCCCATTCTCCCACTGCGTGCTGTCGGACTCACCGCCACAACCTTCGATCCGACTGGGGCTTAGACATGGAATGAACTCCCTATGCCTAAGCCAACCCATGAAACTGGTGTGCGGGCACTTAGCTGATCGGAGAGGCAGAATACGCAAGCCGGGGATCGACCCGGTCCCCCTATGTGCTGTCGATCCTGCTGCCACAACCCTCGGTCCGGTCCGATCTTAGACTGGGAATGAACTCCATATGCTTAGACTAGGGATGAACTCCGTATGCCTAGTTCAACCCATGAAATGAGTGTACGAGCGCTCAGCTGACCAGAGAGGTTGGTCAGAGAGGCAGAATGTGGAAGCCGAAGATCGGCCCGATCCTTCCCTACGTGCTGCCAATCCTACTGTTGGTCTTGCTACCGTAACCCTTGGTCCGGTCCGATCTAAGACTAGGAATGAACTCCGTATGCATAGACATGGAATGAACTCTGTATGCCTAAGCTAACCCATGAAACGAGCGTGCGGGCACTCAACCGATCGGAGAGGCGGAATGCATAAGCTGAGGATCAGCCCGGTTCCCCCTGCGTGCTGTCGATCTTGCTTTCGTAACCATCGATTCGGTCCACCTCTACGTGCTGTCGATCCTGCTACCACAACCCTCGGTCCGACTGGGGCTTAGACAAGGAATGATCTCCCTATACCTAAGCCAACCCACAAAATGGGCGTACAGGCGCTCAGCCGGTCAGAGAGGCAAAATACGCAAGCTGGTGATCGGCTCGGTCCCCCCTGTGAGCTACCGATCCTACTGCTATAACCCTCGATCCGGTCTGATCTTAGACTGGGAATGAACTCCGTATGCTTAGACTGGGGATGAACTCCGTATGCCTAAGTCAACCCATGAAACGAGCGTACGGGTGCTCAGCCAGCCGAAGAGGTAGTATGTCCAAGTCAGGGACCGACCCGGTCCCCTCTTACGTGTTGTCGATCCTGTTATTGCAACCCTTGGCTCTGTCTGATCTTAGACTAGGGATGAGCTCCGTATGCCTAAGTCAACCCATGAAACGAGTGTGCGGGCGCACAGCACCGGAGAGGCCGATCGAAGAGGTAGAATGTGAAAGCCGAGGATCGGCTCAATCCACCCCTACATGCTGTCGACCCTGTTGCTAGTCCTGCTACTACAACCCTCAGTCCGGTCCGATCTTAGACTGGGGATGAACTTCGTATGCCTAAGTCAACCCATGAAATTAGCGTACGAGTGCTCAGTAGGCTGGAGAGGCTAGCTGGAGAGGCAGAATGCGAAAGCCTGGGATCGGCTCGGTCCACCCCTGCATGCTGCCGATCCTACTGCTAGTCTTGCTACCACAACCCTCGGTCTGATCTAATCTTAGACTAGGAATGAACACTGTACGCTTAGACATGGAATGAATTCCGTATGCCTAAGCTAACCCACGAAACGAGCGTGTGGGCGCTCAGCCGATCAGAAAGGGAGAATACGCAAGCCAAAGATCGGCCCGATCAACCTACGTATGCTGTCGGTCTTGCTGCCACAACCCTCGGTCCGGTTGGGGCTTAGACATGGAATGAACTCCCTATGCCTAAGCCAACCCATGAAATGGGCGTGCGAGCGCTCAGTCGGTCAGAGAGGTAGAATGTGCAAGCTGAGGATCAGCCCGGTCCCCCTTGCGTGCTATCGATCCTGCTACCGCAACCTTCGGTTCGATCAGATCTTAGACTGGGAATGAACTCCATATGCTTAGACTGGGATGAACTCTGTATGCCTAAGTCAACCCATGAAATGAGCGTGCGGACGCTTTACCAACCAAAGAGGCAGGATGCGCAAGCCGGGGGTCGAACAGGTGGTAGGTGGGTTCAAGCACATCTTCATATTTCAGCCATGCCAATGCCATTTTTATGGCTTGTAAATTCAAACAATGGTCCCCTATGCCTTCGTGTGAAGTTTCGTGGCAAGACGACCCATTTTCTATTTTTTACGATTTTTGAAACTTTTTACGGTTCGGGATTTTTTAAAATTTTTTTGGAAAGAGTTTTGTCCCCAAATTTGGTAGAGGTGATCCTTGTATTTTTGTTGGCATGAACAATTCAGCTAAAAACTCGAAGTGGAGAAGATTTTGGGAACGTTTGAAAAAAGTGTCCCCATTTCAGACACTTTAATGGCTACTGGTAGCAAACCTATAAAATCTCAAATGCCCTTTAAGGGGGTGTGAGTTCTCAAGGTTTGATAAGGGATAGGGGGCCAATATAAGGGCCAAGTACCAGCACCCATCGCACGTCATGTGCGCACACCCCCGGCCCCCCTAATCGCTAGAACCCCTAATGCCACCAGTTAGGCTCTTCGGTGATGCTCCGACGATGGTGCCCCGTGCAAAAAAAATGCAGCCCCAGCACATGCCCGAGCCCAGCATGTGCACTATGGCTCAAACTCTTAGACTGGGAATGAATTTCGTATGCTTAGACATGGAATGAACTCCATATGCTTAAGCTAACCCACAAAACGAGCGTGTGGGCGCTTAGCCGGCCGGAGAGGTAGAAAATGCAAGCCGGGGATCAACTCGATCCCCCTCTGCGTCCAGTCGGTCCCGCTGCCACAACCCTCGGTTCGACTGGGGCTTAGACATGGAATGAACTCCCTATGCCTAAGCCAACCCACGAAATGAAGGTACGGGTGCTCATTCGATTGGAGAGACAGAATGCATAAGCCGGGGATCTGCCTAGTCCCCCCTGTGTGCTATCGATCCTGCTGTCGCAACCCTCGATCTGGTCTGATCTTAGAGGGGGCATGAACTCTGTATGCTTAGACCGGAGATGAACTCCGTACGTCTAAGTCAACCCATGAAATGAGCATACGAGCGCTCAGCCAGCCAGAGAGGCAGGATGAAGAGGTATAATGCACAAGCCGGGGATCAACCCAGTCCCCTCTACGTGTTGCCGATCCCACTATCAGTCCTGCTGCCATAACCCTCAGTCCGGCTGGGGCTTAGACATGGAATGAACTCCGTATGCCTAAGCCAACCCACAAAACGAGTGTGCGTGCACTCAATCAGCCATAGAGGCAGATTGCGCAAGTCAAGGAACGGCCTGGTCCCCCCTGCCTGCTGCTAATCCTACTGCTGGTCCTACTACCACAACCCTTGATCCAATCCGATTTTATACTGGAAATGAACTCCGTATGCTTAGATATGGAATGAACTCTATATGCCTAAGCCAACCCACGAAATGAGCTTGCGGGCCCTCAGCCGGCCGGAGAGGCAGAATGCACAAGCCAGGGACCATTTCGGTCCCCCCTACATGCTGTCGATCCTGCTATTGCAATCGTCGGTCCCATCCAATCTTAGACTAGGAATGAACTTTGTATGCTTAAGTCAACCCACGAAATGAGCGTGTGGGCGTTGAGCCAGCCGGAGAGGCATAATGCGTAAGCCGGGGATCGATCCGATCCCCTTCTGCATGCTACTGATCTTTCTGCATAACCCTCAGTTCGGTTGGGGCTTAGACATGGAATGAACTCCCTATGCCTAAGCCAACGCACGAAACGGGCGTGCGGGTGCTCAGCCGGTCGGAGAGGCAGAATGCGTAAGCCGAGGATACGTTCGATCCCCCCTGCGTGCTGTCGATCCTGCTGCCGTAACCCTCGATCCGGTCTGATGTTAGACTGGGAATGAACTCCGTATACTTAGACTAGAGATGAACTCCGTATGCCTAAGTCAACCCACGAAACGAGCATGTGGATGCTCAGCCGACCAGAGAGGTAGGATGCGTAAGCCGGGGATCGAACGGGTGGTAGAGGTGATCCTTGTATTTTTTTGGCATGCACAAAAACATTCAGGTAAAAACTCAAAGTGGAGAAGATTTTGTGACTGTTTGAAAAAAGTGTCCCCATTTCAGACACTTTAATGGCTACTGGCAGCAAACCTATAAAATCTCAAATTCTCTTTAAGGGGGTGTGAGTTCTCGAGGTTTGATGAGGGATAGGGGGCCAAAATAAGGGCCAAGTACCAGCACCCATCGCACATTATGTGCACACACCCCCCGACCCCCTAATCGCCGAAACCCTACTGCCATCAGTTAGGCTCTTCGACGATGATCCGACGATGATGCCTCGGGCGAAAAAAAATGCAACACCAGCACATGCCCGAGCCCAGCATGTACATCGGGGCTCAAACTCTTAGACTGGGAATGAACTCCGTATGCTTAGACAAGGAATGAACTCCATATGACTAAGCCAACCCACGAAATGAGCGTGCGGGCGCTCAGCCGATCGGAGAGGCAGAATGCGCAAGCTGGGGAACGGCCCGATCCCCTTCTGAGTGCTGCCAGTCTCACTGCCACAAACCTCGGTCTGGTTGTGGCTTAGACATGGAATGACCTCCTTATGCCTAAGCCAACCCACGAAACGGGCATGCGGGCGCTCAGCCGATCCCCGCTGCGTGCTATTGATCCTGCTGCCGCAACCCTCAGTCCGATTCGATCTCAGACTGGGAATGAACTCCATATGCTTAGACTGGGGATGAACTCTGTATGCCTAAGTCAACCCACAAAATGAGCGTGTGGGCGTTGAACCTGCCGGAGAGGCAGAATGCACCAGCCGAGGATCAGCCCGATCCCTCCTGCGTGCTGTCGATCCTACTGCTGGTCCTGCTGCCACAACCCTCGGTCCGACTAGGGCTTAGACATGGAATGAACTTCGTATGCCTAAGCCAACCCACGAAACGAGCATCCAGGAGCTCAGCCGACCGGAGAGGCAGAATGCGTAAGCCGACCACCGGCCCGGTACCCCCTGCGTGCTGTCGATCCTGCTGTCGCAACCCTCGATCCAGTTCGATCTTAGAATGAACTTCGTATGCCTAAGTCAACCCATGAAATGAGCGTTCGGGTGTTGAGCCAGTCGGAAAGGCATAATGTGCAAGTCGGGGATCAGCTCGGTCCCTCTCTGCATGCTGTCGATCTCGCTACCACAACCCTCAGTCCGGTTGGGGCTTAGACATGAAATGAACTCCTTATGCCTAAGCCAACCCACGAAATGGGCGTGCGGGCACTCAGTCGGCCAGAGAGGTAGAATGCGCAAGCCGGGGATCGGCCCGATCCCCCCAGCGTGCTGTCGATCTTACTACCGCAACCCTCGATCCAATTCGATGTTAGACTGGGAATGAACTCCGTATGCCTAAGTCAACCCAGGAAATGAGCGTGCGGGCACTCGATCGGCCGGAGAGGCCGGTCGGAGGGGCATAATCCACAAGCTGGGGATTAGCTCGGTCCCCCTCTGCGTGCTGTCGATCCCGCTACTGGTCCTGCTGCCACAACCCTCGGTCCGACTAGGGCTTAGACATGGAATGAACTCCGTATGCCTAAGCCAACCCACGAAATGAGCGTGCATACGCTCAGTCGACCAGAGATCCTCGATCCCCCTTGTGCGCTGTTGATCCTGTTACTGGTCCTGCTACCACAACCCTCAGTCTAGTCTGATCTTAGACTGGGAATGAACTCTGTATGCTTAGACATGGAATGAACTTCGTATACCTAAGCCAACCCACGAAACGAGCATACGGGCACTCAGCCGGTTGGAGAGGTAAAATGCACAAGTCGGGGACCAGCCCGATCCGCCCTGCGTGCTGTCAATCCTGCTGCCACAACCCTCGATCTGATCTGATCTTAGACTGGGAATGAACTCCGTATGCCTAAGTCAACCCATTAAACGAGCGTGCGGGCGCTGAGCCGGTCGGAGAGGCATAATGTGCAAGCTGAGGATCGGCCTGATCCCCCTCTACGTGCTGTCGATCCCACTGCCACAATCCTCGGTCCGACTGGGGCTTAGACATGGAATGAACTCCCTATGCCTAAGCCAACCCATGAAACGGGTGTACGGGCGCTTAGCCAGTCGGAGAGGCATAATGCGCAAGCCGGGGATCGACCGGTCCCCTTCTACGTGCTACCGATCTTGCTGCCACAACCATCGGTCTGGCTAGGGCTTAGACATTGAATGAACTCCCTATGCCTAAGCCAACAATGAAACGGCCGTACGGGTGCTCAACCGATCGGAGAGGCAGAATGCATAAGCCAGGGATCGACCCGATCCCCCCTATGTGCTATCGATCCTTCTGCCTCAACCCTCTGTCCGGTCGATCTTAGATTCAGAATGAACTCTGTATGCTTAGACTGGTGATGAACTTCGTATGCCTAAGTCAATCCACGAAACGAGCGTGCGGGCGCTCAGCCGACCAGAGAGGCAGGATGCGTAAGTCGGGGATCAAACGGGTGGTAGGTGGGTTCAAGCACATCTTCATATTTCTGCCATGCCAATGGCATTTTTATGGCTTGTAAATTCATACAATGGTCCCCTAAGCCTTCATGTGAAGTTTCGTGGCAAGACGACCCGTTTTCCATTTTTTACGATTTTCAAAACATCTTGCGGTTCGGGATTTTTTAAAATTTTTTTAGAAAGAGTTTTATCCCCAAATTTGGTAGAGGTGACCCTTGTATTTTTGTTGGCATGCAAAAAACAATTCAGCTAAAAACTCGAAGTGGAGAAGATTTTGTGACAGTTTGAAAAAAGTGCCCCCATTTCAGACACTTTAATGGCTACTAGCAGCAAACCTATAAAATCTCAAATGCTCTTTAAGGGGGTGTGAGTTCTCGAGGTTTGATGAGGGATAGGGGGCCAATATAAGGGCCAAGTACCAGCACCCATCGCACATCATGTGCGCACACCCCCGGCCCCCTAATCGTCAGAACCCCCAATGCCGCCGGTTAGGCTCTCCAGTGATGCTCCGGTGATGGTGCCCCGAGCGAAAAAAATGCGGCACCAGCACATGCCCAAGCCCACATGTGCACCGTGGCTTAGACTGGGAATGAACTCCATATGCTTAGACATGGAATGAACTCCGTATGCCTAAGCCAACCTACGAAATGAGCGTGCGGGCACTCAGCCGGCCAGAGAGGCAGAATGCTCAAGCCGGGGATCGACCTGGTTCCCCCCTGCATGTTGTCGATCCTACTGCCACAACCCTTGGTCCTGTCCGATCTTAGACTGGGAATGAACTTTGTATGCATAAGTCAACCCACGAAATGAGCGTACGGGCGTTGAGCCGATCGAAGAGGCATAATACGCAAGCTGGGGATCGGTCTGGTCCCCCTCTGCATGCTGATGGTCCGGCTACCACAACCCTCGGTCTGGCTAGGGCTTAGACATGGAATGAACTCCCTATAACTAAGCCAACCAATGAAACGGTCGTGCGGGCGCTCAGACGGTCGTGTGGGTGCTCAATCGGCCGGAAAGGTAGAATGCGCAAGCCGAGGATCGGCCTGGTCCCCCCTGCTGCTGCCGATCCTACTGTCGCAACCCTCAGTTCAGTCAAATCTTAGACTGGGAATGAACTCCATATGCTTAGACTGGGGATGAACTCTATATGCCTAAGTCCACGAAACGAGCATCCGGGTGCTCAGTCGGTCGAAGAGGCATAATGTGCAAGCCAAGGGTCAACCCGATCCCCCTCTACATGCTGTCGATCCCGCTGTCGGTCTTGCTGCCACAACCCTCAGTGCGGCTGGGGCTTAGACATGGAATGAACTCCTTATGCCTAAGCCAACCCACGAAACGTGCGTGCGGGCACTCAGTCGGCCGAAGAGGCAGAATTCGTAAGCCAGGGATCGGCTCGGTCCCCCCTGCGTGCTGTCAAACCTACTGTCGCAACCCTCGGTCTGGTCTGATCTTAGATTGGGAATGAACTCTGTATGCTTAGACTGGGGATGAACTCCATATTTCTAAGTCAACCTACGAAATGAGCGTGCGGGTGCTCAGCCAATGGAGAGGCTAGCTGGAGAGGCATAATGCGCAAGCCGGGGATCAGCCCGGTCCCCCTCTGGGTGCTGCCACAACCCTCGGTCCGGCTGGGGTTTAGACATGGAATGAACTTCGTATGCCTAAGCCAACCCATAAAATGAGCATGCGGGCGCTCAACCGACCGGAGAGGCAGAATGCAAAAGTTAGGGATCGGCCCAGTCCCACCTGTGTGCTGTCGATCCTGCTGCTGGTATTACTGTCGCAACCCTCGGACCGGTCCAATCTTAGACTGGGAATGAACTCCGTATGCTTAGACATGGAATGAACTCGTATGCCTAAGCCAACCCATGAAACGAGTGTGTGGACGCTCAGTCGACTAGAGAGACAGAATGCGCAAGCCGGGGACTGGCCCGATCCCCCCTGCGTGCTGTCGATCCTACTGCCACAACCCTCGGTCCGGTCCGATCTTAGACTGGGAATGAACTTCGTATGCCTAACTCAACCCATGAAATGTGCGTGCGGGCGTTGAGTCGGTCGAGAGGCATAATGTGCTAACCGAGGATCGACCCGATCCCCTTCTGCATGCTGCCAGCCCTGCTGCCACAACCCTCAGTCCGACTGGGGCATAGATATGGAATGAACTCCCTATACCTAAGCCAACCCACGAAACGGGCGTGCAGGCGCCCAGCCGGTTGGAGAGGCAGAATGTGTAAGTCAGGGATCGACTCGATCCCCCTGCGTGCTGTCGATCCTGTTGCCGCAACCCTCAGTCCGGTTCGATCTTAGACTGGAAATGAACTCCATATGCTTGGACTGGGGATGAACTCCGTATGCCTAAGTCAACCCACGAAACGAGCGTGCGGGCGCTCAGCCGACTGGAAAGGTTGGCCGGAGAGGCATAATGCGCAAGCTAGGGATCAGCCCGATCCCCCTCTGCATGCTGCCACAACCCTCGGTCTGGCTGGGCTTAGACATGGAATGAACTCCGTATGCCCAAGCCAACCCATGAAACGAGCATGCGGGCGCTCAGCTGGCCAGAGAGGTAGAATGCACAAGCTGGGGACCGATCCGGTCCCCCCTACGTGCTGTCGATCCTACTGCTGGTCCTGCTGCCGCAACCCTCGTTCCGGTCTGATCCTAGACTAGGAATGAACTCCGTATGCTTAGACATCGAATGAACTCCGTATGCCCAAGCCAACCCACGAAACGAGTGTACGGGCGCTCAGCCGGCTGGAGAGGCAAAATGGGCAAGTCGGGGACCGACCCAATCCCCCTAGCGTGCTGTCAATCCTGCTGCCGCAACCCTTGGTCTAGTCTGATCTTAGACTTTGAATGAAGTTTGTATGCCTAACTCAACCCATGAAACGAGCGTGCGGGCGCTGAGTCGGTTGGAGAGGCATAATGCACAAGCTGGGGATCGACCCGGTCCCCTTCTGCGTGCTACCAGTCCCGCTGCCACAACCCTCAGTTCGGCTGGGTCTTAGACATGGAATGAACTCCCTATGCCTAAGCCAACCCATGAAATGGGTGTGCGGGCACTCAGACGGTCGGAGAGGCAGAATGCGCAAGCCGGGGATCGACTCGATCCCCCCTATGTGCTACCGATCCTGCTGTCGCAACCCTTAGTCTTGTCCGATCTTAGACTGGGAATGAACTTCGTATGCTTAGACTGGGGATGAACTCCGTATGCCTAAGTCAACCCATGAAACGAGCGTGCGGACGCTCAGCCGACCAGAGAGGCAGGATGCGCAAGCCGGGGATCAAACGGGTGGTAGGTGGGTTCAAGCACATCTTCATATTTCTGCCATGCCAATGCCATTTTTATGGCTTGTAAATTCATAAAATGGTCCCCTAAGCCTTCATGTGAAGTTTCGTGGCAAGATGACCCGTTTTCTATTTTTCACGATTTTTGAAACTTTTTATGATTTGGGATTTTTTAAAATTTTTTGGGAAAGGGTTTTGTTCCCAAATTTGGTAGAGGTGATCCTTGTAATTTTTTTGGCATGCCCAAAAAAATTCAGCTAAGAACTCGAAATGGAGAAGATTTTGTGACCGTTTGAAAAAAGTGTCCCTATTTCAGACACTTTAATGGCTACTGGCAGCAAACCTATAAAATCTCAAATGCTCTTTAAGGGGGTGTAAGTTCTCAAAGTTTGAGGAGGGATAGGGGGCCAATATAAGGGCCAAGTACCAGCACCCATCACACATCATGTGTGCACACCCCCCGACCCCCCCAATCGTCGGAACCCCCAATGTCGTCGGTTATGCTCTCCGGCGATGCTCCGAGAATGCTCCGACGATGGTGCCCTGGGCGAAAAAAATATGACAACAGCACATGCCCAAGCCCAGCATGTGCACCGTGGCTCAAAATCTTAGATGGGAATGAACTCCGTATGCTTAGACATGGAATGAACTCCGTATGCCTAAGCTAACCCATGAAATGAGCGTGCGGGCGCTCAGCCGACCAGAGAGGCAGAATGCGCAAGTCGGGGATCGACTTGGTCCCCTCCTACGTGCTGTCGATCCTGCTACTGCAACCTTCAATTCGGTATGATCTTAGACTGGCAATGAACTCCGTATGCATAAGTCAACCCATGAAACGAGCGTACGGGCACTGTGCCGACCGAAGAGGCATAATGCGCAAGTCGAGGAACGGTTTGGTCCCCCTCTGCATGCTGTCGGTCTCGCTGCCACAACCCTCGACCTGGCTGGGGATTAGACATGGAATGAACTCCCTATGCCTAAGTCAACCCACAAAACGAGCGTGCGGGTGCTGAGCTGGCCGAAGAGGCATAATGCGCAAGTCGGGGACCGGCCCGGCCCCTTTCTGCGTGCTGTCGGTCCTGCTACCACAACCCTCAGTCTGACCTGGCTTAGACATGGAATGAACTCCCTATGCCTAAGCCAACCCACAAAATGGGTGTGCGGGCACTCAACCGGTCGGAGAGGCAGAATGCGCAAGCCAGGGTTCGGCCCGGTCCCTGCTGCGTGCAACCGATCCTGCTTCCGCAACCCTCGATCCGGTCTGATCTTAGATTGGGAATGAACTCTGTATGCTTAGACTGGAGATGAACTCTGTATGCCTAAGTAAACCCATGAAATGAGCATGCAGGCGCTCAGCCGGTCGGAGAGGCTGGCCAGAGAGGCATAATGCACAAGCCGAGGATCAACTCGGTCCCCCTCTGCGTGCTATCAGAACCCTCGATCTGGCTGGGGCTTAGACGTGGAATGAACTCCGTATGCCTAAGCCAACCCATGTAATGAGCGTGCGGGCGCTCAACCGACTAGAGAGGCAGAATGCGCAAGCTGAGGATCGGCTCGGTCCCCCCTGTGTGCTGCCGATCCTGCTGCTGGTATTGCTACCGTAACCCTTGGTCCGGTCCGATCTTAGATACGGAATGAACTCCGTATGCTTAGACGTAGAATGAACTCCGTATGCCTAAGCCAACACATGAAACGAACGTGCGGGCACTCAGCCAACCGGAGAGGCAGAATGTGCAAGCCAGGGACCGACCCGATCCCCCCTGCGTGCTGTCGATGATGCTACCGCAACCTTCGATCTGGTCCGATCTTAGATGGGAATCAACTCTGTATGCCTAAGTCAACCCATGAAATGAGTGTGCGGGCGTTGAGCCGGCCTGAGAGGCATAATGCGCAAGCCGAAGATCGGCCTGGCCCTCCTTTGCGTGCTACCGGTCCTGCTGCCACAACCCTTGATCTGGCTGTGGCTTAGACATGAAATGAACTCCCTAACCCTAAGCCAACTCATGAAACGGGCACGCGGGCTCTCAGCTGGCCGAAGAGGCAGAATGGGCAAGCCGAGGATCAGCTCGGTACCCCCTGCGTGCTGCCGATCCCGCTGCCACAGCCCTCGGTCTGGCTGGGGCTCAGACATGGAATGAACTCCCTATGCCTAAGCTAACCCATGAAACGGGCGTGCAGGGCGCTCAGCTGGTCGGAGAGGCAGAATGCGCAAGCTAGAGATCGGCCTAATCCCCCCTACGTGCTGCTGATCCTGTTGTCACAACCGAACGGAGAGGCAGAATGCGTATGCCGGGGATCAGCCCGGTCCCCCCTGTGTGCTATCGATCCTACTATCGCAACCTTCGGTCCGGTATGATCTTAGACTGGGAATGAACTCCATATGCTTAGACTGGGGATGAACTCCGTATAACTAAGTCAACCCATGAAACGAGTGTGCGGGCGCTCAACCGACGAGAGAGGCAGGATGTGTAAGCCGATAATCGAACGGATGGTAGGTGGGTTCAGGCACATCTTCATATTTCTGCCATGCCAATGCCATTTTTATGGCTTGTAAATTCATACAATGGTCCCCTAAGCCTTCATGTGAAGTTTCATGGCAAGACGACCCGTTTTCTATTTTTCACAATTTTTGAAACTTTTTGCGGTTTGGGATTTTTCAAAATTTTTTTAGAAGGCGTTTTGTCCCCAAATTTGGTAGAGGTGATCCTTGTATTTTTTTTGGCATGCACAAAAATTTTCAGCTAAAAACGTAAAGTGGAGAAGATTTTGTGACCGTTTGCAAAAAGTGTCCCCATTTCAGACACTTTAATGGCTATTGGCAGCAAACCTATAAAATCTCAAATGCTCTTAAGGGGGTGTGAGTTCTCGAGGTTTGATGAGGGATAGGGGGAAAATATAAGGGCCAAGTACCAGCACCCATCGCACATCATGTGCGCACACCCCCCGGCCCCCCATCCCGGAACCCCCAACGCCGCTGGTTAGGCTCTCCGGTGATGCTCTGACGAGGGTGCCCCGGGCGAAAAAAATGCGACACCAGCACATGCCCGAGCCCAGCATGTGCACCATGGCTCAAAATCTTAGACTAGGAATGAACTCTGTATGCTTAGACATGGAATGAACTCCGTATGCCTAAGCCAACCCACGAAATGAGCGTGCGGGAGCTCAGTCGGTCGGAGAGGCAAAATACGCAAGCCGAGGATCAGGTCGGTCCCCCCCCGTGTGCTATCGATCCTGCTGCCACAACCCTCAGTCCGATCTGATCTTAGACTTGGAATGAACTCCGTATGCTTAGACTGGGGATGAACTCTGTATGCCTAAGTCAAACCACGAAACGAGCGTGCCGGTGTTGAGCCGACCAAAGAGGCATAATGCACAAGTCGGGGACCAACTCGGTCCCCCTCTGCATGCTATCTGTCCCGCTACCACAACCCTCGGTCTGGCTGGGGCTTAGGCATGGAATGAACTCCCTATGCCTAAGCCAACCCACGAAATGGGCGCACGGGTGCTCAGCTGGTCGAAAAGGCAGAATGGGCAAGCCGGGGATCGGCCCAGTACCCCCTGCATGCTGTCGATCCCGCTGCCACAGCCCCCGATCTGGCTGGGGCTCGGACATGGAATGAACTCCCTATGCCTAAGCCAACCCATGAAACAGGCGTGCAGGGCGCTCAGCTGGTCGGAGAGGCAGAATGCGCAAGCCAGAGTTTGACCCAGTCCCCCCTGCGTGCTGCTGATCCTGTTGTCACAACCCTCGAATCGATTCGATCTTAAGCCAACCCACGAAATAGGCGTGCAGGCGCTCAGCCAGTCAGAGAGGCAGAATGCGCAAGTCGGGGATTGGCCCGGTCCCCCCAGCATGCTGTCAATCCTGCTACCGCACCCCTCGGTCTGGTTCGATCTTAGATTGGAAATGAACTCCGTATGCTTAGACTAGGGATGAACTCCGTATGCCTAAGTCCACCCATGGAACGAGTGTGCGGGCACTCAGCCGGTCGGGGAGGCATAATACGCAGGCCAGGGATCAACTTGGTCCCCCTCTACTTGCTGTCAATCCTGCTGCTAGTCTTGCTGTGACAGCCCTCGGTCTGGCTAGGGCTTAGACATGGAATGAACTCTGTATGCCTAAGCCAACCCACGAAACAATCGTGCGGGTGCTCAACCGACCGGAGAGGCAGAATGCGCAAGCTGGGGATCGACCCGATCCCTTCCTGTGTGCTACCAATCCTACTGTTGCAACCCTCGGTCTAGTTCGATCTTAGACTGGGAATGAACTCCATATGCTTATACATGGAATGAACTCTGTATGCCTAAGCCAACCCATGAAACGAGCGTATAGGCGCTCAGCCGGCAGGAGAGGTAGAATGCACAAGCCGTGGCCCGGCTCGGTCCCCCTGCATGCTGTCGATCCTGCTACTGTAACCCTCGGTTTGGTTCGATCTTAGACTGGGATTGAACTCTGTATGCCTAAGTCAACCCATGAAACGAGCATGCTAGTCCTACTAACGCTACCCTCGATCCGGTCCGATCTTAGACTGGGAACGAACTCTATATGCTTAGACATGGAATGAACTCCGTATACCTAAGCCAACCCATGAAATGAGTGTCCGGGCACTCAGCCGACCGGAGAGGTAGAATGCGCAAGCCAGGGACAGGCCCGGTCCCGCCTACGTGCTATCGATCCTGCTACCGTAACCCTCAGTCTGGTCTGATCTTAGACTGGGAATGAACTCTGTATGCTTAAGTCAACCCACGAAACAAACATTCTGACTCATGTGTAGAGGGAAATGAGCCAAAGACAGCATGTGTCACTCGGTATGGTTCGTATGGGTTCTTGGTGATGCCTTTCGGACTCACGAACACCCCAGCAACATTCTGCACCCTTATGAACAAGGTACTTCAGTCGTTCTTTGATCGGTTTGTTGTGGTTTATTTAGATGACATTGTGATCTACAGCCAGACTTTGGGAAAGCATGTAGACCACTTGAGATAGGTGTTCAAGGTGTTACGAGTGCACAAGCTATTTGTCAAGAGGGAGAAGTGCTTATTCGCCCAATAAGAGATCCCGTTCCTTGGCCATATAGTGGGAGGTGGCAAGATACACATGGATGAAGGCAAGATACACGCCATCCTGGAGTGGCAACCGCCAGCCAAGGTCACTAAGTCGAGATTGTTCCTTGGGCTAGTCAACTACTACAGGCGTTTCATCAAAGGTCACTCAGCAATAGCCACGCCATTGACTGACTTGCTCAAGAAAGGGAAAGCATGGGAGTGGAACGCAGGGTGCCAGGAAGCCTTTGACAGGTTGAAGCGGGCTGTGACCGAGGAGCCAGTCTTGGCCTTACAGACAATGCCAATCCGTATGAGGTGCATACGGATACATCAGACTTTGCCATAGGGGGCATGTTGATGCAGGAGGGACGTTTAGTTGTGTTCGAGAGCAGGAAGCTGAACGAGACTGAGCACAAGTACACGGTCCAAGAGAAGGAGATGACTGCAGTGGTGCACTACTTACGCACTTGGTGCCATTACCTGTTGGGGTCGAGGTTCGTGGTTAGGATGGATAATGTGGCGACCAGCTACTTCCAAACATAGAAGAAGCTATCCCCCAAACAGGCGAGATGGCAAGATTTTCTTGTGAAATTTGATTTCTAGATGGAGTACAAGCCAGGGCAGGTAAACCTAGTGAATGGACTTGAACTTTTCCACCAGCATGCATCCGCAGACCGATGGGTAGATAGAATAAGTGAATGGACTATTGGAGGTCTACCTCAGGCACTATGTGAGTGCCACACAAAGGGACTGGCCAAAGCTGCTAGATATTGAATTGTTTTCCTACAACTTGTAAAGAAGCGAGGCAATGAACCAGAGCCCATTTGAGGTTATGACAGGGCAACAACCACTAACATCCAGTTTGATTACTGCAGGTTATATAGGGCCAAATCCAGTAGCATACAAGTTTGCCAAGGCATGGCATGAGCAAACTGTCTTGGCCAGAGTTTGTCTACACAAGGCGACCAAGAGGTCAAAGAAGGGGGCAGACCAAAATAGGCGGGATGTGCAATTCCAGGTTGGAGACGTGGTGTTGGTGAAGCTGCATCCTATTGTGCACCATAGGGGGTTAAACAAAGGCCTAGCCCAAAGGTATGAGGGACCTTTCCGAGTAGTCAAGAGGGTAGGCAAGGTTGCCTACAAGCTAGATATGCCACCCAAGCCGAGGGTACACCCGATGTTCCATGTGAGCATGCTCAAGCCGTTCCATGAGGATAAGGGAGATCTAGGATGGGCAGAGTCAAAGCGTGCGCCATTGGGAGCAAGGGCCTCATATGAGAAGGAGGTCCACAGCATCATAGCTGACCGGAAGGTGAGACAGAAGAACTATCAGCCAAGATAAGAGTACTTGGTATGCTGGAAGGGACTTCCAGATAGTGAGGTGAACTGGGAACCAGCAGATGACTTATGGTAGTTCAGGGACCAGATCAGGTAGTACCATACAGAAGATGCAACGAGAGCATTGCGCAATCAGGTAGGGGAGAATGTCACACCCTGGGCAGGCACGCCAGGCACATCAGGCGCACCAGCAGGTGAGCCAGAGGTTGAGGCCCACAGACCAGGCGTACTGGCGGGTATCTACGTACAAAGCCTAGCAAACGAGTTCAGAATGCCTGCCCAACTTGCAGGCTAACCCGTGAGACAAAGGCCTGCATACAAGCTGCCCGCACCACATCTAGAAGGGCCTAAGGTGTTGGACACGTAAGGGAAGCTTTTGGAAGTAGGCAGCATCACCAGCAACATCATGGTAGATTTGGTTAACCCTGAAAATCAGGAGTTAGCATTCTGATTGATTGTAATCTGTATAATCCCATGATTTTAGCCTTTATTCTAGGGATATTTCCATTAAGTGTAAGCTAGAGCCTCAACTATAAATAGAGGGCTGCTCTTCCCTCATTTGTACACCATCAAACACTTTCATTTCAATGAATACAAGAGCATTTCCAGAATTCTGCCTTCTTATCTTGTTTCTCTTTAACTTGCGTAATTAGCCCTTCCTGTTGTTCTAGTGCCCGTACGCTTGTGTTTTAGGCTGACTTAGGCATAAAGGAGGAGATTCCAAGCCTAAGGTCGCACAGTTTCTAAGTCTAAGGTGGGAGCCCGTGACACAAGTACCAGCACCCATCGCACATCATGTGCGCACACCCCCCGACCCCCCCCAATCGTTGGAACCCCCAATGCCACCGGTTAGGCTCTCCGACGATGCTCCAGCGACGCTCCGACAATGCGACACCAGCACATGCCCGAGACCAGAATGTGTACCGTGGCTCAAAATCTTAGACTGAGATGAACTCCGTATGCGTAGACATGGAATGAACTCCGTATGCCTAAGCCAACCCACGAAATGAGCGTGCGGGCGCTCAACTGACCGAAGAGGAAGAATACGTAAGCTGGGGATCAGCCTGGTCACCCCTTACGTGCTATTGATCCTGCTATCGCAACCCTCAGTCTGGTCTGATCATAGACTGGGAATGAACTTCGTATGCATAAGTCAACCCACGAGCCGAGCGTGAGGGCGTTGAGCCGACCAAAGAGGCATAATGCACAAGTAGGGGATCAATTCGATCCCCCTCTGCATGGTGCTGGTCTCGCTGCCACAACCCTCGGTCTGGCTGGGGCTTAGACATGGAATGAACTCTCTATGAAGCCAACCAACGAAACGGGCATGTGGGCGCTCAACCGACCAGAGAGGCAGAATGCGTAAGTCGGGGATCGGCCCGGTACCCCCTGCGTGCTGTCGATCCTACTCCCTTAACCTCGGTCCAATCCGATCTTAGAATGGGAATGAACTCCGTATGCTTAGACTAGGGATGAACTCCGTATGCCTAAGTCAACCCATTAAACGAGCGTGCGGGCGCTCAACTTGCTGGAGAGGCAGGCCGGAGAGGCATAATGCGCAAGTCGGGGATCAGCCCGATCCCCCTCTGCGTGCTGTCAATCCCGCTACCGGTCCTGTTGCCACAACCTTCGGTTCGATTGGGGCTTAGACATGGAATGAACTTCGTATGCCTAAGCCAACCCATGAAACGAGCGTGCGGGTGCTCAGTCGGCCGAAAAGGTAGAATGCACAAGCCGGGGATCGGCCCGATCCCTCCTGCATGCTACCGATCCTGCTACTGGTCCTACTACCATAACCCTCGATCCGGTTTGATCTTAGACTGGGAATGAACTCCGTATGCTTAGACATGGAATGAACTTCGTATGCCTAAGCCAACCCATGAAACGAACGTGCGAGCGCTCAATTGGCCAGAAAGGCAGAATGCGCAAGCGGGGGATCGGCTCAATCCCCCCTACGTGCTATCGATCCTCTGCCGTAACCCTCGGTCTAGTCTGATCTTAGACTAGAAATGAACTCTGTATGCCTAAGTCAACCCACGAAATGAGCGTGTGGGCGCTGAGCTGGCCAGAGAGGCATAATGCATAAGCCGGGGATCGGCCCGGTCCCCTTCTGCCTGCTACCGATCTCATTGCCGTAACCCTTGGTCCGGATAGGGCTTAGACATGGAATGAACTCCCTATGCCTAAGCCAACCCACGAAACGGGCATGTGAGCGCTCAGCCGGCCGAAGAGGCAGAATGCACAAGCTGGGGATCAGCCCTGTCCCCCTTACGTGCTGTCGATCCTGCTACCGGAACCCTCAGTCCGGTCTGATCTTAGACTAGGAATGAACTTCATATGCTTAGACTAGGGATGAACTCCGTATGCCTAAGTCAACCCACGAAATGAGCGTGCAGGGGCTCAGCCGACCAGAGAGGCAAGATGCGCAAGCAGGGGATCGAACGGGTGGTAGGTGGGTTCAAGCACATCTTCATATTTCTGCCATGCCAATGCAATTTTTATGGCTTGTAAATTCATACAATGGTCCCCTAAGCCTTCATGTGAAGTTTCGTGGCAAGACGACCCGTTTTCTATTTTTCATGATTTTCTAAACTTTTTATAGTTCAGGATTTTTTAAAATTGGTAGAGGTGATCCTTGCATTCTTTTTGCCATTCACAAAAAAATTCAGCTAAAAAATCAAAGTGGAGAAGATTTTGTGATCGTTTGAAAAAAGTGTCCCCATTTCAGACACTTTAATGACTACTGGCAGCAAACCTATAAAATCTCAAATGTCTTTAAGGGGGTGTGAGTTCCCAAGGTTTGATGAGGGATAGGGGGCCAATATAAGGGCCAAGTACTAGCACCCATCGCACATAATGTGCACACACACCCCCGGCCCCCCCAATCGTCGGAACCCCCAATGCCTCCGGTTAAGCTCTCCGACGATGCTCCGGCGATGGTGCCCTGGGCGAAAAAAATGCGGCACCAGCACATGGCCGAGCCTAGCATGTGCACCGTGGCTGACACTCTTAGACTGGGAATGAACTCCGTATGCTTAGACATGGAATGAACTCCGTATGCCTAAGCCAACCCATGAAACGAGCGTGCGGGCGCTCAGCCGGTCGGAGAGGTAGAATGCGCAAGCCAAGGATCGACCCGGTCCCCCTCTGCGTGCTGCTGGCCCCGCTGCCACAACCCTCAGACCAGCTTGGGCTTAGACATTGAATGAACTCCCTATGCCTAAGCCAACCCACGAAACGGGCGTGCGGGTGCTCAGCCGGCCAGAGGCGCAGAATGCGCAAGCTGGGGATCGGCCTGGTCCCCCTGCATGCTGTCGATCTTGCTGCCTCAACCCTTAATCTAGTTCAATCTTAAACTGGGGAAGAACTCCACATTCTTAGACTGGGGATGAACTCCGTATGCCTAAGTCAACCCACGAAAAGAGTGTGCGGGTGCTTAGCCGGCCAGATAGGTAGAATCCGCAAGCTGGGGATCGGCCCGATCCCCTCTACGTGCTGCCGATCCTGCTGCTGGTCCTACTACCACAACCCTCAGTCCGGTCTGATCTTAGACTGGGAATGAACTCCATATGCTTAGACATGCAAGGAACTCCGTATGCCTAAGCCAACCCATGAAATGAGCGTGTGGGCGCTAAGCCGATCGAAGAGGTAGTATGTGCAAGTCGGGGATCGGCCCGATCCCCCCTACGTGCTGTCGGTCTTGCTGCTACAACCCTTGGTTTGGTTTGATCTTAGACTGGGAATGAACTCCGTATGCCTAAGTTAACCCACGAAATGAGCGTGCGGGCGCTAAGCCGACCGGAGAGGCGTAATGCGCAAGTCGAGGATCAGCCCGGTCCCCTTCTGCGTGCTGTCGATCTCACTGCCGATCCTGCTGCCACAACCCTCGATCCGATTGGGGCTTAGACATGGAATGAACTCTGTATACCTAAGCCAACCCATGAACCAGCGTGCGGGCGCATAGCAGACCGAAGAGGCAGAATGCGTAAGTCGGGGATCAGCCCGTTCCCCCTCTGCGCGCTACCAGTCTCACTACCACAACCCTCGGTCCGACTGGGGCTTAGACATGGAATGAACTCCATATGCCTAAGCCAACCCACGAAATGGGCGTGCGGGCTCTCAGCTGGCCGGAGAGGCAGAATGCGCAAGTCGGGGATCAGCCCGGTCCCCCCTACATGCTTCCGATCTTGCTGTCGCAACCCTCAATCCGATTAGATCTTAGACTGGGGATGAACTTCGTATGCCTAAGTCAACCCACGAAACAAGCGTGCAGACATTCAGTCGATCGGAAAGGTAGAATGCGCAAGCCGGGGATCAGTCCGGTGCCCCCCTGTGTGCTACCGATCCTACTGCTGGTCTTGCTGTCGTAACCCTCGTCCAGTCTGATCTTAGACTAGGAATGAACTCTGTATGCTTAGACATGGAATGAACTTCGTATGTCTAAGCCAACCCATGAAATGAGCATGCGGACGCTCAGCCGGCCAGAGAGGCAGAATGCGTAAGTCGGGGACCGGTCCAATCCCCCCTGTGTACCGTCGATCCTACTACCGTAACCCTCGGTCTAGTCCGATCTTAGACTGGGAATGAACTCCTATGCCTAAGTCAACCCATAAAACGAGCGTACGAGTGCTGAGCCAATCGGTGAGGCATAATGCACAAGCCAGGGATCGACCCGGTCCCTCCCTACGTGCTACCGATCCTGCAGTTGGTCCTGCTATCGTAACCCTCGATTTGGTCCGATCTTAGACTAGGAATGAACTCCGTATGCTTAGACATGGAATGAACTCTGTATGGCTAAGCCAACCCATGAAACGAACGTGCGGGCGCTCAACCTGCCAGAGAGGCAAAATGCGTAAACTAGGGATCGACCCGGTCCACCCTACGTTCTGCCATTGACTTAAGCATACAGAGTTCATATGCGTAAACACTCTGTATGCCATTGACTGACTTGCTCAAGAAAGGGAAAGCATGGGAATAGAGCGCATGGTGCCAGGAAGCCTTTGACAGGTTGAAGCAGACTATGACCGAGGAGCCAGTCTTGGCCTTGCCAGACCATGCCAAGCCGTATGAGGTGCATACGGATGCATCAGACTTTGCCATAGGGGGCGTGTTGATGCAGGAGGGATGTCCAGTCGCGTTCGAGAGTAGGAAGCTAAATGAGAGTGAGCGTAAGTACACGGTCCAAGAAAAAGAGATGACTGCAGTGGTGCACTGCTTGCACACTTGGCACCATTACCTGTTGGGGTTGAGGTTCGTGGTTAGGATGGACAATGTGGTGACCAGTTACTTTCAGACGTAGAAGAAGCTATCCCCCAAGCAGGCGAGATGGCAAGATTTTCTTACGAAATTTGATTTCCAGATGGAGTACAAGCTGGGGCGGGTGAACCTAGTGGCAGACGCCTTGAGCAGGAAGGCTAACCTTGCTGCCATTAGCCAACCAGAGGGGTCACTGGTGCCGCGCAATCAAGGAGGGACTTGCGCATGACCCTACAGCCAAGGCTTTGATGGAGTACACCCAACAAGGTAAGACTAGGTGGTTTTGGTTACAGGATGGCTTGCTGTACATCAGGGGAAGTAGACTGTTTGTGTCGCAGCACGAGAAGCTTCCCAAGGAAGTTTTGCAAGAATGCCATGATTCAAGGTGGCCTGGACACCCCGGAGTGAGCCGTACCTTGGCGTTGATCGAGGACCGGTACTACTGGCCACACATAAGGGACGATATGGAGGCCTATGTGAAACTTATCTAGTGTGCCAACAGGACAAGGTGGAGTTCAAGAAACCAGGCGGTCTCTTGGAGCCATTGCCAATGCCAGAACGACCATGGGATAGTGTTTCTCTGGACTTTATAGTCGGTCTACCCAAAGTAGAAGGGTTTGGAAGCATCATGGTAGTGGTGGACAGGTTTTCCAAGTATGGAATCTTCATTCCAGCAACCAAGGAGTTCCCAGCCGAGGAGGTAGCTTGATTGTTCCTGAAGAACATGGTTAAGTACTAGGGAGTGCCGATGACCATTGTTAGTGATCAAGACGGGCATTTCACGGGTAGGTTCTGGACTGAGTTGTTCAAGCTGTTGGGGTCAGACTTGAACTTTTCCACCAGCATGCATCCGCAAACTGATGGGCAGACAGAATGAGTGAATGGACTATTGGAGGTCTACCTCAGGCACTATGTGAGTGCCATACAAAGGGACTGGCCAAAGCTGCTAGATATTGCATAGTTTTCCTACAACTTGCAAAGGAGCGAGGCAACGAACCAGAGCCCATTTGAGGTTGTGACAGGGCAACAACCACTAACACCCGGTTTGATTGCTGCAGGTTATACAGGGCCAAATCCAGTAGCATACAAGTTTACCAAGGCATGGCAGGAGTAAACTGACTTGGCCAGAGTTTGTCTACACAAGGCGGCCAAGAGGTCGAAGAAGTCGGCAGACCAGAATAGGCGGGACGTGCAGTTCTAGGTTGGAAACTTGGTGTTGGTGAAGCTGCATCCCATTGTGCGCCATAGGGGGCTGCACAAAGGCCTAGTCCGGAGGTATGAGGGACCTTTTCGAGTAGTCAAGAGGGTAGGCAAGGTTGCCTATAAGCTGGATATGCCACCCAAATTGAGGGTACACCCGGTGTTCCATGTGAGCATGCTCAAGCCGTTCCATGAGAATGAGGGAGATCCAGGATGGGCAGAGTCAAAGCATACGCCATTGGGAAAGGGCCTCATATGAGAAAGAGGTCCACAGCATCATAGCTGACAGAGAGGTGAGATGGAAGAACTATCAGCCAAGACAAGAGTACTTGGTGCGCTGGAAGGGACTTCCAGACAATGAGGTGAGCTGGGAACCAGTAGATGACTTATGGTAGTTCAGGGACCAGATTGGGTAGTACCATGCAAAAAATGCAACAAGGGTGTTGTGCAATCAGGTGGGGGAGAATGTCACACCCTGGGTGGGCACGCCAGGCACATCAGGTGCACCAGCAGGTGAGCTAGAGGTTGAAGCCCGTAGACCAGATGTGCTGGCGGGTATCTGTGCGCAAAGCCTAGCAAATGAGTTCAGAACGCCCGCCCAACTTGCTAGCCAGCCCGTGAGAGCAAGGCCTAGCATACAAGCTGCCTGCACCACATCCAGAAGGGCCCAAGGTGTTGGACATGCAAGGAAAGCTTCTGGAAGCAGGCAGGATCAGCAGCAGCATCCTGGCAGATTTGGTTGACCCTGAAAATCAAGAGTTAGCATCCTGATTGATTGTAATCTGTATAATCCCATGATTTTAGCCTTTATTCTAGGGATACTACCATTAAGTGTAAGCTGGAGCCTCAACTGTAAATAGAGGGCTGCTCATCCCTTATTTGTACACCATCAAACACTTCCGTTTCAGTGAATACAAGAGTATTCCCAGAATTCTGCCTTCTTATCCTATTTCTCTTTAACTTGCGTAATCATCCCTTCCCGTTGTTCTAGTGCCTGTACGCTTGTGTTTTAGGTTGACTTAGGCATAAAGGAGGAGATTCCAAGCCTAAGGCCGCATGGTTTCTAAGTCTATGGTCAGAACCCGTGACACAAGTACCAGCACCCATCACACATCATGTACGCACACCCCCCCTGACCCCCCCAATCACCGGAACCCCTAATGCCGTCGGTTAGGCTCTCCGGCGATGCTCCAGCGAAGCTCTGACGATTGTGCTCCAGGCAAAAAAAAAGTGGCACCAGCACATGCCTGAGCCCAACATGTGCACCGTGGCTCAAAACCTTAGACTGGGAATGAACTCCGCATGCCTATGCTTACCCACAAAATGAGCGTACGGGCACTCAGTAGGTCGGAGAGGTAGAATGCACAAGCCGGGGATTGGCCCGATCCCTCCTGCATGTTGCCGATGCTGCTGTCGGTCCTGTAGCCGATCCTGCTGCCGGTCCTGTTGTCGTAACCCTCAGTCCGATCCGATCTTAGACTGGGAATGAACTCCGTATGCTTAGACTGGGGATGAACTCTGTATGCCTAAGTCAACCCACGAAACGATCGTACGGATGCTCAACCGGCCGGAGAGGCCAATCGAAGAGGCATAATGTGCAAGTCGAGGATCAGCTTGGTCCACCTTTTCGTGTTGCCGATCTCGCTGTTAGTCCTACTACCACAACCCTCAGTCCAGCTGGGGCTTAGACATGGAATGAACTCCATATGCCTAAGCCAACCCATGAAATGAGCGTGCGGGTGCTCAACTGATCGGAGAGGTAAAATGCGCAAGCCACGGATCGGCCTGATCCCCCCTTACGTGCTATCGATCCTGTGCTGGTCCTGCTACCGTAACCCTCGATCCGGACCGATCTTAGACTGGGAATGAACTCCGTATGCTTAGACATGGAATGAACTCTGTATGCCTAAGCCAACTGACGAAACGAGCGTGCAGGCTCTCAGCCAATCGGAGAGGCAGAATGCATAAGTCGAGGACTGACCCGGTCCCCCCTAAGTGCTGTCGATCCTGCTATCGGAACCCTCGATCCGATCCAATCTTAGACTGGGAATGAACTCCGTATGCCTAAGTCAATGCACGAAATGAGTGTTCGGGTGCTGAGCCGGTCAAAGTGGCATAATGCTCAAGTCGGGGATCGGCCTGGTCGTCCTCTGCATGCTGTCGGTCCCACTGCCACAACCCTCGATCTGACTGGGGCTTAGACATGGAATGAGCTCCCTACGTCTAAGCCAACCCACGAAACGGGCATGCGGGTGCTCAGTCAGTCGAAGAGGTAGAATGCACAAGTCGGGGATCGACCCGATCCCTCCTACGTACTACCGATCCTGCTGTCGCAACCCTTGGTCTGGTCTGATCATAGACTGGGAATGAACTCCGTATGATTAGACTAGGGATGAACTCCGTATGCCTAAGTCAACCCACGAAACGAGCGTGCGGTCACTCAGCCGGTCGGAAAGGCATAATGTGCAAGTCGAGGATCAGCTCGGTACCCCTCAGTCCGGCTGTTGCTTAGACATGGAATGAACTTCGTATGCCTAAGCCAACCCATGAAACAAGCGTGCGGGTGCTCAGCCGGCTAGAGAGGCAGAATGCACATGCCGGGGATTGGTCCGGTCCCCCCTACGTGCTACTAATCCTGCTATCGCAACCCTCGATTTGGTCTGATCTTAGACTGGGAATGAACTCCGTATGCTTAGACATGGAATGAACTCCGTATGCCTAAGCCAACCAATCAAACGAGCGTGTGGGCACTCAGCCGGTCAGAGAGGTAGAATGCATAAGCCAGGGACTGGCCCGATCCCCCCTGCGTGCTGTTGATCCTGTTGCTGCAACCCTCGGTTCAGTCCGATCTTAGACTGGGAATAAACTCCGTATGGATAAGTCAATGAACGAAACAAGTGTTCGAGCACTGAGTCAGTCGGAGTGGCATAATGTTCAAGCCGGGGATCAACCCGGTTGTCCTCTGCGTGCTGCCAGTCCCGCTGTCATAACCCTCAATCCGACTGGGGCTCGATCCCCCCTATGTGCTGCTTGTCCTGCTGTCGTAACCCTCGATTCGGTCTGATCTTAGACTGGGAATGAACTCCGTATGCTTAGACATGGAATGAACTCCGTATGCCTAAGCCAACCCACAAAATGAGTGTGCGGGCGCTTAGCTAGCCGAAGAGATAGAATGCGCAAGCCGAGGGTCAACCCAATCCCCCTACGTGCTGTCGATCCTGCTGTCGCAACCTTCGGTTTGATCCAATCTTAGACTGGGAATGAACTCCGTATGTCTAAGTCAACGCACGAAACGAGTGTTCGAGCACTGAGCCGATCGGAGTGGCATAATGCTCAAGCCAGGGATCGGCCCGGTTGTCCTCTGCCTGCTACCGGTCTTGTTGCCACAACCCTCGGTTTGACTGGGGCTTAGACATGGAATGAGCTCCCTATGCCTAAGCCAACCCACGAAATGGAGGTACGGGCGCTCAGTCGACCAGAGAGGCAGAATGCACAAGCCAGGGATAGGTTCGATCCCCGCTGCGTGCTGCCGATCCTGCTAGCACAACCCTCGGTTCGACGGTTGCTTAGACATGGAATGAACTCCGTATGCCTAAGCCAACCCATGAAACGAGCATGCAGGTGCTTAGCAGACTAAAGAGGCAGAATGCACAAGCCGGGGATCGACCTGATCCCTTCTACGACCTACCGATCTTATTGCTGGTCCTACTGTCACAACCCTCGGTTCGGTTTGATCTTAGGCTGGGAATGAACTCCATATGTTTAGACATGGAATGAACTCCGTATGCCTAAGCCAACCCACGAAACGAGCGTGCGGGCGCTCAGCCGGTCGGAGAGTTAGAATGCGTAAGCCAGGAACCGGTCCGATCCCCCTTGCGTGCTATCGATCCTGTTGTCGGAACCCTCGGTTTGGTCTGATCTTAGACTGGGAATGAACTCTGTATGCCTAAGTCAACCCACGAAATGAGCGTGCGGGGGCTGAGCTGGCCGGAGAGGAAAAATGCACAAGCCAGGGATCAGCCTGGTCCTCCTCTGCGTGCTGCCGGTCCCACTGCCACAACCCTCGATCCTGCTGGGGCTTAGACATGGAATGAACTCCCTATGCCTAAGCTAACCCACAAAACAGGCTTGCAAGCGCTCAGCCGGCCAGAGAGGCAGAATGCGCAAGCCGGGGATCGACCCGGTCCCCCCAACGTGCTATCGATCCTGCTACCGTAACCCTCGGTCCGGTCCAATCTTTGACTGGGAATGAACTTCGTATGCTTAGACTGGGGATGAATTCCGTATACCTAAGTCAACCTATGAAACGAGCGTGCAGGCGGTTAGCCGACCGGAGAGGCATGATGCATAAGCCGAGGATCGAACGGGTGGTAGGTGGGTTCAAGCACATGTTCATATTTCTTCCATGCCAATGCCATTTTTATGGCTTGTAAATTCATACAATGGTCCACTAAGCCTTCATGTGAAGTTTCGTGGCAAGACGACCCGTTTTCTATTTTTCACGATTTTTGAAAGCTTTTACGGTTCAGGATTTTTTAATTTTTTTAGAAAGAGTTTTGTTCCCAAATCTGGTAGACGTGATCCTTGCATTTTTTTTGGCATGCACAAAACAATTCAGCTAAAAACTTAAAGTGGAGAAGATTTTGTGACCGTTTGAAAAAAGTGTCCACATTTCAGACACTTTAATGGCTACTGGCAGCAAATTTATAAAATCTCAAATGCTCTTTAAGGGGGTGTGAGTTCTCGAGGAGGGATAGGGGGCCAATATAAGGGCCAAGTACCAGCACCCATCGCACATCATGTGCACACACCCCCCGGGCCCCCAATCGTCGGAACCTCCAATGCCGTCGGTTAGGCTTTTCAGTGATGCTCCGACAATGGTGCCCCGTGTGAAAAAAATGCGGCACCAGCACATGCCTGAAACCAGCATGTGCACCGTGGCTCAAACTCTTAGATTGGAATGAACTCCGTATGCTTAAACATGGAATGAACTTCGTATTCCTAAGCCAACCCACGAAATGAGCGTACGGGCACTCAGTCGGTCAGAGAGGCAGAATGCACAAGTCGGAGATCGGCCCGTCCCCCTCTACATGCTGCCGGTCCCACTGCCATAACCCTCGGTCCGACTAGGGCTTAGACATGGAATGAACTCCCTATGCCTAAGCCAACCCATGAAATGGGCGTGCAGGCACTCAACTGGCCGGAAAGATAGAATGCGCAAGCCGATGATCAGCCCGATCCCCCATACGTGCTACCGATCCTGCTGCCGCAACCCTTGATCCAGTCTGATCCTAGACTAGGAATGAACTCTGTATGCTTAGACTGGGGATGAACTCCGTATGCCTAAGTCAACCCCCGAAACGAGCGTGTGGGTGCTCAGCCGGTCGGAGAGGCAGATACGCAAGCCGGGGATCGATCCGGTTCCCCCTGCGTGCTACCGATCTTACTGTTGGTCCTGCTACCGTAACCCTCGGTCTGATCCAATCTTAGATTGGGAATGAACTCCGTATGCCTAAGTCGACCCACGAATTGAGCATTCGAGCGCTAAGCCGACTAGAGAGGCATAATGCGCAAGTCGGGGATCGGCCCGATCCCCCTCTACGTGCTACCGGTCCCGTTGCCACAACCCTCAGTTCGGCTAGGGCTTAGACATGGAACGAACTCGCTATGCCTAAGCCAACCCATAAAATGGGCGTGCAGGCGCTCAGCAGGTCGGAGAGGCAGAATGCGTAAGTCGAGGATCGACCTGACCCCCCTACGTGCTGTCGATCTTGCTGTCACAACCCTCGGTCCGGTTTGATCTTTGACTGGGAATGAACTCCGTATGCTTAGACTGGGGATGAACGCCGTATGCCTAAGTCAACCCATGAAATGAGTGTGCGGGCGCTCAGCCGGCCGGAAAGGTCGACTGGAGAGACAGAATGTGTAAGCCGGGGATCGACTCGGTCCCTCACAGTGTGCTACCAATCCTACTGTTGGTCCTACTACCGTAACCCTCGGTCTAGTCGAATCTTAGACTGGGAATGAACTCTGTATGCTTAGACATGGAATGAACTCCGTATGCTTACGCTAACCCACGGAACGAGCGTGCGGGCGCTCAACCGTCCAGAGAGGCAAAATGCGAAAGCCAGAGACCGGCCTGATCCCCCCCTGCGTGCTATCGATCCTACTGCCGTAACCCTCGGTCCGATCCAATCTTAGACTGGGAATGAACTCCGTATGAACAAGCGTTCGGGTGTTGAGCCGACCGGAGAGGCATAATGCGTAAGCCAAGGATCGGCCTGGTCCCCCTTTGTGTGTTGCAGGTCTCGCTTAGATCAGCCCGATCCCCCTCTGTGTGCCTAAGCCAACCCATGAAACAAGCATGCGGGTGCTCAACCGGCCGGAGAGGCAGAATGAGCAAGCCGGGGATCGACTCGGTCCCCCCTACGTGCTGTCGATCCTGCTACCGATCCTACTGTCGCAACCCTCGGTCCAATCCGATCTTAGACTGGGAATGAACTTCATATGCTTAGACATGGAATGAACTCCGTATGCCTATGCCAACCCACGGAACGAGCGTGCGGGCGCTCAGCCGACCGAAGAGACAAAATGCACGAGTCGAGGATCGACCCGTCCCGTCTGCGTGCTATCGATCCTGCTGCCACAACCCTCGGTCCGGTCCGATCTTAGACTGGAAATGAACTCTGTATGCCTAAGTCAACTCATGAAACGAGCGTGCTAGCACTGAGCTGACCAGAGAGGCATAATGCGCAAGCAGGGGAACGACCCGATCCCCCTCTGCGTGCTGTCGGTCCTGCTACCATAACCCTTGATCCGGCTGGGATTTGGACATGGAATGAACTCCCTATGCCTAAGCCAACCCATGAAATGGGCGTGTAGGTGCTCAACCGGTCGGAGAGGCAAAATGCGCAAGTCGAGGAACGGCCTAGTCCCCCTTCCGTGCTGTCGATCCTGCTGCCATAACCCTCAGTCCGGTTCGATCTTAGATTGGGAATGAACTCCGTATGCTTAGACTGGGGATGAACTCCGTATGACTAAGTCAACCCATGAAACGGGCTTGCAGGTGCTCAGCCGGTCGGAGAGGCAGAATGCGTAAGTCAGGGATCGGCCCTGTCCCCCCTACGTGCTACCGATCCTACTGCCGCAACCTTCAGTCCGATTTGATCTTAGACTGGGAATGAACTCCGTATACTTAGACTGGGGATGAACTCCGTATGCCTAAGTCAACCCACGAAACGAGCGTACGAGCGCTCAACCGGTCGGAGAGGCAGAATGCGCAAGCTGAGGATCGGTCTGGTCCCTCCTGCGTGCTGCCGATCCTGCTGCCGCAACCCTCATTCTGGTCCGTTCATAGACTGGAAATGAACTCCGTATGCTTAGACTGGGGATGAACTCCGTATGCCTAAGTCAACCAACGAAATGAGCGTGCAGGCGCTCAGCCAGCCGGAGAGGCATAATGCGAAAGTCGGGGATCAGCCTGGTCCCTCTCTGTGTGCTGTCGATCCCGCTGTCGATCCTGCTGCCATAACCCTCGGTCCAACTGGGGCTTAGACATGGAATGACCTCCGTATACCTAAGCCAACCCACGAAACGAACGTGCGGGTGCTCAGCCGGTCGGCGAGGCAGAATGCGCAAGCCGAGGATCGACCCGATCCCCCCCTCCGTGATACCGATCCTGCTGCCGCAACCCTCGGTCCGGTCTAAGCTTAGACTGGGAATGAACTCCGTATGCCTAAGCCAACCCAAGAAACGAGCGTGCGGGAGCTCAGTCGGCTGGAGAGGCAGAATGCACAAGCTGGGGATCGGCCCGATCCCCCCTGCGTGCTGTCGATCCTGCTGCCACAACCTTTGATCCGGTCTGATCTTAGACTGGGAATGAGCTCCGTATGCCTAAGTCAACCCATGAAACTTGCGCGTGGGAGCTGAGCCAGTTCGAGAGGCATAATGTGCAAGCCGGGGATCGACCCGATCCCCCTCTGCGTGCTACCGGTCTCATTACCAGAGCCCTCGATCCTGTTGGGGCTTAGACATGGAATGAACTCCCTATGCCTAAGCCAACCCACAAAATGGGCGTGCGGGTGCTTAGCCGGCCAAAGAGGCAGAATACGCAAGTCAGGGATCGGCCTGGTCCCCTCTGCGTGCTGCCGATACTGCTACCACAACCCTTGGTCTGGTCCGATCATAGACTGGGAATGAACGCCTTATGCTTAGACTGAGGATGAACTCCGTATGCCTAAGTCAACCCATGAAACGAGCATGCGGGCACTCAGTCGACCAGAGAGGCAAGATGCGCAAGCCGAAGATCGAACGGGTGGTAGCTGGGTTCAGGCACATCTTCATATTTTTGCAATTCCAATGCCATTTTTATGGCATGTAAATTCATACAATGGTCCCCTAAGCCTTCATGTGAAGTTTCGTGGCAAGACGACCCGTTTTCTATTTTTCATGATTTTTGAAACTTTTTATGGTTCGAGATTTTTTAAAATTTTTTTAGAAAGAGTTTTGTCCCAAAATTTGGTAGAGGTGATCCCTATATTTTTGTTGGCATGCACAAAACTATTCAGCTAAAAGCTCGAAGTGGAGAAGATTTTGTGACCGTTTGAAAAAAGTGTCCCTATTTCAGACACTTTAATGGCTACTGGTAGCAAACCTATAACATCTCAAATGCTCTTTCAGGGGGTGTGAGTTCTTGAGGTTTGATGAGGGGTAGGGGGCCAATATAAGGGCCAAGTACCAGCTCCCATTGCACATCATGTGCGCACACCCCCTGCCCCCCCAATCGTTAGAGCCCCTAATGCCGTCGGTTAGGTTCTCTGATGATGCTTCGGCGATGGTGCCCCGGGTGAAAAGAATACGGCACCAGCACATGCCTAAGCCCAGCATGTGCACCGTGGCTCAAAATCTTAGACTGGGAATGAACTCTGTATGCTTAGACATGGAATGAACTTCGTATGCCTAAGCCAACCTGCGAAACGAGCGTGCGGGCACTCAACCGGTCGGAGAGGCAGAATGAGCAAGTCGGGGATCGACCCGGTCCCCCTGCGTGCTGTCCATATTGCTACCACAACCCTTAGTTTGGTCCGATCTTAGACTGGAAAAAGAGCATAAGTTAACCCACGAAACGAGCGTACGGGTGCGGAGCTGACCGAAGAGGCATAATGTGCAAGCCGAGGAACGACCTGGTCCCCCTTTGCGTTCTGTCAGTCCTGCTGGCACAACCCTCGGTCCGGCTGGGGCTTAGACATGGAATGAACTCCCTATGCCTAAGCCAACCCACAAAACGGCCAGACGGGCACTGAGCCGGTCGAAGAGGCATAATGTGCAAGCTAGGGATCGGCTCGGTCCCCCTCTACGTGCGGTCAGTCCCACTGCCACAACCCTCAGTCTGACATTTGGTAGAGGTGATCCCTGTATTTTTGTCCCCAAATTTGGTAGAGGTGATCCCTGTAATTTTTGTTGGCATGCACAAAACTATTCAGCTAAAAACTCGAAGTGGAGAAGATTTTGTGATCGTTTGAAAAAAGTGTCCCCATTTCAGACACTTTAATGGCTATTGGCAGCAAACCTATAACATCTCAAATGCTCTTTAAGGGGGTGTGAGTTCTTGAGGTTTGATGAGGGGTAGGGCGCCAATATAAGGGCCAAGTACCAGCACCCATCGTACATCATGTGCGCACACCCCCCGGCCCCCCCAAACACCGAAACCCCTAATGCCACCGGTTAGGCTCCCCGACGACGCTCCGGTGATGCTTCGATGATGCTTTGGTGATGGTGCCCCAGGTGAAAAAAATACGGCACCAGTACATGCCCGAGCCCAGCATGTGCACCGTGGCTCAAAATCTTAGACTGGGAATGAACTCTGTATGCTTAGACATGGAATGAACTCCGTATGCCTAAGCAAACCCACGAAATGAGCGTGCGGGCACTTAGCCGGCCGAAGAGGCAGAATGCGTAAGCTTGGGATGAACTCCGTATGCCTAAGTCAAGCCAAGAAACGAGCGTGCGGATGCTTAGTCAGTTGGAGAGGCCGACTGGAGAGGCAGAATGCGCAAGCCGATGATCGACCAAGTCCCCCGTGCATGCTATCAATCTTGCTATTGGTCCTGCTACCGTAACCCTCGGTTCGGTCTGATCTTTGACTAGGAAAGAACTTCGGATGCTTAGACATGGAATAAACTCTGTATGCCTAAGCCAACACATGAAACGAGCGTGCGGGCACTCAACCGATCGGAGAGTTAGAATACGTAAGTCGAGGATGACCCGGTCCCCTTCTACGTGCTGTCGGTCCCGCTACCACAACCCTCGATCAGACTGGGGCTTAGACATGGAATGAACTCCCTATGCCAAAGCCAACCCACTAAACGGGCGTGCGGGCACTCAGTCGGTCGGAGAGGCAGAATGCATAAGCCGGGGATCGACTCGGCCCCCCCTGCGTGCTGCTGATCCTACTATCGTAACCCTCGATCTGATTAGATCTAAGACTGGGAATGAACTCCGTATGCTTAGACTGGGGATGAACTCCGTATCCCTAAGTCAACCAGCGAAACAAGCGTGCTGGCACTCAGCCCACCGGAGAGGCCGGCCGGAGACGCAAAATGCGCAAGCTGGGAGTCGACCCAGTCCCCCCTACGTGCTGTCGATCCTGCTGCTGGTCCTACTGCCATAACACTTGATCCTATCCGATCTTAGACTAGGAATGAACTCCATATGCCTAGACATGGAATAAACTCTGTATGCCTAAGCCAACCCACAAAACGAGCGTGCGGGCGCTCAACTGGTTGCAGAGGCAGAATACGTATATCGGGGATAGGCTCGATCCCCCTTGCATGCTGTTGATCCTGCTACCGTAACCCACGGTTTGGTCTGATCTTAGACTGGGAATGAACTCCGTATGCCTAAGTCAACCCAAGAAATGAGCGTTCGGGTGTTGAGTCGATCGAAGAGGCATAATGCGCAAGTCGGGGATCAGTTCGGTCCCCCTCTACGTGCTACCGGTCCTGCTGCCAGAACCCTCAGTCCGGTTGGGGCTTAGACATGGAATGAACTCCCTCTGCCTAAGCCAACCCACAAAACAGACGTGCGGGCGCTTAGTCGATCGGAGAGGCAAAATGCACAAGCCGGGGATCATCCCGGTACCCCCTGCGTGCTACCGATCCTGCTGCCGCAACCATCGGTCCCGTCCGATCTTAGATTGGGAATGAACTCCGTATGCTTAGATTGGGGATGAAGTTCATATGCCGAAGTCAACCCACGAAACGAACGTGTGGCTGTTCAGCTGACCGAAGAGGTCAGTCGGAGAGGCAAAATGCGCAAGCCGGGGATCAGCCTAGTCCCCCTCTGCGTGCTATCGATCTCGCTGTCGGTTCTGCTACCACAACCCTCGATCCGACTGGGGCTTAGACATGGGATGAACTCCGTATGCCTAAGCCAACCCATGAAACAAGTGTGCAGGCACTCAGTCGGTTGGACAAGCAGAATGCGTAAGCTAGGGATTGGCCTGATCCCCCCCTGTGTGTTATCGATCCTGCTGCTGGTCTTGCTGCTGTAACCCCAGGTCCGGTCTGATCTTAGACTGGGAATGAACTCTGTATGATTAGACATGGAATGAACTCCGTATGCCTAAGTCAACTCACGAAACGAGCATGCGGGCATTCAGCCGGTCAGAGAGGTTGGCCGAAAAGGCAAAATGCGTAAGCCAGGGATTAGCCCGGTCCCCCTCTTTGTGCTACCGATCCTGCTGCCAGTCCTGCTGCCACAACCTTTGGTCCAACTGGGGCTTAGACATGGAATGAACTCCGTATGCCTAAGCCAACCCATGAAACGAGTGTGCGGGCACTCAGTCGGCCTGAGAGATAGAATGCGCAAGCCGAGGATCGACCCAGTCCCTCCTACATGTTACCGATCCTACTGCTGGTCTTGCTATTGCAACCTTTGATCCGATCCGATCTTAGACTGGGAATGAACACCGTATGCTTAGACATTGAATGAACTCCGTATGCCTAAGCCAACCCACGAAAAGTGCGTGCGGGCACTCAGCCGATCGAAGAGGCAGAATGCACAAGTCAGGGATCAGCCCAACCCCCCTTGCGTGCTATCGATCCTACTGTCGTAACCCTCAGTCCAGTCCGATCTGAGACTGGGAATGAACTCCGTATGCCTAAGTCAACCCACGAAATGAGTGTGCGGGTGCTGAGTCGATCGCAGAGGCATAATGCGCAAGCCGGGGATAGCCCGATCCCCTTTTGTGTGCTGCCAGTCCCGTTGCCACAACCCTCAGTCCGACTGGGGCTTACACACGGAATGAACTCCCTATGCCTAAGCCAACCCATGAAACGGGTGTGCGGGCACTCAGTCGACCGGAGAGGCAGAATGCGCAAGCCGGGGATCAGCTTGGTCCCCCCTGCGTGCTATCGATCGTACTGTCGCAACCCTCGATCCGATCCGATCTTAGACTGGGAATGAACTCCGTATGCTTAGACTAGGGATGAACTCCGTATGCCTAAGTCAACCCACGAAACGAGCATACGGACGCTCAGCCGACCAGAGAGGCAAGATGCGTAAGCCGGGGATCGAACGGGTGGTAGGTGGGTTCAAGTACATCTTCATGTTTCTACCATGCCAATGCCATTTTTATGGCTTCATACAATGGTCCCCTACACCTTCATGTGAAGTTTCATGGCAAGATGACCCATTTTCTATTTTTCACGATTTTCAAAACTTTTTGTGGTTCGGCATTTTTTAAAATTTTTTTAGAAAGAGTTTTGTCCCCAAATTTGGTAGAGGTGATCCTTGTATTTTGTTGGCATGCATAAAAAAATTCAGCTAAAAACTCGAAGTGGAGAAGATTTTGTGACCGTTTGAAAAAAGTGTCCCCATTTCAGACACTTTAATGGCTACTGGCAGCAAACCTATAAAATCTCAAATGCTCTTTAAGGGGGTGTGAGTTCTCGAGGTTTGATGAGGGATAGGGGGCCAATATAAGGGCCAAGTACAGCACCCATCGCACATCATGTGCGCACACCCCCCGACCCCCCCAATCGTCGGAACCCCCAATGCTGCCGATTAGGCTCTCCGACGATGCTCCAGTGATGGTGCCCTGGGAGAAAAAAATGTGGCACCAGCACATGCCCGAGCCCAGTATGTGCACCGTCGCTCAAACTCTTAGACTGGGAATGAACTCCGTATGCTTAGACATGGAATGAACTCCGTATGCCTAAGCCAACCCATGAAACAAGCGTGCGGGCGCTCAGCCGACCGGAGAGGCAAAATGCGCAAGCTGGGGATCGGCCCAGTCCCACTGCCATAGCCCTCGGTCCGGCTGGGGCTTAGACATGGAATGAACTCCCTATGCCTAAGCCAACCCATGAAACGGGTGTGCGGGTGCTCAGTCGGTCGGAGAAGTAGAATGCGCAAGTCAGGGATCGGCCCGGTCCCCCTTATGTGCTGTTGATGCTACTGCCGCAACCCTCAGTCCGATTTGATCTTAGACTGGGAATGAACTCTGTTTGCTTAGACTGGAGATGAACTCCGTATGCCTAAGTCAACCCACGAAATTAGCGTGTGGGCGCTCAGCCAGCCGGAGAGGCAGAATGTGCAAGTCGGGGATCAACCCGATCCCCCCTACGTGCTGTTGATCCTGCTGCTAGTTCAGCTACGACAACCCTCAGTCTGGTCTGATCTTAGACTGGGAATGAACTCCGTATGCCTAGACATGGAATGAACTCTGTATGCCTAAGCCAACCCACAAAATGAACGTGCAGGCACTCAGCCAGTCGGAGAGGTAGAATGCATAAGCTAGGGATCAGTCCGGTCCCCCTCTGCGTGCTTTCGATCCTGCTGCCACAACCCTCAGTTCAGCTGGGGCTTAGACATGTAATGAACTCCCTATGCCTAAGCCATCCCACGAAACGGGCGTGTGGGTGCTCAGTCGGTCGAAGAGGCAGAATGTGTAAGCTGCAGATCGGCCCGGTCCCCCTTGTGTGCTACCGATCCTGCTACTGCAACCCTCGGTCTGGTTAAATCTTAGACTGGTAATGAACTCGGCATGCTTAGACTGGGGATGGACTCCGTATGCCTAAGTCAACTGATGAAACGAGTGTGCGGGTGCTCAGCCTGTCGGAGAGGCATAATACGGAAGTCGGGGATCAGTTCGGTCCCCCTCTACGTGCTGTCGATCCCGCTGCAGGTCTTGCTGCCACAACCCTCGGTCTGACTGGTGCTTAGACATGGAATGAACTCCCTATGCCTAAGCCAACCCACGAAACAAGCGTGTAGGTGCTCAGCCAGTTGATGAGGTAGAATGCGCAAGCCAGGGATCTGCCTGGTCCCCCTCTGTGTGCTGTCGATCCTACTGTTGGTCCTGTTGCCGCAACCCTCTCTTTGGTCTGATCTTAGACTGGGAATGAACTCCGTATGCTTAGACAGGGAATGAACTCCGTATGCCTAAGCCAACCCACGAAACGAACGTGCGGGCGCTCAGCCGGCCGGAGAGGCAAAATGCGCAAGCCAGGAATCTACCCGATTCCCCCTGTGTGCTGTTGATCCTGCTACCGCAACCCTCGGTCTGATCTGATCTTAGATTGGGAATGAACTCCGTATGCCTAAGTCAACCCATGAAACCAGCGTGGGGGTGCTAAGCCGATCGAAGAGGCATAATGCGTAAGCCGGGGATCGGGTCGGTCCCCCTCTGCAAGCTGCCAGTCCTACTGCCTTAATCATCGATCCAATTAGGGCTTAGACATGGAATGAACTCCCTATGCCTAAGCCAACCCATGAAACGGGTGTACGGGTGCTCAGTTGCCCGGAGAGGCGGAATGCGCAAGTCAAGGATCGATCCGATCCCCCTTGCGTGCTGTCGATCTTGCTACCGCAACCCTTGGTCCGGTCCGATCTTAGACTGGGAATGAACTCTGTATGCTTAGACTGGGAATGAACTCCATATGCCTAAGTCAACCCATGAAACGAGCGTGCGGGCGCTTAGCCGACCAGAGAGGCAAGATGCGCAAGTTAGGGATCGAACGGGTGGTAGGTGGGTTCAAGCACATCTTCATATTTCTGCCATGCCAATGCCATTTTTATGGCTTGTAAATTCATACAATGGTCCCCTAAGCCTTCATGTGAAGTTTCGTGGCAAGACGACCCATTTTCTATTTTTCACGATTTTTGAAACTTTTTACGGTTCGGGATTTTTCAAAATTTTTTTAGAAAGGGTTTTGTCCCCAAATTCGGTAGACGTGATCCTTGTATTTTTGTTGGAATGTGCAAAAAAATTTAGCTAAAAACCCGAAGTGGAGAAGATTTTGTGATCGTTTGAAAAAAGTGTCCCCATTTCAGACACTTTAATGGCTACTGGCAGCAAACCTATAAAATCTCAAATGCTCTTTAAGGGGGTGTGAGTTCTCGAGGTTTGATGAGGGATGGGGGGCCAATATAAGGGCCAAGTACTAGCACCCATCGCACATCATGTGTGCACACCCCCCGGTCCCACAATCACCGAAACCCCCAATGCCGTCGGTTAGGCTCTCTGGCGATGCTCCGGCAATGGTGCCCAGGGTTAAAAGAATACGGCACCAGCACATGCCCGAACTCAGCATGTGCATAAAGCGGGCGTACGGGTGGTCAACTGACCGGAGAGGCAGAATGTGCAAGCCGAGGTTGGCCCGATCCCCCTTACGTGCTGTCGATCCTGCTACCGCAACCCTCGATCTGGTCCAATCTTAGACTGGGAATGAACTCTATATGCTTAAACTGGGGATGAATTTTGTATGCCTAAGTCAACCCACAAAATGAACGTGCAGACGCTCAGCCGACCAAAGAGGCAGGAGGTGCAAGTCGAGGATTAAATGGGTGGTAGGTGGGTTCAAGCACATCTTCATATTTCTACCATGCCAATGCCATTTTTATGGCTTGTAAATTCATACAATGGTCCCCTAAGCCTTCATGTGAAGTTTCGTGGCAAGACGACCCGTTTTCTATTTTTCACGATTTTTGAAACTTTTTGAGGTTCGGGATTTTTTAAAATTGTTTTAGAAAGATTTTTGTCCCCAAATTTGGTAGAGGTGATCCTTGTATTTTTGTTGGCATGCACAAAAAAATTCAGCTAAAAACTTAAAGTGGAGAAGATTTTGTGATCATTTGAAAAAAGTGTCCCCATTTTAGACACTTTAATGGCTACTGGAAGCAAACCTATAAAATCTCAAATGCTCTTTAAGGGGGTGTGAGTTCTCGAGGTTTGATGAGGGATAGGGGGCCAATATAAGGGCCAAGTACCAGCACCCATCGCACATCATGTGCGCACAGCCCTCGGCCCCCCCAATCGTCGGAACCCCCACTGCCGTCGGTTAGGCTCTTCGGCGATGCTCCAACGATGGTGCCCCGGGTGAAAAAAATACGGCACCAGCACATGCCCAAGCCCAGCATGTGCACCGTGGCTCAAACTCTTAGACTAGGAATGAACTCCGTATGCTTAGACATGGAATGAACTCCGTATGCCTAAGCCAACCTATGGAACGAGCGTGCGGGCACTCAGACGACCGGAGAGGCAGAATGCTCATGCAGGGGATTGGCCCGCTCCCCCTCTACGTGCTGGCCATCCCACTGCAACAACCCTCGGTCCGGCTGGGGCTTAGACACGAAATGAACTCCCTATGCCTAAGCCAACCCACGAAACGGGCGTGTGGGCGCTCAGCCGACCGGAGAGGCAGAATGTGCAAGCTGGGGATCGGCCTGGTCCCCCCTGTGTGCTGCCGATCCTGCTACCGTAACCCTCAGTCTGGTTCGATCTTAGACTGGGAATGAACTTCGTATGCTTAGACTGGGGATGAACTTTGTATACCTAAGTCAACCCGTGAGACGAGCGCGCAGGCGCTCAGTCGGTGGGAGAGGTCGACTGGAGAGGCAGAATGCGTAAGCCAGGGATCGGCCCGATCCCCTCCTATGTGCTGTCGATCCTACTGCTGCAACCCTCAGTCCGGTCCAATCTTAGACTGGGAATGAACTTCGTATGCTTAGACATGGAATGAACTCCGTATGCCTCAGCCAACCCACAAAACGAGTGTGCAGGCGCTCAGCCGGTCGGAGAGGTAAAATGCGTAAGCCAGGGACCGACCTGGTCCCCCCTACGTGCTATCGATCCTGCTACTATAACCCTCGGTCCGGTCTGATCTTAGACAGGGAATGAACTCCGTATGCCTAAGTTAACCTACGAAACGAGTGTTCGGGCACTAAGCCGATAGGAGAGGCATAATGCACAAGCCGGGGATCAGCCTGGTCCCCCTCTGCGTGCTGCCGGACACGTTGCCACAACCCTCGGTCTGGCTAGGGCTTAGACATGGAATGAACTCCCTGTGCCTAAGCCAACCAATGAAACGGGCGTGCGGGCACTCAGCCGACTGGAGAGGCAGAATACGCAAGCCGGGGATCGACCAAGTCCTCCCTACGTGCTGCCGATCCTACTGTCACAACCCTCGGTCTGGTCCCATCTTAGATTGTGAATGAACTCTGTATGCTTAGACTGAGGATGAACTCCATATGCCTAAGTCAACCCATGAAACGAGGATACAGGCGCTCAGTCAACCGGAGAGGCCGGCCAAAGAGGCATAATTTGTAAGCCGAGGATCAGCTTGATCACCCTCTGTGTGCTGCCAATCCCACTGATGGTCCTGTTGCCATAACCCTCGGTCTGGCTGGTGCTTAGACATAGAATGAACTCCGTATGCCTAAGCCAACCCATGAAACAAGCGTGCGGGTGCTCAACCGGTCAGAGAGGTAGAATATGCAAGCCGGGGATCCACCCGGTCCCTCTTACGTGCTATCAATCTTGCAGTTGGTCCTGCTGCTGCAACCCTCGATTCGGTCTGATCTTAGATTGGGAATGAACTCCATATGCTTAGACATGGAATGAACTCCGTATGCCTAAGCCAACCCACAAAATGAGTGTGCGGGCGCTCAACCGACCAGAGAGGTAGAATGCGCAAGCAGGGGATCGGCCCAGTCCCTCCTGCGTGCTGTCGATCCTACTGTCGCAACCCTCAATCTGATCCTATCTTAGACTGGGAATGAACTCCGTATGCCTAAGTCAACCCACGAAGCAAGCGTGTGGGTGCTGAGCTGACCGGAGAGGCATAATGCATAAGCCGAGGATCGACCCGATCCCCTCTGCATGCTGTCGGTCCCGCTGCCACAACCCTCGGTTCGGCTGGGGCTTAGACATGGAATGAACTCCCTATGCCTAAGCCAACCCATGAAACGGGCGTGCGGGCGCTCAGCCGGTCGGAGAGGCAGAATCCGCATGCCGGGGATCGGCTCGGTCCCTCCTACGTGCTGTCGATCCTGCTACCGCAAACTTTGGTCCGATCCGATCTTAGACTGGGAATGAACTCCGTAAGCTTAGACTGGGGATGAACTCCGTATGCCTAAGTCAACCCATGAAACAAACGTGCGGACATTCAGCCAACCAGAGAGGCAGGATGTGCAAGCCGGGGATCGAACGGTTGGTATGTGGGTTCAAGCACATCTTCATATTTCTGCCATGCCAATGCCATTTTTATGGCTTGTAAATTCATACAATGGTCCCCTACGCCTTCATGTGAAGTTTCGTGGCAAGACGACCTGTTTTCTATTTTTCACGATTTTTGAAACATTTTACGGTTTAGGATTTTTTAAAATTTTTTTAGACTGAGTTTTGTCCCAAAATTTGGTAGAGGTGATCCTTGTATTTTTGGTGGCACGTACAAAAAAATTTAGCTAAAAACTCGAAGTGGAGAAGATTTTGTGACCGTTTGAAAAAAGTGTCCCCATTTCAGAAACTTTAATGGCTACTGGCAGCAAACCTATAAAATCTCAAATGCTCTTTAAGGGGGTGTGAGTTCTCGAGGTTTGATGAGGGATAGGGGGCCAAAATAAGGGCCAAGTACCAACACCCATCGCACATCATGTGCGCACACCCCCCGGCCCCCCTAAATGTCGGAACCCCCAATGCCGCCGGTTAGGCTCTCCGGTGATGCTCCGACGATGCTCCAACAATGGTGCCTCGGGTGAAAAAAATGTAGTACCAGCACATGCCTGAGCCCAGCACGTGCACCGTGGCTCAAACTCTTAGACTGGGAATGAACTCCATACACTTAGACATGGAATGAACTCTGTATGCCTAAGCCAACCCACGGAACGAGCATGCGGGTGCTTAGTAGGCCGGAGAGGCAGAATACGCAAGCCAGGGATTAGCCTGGTCCCCCTCTATGTGCTGCCAGTCTCGCTGCCACAACCCTCAGTCCACCTGGGGCTTAGACATGGAATGAACTCCCTATGCCTAAGCTAACCCATGAAACGGGCGTGCGGGCATTTGTCGATCGGAGAGGTAGAATGCACAAGCCAGGGATCGGCCCGATCCCCCCTATTGTTTGTCGATCCTGCTGCTGCAACCCTCGGTCCGATTAGATCTTAGACTGGGAATGAACTCCGTATGCTTAGACTAGGGATGAACTCCGTATCCCTAAGTCAACCCACGAAACGAGCGTGCGGGCACTCAGTCGGCTGGAGAGGTCGACCGAAGAGGCAAAATACGTAAGCCGGGGATAGGCCCCATCCCCCCCTGCATGCTACCGATCCTACTGCTGGTCCTGCTGTCGTAACCCTCTGTCCAGTCCGATCTTAGATTGGGAATGAACTCCGTATGCTTAGACATGGAATGGACTCCGTATGCCTAAGCCAACCCATGAAATGAGCGTGCGGGCGCTCAATCGACCAGAAAGGTAGAATGTGCAAGCCGGGGACTGGCTCGATCCCCCCTGCATGCTGACGATCCTACTACCACAACCCTCATTCCTGTCTGATCTTAGACTGGAAATGAATTTCGTATGCCTAAGTCAACCCATGAAACGAGCGTTCAGATGCTGAGCCGACCGGAGAGGCATAATGCGCAAGCCAGGGATCGACCCGATCCCCCTCTGTGTGCAGCTGATCCCGCTGCTACAACTCTCGATCCGGCTGGGGCTTAGACATGGAATGAACTCCCTATGCCTAAGCCAACCCATGAAACGGACGTGCGGGCACTCAGTCGATCGGAGAGGCAGAATACCCAAGCCAGGGATCGACCTAGTCACCCCTGCATGCTGTCGATCCTGCTACCGCAACCCTCGATCCGATCTGATCTTAGACTGGGAATGAACTCCGTATGCTTAGGCTGAGGATGAACTCCGTATGCCTAAGTCAACCAATGAAAAGAACGTGCAGGCGCTCAGCCAGCCGGAGAGGCATAATGCATAATTCGAGGATCAGTCTGATCCCCCTCTTCTTACTGTCGATCCCGCTGCCGGTCTTGCTGCCACAACCCTCGGTCTGACTGGGGCTTAGACATGGAATGAACTCCGTATTCCTAAGCCAACCCATGAAACGAGCGCACGGGCACTCAGCCCACTGGAGAGGTAGAATGTGCAAGTCGGGGATCGGCCAGGTCTCCCCCGACGTGCTGCCAATCCTGCTGCTGGTCCTGCTACAGTAACCCTCGGTCCGATCTGATCTTAGACTGGGAATGAACTCCGTATGCTTAGACATGGAATGAGCTCCGTATGACTAAGCCCACCCACGGAAAGAGCGTGCGTGTGCTCAGCAGGGCGAAGAGCCAGAATGCATAAGTTGGGGATCGGATTGGTCCCCCCTGCGTACTGTCGATCCTGCTGCCGCAACCCTCGGTCCATCTGATCTTAGATTAGGAATGAACTATGTATGCCTAAGTCAACCCACGAAACGAGCGTACGGGCGCTGAGCTGGCCGAAGAGGCATAATGCGTAAGCCGAGGATTGGCCTGATCCCCCTCTGCGTGCTGTCGGTCTCACTGCCACAACCCTCGGTCCGACTGGAGCTTAGACATGGAATGAACTCCTAATACCTAAGCCAACCCGTGAAACGGGCATGCGGGCTCTCAGTCGGCTGGAGAGGCAGAATGCGCAAGCCGGGGATCAGCCCGATCCCCCCTACGTGCTATCGATCCTGCTGTCGTAACCCTCGGTTTGGTCCGATCTTAGACTGGGAATGAACACCATATGCTTAGACTAGGGATGAACGCCGTATGCCTAACTCAACCCATGAAATGAGCGTACGGGTGCTCAATCGGCCGAAGAGGAGCTAAAGACGCATAATGCGAAGTCGGGGATCGGCTTGGTCCCCCTCTGCATGCTATCGATCCCGCTGCCGGTCCTGCTACCATAAACCTCGGTCCAACTGGGGCTTAGACATGGAATGAACTTCGTATGCCTAAGCCAACCCATGAAACGAGTGTACGGGCCCTCAGTCAGCCGGAGAGTAGAATGCACAAGTCGGGGATCGGCCCGATCCCCTTCTGCATGCTGTCAATCCTGCTGCTAGTCCTGCTGCTGCAACCCTAAGTCTGATCTGATCTTAGACTGGGAATGAACTCCGTATGCCTAAGTCAACCCATGAAACGAGCATGTCGACGCTCAGTCGACCAGAGAGGCAGGACGCACAAGTCGGGGATCGAACGGGTGGTAGGTGGGTTCAAGCACATCTTCATATTTTTGTCATGCCAATGCCATTTTTATGGCTTGTAAATTCAAAAAATTGTCCCCTATGCCTTCATGTGAAGTTTTGTGGCAAGACAACCCGTTTTCTATTTTTCACGATTTTCAAAACTTTTTACGGTTCAAGACTTTTTAAAACTTTTTTAGAAAGAGTTTTGTCCCCAAATTTGGTAGAGGTGATCCTTGTATTTTTGTTGGCATGCACAAAAATATTCAGCGAAAAACTCAAAGTGGAGAAGATTTTGTGACTATTTGAAAAAAGTGTCCCCATTTCAGACACTTTAATGGCTACTAGCAGCAAACCTATAAAATCTCAAATGCTCTTTAAGGGGGTGTGAGTTCTCGAGGTTTGATGAGGGATAGGGTGCCAATATAAGGGCCACGTACCAGCACCCATCGCACATCATGTGCACATACCCCCCCAGCCCCCCCAATCGTCGGAACCCCCAATGTCGCCTGTTAGGCTCTCGAGCGATGCCTCGATGATGGTGCCCCAGGCGAAAAAAATGTGGCACCAGCACATGCCCGAGCTTAGCATGTGTACCGTGGCTCAAACTCTTAGACTGGGAATGAACTCTGTATGCTTAGACATGGAATGAACTCCGTATGCCTAAGCTAACCCATGAAACGAGCGTGCGGGCGCTTAGCCGGCTGGAGAGGCAAAATGCACAAGCTGGGGATCAACCTGATCCCCCTTTGCGTGCTGTCGGTCCCACTGCCACAACCCTCGGTCCGGCTGGGGCTTAGACATGGAATTAACTCCCTATGCCTAAGCCAACCCACGAAACGGGCGTGCGGGCACTCAGCCGGTCGGAGAGGCAGAATGTGCAAGCCGGGGATCGGCCCAGTCCCCCCTGCGTGATGTCGATCCTACAGCCGTAACCCTCGATCCGATCCGATCATAGACTGGGAATGAACTCCGTATGCTTAGACTAGGGATGAACTCTGTATGCCAAAGTCAACCCATGAAACGAGCGTACAGGCACTCAGTCGGTCGGAGAGGCCGGTCGAAGAGGCATAATACGCTAGCTGGGGATTAGCCCGATCCCCCTCTGCGTGCTATCGATCCCGCTACCGATCTCACTACCATAACCCTCGGTCCGGTAGGGGCTTAGACGTGGAATGCACTCCGTATGCCTAAGCCAACCCACAAAACGAGCGTGCGAGCGCTCAACTGGCCGGAAAGGCAGAATGTGCAAGCCGAGGATCGGCCTGATCCCCCCTTTCGTGCTGCCAATCCTACTACCACAACCTTCGGTCCGGTCTGATCTTAGACTGGGAATGAACTCCGTATGATTAGACATGGAATGAACTCCGTATGCCTAAGCCAACCCACGAAACGGGCGTGCGGGCACTCAGCCGATCGGAGAGGCAGAATGCGCAAGCCGGGGATCGACCCGATCCCCCCTACGTGCTGTCGATCTTACTACCACAACCTTCAGTTTAGTCTGATCTTAGACTGGGAATGAACTCCGTATGCCTAATTCAACCCATGAAATGAGCGTGCGGGCGCTGAGCCGGTCAGAGAGGCATAATGCGCAAGCTGGGTGTCATGAGCCAACCTTGTATAGGGCCATGACCGAGACTTAGGTTGCCATAAGCCACCCATGTATAGGGCCATGGTCGGGTAGATCCCTAGTTCTAGGAAAAGTGTCTCCATTTCAAACATTGTAATGGTTACTAGTAGCATAGCTCTAAAATCTCTAAGTCTCTTTAGGGGGGGTGAACCGGTAGTGTAGTGTTGGGCTATCTCACCGGTTGCTATGTGAGCCTAGGCCACCCACCAAGGGCTGCCCCCCTGGCCCTGGTGATGGTGGGAGGTCGCGATGTATGATTCCCGACTATAATAAAACTCACCCCGATTGAATGTCCTGATTGTTGCCTCGATGTGTTTTTCTTTTTCTCGATGTGAATATGCCTTCTTGTGTGTGTGCTTGAGATCGATCTCGATATATTGTGTCTTATTGTGAATGCTTGGGACTAACCATGGCTTATGGTTATTTATTCAGATATCGATCTATTGAAGGCTGACTTGGTTGGAAGCACCCATTCAAGTGTCGCACGGTCTATTGCTTACTGAGAGAAAGCTTAGTTCGTGACATATGGTATAAGAGCACGATTGAGAAGTGCTAGAAAAATGAATGAGATGGCCATAAGTGGTGGACCCAATCATCAACAGAGAATTAAGGAACTTGAGGCCGCGGTGGCCGCAATGAAAACTCATATGGTGACTAAAGACCGAGTGAGAGAGATCGAGACAACCCAGCGGGAGTTGTCTGATACTCTCCACAACATGAGCGAAGAGGCTAGAGATGCCTTGAACATTCTCCAAAAGGAGTTTGAGGAGCTCAGAGCACAGGTGAGCATCCTACAAATGGCTGTGGCCAGATCTGGTTCGAGCTCGATGGAAAGGGAAAAAAGGCCTAAGGTGCCGGGGCCTCAATGCTATGAGGGGGCAAGGGATGCTAAGGAACTTGAAAATTTATTGTTTGACATGGAGCAGTACTTTCAAGCTGTACACACGGATTCAGAGGAAGACAAGGTAGCAATGGCGTCGATGTACCTCGCAGGGGATGCCAAGCTATGGTGGCACTCCAAGTTTATCGATGACGAGTGCCCGATTAAGACTTGGACAGATCTGAAGTGAGAATTGAAAAACCAGTTTTTCCCTGAGAATATGGAGTATATGGCTCGAAGGAGACTTCGAGAATTGGTGCAAACAGGAATGGTGCGAGAGTTTGTAAGGAGCTTTTCTACCTTGATGTTGGATATTCGGGACATGTCCGAAAAGGACAAGATGTTCTATTTTTTTAAGGGCCTTAAGCCCTGGGTAAGGACAGAACTACAAAGGCAGAAAGTGCAAGACATGGCCATGACCATGGCTGTAGCTGAATGTCTCCACGATTACAATGATGGCTCTTCAAAATGGAAAAATCCTCCATCAGCTGGCAGTAGCTTCAACTTTGGGAGTGGGGGAAAGATGACCAGGTTGGACTGGCCCTTCAGTGGGGGATCAGACAGGAGGTCCTTTGGTCGAGATAGCACCCAACCCAAGATAAGCAACGTAGGGATTTTCAAGCCTAGGTAACCGCTGGCTTGCTTTCTTTGCAAGGGGTCGCATCGGGTGGCTGAATGCCTGCACAGGGGAGCCCTTAATGCCTTAAGGACCTCGTCTCAAGAGTTTGCAAAAGTGCTAGAGAGTGTTGAAGAAGCTGAAGAGGAGCCAGCCAGGATGGGTTCAATAAAGTTCTTCAATGCCTTTCGCACCCAATTGAACACTATAAAGAAAGAGCAGAGTAGAGGCTTGATGTATGTGAACTTAATGATCAATGAGAAAGCCACTAAGGCTATGGTGGATACAGGTGCAATCGACACTTTCATCACACTAGAAGAAGCAAAAAGGTGTGGTCTTCAGATTAGTAAAAATTGTGGATGAATAAAGACGGTCAACTCGCCAGCCTTTACGATCAGTGGAAGCTCCAAGAGTGTGACAACCCGATTGGAGCCATGGGAAGGGAAGGTAGACTTTATAGTTTTCCCCATGGATGACTTTGATGTTGTTCTCGGATTGGACTTCATGATGTTGGCTCAGGTCATCCTTATCCCCGCTGCTAGCTGCTTGTTGTTCTTAGGGGAAAACCCATGTATGGTGCTAGCTAACATCTTAACAAAGAGTGGGAAGAAAATGATTTCAGCTTTGTAGTTTAAGGAAGGGGTAAAGAGAGGAGAACCCTCTTTGTGGTTGTGTCGATCTAAAAAAAAGGGTCAAAAGTAGAACCAATACCTGATGGTGTGGGAAAAGTGTTAGAAGAATTCGAAGAGGTGATGCCAAAGATGTTGCCTAAGGTTCTTACCCCTCGACGAGCAGTGGACCATGAAATTGAGCTCCTCCCAGGAGCAAAACCCCCTACTAAGAAAACAGTTAGATGAGCTACTACAAATCGAGTTCATCAGACCATCAAAGGCTCCTTTCGAAGCACCAGTGCTATTTCAGAAGAAGCATGATGGAAGTTTATGATTATGTGTTGACTACAGGGCCCTGAACAAAGTCACCGTAAGAAACAAATATCCTATCCCCCTTATAGTAGACTTGTTTGATTTGGCTACCATCAGGTCAAAATCGTTGAGAGAGATGAGCCAAAGACCATTTGTGTGACACGGTATGGTGCATTTGAATTTCTTGTTATACCTTTTGGACTGACCAATGCTCCTACCACATTTTGTACATTGATGAATCAGGTATTCCACGACTACTTAGATAAATTTGTAGTCATCTATTTAGACGATATAGTGGTATATAGCTCCACCTTGGAAGAACATAAAGAACACCTACGCTAGGTACTTCAAAGATTACAAGACCAGTAGTTATACGTAAAAAGGGAGAAGTGTGCATTTGCTCAGACCCAAATCCATTTTCTTGGTCACATTGTTGAACGTGGCCACATTCTAATGGACATGGAAAAGGTTAGGGCCATCAAGGAGTCGACAACACCGAAGAACGTTAGTGAGCTCTGCTCATTTTTGGGACTAGCCAACTATTATAGAAGGTTTGTGGAAGGGTACTCTCACAAGACCACGGCCCTCACGGAGCTATTGAAGAAGGAGCATAAATGGTGTTGGATGAGTGAGTGCCAAAAGGCCTTCGAGGGATTGAAAGATGCTATTATGAAGGATCCCATCTTAGCTCTCCCTGATATTGAAAAGCCTTTCGAAGTTCAGATGGATGCATCTGATTTTGCTATTGGATGAGTGCTTTTGCAACAACATCAATCGGTAGCGTTTGAAAGTAGGAAGCTAAGTGAAGCTGAAAGGAAATATACGGCCCAAGAAAAAGAACTCCTGGTAGTGGTTCACTACTTGAGGGCTTGGCGACATTACTTGTTGGGTTTACACTTTATCGTGAAGATAGACAATGTGGCCGTTAGCCATTTTCTCACCCAACTAAGGCTTACGGCAAAACAAGTTAGGTGGCAGGAATTTTTAATAGAGTTTGACTTTTATTTTGAGCATACCACTAGAAAGACCAATCAAGTGGCCGATGCATTGAGCAGGCGAGCAGATTTAGTGGCCCTTAGAAGAATTGCCCCAATGGCAGTTAGCAGAGCCACTACAGACATTCACAAGTTGATTGGAGATCACTTAGGGAAGGACCCACAAGCTTGTGCCATCCTGAAGCTAGTGGAAAAAGGCAAGTCCAAGTACTTCTGGCAAGAAAATGGGATCTTATGGACCAAGGGGCCTCGAGTATTTATGCCAAGAGTAGAAGGTCTGAAACAGATGCTGATAAGGGAATGTCATGACACACCATGGGCAGGACACCCGGGCTGGCAACACACTTTGGTGTTATTGAAACAGGGATACTATTGGCCTCACATGCCACAAGATGTGATGGACTATACGAAGACTTGCCTCATTTGCCAACAAGACAAGGTTGAAAGGAGGAAACTTACAGGCATGCTTGAACCACTACCAGTACCCGCCAAACCGTGGGAAAGCATCTCTCTCGATTTAATTTCGAGCCTACCAAGGTTGGTGACCTTGGAGCTATTTTGGTGGTGATTGACCGATTCTCTAAGTACACCACATTCATTCCCGCTCATAAGTATTGCACAGCAGAAGACACAGTTCGACTATTGTTCAAACATGTGGTCAAATATTAGGGCCTCCCTCAAAACATTATCAGCGATCGAGATCCGAGATTCATGGGGTCCTTCTGGAGAGAACTTTTCAAGATATTGAGGTCCCAACTCAACATCTCCTTAAGCTATCACCTTCAAACCGATGGTCAAACGGAATGGTTCAATGGATTATAATGGATTATTAGAGGAATACTTGAGGCACTTTGTTCAAGCTAATCAGAAAGATTGGCCTTCATTATTGGACATGGCTCAACTCTGCTTTAATTCCAACAAAAGCTCTTCCACCAATAAGAGCCCATTTGAGGCGGTCACCAGACAATTACCAAGGCTACCCCACACTTCCTTGGAACAATATAGAGGAAAGAATCCGAGAGCCTTCAATCTCAGCAAGAAGTGGAAACAAAACACAGAGATTGCATAAGCCTACCTAGAGAAAGCATCAAAGTGGATGAAGAAATAGGCAAACAAGGGTCGTAGGGCTCAACAATTTCAAGTTGGTGATTTGGTTCTTGTCCGACTAGTTCCTGAACAAACCAGGTTCTTGAGAAAATCGTAGACTGGTGCACAAATATGAAGGTCCAGTAAGGGTCCTTTCCAAGGTGAGGAATGCTTCTTACAAAATTGACCCACCAAAGTGGATAAAGGTGCACCCAATATTTCATGTGAGCAACCTGAAACCTTTCCATCCAGATCCTATAGATGCTAGCCAAAAGGAGCCAACCAGAGCTGCCATCACCATGAAGCCACCCTCAAAACGTCGAGTCAAAGAGATCTTAGCTGATAGGGAAACCAAGATATCTTGAAAACTAGTTCGGGAGTACTTAGTGAAGTGGAAGGGATTAGGACTAGAAAAAACCAGCTGGGAGAGAGAACATGACCTCCAGAGATTTCAAAAGAAGATCAAAAAATTTCAAGCCAGCAAGTTGACGAGGACGTCGATAGAATAGGTGGGGGAGGATGTCATGAGCCAACCTTGTATAGGGCCATGACCGGGACTTAGGTTGCCATAAGCCACCCATGTATAGGGCCATGGTCGGGTAGATCCCTTGTGCTAGGAAAAGTGTCCCTATTTCAAACATTGTAATGGTTACTGATAGCATAGCTCTAAAATCTCTAAGGCTCTTTAGGGGGGTGAGCCGGCAGCGTAGTGTTGGGCTGTCTCACCGATTGCTATGCGAGCCTAGGCCACCCACCAAGGGCTGCCCCCTGGCCCTGGTGATGGTGGGAGGTCTCGTTGTATGATTTTCAACTATAATAAAACTCACCCTGATTGAATGTCTCGATTGTCGCCTCGATGTGTTTTTTTTTTCTCGATGCGAATATGCCTTCTTGTGTGTGTGCTTGAGATCGATCTCGATATATTGTTTCTTATTGTGAATGCTTGGGACTAACCATGGCTTATGGTTATTTGTTCAGATGTCAATCTATTAAAGGCTGACTTGGTTGGGAGCGCCCATTCAAGTGTTGCATGATCTATTACTTGCTAAGAGAAAGCTTAGTCCGTGACACCAGGGATCGGCCCGATCCCCCTCTGCGTGCTGCCAGTCTCACTGCCATAACCCTCGGTCCGGCTGGGGCTTAGACATGGAATGAACTCCCTATGCCTAAGCCAACCAACAAAATGGTCGTACGGGTGCTTAGCTAGTCGGAGAGACAGAATACATAAGTCAGGGATCGGCTCGGTCCCCCCTGCGTACTGTCGATCCTGCTATCGCAACCCTCGGTCAGGTCCAATCTTAGATTGGGAATGAACTCCATATCCTTAGATTGGGGATGAACTCCATATGCCTAAGTCAACCTATGGAACGAGCTTGCGGGCACTCAACCGACCGGAGAGGCCGATCGGAGAGGCATAATGCGTAAGTCGGGGATCAACCCGATTCCCCTCTGCGTGCTATCGATCCCGCTATCGGTCCTGCTACCACAACCCCCGGTCCGACTAGGGCTTAGACATCGAACGAACTTCGTATGCCTAAGCCAACCCACGAAACGAGCGTACGGGTGCTCAGCCGGTAGGAAAGGCAGAATGCGCAAGCCGAGGATCGACCTGGTCCCCTCTGCGTGCTGCCCCGAGCAAATAAAATGTGGCACCAGCACATGCCCGAGCCCAGCATGTGCACCGTGGCTCAAAATCTTAGACTGGGAATGAACTCCGTATGCTTAGACATCGAATGAACTCCGTATGCCTAAGCCAACCCACGAAATGAGCGTGCGGGCGCTCAGTCAACCGGAGAGGCAGAATGTGCAAGCTGGGGATCGACCCAGTCCCCCCCTTCGTGCTGTCGATCCTACTACTACAACCCTCGGTTCAGTCTGATCTTAGACTGGGAATGAACTATGCATGCATAAGTCAACCCACGAAACGAGCGTGTGGACACCGAACCGATCGAAGAGGCATAATGTGCAAGTCGAGGATCGACCCGATCCCCCTCTGCATGCTGTTGGTCTTGCTGCCACAACCCTCGGTCCGGCTGGGGCTTAGACATGGAATGAACTCCCTATGCCTAAGCCAACCCACGAAATGGGCGTGCAGGCGCTCAGTCGATCGGAGAGGCAGAATACGCAAGTTGGGAATCAGCCCGATCCCTCCTGCGTGCTGCCAATCTTGCTGCCGTAACCCTTGGTTCGGCTTAATCTTAGACTGGGAATGAACTCCGTATGCTTAGACTGGGATGAACTCCGTATGCCTAAGTCAACCCATGAAATGAGCGTGCAGGCACTGAACCTATCGGAGAGACCGATCGAAAAGGCATAATGCGCAAGCCGGAATCAATCTGACCCTCCTCTGCGTGCTGCCGATCCCGCTGCCGGTCCTGCTGCCCCAACCCTTGGTCCGACTAGGGCTTACACATGGAACGAACTCCGTATGCCTAAGCCAACCCACGAAACGAGCGTACGGGTGCTCAACCAGTCGAAGAGGCAGAATGCACAAGCCGAGGATCGACCCGGTCCCCCCTGCGTGCTGTCGATCCTACTGCTGGACCTGCTGTCGCAAGCCTCGGTTTGGTCTGATCTTAGATTGGGAGTGAACTCCGTATGCTTAGACATGGAATGAACTCCGTATGCCTAAGCCAACCCACGAAACGAGCGTGTGGGCGCTCAACCGGCCAGAGAGGCAGAATACGCAAGTCGAGGATCGACTCAATACCCCCTGCGTGCTGTCGCAACCTTCGGTTCGATCCAATCTTAAATTGGGAATGAACTTCGTATGCCTAAGTCAACCCACGAAACGAGCATACGGGCGCTGAGCCGGTCGGATAGGCATAATGCGCAAGCCAAGGATCGATCTGGTTGGGGCTTAGACATGAAATAAACTCCCTATGCCTAAGCTAACCCATGAAATGGGCGTGTGGGCGCTCAACCATCGGAGAGGCAGAATGTGCAAGCCGGGGATCGGCCCGGTCCCCACTGCGTGCTACCGATCCTGTTACCGCAACCCTCGGTCCAGTCCGATCTTAGATTGGGAATGAACTTCGTATGCTTAGACTGGGGATGAACTCCGTATGCCTAAGTCAACCCATGAAACGAGCATACGGGCGCTCAGCCAACCGGAGAGGCAGGATGCGTAAGCTGGGGATCGAACGGGTGGTAAGTGGGTTCAAGAACATCTTCATATTTCTGCCATGCCAATGCAATTTTTATGGCTTGTAAATTCATACGATTGTCCCCTAAGCCTTCATGTGAAGTTTCGTGGCAAGACGACCCGTTTTCTATTTTTCACGATTTTTGAAACTTTTTGCGGTTTGGGATTTTTTAAAATTTTTTTGGAAAGAGTTTTGTCCCTAAATTTGGTAGAGATCATTCTTGTATTTTTGTTGGCATGCACAAAAATATTCAGCAAAAAACTTGGAGTGGAAAAGATTTTGTGACCCTTGTAGACACCCAATTTGGTCCAAGCTCGGATCAATTGGGCCTGGTCCAAATGGGTAAGTTCAATTTTATTTTTGTTATTTTTTATTTTTTTATTATTTTATTCTATATTTTATGTATATATTTTCCTTTATATCCTATGTATTTATTATTTATTTATTATTACTATTTATTAATATATATATTATTTTATATTTTATTTATTTTTGTATTTTTATTTATCTAATTATATATCTGTTATTATTATTATTTTTTATTTATCCTATAATATTTTTTTGATTTATCTTTTCTAATTATCTATTATTTTTTTTATTTGATTTTTATTTTGGAAGGTTGAGATTGAAGGCTGAAGAATCCTAATGGGAATGTGGATTCAATCAGAAGAGTCCAGATTGGATTCAAAGATTGAATCCCCGTCCAAAGAGGAATTGGGATTGATCAGAAACTCCTGATCAATCCCTATAAAAGGGACCTCTTGGAACAGAAACACATAGAGAGAAAAAACGTGAGCAAATCTATTGATTTGAGAGATAGAAGAGTATAGAAGGCTAAGAAGTATTCTGGGAGTTAGTAGGAATTTTTTTGAAGATTTTGGGTGATTTTTTTCTGGGAATTTCTAGAAAATTCTAGATTTCGGTTGAATTTTTTGACGAAAGTTAAATTTTTCGACCAAAATTTTGGCCAACTTTGAAGTTTTCGACAAGTGCCCAGTTTTCAGTGACCTTTCCCAGAAACCGACCACCTTCCGGCCAACTTTCGACCAACTTCCGGCCAAAAATCTAGATTCCGGTAAAATTTTTCAAAATCCGACGTACATTCAACTGGAGTTCTTTAGTAGTTTAGAGAGAAACGGGAGAGAAGGGAAAGAAGAGAGAGAGAGGGAAAGAGCTTTTTGTCGAAAAACAGAGGGAAGAGCCTTATATACCCTCCCAAAACGACGTCGTTTTTGCCTTAAGTGACCCAGAGGATCCGCGTGTTTTGCCGAGATCCGACCCAACCCGAGCGTCGACTCGCTTCCTGACCTGCGCGTGTCTGCCCCCTCCGAGTCGAGCCGAGCAGGGCCAAGCTCCAAAGCCGCTTCTTCGAGCCATTTTTTCTTCCTTGAGCCGAGCCAACCCGTACTCCGAGCAGCTCCAGGTTTTTTTTTTTTGAATTTATTTTATTTTATTTATTATTTGTTTTATTTTATTTATTAGATTAGGTTTATTTAGTATCCTTTTTACCTTTATTTTATTTTTTATCTTGGTTTTACTTTTCTTTATTTTATTTTATTTTTTATTTTCACTTTTATTTTGTTTTATTATTTTATTTTCTTTAAATAAAAATCAAAAAAGAATATTTTTGGGGAAAAGTTGAAAGTATCAATTTTCCTTAAAAATAAATTTTCAAAAAAAGGTTTTTGAGGAAAAGTTGAAAGTATCAATTTTCCTTGAAAATAAAAGTTTTCAAAAAATATTTTTGGGGAAAAGTTGAAAGTATCAATTTTCCTTAAAAATAAATTTTCAAAAAAATCAATTTTTAGGGAAAAGTTGAAAGTATCAATTTTTCTTAAAAATAAATTTTCAAAAAAATCAATTTTTGAGGAAAAGTTGAAAGTATCAATTTTTTCTGCACAAAAACAATCATTCTTTCCTTCCTTTTTATTTTGATTTTGATTTTGATTTTTTCTTTAAATAATCCAACGATGGAGCCTCTGCAAGTGAAACAGTAGTCTTTCTTGCATACTCTTGAGGTGAGGGATTTTCTTAATTTTCTGCTAAAAGTATTAGAGTCAATTGAGAATAATTTCCAATAATTAATTACTTGGTAAAATTTTAAGGCTCATTGGATAACATAAATTTCAGTTGGTACCATCTTTTGATGGGCATTGTGAGGGTGCTATAACCTTCCTCACATGTAACCGAACTCCCGAACCCTGTTCTGGTTAGTAGACCTGAACCTATTCTTTTAGGGACCCTTAAACTTAAGTGTTCCCTAAAAGGACAGATTCCATAGGTGGCCAATCGCACCTAGATAAAAAAAGATTGGTGGCGACTCCTAAAAGTCAATGTCTAGTGATAGATCCCCAGATCTAGACGTTCTGATATAGCTTGGTGACTCCACCGGGGACTTTGAGAGTCAGGCCAGCAAATAATTTGTGTTATCCAAAAGCCTAATAAAATTGAACCCTTTTGTATATATGTATTATTATTCATTCATGTTTATTTACTTTATTAATTATGTCATTCATGTGCATGTGCATAACATGAGCTCTATACCCGAGTTTCGTCCCTCTAGGAGGCAGTAAAGTACCTATTGCTTTCGTGAGGTCTAATGCCTCCGCAGTGGCTAGCGAAATACTCCCACTCAAATTGAACCTTTTTCGCTTGTAGCCTGTAATGGGTGAGGATTAGGGTGCCTTACTAGTCTGTGATGGACAAGGATGTAAGGAACAATTTGAGGACCTTTAGAATTTGACCCTAAAACCGCATATGGTGAACCTTAAGAGTGCCTAACCTATAGATAAAGCCATCACTCTTCCCTTTTAGAATTGACCAAAAGCATAGGATTCATTCCTTTTACTTTGTGTGATGTTTAAATTTACTTAGTTATTTGTTCTTTTTTTTTGGGTATACTAACCTTTTTCTTATTCTTTTGCATTGGTTCATACGCATATCATAAAGTTGCATAAAGAACATTTGCTTGAAAAATGGTCTTCAACAAATTTTTTTTCACGGACGCCAATGAACGCTTAGTTTGTTCTTCATCAATATTAGCACCCTGTGGGACACCTAATAAAGTAAGAGCCCAGTCAGAAAAGATTCAACTGAAGATGGGAGATTGCTTGCCAATTGGGTATGACTCTACTCTATCTCAAGAAACATCTATCCTCCTCAAACAGAATAAGTTAGAGGATTTGGTTGATATCTGGAAGAAGATGAGTTTGTCAAGACAAGAGCAGTTTTGTCAGAAACATGGGCATATAGCACACCTTCTAGCAGTGGTTGTTGATGATCAACTAATCAGAACTACAGCACAATTCTGGGATCTTGCATACAAGTGCTTCATCTTTAATGAAGCTGATATGACTCCCACCATCAAAGAATACTTGATTTTGTTGGGTCTACACCTCAAGACTCCTGACAAGATATATGTCAAAAAACATAAGTCAGGATTTCGTAAAAGTCTGGCTCAATTCATGGGGATAGACAAGGAAGTTGTGGATTCTCATACAAAGAAGAAACAAGAACAGGTCTGCCTACCTTGGAAGTTCTTTCATGAGTTTCTGATACAGCATGCCAATGAAGAACGAGGGTTAGACATATTTGCCTTGGCTATATACGGACTAGTAATCTTTCCAAAAGTTTTGGGGTATGTTGAAATAGCAGTGGTTGATTTCTTCGAGAGTGTGATCAATGGTTGTAATCCTTCAATGGTAATATTAGCAGAGACTATCAGATCTTTGAGTTATTGTCATCGGAATGGAGGGCACTTCATAGGATGCATACAGTTATTGTACTTGTGGATGAAACGCCATTTTGAACAAGGAAATGGTGCTTTCTCGAAGCTTTATATTCGTAATCATTTTTCGATCAAAGAATTCTATGAAAGATGGTGGTCAAAGCGGAAGTCTAAACAAGAATGGATAACTTTCTTACAAAAATTGAAAAGTGCCAGGGTGAGATGGTTAGCCCCATGGATGAATCGTGAGCCTATGTTGTATCAATGTGGGGATAGTACAGTGGTTCCACCTCTGGGTTTATGAGGAGTAACAAATTATGCACCACTCTTAGTGAGAAGGCAATTGGGGGGAGAACAGTTTATTCCTATGACATATGGGCTTCATCAGTTAAACTTCTCTTATAGTGAGCCTAAAGCATTTCAAAAGATGAATGAGATGATTAAAGCATGGAAAAATCCCCAAAGAGTGAGTCCTGGACCGTTCACTGAAAAAGTCACCCCAGGGTACTTGGTTTGGAAAACAAAGAGAAGACAAGAAATGGTATTCACTTATGAAATCTCTCAACCACCAACAGAAGAAAAACTTGAAGAGACACCATCAAAGTTAGAGCTGGCAACAAAAGAATTTGAGTTTGAAAAGATCAAGTTAAAGAAAGAAATTCAGGAACTTCAAGAAAAAAAAGCCTAGTGGAAAGGTAGAGCCGAAAGTTATGAAGTTAAAGTTCACAAGATTGCTAGAGAACGTGATACAGCTACTGAAGATCTAGCAAAGTTACACCAGGAGCATAAGAGGCTATGTGTGACAGAAAGGGCCAAAGAAATAACAATTGTCGAGCTGACTGAGGAAAATACAAGATTAAAACAAGAGTATGCCGAATTGGAAGAAGAAAGTACCGAAGTACAGGCAAAAATTAACATGCTAAATAGTTATTTGAGCAGGTTAAGTCAAAAGTTAGATGAACAAGGAGACCATATCACTGCATTGGTTAGAGAACATAGAGAATTATCATACCAAGTCTGGTGTGGTAAAAGAGAGAACCTAGAAAGGTAGAAATACATTGAGCACTTAACAACCCAAATTCATAAAGGGGTGTGTAAGGCAAGAGAGATAGTGGAAGAGGCAGAGGCATTAAGACAAGTGGTGGCCCTAGTAGGAGAACATGGACAGCATCTCTTGAACTTCATAGAAGAAGCCAAGGCCGAGTATGAACAAATCAAACAATTTTATGGTTATAATTCTAGGATGATAAACTCAATGTAGATCAAAGTTTTTTTGGAATAAATGAAATTTTTTAGTTGAATACCATTTTAAGGCAAATGTTCTTTGCATACATGTATTTTTCATTCATTGCATTCTCATTCATTACACTTAACAAAGCAACCATGTGATGATCATGTAAATTTACTAATTCTGAGATATGGTACTCAAGGTCCCAGGATAGCTCCATCTAGTGAAAATCCTGCCTATCGATACAACACAAGATCTAGAGCAAGGCAAATGGAGGAAAAAGGTTCCCATAGATTTGAAAACATAGAAAAAGCACAAGAGAAGATTGAAAGTGAGCTAAGCAAGATTCTGGAGGCTCTTAATAATATGAATAAAAGAAAAGGAGTTGAGAAAATACAAGCCACCAAGTTCCCCCATTACAAGAAGTGGCTGACCCTTTGTACCCTCCAGGTTTTGGCCCACCTCAGGCCCAGTCTGCCCAAGAGGTCCCGCCACAACACTTCGCATATCCAACATATCCTGGAATGCCATCAACTTTCAACCCAGGGCAGTATAATAGTTATATAAATCCTGTCTTCACTGAAAAGGCAACAGAACCAATTCTTGATCTAGATGATTTAAAAGAGAAGGAGAAGGAAAAAATGAGAGTGGAAGTTCAGGAAAGTTCCAAGATTAGCATGCTAGAGTAAAGACTAAGGGCTGTGGAAGGATTCAGCTTTTATGGGTCGATTAATGCTACTGGGCTCTACTTAGTTCCTGATGTGGTTATCCCCCATAAGTTTAAAGCACCGAAATTTAAAAAATATGACGGTACAAAGTGCCCCAAAACCCACATCACCATGTATTGTAGGAAGATGGCAGCTCATGTGCATGATGAAAAATTATTGATGCATGTTTTCCAGGACAGTCTTACTGGCTCTGTGGCTAGATGGTATGTTCAGTTGGACAGGACTCGCATTCGCTCTTGGAGCGATATGACACATGACTTTATCAGTCAATATCGACATATCATCGATTTGGCCCCTGATCGTTTGTCTTTATAGAATCTGGGAAAAAAGGCAAACGAGTCTTTTAAAGAGTATGCCCAGAGATGGAGGGATGTTGCTTCTCAGGTACAACCTCCTCTGACTGAGAAAGAAACTACAGTGCTATTTCTTAGCACTTTAAAACCTCCCTATTATGAAAAGATGATAGGGAATGCAACGAAAAATTTTGCTGATATGGTAATCTCAGGAGAAATCATTGAGAGTGCCATCAAAAATGGCAAGCTAGAAGGAAATGAAGCATCTAGCAAAAGAGTCCTAAAGAAAAAAGAAACTGAAGCTCAAGCTGTGAGCTTTGATAGACAGCAACTTAGAGGTTATTCACCTTACCCACCACCAGAATATCTGCCATATCACCCCGCTGTAAATAACACTTCCTTTCACCCATACCAACCATTTACACAACCACCATACCCCCAAACATATCAAGCCCCTCATAGACCCCAAAATACCATGTACAGTCGTAACATTCAAAGACCCCATAATCACCCAACTAACCCTATTGGTGGCTCGCGGGAGCAACGAACTACTTGTGAGAAACCTATTTTTGACCCAATTGTAATTACCTATTTGGAATTATATAAGGAGCTCTACAATAATCATTTGATTGCTCCAAGTAAATTGGAACCCTTCAAGCCACCTTACCCCAAGTGTTATGATCCCACCGTCCACTGTGACTACCATTATGGGATTGCTGGTCACTCTACCAAAAATTGCACTACCCTGAAACATAAAGTGCAACGGTTGATCAAGGATGGGATGATTTGCTTTGATACTGAAGGGATGACTGCGTCGAATGTTAGTGGCAATCCTTTACCAAATCATAATGTGAATGCTATAGGTGAAGAACATGAGTGCCATATGAAGAAGGAAGTGGCAAATATTAAGACACCTCTTAGCCAACTATTTGATATTTTACGAAGAGCAGACATGAAACAACTAGTAAGTCCACACATCTATCATGGAGCATATATAGCTGGCACCAGTTGTAAGTATCATAGTGGGGTAATGGGCCATTCCATTAAGACCTGTGAGCAGTTTCACCAAGAGGTGCAAAAACTCTTAGATTCACATCAAATGGAGATTTATGAAGAAAGAAAAGACTTGAAGAATGCTAAAGTGTACATGACTGATAGGCCTGTAAAGTTGTTTCCAAAACTAGTGACAATTCAGTGTGGGAACAAACCAAAGTCAGTCATAGATAAACTCCTCTCCAGGCTGGTAACTTTTAAAGTCTCGATTCCTTTTCCATACAAAGATGATAAAGCTGTACCCTGGAAATATGGCTGTGACACTGTAGTTTAGGGGCAGAAAGAAGAGGTCTCCAAAGTTAATGCTTCCAATATAACTGGTGTAGGAGGCATTACTGGAAGTGGGAGATGTTACACTCCAGAAATGTTAGAGAAAGCTAGAAGGGAGAAAGCTAAAGAAGGAGAAAGATGAAATAATCCTGAGATAGAACTTGAAGAAGATCAACCAAAGCCAGTATCAGAAAGAGAGGCTTGTGAATTTTTGAAGCTGGTAAAACATAGTGAGTATTCTATTGTGAAACAGTTGAATAAAATGCCAGCTCGAATCTCATTATTATCAATGTTGCTGAACTCAGAGGCACACCGAAACGCCCTACTGAAAGTGTTGAATCAGGCATACGTGGCACATAATGTATCTGTTGAATATGTGAACCACTTGGCTGGAAATTTAGTCATGCCAAATCACATTTCATTCAGCTATGATGAGATTCCTTTGGAGGGAAAAAGAAATGCCAAGGCTCTACATATCACAGTCAAGTGCAAGAGCCATATTATAGCTAAGGTCCTTATCGATAATGGCTCTGCTATCAACATCATGCCTATGTCAACTTTGGCAAGGCTACCCATTGATTATTCTCATATGAGGGATAGTCAGATGATTGTGAGAGCCTTTGATGGGACCAAAAAAGAAGTCTTGGGGGATATTGAAATGCCTTTACAAATTGGGCCTTGCACCTTCAATATAAAATTTCAAGTGATGGATATCTCTCCATCCTACAGCTGTCTGTTAGGAAGACCATGGATTCACATGGCAGGAGCTGTGCCTTCTACTTTGCACCAGAAGATCAAGTTCAATGTAGAAGGTCAATTGGTAGTGGTAGTTGGGGAGGAAGACATGCTAGTGACCTAACCATTGAACACTCCATACGTAGAAGCTACCGAAGAAGCATTGGAATGCTCCTATCGATCTTTTGAATTGGTCAATTCTATAGGGGAAGGATTTTAAAGTCAACTTTTTTCAAAGATAGTGGTGAGCCAAGTCATCAACAAGGGCTGGTATCCAGGACTTGGGCTAGGCAAAAACTTACATGGAATTAAAGAACCTCCAACAATAATAAACAATAACGACAGGGTGGGCCTAGGCTATGAGATGGCAGAGTGGGAAGTCAAAAGAAGGCCATCAAGAAAGACAGCAAGATTGATGTTTATCCCACACTTGTATGAAACCTTCAGACCTGGAAGATTCATGTACCCAGATGCAAGCAAAAGTGTGGAAGATGATTTTGCCCAGTTAGCCATTAATGTTGTTGAAGATTAAGTGAGGGTTAATCAAGAGGAGTGGGTTTGCCTTTGTCTACCAGATTTTGAGCTCAATAATTGGAGTGCCATCGAGATGCCTTTGACTTTTGATTTTGATACAATGTAATTGTAACATCCCAACAGCTATTGCCTAAGGCATTGGGGTGATCTTTTTTGTTCGGGCCATTCATCATTTATTATTTTTAATAAAAATTAAGAAGTATGCATTTTCATTCATTTCTTCTTGTGTCTTCATTATTTTCATCTCTCCAAGCACATCTTGCCAACATATCCTATTTCATTCAATTGCAGGTCTTTAAATGAACATGAAGATAATCATGATAGCAATCAAGAGGTTAGCTTTGAGAATTCAATTAACACTGATGAACTTGACAATGAAGAAAATTCTGAAGAATATGTTATGCCTCCGGACCTAATGAGGATGATTGAATAAGAGAATAAGCCAATTGAGCCTCATCAGAAGGTAGTGGACTTAGTGAATCTGGGAGATGAAGAAAATAAAAAAGAGGTTAGAATGGGCACTTCACTTTCATCTAGAGATAGGCAACGATTGGCAGACCTACTTCAAGAATTTATAGATATATTTGCTTGGTCTTATCAGGATATACCAGGGCTGAGCACGGAAATAGTGGAGCACAGGTTACCTTTAAAGCCAGAATGTAAGCCAGTTTAGTAGAAACTGAGACGGATGAAGCCCAAAATTCTACTAAAGATTAAAGAGGAGGTGAAGAAACAATTTGATGCAGGTTTTCTACAAGTGGCTAAGTATCCAGAATAGGTAGCCAATATAGTCCCAGTTCTTAAAAAAGATGGAAAAGTATGAATGTGTGTAGACTATCGGGACTTGAATAAGGCTAGTTCAAAGGATAACTTTCCTTTGCCTCATATTAACAAACTGGTAGATATCATGGCTAAGCATTCGATTTTCTCCTTTATGGATGGTTTTTCGGGGTATAATTAGATAAAAATGGCTGCGGAGGATATGGAAAAGACTACTTTTGTGACCATGTAGGGAACCTTCTGCTATAAAGTCATGCCTTTTGGGCTAAAGAATGCTGGGGCAACATATCAAAGAGCCATGGTAACACTATTCCATGACATGATGCACAAAGAGATTAAGGTGTATGTAGACGATATGATTGCAAAGTCTTGTGAGGATGAAGATCATGTTACTAGCCTCAGAAAGTTATTTGAAAGATTGAGAAAATTTCAGCTCAAATTAAACCCAGCCAAGTGCACCTTTGGGGTAAAGTCAGGGAAGTTGCTAGGCTTTGTGGTCAGTGAAAGAGGAATTGAAGTCGATCTCGATAAGATATGGGCCATCCAAAATTTGTCACCTTCCAACACACCAAAAGAAGTTCGAGGTTTTTTGGGGAGATTGAACTACATTTCTCGGTTCATCTCTCAGCTTACTTACAAATGTGATCCCATATTTAAGCTTCTCCGTAAGAATAATCCTGGGAAATGGAATGAAGAATGTCAAGAGGCGTTTGATTAAATTAAGCAATATTTATCGAACCCTCCAGTATTGGTGCCACCTATTCCAGGGAAACCTTTAATCTTATACTTAACCGTATGTGAAAATTCAATGGGATGTGTGTTGGGACAGCAAGACGAGGCCAACTGAAAGGAGAGAGCTATTTACTATCTGAGTAAAAAGTTCACTGAATATGAATCCAAGTATTCTTCATTGGAGAAAATGTGTTGTGCATTAGCGTGGACTGCCAAAAGACTCGGATAGTATATGCTCTATCATACTACATGGCTCATAGCGAAACTGGATCCAATTAAGTATATCTTCGAGAAACCTTCTTTATCTGGGAGAATCGCTAGATGGCAAGTAATGCTCTCGAAATACAATATTATATACGTGAGCCAAAAAGCAATAAAAGGAGGCACTATAGCAAAATTTCTTACAGATCGTGCTACTGAAGACTATGAGCCGATGAAGCTGGAATTCCTTGACGAAGACTTAATGACTATTTCCCAACCGGAAGAAGGGGAACATGTAGAAAAATTTTGGAGAATGTACTTTGATGGAGCTGCTAATGCCTTGGGGCATGAAATTGGGGCAATTCTGATTTCTCCAAAAGAACAATACTGTCCTATAACAGCGAGGTTAAATTTTAATTGCACAAACAACATCGCTGAATATGAGCATGTGTCCTGGGCTTGCAAGCTGCTATAGATAGAAGAGTGAAAGTACTGAAAGTGTTTGGAGACTCAGCTCTAGTCATATATCCATTGAAAGAAGAATGGGAGATGAGAGATTCAAAACTCATTCCGTATCATAAGTATATTCTAGAGTTAATGAAACAATTTGAAGATATCCAGTTTGATCACTTACCTCGAGAAGAGAATTTGATTGCTGATGCATTGGCTACTTTGGCTACAATGATTCGAGTTAATGATAATACCGACATTCAGCCCATCAAGTTAGATGTTAAGGATATACCAACTTATTGTTCTAATGTAGAGGGAGAAGAAGATGGAAAGCCTTGGTATTATGACATCTTACAGTATGTCAATGATCAGTAGTATCCAGTTCAAGCAACAAAAAATGATAAAAAGGTCATTCAAAGATTGGCTATGAGCTTTTTCTTAGATGGGGATGTCCTGTACAAAAGAAGCAAGGATCAAGTATTATTGAGGTGCTTAAATGAGACTGAAGCGAAGAAAATCATTAAAAAGGTGCATGATGGAATATGTGGGTTACATACTAGTGGACATGTGATGGCAAGACAGATCATGAGAGCGGGATATTACTGGTTGACGATGGAGAATGATTGCATTGACTATGCTCGTAAATGCCATAAATGCTGGATATATGCTGATAAGATCCATGCTCCACCATCTGCTTTACATGTTATGGCACCACCATGGCCATTTTCAATGTGGGGCATGGATGTCATTGGCCCAATCACCCCAAAGGCCTCTAACCGGCACAGATTCATTTTTGTGATGATAGATTATTTCACAAAATGGGTAGAAGCAGCATCATATGCAAATGTGACACGCTCCGTGGTTTGTAAGTTCATAAAAAAAGAGATCATCTGTAGATATGGACTTTCGGAGAGAATTATTTCAGATAATGCTAAGAATCTAAATAGTAAGATGATGCAAGATATATGTGCTCAATACAAGATCAAGCATCATAACTCGGTACCATACCATCTGAAAATGAATGGGAAAGTTGAGGCAGCCAATAAGAACATAAAAAGGATTTTAGAGAAGATGATCGAGACTTACAAAGATTGGCATAAGAAGTTGCCATTTGCATTGCATGCATATCAAACATCAGTTCATACCTCTACTGGGGCAACCCCATTTTCTTTTGTTTATGGGATGGAAGCTGTATTACCAGTGGAAGTAGAGTTCCCCTCTTTGAGAGTTTTAAAAAAAATTGAGTTGGAAGAAGCTGAATGGATCTGAGAATGTTATGAGCAGTTAAATTTCATAGAAGAAAAGAGATTGATTGCATTGTGCCACGGTCAGCTATATCAAAGGAGAATGATGAGGGCTCATGATAAGAAGACTCGGCCCCATTGCTTTCGAGAAGGAGAGTTGGTTTTGAAAAGAATTCTCTCAATCCAGCATGATAGTAGAGGAAAATGGACTCCAAATTGGGAAGGGCCGTATGTGGTGAAACGAGCTTTTTCTGGTGGAGCGCTAATACTGACTGAGATGGATGGAAATGATTTACCCCATCCTATAAATTCTGATGCTGTGAAGAAATACTATGCTTGAAAAAAATGAAAAAATGAAAAAATGATGAAATAAAAAAAGAGAAAAAATGAAAAAGTGAAAAAATAAAAAAAATAAAAAAATGAAAAAAGAAAAAGTGAAAAAGGAGGACTCAAGGCAAAAACCCTAAAAAGGCGATTTGAGTCATAGGGGGTTTGTTTAAGTTGAAAACCTAAAAAGGCAGCTTAGATAAGGAGAATACAGCATTGAATTTAAAAGTCCGCTGATATGGAGGCTAGCAAATTCGAAAGAGTTCCAAGTTGTTAAATACATCAAAGGATTGAGTTTTCAGAAAAAAACATTGAGATGTGTTATCATGATTATCTGATTGTTCATTTTGGGCTTTGTCCCCATACCTATCCTTGTAATTCTTTCTTGGCCAAAGTTTGCCAACATTTTGCTAATAAAAAAAACATTTTATTTCATTCTTTGTGCCTTTTTCTGATGACTGTTTCCCAACCATTCATATTCCTTTCTTCTTAGTACCCCACCATGGAAGAAATGTGCAAATGCATTCTTACTTTTTGAGTTTGAAATAATGATTGATGAATGAATAACAATGTAAAAAGATTTTTTACATTACCTTGAATAAATCAAGAGTGATAAAAGCAGAATCGAGATGTTCAGTTCCTGATTAGGACATTGAATCTGGGAAGAGATTTTTTTACAGGAAGATTATGAGTGGAAGAAACAATTAAGAGCTACACTGGTTCAATCTTCGAAGAGCAGTGTAATTGGATCTCTGAAGAATCAAAAGGCTTGATGCCTAAGAGAAAGCTTGAGAAACTTGAGTACCATACATTGAACAGGAATTAATTGGCCAACATTTGCATAGCATGCATTGAAATTCATATGCATTTGCATAGCATACACTACTTTCAGGAAAGTATAGTGTATAGATTCAAGAAGCAGGGGTGTTCCAACATCCCACATAGAGAAGACATATATCAAGATATTTTGCAAAATTGAAAAAGGAAAAGCTTGTCAGGTAAGTTCCTAATCCTTGAAATAGGATGTCTTTTGGTATCAAGGTTGATTTATAAGACCTTTGGGCGTAATCTCCTGAAATTCCTTCAAACACAACTCTCAACTCTTTTGGACATGATTGTCAAGGAGCAATTTACTTTTCAAAAGTCATGGTGCCTCTGTTTAGAGGAGCAATTTACTTTTCAAAGTCATAGTGCCTCTGTTTAGAGGAGCAATTTACTTTTCAAAAGTCGTGGTGCCTCTGTTTAGAGAAGCAATTTACTTTCAAAGTCGTGGTGCCTCTGTTTAGAGGAGCAATTTACTTTCAAAGTCATGGTGCCTCTGTTCTGTTTAGAGGAACAATTTACTTTTCAAAAGTCATGGTGCCTCTATTTAGAGGAGCAATTTATTTTTTCAAAGTCGTTGAGCCTCTGTTTAGAGGAGCTTTGGTTAAAAAAAAAAACAAAAACAAAAACAAAAGCAAACAAAAAAAAAACAAAAAATATAAAAAAATCAAAAAATGAAAATGTTGAGTTGAATTTTGATTGGGTGTCTACGTCTTTGCGCAATTTCTGTTTTACAGAACATGTGCAAAGAGGGGCAGCTGTACACACCCAATTTGGTCCAGGCCCGGATCAATTAGGCCTAGTCCAAATGGGTAAGTCCAATTTTATTTTTGTTATTTTTTATTTTTTTTATTATTTTATTCTATATTTTATGTATATATTTTCCTTTATATCCTATGTATTTATTATTTATTTATTATTACTATTTATTAATATATATTTTTTATTTTTTATTTTCTTTATTTTTGTATTTTTATTTATCTAATTATATATCTGTTATTATTATTATTTTTTATTTATCCTATAATATTTTTTTGATTTATCTTTTCTAATTATCTATTTTTTTATTTGATTTTTATTTTGGAAGGTTGAGATTGAAGGCTGAAGAATCCTACTGGGAATAGGGATTGAATCAGAAGAGTCCAGATTGGATTCAAAGATTGAATCCTTGTCTAAATAAGAATTGGGATTGATCAGAAACTCTTGATCAATCCCTATAAAAGGGACCTCTTGGAACAGAAACACAAAGAGAGAAAAAATGTGAGCAAAGCTACTGATTTGAGAGATAGAAGAGTATAAAAGGCTAAGAAGTATTCTGGGAGTTAGTAGGAATTTTTTTGAAGATTTTGGGTGATTTTTTCTGGGAATTTTTGGAAAATTCCAGATTTCGGTTGAATTTTTCGACGAAAGTTGAATTTTTCGATGAAAATTCTGACCAACTTTGAAGTTTCCGGTGAGCTGCCCAGTTTTCGGTGACATTTCCCAGAAACCGACCACCTTCGGCCAACTTCCGGCCAAAAATCTAGATTCTGACGAAATTTTCCAGAATCTGACGTACATTCAACCGGAGTTCTTCAGCAGTTTAGAGAGAAGCAAGAGAGAAGGGAAAGAAGAGAGAGAGAGGGAAGGAGCTTTCTGTCGAAAAACAGAGGAAAGAGCCTTATATACCCTACCAAAATGACTTCGCTTTTACCTTAAGTGACCTAGAGGATCCGCGTGTTTTGCCGAGATCCGACCCGACCCGAGCGTCGACCCGTTTCTTGACCCGTGCATGCCCTTTCGAGCCGAGCCGTACTCCGAGCCGCTCCAGGTTTTTTTTTTAATTTTTTATTTATTATTTGTTTTTTTTATTTATTAGATTAGGTTTATTTAGTATCCTTTTTACCTTTATTTTATTTTTTATCTTGGTTTTACTTTTCTTTTTTTTATTTTATTTTTTTATTTTCACTTTTATTTTGTTTTATTATTTTATTTTCTTTAAATAAAAATCAAAAAAGAATATTTTGGGGAAAAGTTGAAAGTATCAATTTTCCTTGAAAATAAAAGTTTTCAAAAAATATTTTTGGGGAAAAGTTGAAAGTATCAATTTTCCTTAAAAATAAATTTTCAAAAAAATCAATTTTTGGGGAAAAGTTGAAAGTATCAATTTTCCTTAAAAATAAATTTTCAAAAAAATCAATTTTTGGGGAAAATTTGAAAGTATCAATTTTCCTTAAAAATAAATTTTCAAAAAAATCAATTTTTGAGGAAAAGTTGAAAGTATCAATTTTTCTTGCATAAAAACAATCATTCTTTCCTTCCTTTTTATTTTGATTTTGATTTTGATTTTGATTTTTTCTTTAAATAATCCGACGATGGAGTCTCTGCAAGTGAAACAATAGTCTTTCTTGCATACTCTTGAGGTGAGGGAATTTTCTCAATTTTTTGCTAAAAGTATTAGAGTCAATTGAGAATAATTTCTAATAATTAATTACTTGGTAAAATTTTAAGGCTCATTGGATAACACAAATTTCAGCTGGTACCATCTTTTGATTGGTGTTGTGAGGGTGCTATAACCTTCCTCACACGTAATCAAACTCTCGAACCCTGTTCTGGTTAGTAGACCTGAACCTATTTTTTTAGGGACCCTTAAACTTAGGAGTTCCCTAAAAGGACAGATTACATAGGTGGCCAATCGCACCTAGATAAAAAAAGATTGGTGGCGACTCCTAAAAGTCAATGTGTAGCGATAGATCCCCGGATCTAGATGTTCTGATACAACCCTTTGAAAAAAGTGTCCCCATTTCAGACACTTTAATAGCTACTGGCAGCAAACCTATAAAATCTCAAATGCTCTTTAAGGGGGTGTGAGTTCTCGAGGTTTGATGAGGGATAGGGGGCCAATATAAGGGCCAAGTACCAGCACCCATCGCACATCATGTGTGCACACCCCCCGACCCCCCCAATTGCCGGAACCCCCAATGCCACCGGCTATGCTCTCCAGCGATGCTCTGGTGATGGTGCCTCGGGTGAAAAAAATACGGCACCAGTACATGCCCTAGCCCAGCATGTGCACCGTGGCTCAAAATCTTAGACTGGGAATGAACTCTATATGCTTAGACATGGAATGAACTCCGTATGCCGAAGCCAACCCACGAAATGAGAGTGCGGGCGCTCAGCCGATTGGAGAGGCAAAATGTGTAAGCCGGGGATCGGCCTGATCCCCCCTGTGTGCTGTCGATCCTGCTGCCTCAACCCTTGGTCCGATCCGATCTTAGACTGGGAATGAACTCTGTATGCATAAGTCAACCCATGAAATGAGCGTGCGGGCACTCAGCCGATCGAAGAGGCAGAATGCACAAGATGGGGATCGACCCGATCCCCCCTACGGGCTATCAATCTTGCTGCCGCAACCCTCGGTCCGGTCTGATCTCATACTAGGAATGAATGCCGTATGCCTAAGTCAACTCACGAAACAAGCATGTGGGCGTTGAACCGGCTGGAGAGGCATAATGCGCAAGCCGGGGATCGTCCTGATCCCCCTCTGCGTGCTATCGGTCCCGCTGCCACAACCCTCGGTCCGGCTGGGGCTTAGACATGGAATGAACTCCCTATGCCTAAGCCCACCCACAAAACGGGCATGCGGGCACTCAGCCGATCGAAGAGGTAGAATGCACAAGCCGGAGATCGGCCCAGTCCCCTTTGCGTGCTGCCGAGCTTACTGTCGCAACCCTTGGTCCAGTCTGATCTTAGACTGGGAATGAACTCCGTATGCTTAGACTGGGAATGAACTCCGTATGCTTAGACTGGGGATGAACTCCGTATTCCTAAGTCAACCCACGAAACGAATGTGCAGGCGTTCAGCCGACCAGAGAGGTAGGATACGCAAGCCGGGGACCGAACCAGTGGTAGGTGGGTTCAAGCACATCTTCATATTTTTGCCGTGCAATTGCCATTTTTATGGCTTGTAAATTCCCAGTCCGATCTTAGACTGGGAATGAACTCCATATGCTTAGACATGGAATGAACCCTATATGCCTAAGCCAACCCACGAAAGGAGCGTGCGGGCGCTCAGCCGATCGGAGAGGTAGAAAGCGCAAGCCGGGGATCGACCCGGTCCCCCCCCGCATGCTGTCGATCTTGCTGTCGCAACCCTTGGTCCGATCTGATCTTAGACTGGGAATGAACTCCGTATGCCTAAGTTAACCCACAAAATGAGCGTGCGGGCACTAAGCCGGCCGAAAAGGCATAATGCGCAAGCTAGGGATTGGCCCAATCCCCCTCTGCGTGCTGTCGGTCCCGCTGCCACAACCCTCGGTCCAGCTGGGGCTTAGAAATGGAATGAACTCCCTATGCCTAAGCCAACCCATGAAACGGGCGTGCGGGCACTCAGCTGATCGGAGAGGCAGAATGCGCAAGTCAAGATTCAGCCCGATCCCCCCTGCGTGCTGCAGATCCTGCTGCCACAACCCTCGATTCGGTTCAATCTTAGATTGGGAACGAACTTCGTATGCTTAGACTAAGAATGAACTCCGTATGCATAAGTCAACCCACAAAACGAGCATGCGGGTGCTGAGCCGGCCGAAGAGGCATAATGCACAAGCCAGGGATCGACCCGATCCCCCCCTACGTGCTACCGGTCCCGCTGCCATAACCCTCGTTCCGGATTGGGCTTAGACATGGAATGAACTCCCTATGCCTAAGCCAACCAACGAAACGAGCGTGCGGGCACCCAGTCGGTCGGAGAGGCAAAATGCGCAAGCTGGGGATTGGCCTGGTCCCCCTGCGTGCTACCAATCTTACTGTCGCAACCCTCGGTCCGGTCTGATCTTAGACTGGGAATGAACTCCGTATGCTTAGACTAAGGATGAACTCTGTATGACTAAGTCAACCCATGAAATGAGCGTGCGGGCACTCAGCCGATCGGAGAGGCCGATCGAAGAGGCATAATGCGCAACCCTCGATCCGACTGGGGCTTAGACATGGAATGAACTCCGTATGCTGAAGCCAACCAATGAAATGAACATGCAGGTGCTCAGCCGGCTGGAGAGGCAGAATGCGCAAGCCGGGGATCAGCCCGATCCCCCCTTGCGTGCTATCTATCCTACTGCTGGTCCTGCTGCCGCAACCCTCGGTCCGGTCCAATCTTAGGCTGGGAATGAACTCCGTATGCTTAGACATGGAATGAACTCTGTATGCCTAAGCCAACCCACGAAATGAGCGTGCGGGTGCTCAGCTGGTCGAAGAGGCAGAATGCGTAAGCCAGGGACCAGTCCGGTCCCCCTGCGTGCTGTTGATCCTGCTGCCGCAACCCTCGGTCTGGTCCGATCTTAGACAAGGAATGAACTCCGTATGCCTAAGTCAACCCACGAAATGAGCGTGCGGGCACTGAGCTAGGGATCGGCCTGGTCCCCCTCTGCGTGCTACCGGTCCCGCTGCCACAACCCTCGATTGGGCTGGGGCTTAGACATGGAATGAACTCACTATGCCTAAGCAAACCCACGAAACAGGCGTGCGGGTGCTCAACTGGCCGGAGAGGCAGAATGTGCAAGCTGGGGATTGGCCCGGTCCCCCCTGCGTCCTGTCGATCCTGCTATCGCAACCCTCGGTCTGGTCCGATCTTAGACTATGAATGAACTCCGTATGCTTGGACTGGGGATGAACTCCGTATGCCTAAGTCAACCCACGAAACGAGCATACGGGCACTCAGTCGGCCTCTCCATAATGTGCAAGCTGGGGATCAGCCTGGTCCCCCTCTACATGCTGTCGATCCTGCTGTCGGTCCTGCTGCCACAACCCTCGGTCTAGCTGGGGCTCAGTCCAACCAATGAAACGAGTGTACGGGCACTCAGCCGGCTGGAGAGGCAGAATGTACAAGTCAGGGATTCGTCTGGTCTCCCCCTGCGTGTTGCCGATCCTGCTACTAGTTCTACTGTCGCAACCCTCGATCTGATTCGATCTTAGACTAGGAATGAACTCCGTATCCTTAGACATGGAATGAACTCCGTATGGCTAAGCCAACCGACGAAACGAGCGTGCGGGCGCTCAGCCGGCCGGGGAGGTAGAATGCACAAGTCGGGGATCGACCTGGTCCCCCCCTGCGTGCTGTCGATCCTGCTGCCGCAACCCTTGGTCCAATCCAATCTTAGACTGGGAATGAACTCCGTATGCCTAAGTCAACCCATTAAATGAGCGTACGGGCGCTGAGCCGATCGGAGAGACATAATGCGCAAGTCAGGGATCGGTCCGATCCCCCTTTGCGTCCTGTCGATCCCGCTACCACAACCCTCGGCCCAACTATGGCTTAGACATCAAATGAACTCCCTATGCCTTAGCCAACCCACGAAACTGGCGTGCGGGCACTCAGCCGACTGGAGAGGCAGAATGCGCAAACCGGGGATTGGCTTGGTCCCCCTTGCGTGCTACCGATCCTACTACCGTAACCCTCGGTCCGATCTGATCTTAGACTGGGAATGAACTCTGCATGCTTAGACTGGGGATGAACTCTGTATGTCTAAGTCCACCCATGAAATGAGCGTGCGGACGCTCGGCTGACCAGAGAGGCAGGGCGCACAAGCCATGGATCGAACGGGTGGTAGGTGGGTTCAAGCATATCTTCATATTTCTGCCATGCCAATGCCATTTTTATGGCTTGTAAATTCATACAATGGTCCCCTAAGCCTTCATGTCAAGTTTCGTGGCAAGACGACCCGTTTTTTATTTTTCATGATTTTTGAAACTTTTTACGGTTTGGGATTTTTTAAAATTTTTTTAGAAAGAGTTTTGTCCCCAAATTTGGTAGAGGTGATCCCTATATTTTTTTTTGCATGCACCAAAAACTTTAGCCAAAAACTCGAGGTGGAGAAGATTTTGTGACCGTTTGAAAAAAGTGTCCCCATTTCAGACACTTTAATGGCTACTGGCAGCAAACCTATAAAATCTCAAATGCTCTTTAAGGGGGTGCGAGTTCTTGAGGTTTGATGAGGGATAGGGGGCCAATATAAGGGCCATGTACCAGCACATCACACATCATGTGCGCACATCCCCCCGGCCCCCTATCGTCAGAACCCCCAATGCCGTCGGTTAGGCTATCCGGCAATGCTCCGGCGATGCTCCAACGATGCTCCAGCGATGGTGCCCCGAGTGAAAAAAATGCAGCACCAACACATGCCCGAGCCCAGCATGTGCATTATGGCTCAAACTCTTAGACTGGGAATGAACTCTGTATGCTTAAACATGGAATGAACTCCGTACGCCTAAGCCAACCCGCGAAACGAGCGTGTGGGTGCTCAGTCGGCCAGAGAGGCAGAATGCACAAGCCGAGGATCGACCCAGTCCCCCTCTGCATGCTGTCGGTCTCGCTACCACAACCCTCGGTCTGGCTGGGGATTAGACATAGAATGAACTCCCTATGCCTAAGCCAACCTACGAAACGGACGTGTGGACGCTCAGCCGATCAGAGAGGAACAATGCGTAAGTCGGGGATCGACCCGGTCCCCCTTATGTACTGCCGATCCTGCTACCACAACCGTCGGTCTGATCTGATCTTAGATCGGGAATGAACTCCGTATGCTTAGATTGGGGATGAATTTCCAATGCCACCGGTTAGGCTCTCCGATGATGCTCCGGTGATGGCACCTCGGGCAAAAAAAATACGGCACCAGCACATGCCTGAGCCTAGCATGTACACCATGGCTCAAACTCTTAGACTGGGAATGAACTCTATATGCTTAGACATGGAATGAACTCCGTATGCCTAAGCCAACCCATAAAATGAGTGTACGGGTGCTCAGTCAGCCAGAGAGGCAGAATGCGTAAGCCGGGGATCGACCCGATCCCCCACTGCGTGCTGTCGATCCTACTGCTGGTCCTATTGCCGCAACCCTCGGTTTGGTCCAATCTTAGATTGGGAATGAACTCCATATGCTTAGACATGGAATGAACTCTATATGCCTAAGCCAACCCACGAAATGAGCGTGAGGGTGCTCAGTCGATCGGAGAGGCAGAATGCGCAAGCCAGGGACCGACTCTATCCCCCACTGCGTGCTATCGATCCTGCTGCCACAACCCTCGATCCGGTCTGATCTTAGACTGGAAAAGAACTCCGTATGCCTAAGTCGACCCATGAAACGAGCGTTCGGGTGCTGAGCCGATCGAAAAGGCATAATGCGCAAGCCGGGGATCGACCCTGTCCCCATCTGTGTGCTGCTAGTCCCATTGCCACAACCCTCGGTCTGGCTGGGGCTTAGACATGGAATGAACTCCCTATGCCTAAGCCAACCCATGAAATGGGTGTGCGGGAGCTTAACCGGCCGGAGAGGCAGAAAGCGCAAGTGGAGGATCGACCCGATCCCCCCTGCGTCATGTCGATCCTGCTACCGCAACGCTTGGTCCGGTCCGATCTTAGACTAGGAATGAACTCCGTATGCTTAGACTGGGGATGAACTACCTATGCCTAAGTCAACTCACGAAAAGAGCGTACGGGTGCTCAGCCGGTTGAAGAGGCCTAATGCGTAAACCGGGGATCAGCCTGGGCCCCCTCTACGTGCTGTCGATCTCGCTGTCGGTCCTGCTGCCACAACCCTCGATCTGACTGGGGCTAAGACACAGAATGAACTCCGTCTGCCTAAGCCAACCAACGAAACAAGTGTGCGGGAGCTCAGCTGGCCGAAGAGGCAGAATGTGCAAGCCAGGGATCGGCCCGATCTCCCCCTGCATGCTACCGATCCTGCTGCTGGTCCTACTGTCGCAACCCTCGATCCGGTTCGATCTTAGACTGGGAATGAACTCCGTATCCTTAGACATGGAATGAACTCTGTATGGCTAAGCCAATCCATGAAACGAGCGTGCGGGCGCTCAGCCGACCGGAGAGGTAGAATGCACAAGCCGAGGACTGGCTCGATCCACCCCTGCGTGCTGTCGATCCTGCTACCACAACCCTCAGTCCAGTCCGATCTTAGACTAGGATTGAACTCCGTATGCCTAAGTCAACCCATGAAATGAGTGTGTGGGCACTGAGCCGACCGGAGAGGCATAATGCGCAAGCTGGGGATTGGCCCGGTCCCCCTCTGTGTCCTGCCGATCCCGCTACCACAACCCTCGGTCTGGCTAGGGCTTAGACATGGAATGAACTCCCTATGCCTTAGTCAACCCATGAAACGGGCGTGCGGGCTCTCAGCCGGCTGGAAAGGCAGAATACGTAAACCAGGGATCGGCCTGATCCCCCTGCGTGCTACCGATCCTGCTGCTGCAACCCTCGGTCCAGTCTGATCTTAGACTGGGAATGAACTCTGCATGCTTAGATTGGGGATGAACTCCGTATGCCTAAGTCAACCCACGAAACGAGCGTGCGGATGCTCAGCCGACTAGAGAGGCAGGGTGTGCAAGCCAGGGATCGAACGGGTGGTAGGTGGGTTCAAGCACATCTTCATATTTCTACCATGCCAATGCCATTTTTATGGCTTGTAAATTCATACAATGGTCCCCTAAGCCTTCATGTCAAGTTTCGTGCCAAGACGACCCGTTTTCTATTTTTCATGTTTTTGAAACTTCTTGCAGTTTGGGATTTTTTAAAATTTTTTTAGAAAGAGTTTTGTCCCCAAATTTGGTAGAGGTGATCCTTGTATTTTTTTTGGCATGCACCAAAAACTTCAGCTAAAAACTCAAGGTGTAGAAGATTTTGTGACCGTTTGAAAAAAGTGTCCCCATTTTAGACGCTTTAATGGCTACTGGCAGCAAACCTATAAAATCTCAAATGCTCTTTAAGGGGGTGTGAGTTCTCGAGGTTTGATGAGGGATAGGGGGCCAATATAAGGGCCAGGTACCAGCACCCATCAAACATCATGTGTGCACACCCCCCCGGCCCCCCAATCGTCGGAACCCCCAATGCCACCGGTTAGGCTCTCTGGTGATGCTCCGGCGATGCTCTGGCGATTGTTCTCCAGGTGAAAAAAATGCAGCACCAGCACATGCCCAAGCCCAGCGTGTGCATCATGGCCCAAACTCTTAGACTGTGAATGAACTCCGTATGCTTTGACATGGAATGAACTCCATATGCCTAAGCTAACCCACGAAATGAGTGTACAGGCGCTCAGCCGGCTAGAGAGGCAGAATACGCAAGCCGGGGATCGACCCAGTCCCCCTCTGCATGCTATCAGTCCCGCTGCCATAACCCTCAGTCTGACTGGGGATTAGACATGGAATGAACTCCCTATGCCTAAGCCAACCCATGAAACGGGCGTGCGGGCGCTCAGCCGTTCTAAGAGGAAGAATGCGCAAGTCGGGGATCGACTCGATCCCCCTTGCGTGCTGCCGATCCTGCTACCGCAACCCTCGGTCTGATCTGATCTTAGACTGGGAATGAACTCCGTATGCTTAGACCAATTAGGCTCTCCGGTGATGCTCCGGTGATGGTGGCCCGGGCAAAAACAATGCGACACCAGCACATGCCCAAGCCCAGCATGTGCATCGTGGCTCAAACTCTTAGACTAGGAATGAACTCCGTATGTTTAGACATGGAATGAACTCTGTATGCCTAAGCCAACCCATGAAATGAGCGTGCGGGCGCTCAGCCAATCGGAGAGGCAGAATACGCAAGTCGAGGATCGACCCGGTCTCCCCCTGCGTGCTGCTGATCCTGCTGCCGCAACCCTCGGTCCGGTCTGATCTTAGATTGGGAATGAACTCTGTATGCTTAGACATGGAATGAACTCTGTATGCCTAAGCCAACCCATGAAATGAGCGTGAGGGTGCTCAGTCGATCGGAGAGGCAGAATGCTCATGTCGGGGACCGACTCGATCGCCCCTACGTGCTGTTGATCCTACTGCTGCAACCCTCAGTCTGGTCCCATCTTAGATTGGGAATAAACTCCGTATGCCTAAGTCAACCCACGAAACGAGCGTTCGGGCACTGAGCCAGCCAGAGAGGCATTATGCGCAAGCCGGGGATCGACTCGATCCCCCTTTACGTGTTACCGGTCCCACTGCCACAACCCTAGGTCTGGTTGGGGCTTAGACATGGAATGAACTCCCTATGCCTAAGCCAACCCACGAAACGGGCGTGCGGGAGCTTAGTCGATCGGAGAGGCAGAATGCGCAAGCCGGGGATCGATCTGGTCCCCCCCTGTGATGTCGATCCTACCGCTGCAACCCTCGGTTCGGTCCGATCTTAGACTGGGAATGAACTCTGTATGCTTAGCCTGGGGATGAACTATGTATGCCTAAGTCAACCCATCAAAAGAGCGTACGAGCGCTCAGCCGGCTGAAGAGGCCGGCCGGAGAGACATAATGCGTAAGTCAGGGATCAGCCTGATCCCCCTCTACGTGCTACCGATCTCGCTGTCGGTCCTGCTGCCACAACCCTCGGTCCGACAGGGGCTTAGACATGGAATGGACTCCGTATGCCAAAGCCAACCAATGAAACGAGCGTGCGGGCGCTCAGTCGGCCAAAGAGGCAGAATGTGCAAGTCGGGGATCGGCCCGGTCTCCCTCTACATGCTGTCGATCCTACTGCTGGTCCTACTATCGCAACCCTTGATCCGATTCAATCTTAGACTGGGAATGAACTTCATATCCTTAAATGTGGAATGAACTCTGTATGGCTAAGCCAACCCACGAAACGAGCAAGCGGGCGTTCAGCCGACCGAAGAGGTAGAATGCGTAAGTCGAGGACCAGCCCAGTCCCTCCTGCGTACTGTCGATCCTGCTGTCGCAACCCTCGATCCGGTCTGATCTTAGACTGGGAATGAACTCTGTATGCCTAAGCCAACCCATGAAATGAGCGTGCGGGCACTGAGCCAACCGGAGAGGCATAATACGCAAGCCAGGGATCGACCCGGTCCCTCTCTGTGTGCTGCCAGTCCCGCTACCACAACCCTCAGTCTGACTGGGGCTTAGACATGGAATGAACTCCCTATGGCTAACCCAACCCACAAAATGGGCGTGCGGGCGCTCAGCCGGTTGGAGAGGTAGAATGCAGAAGCCGGGGATCGGCCCGATCCCCCTTACGTGCTGTTGAGTTGGCATCCCAAAGTGACGAGGAGCCAGAGTCAGGGGCAATAAAGCTTAGGTCATTGGTGCTCCATGCTGTCCAGAGTAAGGGGAGCCGTAAGCCAAAGGGCTTGATGTTTGCAGATCTGATGGTTGTAGGTCAGAAGGTAAGCGCACTGGTGGACACAGGTGCCTCACATCTTTTTATTTCAGGTGATAGAGCCCGAAAGCTCAGACTAAAGGTGTAGAAAGGGACTGGTACCATCAAAACGTGAACTCCAATGAAGTTCTAGCCATTGGAGTAGCGCAGGGAGTGGAGTTACAGTTTGGAGACTGGAAAGGCAAGGAGACCATTGAGGTAATACCCTTTGACAACTATGAGTTTGTGATTGGGTTGGATTTCCTTGTTCGGATTAACGCCCTCCTTGTGCCTTTTGCCAATTGTGTTTGCATCTTGGATGCACGGTGCCAATGCCTAGTGCCATTGAAGAGAGGGTCTGGAGTTGGGTCGCGGGGGGTGTCAACCATCCAATTTGCCAAGGCGGTAAGCAGACAAGAAGACACCTTCTTGGCAGCCCTGAAATATGATGAGCTAAGGGAGAAGGAGATCGAGTCACCCTTGGAGGTGCTAAAGGTGCTGAAGACCTTTAATGATGTGATGCCTGCAAAGCTACCTAGCAAGCTACCACCTAAGAGAGAGGTGGACCACAAGATCGAGCTGGTGTTCGAGGCCAAGCCACCAGCTAGAGCCCCTTACCGAATGTCTCCACCAGAGTTGGAGGAGTTGAGGAAGCAGCTCAAAGAGTTAGTTGATGCTAGCTTCATCAGGCCATCGAAGGCACCTTATGGTGCACCGATTCTATTTTACCGCAAGCATGATGGGTCGTTGTGGCTGTGCATAGACTACTGGGTTTTGAACAAGCTGACCATTAAGAACAAGTACCCTATCCCACTCATTACGGACTTGTTCGATCAACTTGGGAGTGTAAGGTGGTTCACCAAGCTGGATTTGAGGTCAGGCTACTATCAAGTCAGGATCACGGAGGGAGATGAGCTAAAGACAGCATGTGTCACTCGGTATGGTTCGTATGAGTTCTTGGTGATGCCTTTCGGACTCATGAACACCCCAGCAACATTCTGCACCCTTATGAACAAGGTACTTCAGTCATTCCTTGATCAGTTTGTTGTGGTTTATTTGGATGACATTGTGATCTACAGCCAAACTTTGGGAGAGCATGTAAACCACTTGAGACAGGTGTTCGAGGTGTTATGGGCACACAAGCTGTTTGTCAAGAGGGAGAAGTGCTCATTCGCCCAGTAGGAGATTGGGACGGGGAGTGTACTGGGGAGTGTCGAGGACCATTGTTAGTGATCGGGACGGGCATTTCACGGGTAGGTTCTAGACTGAGTTGTTCAAGCTATTGGGGTCAGACTTGAACTTTTCCACCAGCATGCATCCACAGACCGATGGGCAGACAAAACAAGTGAATGGACTATTGGAGGTCTACCTCAGGCACTATGTGAGTGCCACACAAAGGGACTGGCCAAAGCTGCTAGATATTGCATAGTTTTCCTACAACTTGCAAAGGAGCGAGGCAACGAACCAGAGCCCATTTGAGGTTGTGGCAGGGCAACAACCACTAACACCTGGTTCAATTGCTACAAGTTATACAGGGCCAAATCCAGTAGCATAAAAGTTTGCCAAGGCATGACAGGAGCAAACTGACTTGGCCAGAGTTTGTCTACACAAGGCGGCCAAGAGGTCGAAGAAGTGGGCAGACCATAATAGGCAGGACGTGCAGTTCCAAGTTGGAGACTTGGTGTTGGTGAAGCTGCATCCCATTGTGCGCCATAGGGGGCTGCACAAAGGCCTAGTTCAGAGCTATGAGAGACCTTTTTGAGTAGTCAAGAGGGTAGGCAAGGTTCCCTACAAGCTGGATATGCCACCCAAGTCGAGGGTACACTTGGTGTTCCATGTAAGCATGCTCAAGCCGTTCCATGAGGATGAGGGAGATCCAGGACGGGCAGAGTCAAAGCGTGCGCCATTGGGAGCAAGGGCCTCATATGAGAAGGAGGTCCACAGCATCAAAGCTGACTAGGAGGTGAGACGGAAGAACTATCAGCCAAGACAAAAGTACTTGGTGTGCTGGAAGGGACTCCCAGACATAGAGGCAAGCTGGGAACCAGCAGATGACTTATGGCAGTTCGGGGACCAGATCAGGCAGTACCATGCAGAAGATGTAACGAGGGCGTTGCACAATCAGGTGGGGGAGAATGTCTAACCCTGGATGGGCACGCCAGGCACATCAGGCGCACCAGCAGGCGAGCCAGAGGTTGAGGCCCGCAGACCAGGGGTGCTGGCGGGTATCTATGCGCAAAGCCTAGCAAACAAGTTCAGAACGTCCACCCAACTTGCAAGCCAACCCGTGAGACCAAGACCTAGCATACAAGCTGCCTGTACCACATCCAGAAGGGCCCAAGGTGCTGGACATGCAAGGGAAGCTTCTCGAAGCAGGTAGGATCAGCAGCAGCATCCTGGCAAATTTGGTTGACCCTGAAAATCAGGAGTTAGCATCCTGATTGATTGTAATCTGTATAATCCCATGATTTTAGCCTTTATGGAGCCTCAACCATAAATAGAGGGCTGCTCTTCCCTCATTTATACACCATCAAACACTTTCGTTTCAGTGAATACAAGAGTATTTCTAGAATTCTGCCTTCTTATCCTGTTTCTCTTTAACTTGCGTAATCAGCCCTTCCCGTTGTTCTAGTGCCTGTATGCTTGTGTTTTAGGCTGACTTAGGCATAAAAGAGGAGATTCCAAGCCTCAGGCCACACGGTTTCTGAGTTTAAGGTTAGAGCCCGTGACATAAGTACCAGCACCCATCGCACATCATGTGCGCATACCCCCCGGCCCCCCAATCACCAGAACCCCCAATGCCATCGGTTAGGCTCTCCAGTGATGCTCCGACGATGGTGCCCCGGGTGAAAAAAATGCGACACCAGCACATGCCTGAGCCCAGCATGTGCACTGTGGCTCAAAATCTTAGACTGGGAATGAATTCCGTACGTTTAGACATGGAATGAACTCCGTATGCCTAAGCCAAACCACGAAATGAGCGTGCGGGCACTCAGCCGATCGAAAAGGTATAATGCACAAGCCGAGGATCAGCTCGATCCCCCACTGTGTGCTACCGGTCCCACTGCCACAACCCTCAATCCGACTAGGGCTTAGACATGGAATGAACTCCCTATGCCTAAGCCAACCCATGAAACGGGCATGCAGGCGCTCAGCCGGCCAGAGAGGCAGAATGCGCAAGTCGGGGATCAGCTCGATCCCCCTGCGTGCTGTCGATCCTGCTATCGCAACCTTCGATCCGATTTGATCTTAGACTGGGGATGCACTCCATATGCTTATACTGGGGATGAACTCCGTATGCCTAAGTCAACCCATGAAATAAGCATATAGGCACTCAACTGACTGGAGAGGTCGGTCGAAGAGGCATAATGCACAAGCCGAGGATCAGCCTAATCCTTCTCTGCTTGCTGTCGATCCCGTTGTCGGTCTTGCTACCATAACCCTCAGTTCGACTAGGGCTTAGACATGAAATGAACTCCGTATGCCTAAGCCAACCCATGAAACGAGCGTGCAGGCGCTCAGTCGGTCGGAGAGGCAGAATGCGCAAGCCGGGGATCGACCTGGTCCCCCATGTGTACTGTCGATCCTACTGCTGTCCTGCTGTTACAACCCTCGATCTGGTCTGATCTTAGACTGAGAATGAACTCCGTATGCTTAGACATGGAATGAACTCTGTATGCCTAAGCCAACCTATGAAATGAGCATACGGGCGCTCAGTCGATCGGAGAGGTAGAATGTGCAAGCAGAGGATTGGCCTGGACCCCCTGCGTGCTATCGATCCTACTACCATAACCCTCAGTTCGATCTGATCTTAGACTCAGAATGAACTTCGTATGCCTAAGTCAACCCACAAAACGAGCGCACGGGTGCTAAATCGGTTGGAGAGGCATAATACGCAAGTCAAGGATCAGCCTGATCCTCCCTACGTACTACAGATCCTGCTGTTGGTTCTGCTACCGTAACCATCAGTTCGATCCAATCATAAACTGGGAATGAACTCTGAATGCTTAGACATGGAATGAACTCCATATGCTTAAGCCAACCAACGAAACGAGTGTGCGGGCGCTCAGCTGGTCAGAAAGGCAGAATGCACAAGCTGGGGACCATCCTGGTCCCTCACTACGTGCTGTCGATCCTACTGCCACAACCCTCGGTTCAGTCTGATCTTAGACTGGGAATGAACTCCGTATGCCTAAGTCAACCCACGAAATGAACATTCAAGCGCTGAGCCGACCGGAGAGGCATAATGCGTAAGTCGAGGATCGGCCCAATCCTCCTCTGCATGCTGTCGATCCCACTGCCACAACCCTCGGTTCGACTGGGGCTTAGACATGGAATGAACTCCCTATGCCTAAGCCAACCCACAAAATGAGCATACGGGCGCTCAGCCAGCCGAAGACGTAAAATACGTAAGTCGGGGATCGGCTCAGTCCCCCCTGCGTGCTGTCGTAACCCTTGGTCCGGTTCGATCTTAGACTGGGAATGAACTCCGTATGCTTAGACTGGGGATGAACTCCCTATGCCTAAGTCAACCTATGAAACGAAAGTGCAGCCACTCAGCCGATCGGAGAGGCCGATCAGAGAGACATAATGCGCAGGCCAGGAATCAACCCAATCCCCCTCTGTATGCTACTGATCCCACTATCGGTCTTGCTGCCACAACCTTCGGTTCGGCTGGAGCTTATACATGGAATAAACTCCGTATGCCTAAGCCAACCCATGAAATGAGCGTACGGGCGCTCAGCCGACCAGAGAGGCAGAATGCATAAGCTGGAGATCAACCAGTCCCCCCTGCATGCTACCAATCCTGCTGCTGGTCCTGCTACCGTAACCCTTGGTCCGATCCGATCTTAGACTGGAAATAAACTCCATATGCGTAGACATGGAATGAACTCTGTATGCCTAAGCCAACCCATGAAACGAGCGTGCGGGCACTCAGTCGACCGGAGAGGCAGAATGCGTAAGCCGGGGATCGGCCCAGTCCCCCTATGTGCTGTCGATCTTACTGCTGATCCTACTGTCGCAACCCTCTATCCGATCTGATCTTAGACTGGGAATGAACTCCTTATGCTTAGACATGGAATGAACTCCGTATGCTTAAGCCAACCCACGAATCGAGCGTATGGGTACTCAACCAGCTGGAGAGGGAGAATGCGCAAGCCGAGGATCGACCCGATCCCCCCTGCGTGCTGTTGAACCTGCTGCCACAACCCTCAGTTCGGTCTGATCATAGACTAGGAATGAACTTCGTATGCTTAAGTCAACCCATAAAATGAACGTGTGGGCCTGAACCAGCTGGAGAGGCATAATGCGCAAGCTGGGGATCAGCCCGATCCCCCTCTGCGTGCTACAGGTCCCGCTGCCACAACCCTTAAATTGGCTGGGGCTTAGACATGGAATGAACTCTGTATGCCTAAGCCAACCCATGAAACAGACGTGCGGGCACTCGGTCGGTCGAAGAGGTAGAATACGTAAGCCAGGGACCGGTCTGATCGCTCTACATGCTGTCGATCCTACTGCCACAACCCTTAATTGGATATGATCTTAGACTGGGAATGAACTCTGTATGCTTAGACTGGGGATGAACTCCGTATGCCTAAGTCAACCCATGAAACGAGCGTGTGGACGCTCAACCGACCAGAGAGGTAAGATGCGTAAGCCAAGGATCGAACGGATGGTAAGTGGGTTCAAGCACATCTTCATATTTCTACCATGCCAATGCTATTTTTATGGCTTGTAAATTCATACAATGGTCCCCTAAGCCTTTATGTGAAGTTTCGTGGCAAGACGATCCGTTTTCTATTTTTCACGATTTTTGAAACTTTTTACAGTTTGGGATTTTTTAAAATTTTTTTAGAAAGATTTTTGTGTCCAAATTTGGTAGAGGTGATCCTTGTAATTTTGTCGGCATGCATAAAAAAATTCAGCTAAAAACTCGAAGTGGAGAAGATTTTGTGACCGTTTGAAAAAAGTGTCCCCATTTCAGACACTTTAATGGCTACTGGCAGCAAACCTATAAAATCTCAAATGCTCTTTAAGGGGGTGTGAGTTCTTGAGGTTTGATGAGGGATAGGGGGCCAATATAAGGGCCAAGTACCAGCACCCATCGCACATCTTGTGCGCACACCCCCCGGCCCCCCCAATCGCCGGAATCTCCAATGCCTCCAGTTAGGCTCTCCGGTGATGCTCCGACGATGGTGCCTAGGGCAAAAAAAATGTGACACTAGCACATGCCCAAGCCTAGCATGTGCACTGTGGCTCAAACTCTTACACTGGGAATGAACTCCGTATGCCTAAGACAACCCACGAAATGAGCGTGCGGGCGCTCAGCCGACCGGAGAGGCAAAATGCACAAGTCGAGGATCGGCCCGGTCCCCCTCTGCATGCTGGCGATCCCACTGGCACAACCCTCGGTCCGGCTAGGGCTTATACATGGAATGAACTCCCTACACCTAAGCCAACCCACGAAACGTGCGTGCGGGCGCTCAACCAGCCGAAGAGGCAGAATGCACAAGCCAGGGACCGACCCGGTCCCCCTACGTGCTGCCAATCCTACTGTCGTAACCCTCGGTCTAATCTGATCTTAGACTGAGAATGAACTCTGTATGCTTAGATTGGGGATGAACTCTGTATGCCTAAGTCAAACCATGAAACGAGCGTGCGGGCGCTCAGCTGGCCGGACAGGTAGAATGTGCAAGTCGGGGATCGGCCCGATCCCACCCTGTGTGCTGTCGATCCTACTGCTGGTCCTATATCGCAACCCTCGATCCGGTCTGATCTTAGGCTGGGAATGAACTCCGTATGCCTAAGCCAACCCACGAAATGAGCTTGTGGGCGCTCAGCCTGCCGAAGAGGCAGAATGCGCAAGTCGGGACCGACCCGGTCACCCCCTGCGTTCTGTCAATCCTGCTGCCGTAACCCTCGGTCCGGTCCTATCTTACACTGGGAATGAACTCCGTATGCCTAAGTCAACCCATGAAATGAGCGTACGAGCATTGAGCCAGTCGAAGAGGCATAATGCGTAAGTTGAGGATCGGCCCGGTTCCCCTCTGTGTGCTGTTGGTCCCGCTGCCATAACCCTCGGTCCGACTGGGGCTTAGACATGGAATGAACTCCCTATGCCTAAGTCAACCCATGAAACGGGCATACGGACGCTCAGCCGATCGAAGAGGTAGAATGCGCAAACCGAGGATCGGCCCGGTCCCCTCTGCGTGCTGTCAATCCTACTACCGTAACCCACAGTCTGGTCTGATCTTAGACTGGGAATGAACTCCGCATGCCTAAGTCAACCCACGAAACAAGCATATGGGCACTGAGCCAGTCGGAGAGGCATAATGCGCAAGCCGAGGATCGGCTCAGTCCCCATTTGCATGCTGCCGATCCCCCTGCCACAACCCTCGGTCCGGCTCAGCCGACCAGAGAGGCAGGATGCGCAAGCTGGGGATCGAACGGGTGGTAGGTTGGTTTAAGCACATCTTCATATTTCTGCCTTGCCAATGCCATTTTTATGGCTTGTAAATTCATGCAATGGTCCCCTAAGCCTTCATGTGAAGTTTCATGGCAAGACGACTCATTTTCTATTTTTCACGATTTTCAAAACTTTTTACAGTTTGGGATTTTTTAAAATTTTTTTAGAAAGAGTTTTCTCACCAAATTTTGTAGAGGTGATCCTTGTATTTTTTTTGGCATGCACAAAAAAATTCAGCTAAAAACTCGAAGTGGAGAAGATTTTGTAACCGTTTGAAAAAGGTGTCCCCATTTCAGACACTTTAATGGCTACTGGTAGCAAACCTATAAAATCTCAAATGCTCTTTCAGGGGGTGTGAGTTCTCGATGTTCGATGAGGGATAGGGGGCCAATATAAGGGCCAAGTGCCAGCACCCATCGTACATCATGTGTGCACACCACCCCGACCCCCCAATCGTCGGAACCCCCAATGCCGTCGGTTAGGCTCTCCCACGATGCTTCAGTGATGGTGCCTCGGGCGAAAAAAATGTGGCACCAGCACATGCCCGAGCCCAGCATGTGCACCGTGGCTTAAACTCTTAGACTGGGAATGAACTCCATATGCTTAGACATGGAATGAACTCCGTATCCCTAAGCCAACCCAGGAAACGAGGGTACGGGCGCTCAGCCGACTAGAGAGGCAGAATGCGTAAGCCGACCAGAGAGACAGAATGCCGCAACCCTCGATCCAGTCCAATCTTAGACTGGGAATGAACTTCGTATGCTTAGACTGGGGATCAACTCCGTATGCCTAAGTCAACCCACAAAATGAGCGTACGGGTGCTCAACCGACCGGAAAGGCCGGCCGAAGGGGTAAAATACGAAAGCTGGGGATCGGCCCGGCCCCCCTATGTGCTGTCGATCCTGCTGCTGGTCCTGCTGCTGCAACCCTCGATCCAATCCAATCTTAGACTGGGAATGAACTCCATATGCTTAGACATGGAATGAACTCTGTATGCCTAAGCCAACCCACAAAACGAGCGTGCGAGCGCTCAACCGGCCAGAGAGGTAGAATGAGTAGGTCGGGGACCGGCTCGATCCCCCCCTACGTGCTGTCGATCCTGTTACCGCAACCCTCGGTCCAGTCCGATCTTAGATTGGGAATGAACTCTGTATGTCTAAGTCAACCCACGAAATGAGCGTTCGGGCGTTGAGTCGACTGAAGAGGCATAATGCCAAGCCCGGTCCCCCTCTGCGTGCTGCTTAGACTGGGAATGAAGTCCATATGTTTAGACTAGGGATGAACTCCGTATGCCTAAGTCAACGAACGAAACGAGCGTGTAGGCGCTCAACCGACCGGAGAGGCATAATGCGTGCTGTCGATCCCTCTCTGCGTGCTGTCGATCCCTCTCTGCGTGCTGTCGATCCCGCTGCCGATCCTGCTGCCATAACCCTCGGTCCGGCTGGGGCTTAAACATGGAATGAACTCCATATGCCTAAACCAACCCATGAAATGAGCATGTGGGCACTCAGTCGGTCGAAGAGGCAGAATGCGTAAGCCAGGGATCGACCCGGTCCCCCCTGCCATGTTGTCGATCCTGCTGTTGGTCCTGCTACCGCAACCCTCGGTCCGATCTGATCTTAGATTGGGAAAGAACTTAGCATGCTTAGACATGGAATGAACTCCGCATACCTAAGCCAACCCACGAAATGAGCGTACGGGCACTTAGCTGGCCGGAGAGGTAGAATGCGCAAGCTGGGGACCGACCCAGTCCCCCCCTGTGTACTGTCGATCCTGCTATCGGAACCCTTGGTCCGATCCGATCTTAGACTGGGAATGAACTCCGTATGCCTAAGTCAACCCATGAAACGAGCGTGCGGGCACTGAGAATGCCGGAGAGGCATAATGCACCAGCCGGGGATCGGCCCGATCCCCCTCTACGTGTTACCGGTCCCGCTACCAGAACCCTCGGTCCGACTGGGGCTTGGACATGGAATGAACTCCCTATGCCTAAGCCAACCCACGAAATGAGTGTGCGGGCGCTTAGCCAGCTGGAGAGGCAGAATACGCAAGCAGGGGATCGGCCTGGTCCTCCCTGCGTGTGTCGATCCTGCTGCCGCAACCCTCGATCCAGTCTGATCTTAGACTGGGAATGAACTTCGTATGCTTAGACTGGGGATGAACTCCATATGCCTAAGTCAACCCATGAAACGAGCGTGCGGACGCTCAGCCGACCAGAGAGGCAGGATGCGCAAGCCGGGGATCGAACGGGTGGTAGGTGGGTTCAAGCACATCTTCATATTTATGCCATGCCAATGCCATTTTTATGGCTTGTAAGTTCATACAATGGTCCCCTAGGCCTTCATTTGAAGTTTCGTGGCAAGACGACCCGTTTTCTATTTCTCACGATTTTTGAAACTTTTTACTATTCGAGATTTTTCAAAATTTTTTTAAAAAGAGTTTTGTCCCCAAATTTGTTAGAGGTGATCCTTGTATTTTTGTTGGCATGCAAAAAATCTTAGACTGGGAATGAACTCCGTATGCTTAGACATGGAATGAACTCCGTATTCTTCAACCAAACCATGAAACAAGCGTGCGGGCGCTCAACCGACCGAAGAGGCAAAATGTGCAAGCCGAGGATCGACCCGATCCTGCTGCCACAACCCTCGGTCTGATTCAATCTTAGATTGGGAATGAACTCTGTATGCCTAAGTCAACCCACGAAATGAGCATTCGGGCGCTGAGCTGACCGGAGAGGCATAATGCGGAAGCCATGGATCAGCCCGGGCCCCCTCTGCGTGCTGCTTAGACTGGGAATGAACTCCATATGCTTAGATTGGGGATGAACTCGGTATGCCTAGGTAAACCCATGAAATGAGCGTGCGAGCGCTCAACCGACCGGACAGGCCGGTCGGAGAGGCATAATGCGCAAGCTGGGGATCAGCCCGGTCCCCCTTGCATGCTACCGATCCTGTTGCCGCAACCCTCGGTCCGATCTGATCTTAGACTGGGAATGAACTCTGTATGGTTAGACATGGAATGAACTCCATATGCCTAAGCCAACCCACAAAATGAGCATACGGGCACTCAGCTGGTCGGAGAGGCAGAATGCGCAAACCGCGGACCGGTCAGGTCCCCCCTACATGCTGTCGATTCTGTTGCCGCAACCCTCGGTCTGGTCTGATCTTAGACTGGGAATGAACTCCGTATGCTTAAGTCAACCCACGAAATGAGTGTTCAAGCACTGAGCCGACTGGAGAGGCATAATGCGTAAGCCGGGGATCGACCCGATCCCCCTCTGCGTGCTATCGATCCCACTGCCACAACCCTCGATCCGGCTGGGGCTTAGACATGGAATGAACTCCCTATGCCTAAGCCAACCCATGAAACGGGCATGAGGGTGCTCAGCCGACCCGAGAGGGAAAATGCACAAGCCAGGGATCGGCCCGGTCCCCACTGCATGCTATCAATCTTGCTACCGTAACCCTCGGTCTAGTCCGATATTAGACTGGGAATGAACTCCGTATGCTTACACTGGGGATGAACTCCATATGCCTAAGTCAACCCACGAAACGAGCGTGCGGGCGTTCAGTTGGCCGGAGAGGCAGAATGCGTAAGTCGAGGATCGGCTCAGCCCCCCTGCGTGCTATCGATCCTACTGCAGGTCTTGCTGCCGTAACCCTCAGTCTGGTCTGATCTTAGACTGGGAATGAACTCCGTATGCTTAGATATGGAATGAACTTCGTATGCCAAAGCCAACCCACGAAACGAGCGTACGGGCGCTCAATCGGCCGGAGAGGCAGAATGCGCAAGCCAAGGACCGACCCGATCCCCCCTGCGTGCTGTCGATCTTGCTGCTGCAACCCTCAGTCTGGTCTGATCTTAGACTGTGAATGAACTCCGTATGCCTAAGTCGACCCACGAAACAAGCGTGTAGGCACTGAGCCAACCGGAGAGGCATAATACACAAGCCGGGGATCGGCTCGATCCTCTTCTATGTGCTATCGATCCCGCTACCGTAACCCTCAGTTCGGCTGGGGCTTAGACATGGAATGAACTCCCTATGCCTAAGCCAACCCACGAAACGAGCGTGCAGGTGCTCAGTCGCCTGGAGAGGTAGAATATGCAAGCTTGGGATCAGCTCGATCCCCCCTACGTTCTGTCGATCCTACCGTCGCAACCCTCGATCCAGTTTGATCTTAGACTGGGAATAAACTTCGTATGCCTAAGTCAACCCATGAAACGAGTGTGCGAACGCTCAGCCGACCAGAGAGGCAGGATGCGCAAGTCAGGGATCGAACGGGTGGTAGGTGGGTTCAAGCACATTTTCATATTTCTGCCATGCCAATGCCATTTTTATGGCTTGTAAATTCATACGATGGTCCCCTAAGCCTTCATATGTAGTTTCATGGCAAGACGGCCCATTTTTCTATTTTTTACGATTTTCAAAACATTTTATGGTTCGAGATTTTTTAAAATTTTTTTAAAAAGAGTTTTGTCCCCAAATTTTGTAAAGCTGATCCTTGTATTTTTTTTGGCATGCACAAAAAATTTTCAGCTAAAAACTCGAAATGGAGAAGATTTTGTGACCATTTGAAAAAAGTGTCCGTATTTCATACACTTTAATGGGTACTGGTAGCAAACCTATAAAATCTCAAACGCTCTTTAAGGGGGTGTGAGTTCTCCAGGTTTGATGAGGGATAGGGGGCCAATATAAGGGCCAAGTACCAGCACCCATTGCAAATCATGTGCGCACACCCCCCGACCCCATAATCGTCGGAACCCCCAATGCCACCGGTTAGACTCTCCGGTGATGCTCCGACGATGGTGCCTCGAGTGAAAAAAATACGGCACCAGCACATGCCCGAGCCCAGCATGTGCACTGTAGCTCAAAATCTTACACTGGAATGAACTCCGTATGCTTAGACATGGAATGAACTCCGTATGCCTAAGCCAACCCACGAAATGAACGTGAGGGCGCTCAGCCGGTCGAAGAGGCAGAATGCGCAAGCCGGGGATCGGTCCGATTGCCTCATATGTGCTGTCGATCTTCCTGCCACAACCCTCGATCCAGTCTGATCTTACACTGGGAATGAACTCCGTATGCATAAGTCAACCCACGAAATAAGCGTGCAGGCGCTGAGCCGGTCGGGGATTGGCCTGGTCCCCCTCTGCGTGCTGCCAGTCCTGCTGCCACAACCCTCGGTCCGACTGGGGTTTGGACATGGAATGAACTCCCTATGCCTAAGCCAACCCAAGAAACGGGGGTGTGGGCACTCAATCGGTCGGACAGGTAGAATGCGTAAGCCGAGGATCGGCTCGGTCCCCCCTGCGTGCTGTCGATCCTACTGCCGCAACCCTCGGTCCGGTCTGATCTTAGACTGGGAATGAACTCCGTATGCTTACACTGGAGATGAACTCCGTATGCCTAAGTCAACCCATGAAATGAGCGTGCAGGCGCTCAGCCGGTTGGAGAGGCAGAATGCGCAAGCCGGGGATCGGCCCGGTCCCCCCTGTTTGTTGTTGATCCTACTTCTGGTCCTGCTGTCGCAACCCTTGGTCCGCTTCGATCTTAGACTGGGAATGAACTCCTTATGCTTAGACATGGAATGAACTCTGTATGCCTAAGCCAACCCATGAAACGAGTGTGCGGGCGCTCAGCCGGCCAGAGAGGCAGAATGCACAAGCTGGGGAACGACCCGGTCCCCCCTATGTGCGATCGATCCTGCTGCTGCAACCCTCGGTCCAATCCGATCTTAGACTGGGAATGAACTCCGTATGCCTAAGTCAACCCACGAAACGAGCGTGCGGATGCTGAGCCGGTCGGAGAGGCATAATGCGCAAGCCGGGGATCAGCCCAATCCCCCTCTGCATGCTGTCGATCCCACTGTCGATCCTGCTGCCACAACCCTCGATCCGGCTGGGGCTTAGACATGGAATGAACTTCGTATGCCTAAGCCAACCCATGAAACGAGTGTGTGGGTGCTCTGTTGGTCGGAGAGGTAGAATGCGCAAGTCAGGGATCAGCCCGATCCCCCTCTACGTGCTGTCGATCCCACTGTTGGTCTTGCTGCTGGTCCTACTGCCACAACCCTCGGCCCGGTAGGGGCTTAGAGATGGAATGAACTCCGTATGCCTAAGCCAACCTACAAAACGAGCGTGCGGGCGCTCTACCGACCGGAGAGGCAAAATGCACAATCCGGGGATCGACCCGGTCCCCCCTGCGTGCTACCGATCCTGCTGCTGGTCCTGCTGCCGCAACCCTCGGTCCGGTCTGATCTTAGACTGGGAATGAACTCCGTATGCTTAGACATGGAATGAACTCCGTATGCCTAAGCCAACCCACGAAACGAGCGTACGGGCGCTCAGCCGGTCGAAAAGGTAGAATGCGCGAGCAGGGGATCAGCCCGATCCCCTCCTACGTGGTGTCGATCCTGCTGTCGTAACCCTTGGTCCGGTCCTATCTTAGACAGGGAATGAACTCTGTATGCCTAAGTCAACCCATGAGACAAGCGTGCGGGTGTTGAGCCGATCAGAGAGGCATAATGCACAAGCCGAGGATCGGCCCGGTCCCCCTCTGCGTGCTACCGGCCCCGCTGCTACAACCCTCGATCCGACTAGGGCTTAGACATGGAATGAACTCCCTATGCCTAAGCCATCCCATGAAACGGTCGTGTGGGTGCTCAGCTGGCTGAAGTGGTAGAATGTGCAAGCCGAGGATCGACCCGGTCCCCCCTGCGTGCTGTCGATCCTGCTGTCGCAACCCTCGATCCGATCCGATCTTAGACTGGGAATGAACTCCGTATGCTTAGACTGGGGATGAACTCTGTATGCCTAAGTTAACCCACGAAATGAGCGTGCGGGCGCTCAACCGACCGGAGAGGCAGAATGCACAAACTAGGGATCGGCCCGGTCCCCCCTATGTGCTGTCGATCCTACTGCCGCAACCCTCGGTCCGGTTTGATCTTACACTGAGAATGAACTCTGTAAGCCTAAGTCAACCCACGAAACAATCGTGCGAGCGCTGAGCTGGCCGAAAAGGCATAATACGCAAGCCAGGGATCGACCCGGTCCCCCTCTACATGCTGTCGATCCCGCTGCCACAACCCTCGGTCCGGCTGGAGCTTACACATGGAATGAACTCCCTATGCCTAAGCCAACACATGAAATGGGTGTGTGGGCAGTCATCCGACCGGAGAGGTAAAATGCGTAAGCCGGGGATCGGCTCGATCCCCCTGCGTGCTGCAGATCCCGTTGCCACAACCCTCGGTCCCACTGGGACTTAGACATGGAATGAACTCCCTATGCCTAAGCCAACCCATGAAATGGACGTACGGGTGCTCAGTTGGTCGGAGAGGCGAAATGCGCAAGTCGAGAATCAGCCCGATCCCCCCCGCGTGCTGCCGATCCTACTTTCACAACCTTCGGTCCGATCCGATCTTAGACTGGGAATGAACTCCGTATGCTTAGATTGGGGATGAACTTCATATGCCTAATTCAACCCATGAAACGAGCGTACGGGCGCTCAACCAACCGGAGAGGTCGATCGGAGAGGCATAATGCACAAGCCGGGGATCAGCCGATCCTCCTCTGGGTGCTGTCGATCACACTACCGGTCCTGCTACCACAACCCTCGATCCGACTGGGGCTTAGACATGGAATGAACTCCATATGCCTAAGCCAACCCACGAAATGAGCGTGCGGCCGTTCAGCCAGTTGGAGAGGCAGAATTCGCAAGCCGAGGATCAGCTCGATCCCCCCCTACGTGCTGCCTATCCTACTACTAGTCCTACTGCCGCAACCCTTGGTCCGGTCTGATCTTGGACTGGGAATGAACTCCGTATGCTTAGACATGGAATGAACTCCGTACGCCTAAGCCAACCCACGAAACGAGCGTGAGGGTGCTTAGCCGATGAAGAGGCAGAATGCGTCAACCAGGGATCGACCCGATCCCCTTTGCATGCTATCGATCCTGCTAACGCAACGCTTGGTCCAGTCTGATCTTAGACTGAGAATGAACTCTGTATGCCTAAGTCAACCCATGAAATGAGCGTACGGGCACTGCGCTGACCGAAGAGGCATAATGCGCAAGCCGAGGTTCGACCCGGTCCCCCTCTGCGTGCTGCCGGTCCCACTGCCACAACCCTCGGTCTGACTGGGGCTTAGACAAGGAATGAACTCCCTATGCCTAAGCCAACCCATGAAACGGGTGTGTGGGCGCTCAGCTGACCGGAGAGGTAGAATGTGCAAGCCGGGGATTGGCTCGATCCCCCCTGCGTGCTACCAATCCTGTTGCCGTAACCCTTGGTCTGATCCAATCTTAGATTGGGAATGAACTCCATATGCTTAGACTGGGGATGAACTTCGTATGCCTAAGTCAACACACGAAACGAGCGTGCGGGCGCTCAATCGACCAGAGTGGCAGGATGCGCAAGTCGGGGATCGAACGGATGATAGGTGGGTTCAAGCATATCTTCATATTTATGCCATTCCAATGCCATTTTTATGGCTTGTAAATTCATACAATGGTCCCCTAAGCCTTCATGTGAAGTTTCATGGCAAGACGACTCATTTTCTATTTTTCACAATTTTTGAAACATTTTGCGGTTCGGGATTTTTTAAAATTTTTTTAGAAAGAGTTTTGTCCCCAAATTTGGTAGAGGTGATCCTTGTATTTTTGTTGGCGTGCAAAAACAAATTCAGTTAAAAACTCGAAGTGAAGAAGATTTTGTGATCGTTTGAAAAAAGTGTCCCCATTTCAGACACTTTAATGGCTACTGGCAGCAAACCTATAAAATCTCAAATGCTTTTTAAAGGGGTGTGAGTTCTCGAGGTTTAATGAGGGATAAGGGGCCAATATAAGGGCCAAGTGTCACACCTTGGGCGGGGGCACCAGGCACATCAGATGCACCAGTAGGCAAGCCAGAGGTTGAGGCCCGCAGACCAGACGTGCTGGCAGGTATCTGCGTGCAAAGCCTAGCAAACGAGTTCAGAACGCCCGCCCAAGTTGCAGGCCAGCCTGTGAGACCAAGGCCTGGCATACAAGCTACTCGTACCACATCCAGAAGGGCCCAAGGTGCTGGACATGCAAGGGAAGCTTCTGGAAGCAGGCACGATCAGCAGCAACATCCTGGCAGATTTGGTTGACCCTGAAAATCAGGAGTTAGCATCCTGATTGATTGTAATCTGTATAATCCCATGATTTTAGCCTTTATTCTAGGGATATTACCATTAAGTGTAAGTTGGAGCCTCAACTATAAATAGAGGGCTGCTCCTCCCTCATTTGTACACCATCAAACACTTCTATTTCAGTGAATACAAGAGCATTTCCAGAATTCTGCCTTCTTATCCTGTTTCTCTTTAACTTATGTAATCAGCCCTTCCTGTTGTTCTAGTGCCCGTACGCTTGTTTTTTAGGCTGACTTTGGCATAAAGGAGGAGATTCCAAGCCTAAAGTCGCACGGTTTCTGAGTCTGAGGTTGGAGCCCATGACAGTTGGTATCAGAGCAAGTTCGCTTCTATGTGTTTGTGTTGTGCAGGTTAGAGGAGATGGCATCCCAAAGTGACATTGCTAACCAACAACCAGAGGCCCAGGAGCATGGGCGTGGAAGAGGGAGGAAAGCCAATTCTAGAGATATCTGGTCTACCATGGACGGTAGGCTGGCCAAGGCGGAGGTGACCATGGGCGACATAGGGGAGAAGCTTGAGGGGGTAGAGACTCACATTGCATCACTAGACTCCATGGGGGAGGAGATCCAAAGTGAGCTGCAAGCTGCTCTCAACGAAGGCTTGGACATGTTCACCTAAAAGAATCAGACCTTGGAGGCTGAAGTGCTGACCTTGCGCGATGGCATGGAGGCCATGCACCAGCGGATGGAGGAGCTTACCAGTGAGCTCGTTGCTTGCAAGACTACCATTGGGAATGGCATGTTTGCTAGAGTGTCCAAGTCCAGATTGGATGTCCCCAAGCTTAAGGAGTTCAAGGGGACTAGGGCGGTCAAGGAAGTAGATAACTACCTTTGAGGTATGGAGCAGTACTTCCAGGCTATGGGCATGCAAGATGAGGCGATAAAAGTAAGCACTGCTGCTATGTATCTCACTGATGTAGCCTTATTGTGGTAGAGGCACAGGTGTGATGATGTCAGGTGTGGGAGCGCCAAGATTAGAACCTGGGTAGAGTTCCAAAAGGAGTTCAAAGAACAATTTTACCTGGAGTATGTCGATGATGAGGCACGGGCAAAGTTACGTAGGTTGAGCCAGCAAAGGGACATAAGGGAGTATGTCCAAAAATTCTCTGAACTGATGCTACAGATCTCGGATCTAGGTGAGAAGGATGCCTTATTTGCTTTCATGGATGGGCTGAAGTCGTGGGTGAAGCATGAGCTACAAAGGAGAGGAGTTCATGACTTGGCTAAAGCCATGACTACTACCAAGGCCTTGATAGAGTTCAAGCCTCTGAACAAGTTCAAGTCTACCAAGCCCAAGGGTAAGGGCAGGGACGATAGGGATCGGAAGAAGTAGTCCAAGGGGAAGGACTATGATCGGGAGTCCAAGGATGGAGACCGAGACCATTCAATCAAGGATGGCGAGAGGAAGCCACCAGCAGGCAAGTGGAAAGCAAAAGGGGACTGAGAGCCACTAGCATGCTACCTATGTGGAGGGAGCCACATAGCACGTAATTACCCATAGAAGGGCAAGCTGGCTGCTGTAGACAAGGAGTTTAATAAAAAGCCAGAGTCAGAGGCAGCAAAGCTTGGGTTGTTGGTGCTCAATGCTGTCCAGAGTAAGGGGAGCCGTAAGCCAAAGGGTTTGATGTTTACGGATCTGATGGTTGCGGGTCAGAAGGTGAGCACACTGGTGGACACAGGTACCTCACATCTTTTTATTTCAGGTGATAGAGCCTAGAAGCTCGGACTAAAGGTGTAGAAAGGGATTGGTACCATCAAAATGGTGAACTCCAAGAAAGTTCCAACCATTGGAGTAGTGCGGGGAGTGGAGTTGTAGCTTGGAGACTGGAAAGGCAAGGAGACCATTGAGGTAATACCCCTTGACGACTATGAGTTTGTGATTGGGTTGGATTTCCTTATTCGGATTAACACCCTCCTTGTGCCTTTTGTCGATTGTGTTTGCATCTTAGATGCACGGTGCCAATACCTAGTGCCATTGAGGAGAGGGCCTGGAGTTGGGTCACAGGTGGTGTCAGCCATCCAATTTGCCGAGGCGGTAAGCAAACAAGAAGACACCTTCTTAGCAACCCTGAAATATGATGAGCCAAGGGAGAAGGAGATCGAGTCACCCTTGGAGGTGCTAAAGGTGCTGAAGACCTTTAGTGATGTGATGCCCGTAAAGCTACCTAGCAAGCTACCACCTAAGAAGGAGGTGGACCACAAGATCGAGCTGGTGTCTAAGGCCAAGCCACCAACTAGAGCCCCTTTTCGAATGTCTCCACCAGAGTTGGAAGAGTTAACGAAGTAGCTCAAAGAGTTAGTTGATGCTGGCTTCATCCGACCATCGAAGGCACCCTATGGTGCATCAATTCTATTTCAGCGCAAGCATGATGGGTCGTTGCGGCTGTGCATAGACTATCGGGCTTTGAACAAGCTGACCATCAAGAACAAGTACCCTATCCCACTCATTACGGACTTGTTCGATCAACTTGGGAGCGCAAGGTGGTTCACCAAGCTGGATTTGAGGTCAGGCTACTATCAAGTCAGGATCGCAGAAGGAGATGAGCCAAAGATAGCATGTGTCACTCGGTATGGTTCGTATGAGTTCTTGGTGATGCCTTTCAGACTCACGAACACCTCAGCAACATTCTGCACCCTTATGAACAAGGTACTTCAGTCATTTCTTAATCAGTTTGTTGTGGTTTATTTGGATGACATTGTGATCTATAGCCAGACTTTGGGAGAGCATATAGACCACTTGAGATAGGTGTTCGAGGTGTTACGAGCACACAAGCTGTTTGTCAAGAGGGAGAAGTGCTCATTCACCTAACAGTAGATCTCTTTCCTTGGCCACATAGTGAGAGGTGGCAGGATACGCATGGATGAAGGTAAGATACACGCCATCCTGAAGTGGCAACCACCAGCCAAGGTCACTGAGTTGAGATCATTCCTTGGGCTGGTCAACTACTACAGGCACTTCATCAAAGGTCACCCAGCAGTAGCCACGCCATTGACTGACTTGCTCAAGGAAGGGAAAGCATGGGAGTGGAACGCAGGGTGCCAGGAAGCCTTTGATAGGTTGAAGTGGGCTGTGACTGAGGAGCCAGTCTTGGCCTTGCTAGACCATGCCTAGCCGTATGAGATACGTACGAATGCATCAAACTTTGCCATAGGGGGCGTGTTGATGCAGGAAGGACGTCTAGTCACGTTCAAGAGTAGGAAGTTAAACGAGATTGAGCGTAAGTACACGATCCAAGAGAAGGAGATGACTGCAGTGGTGCACTACTTGTGCACTTGGTGCCATTACCTGTTGGGGTCGAGGTTCATGGTTAGGACAGACAATGTGGCGACCAGCTACTTTCAGACGCAGAAGACCCAAGTAGGCGAGATGGCAAGATTTTCTTACGAAATTTGATTTCCAGATGGAGTACAAGCCGGGACGGGTGAACCTAGTAGCAGATGCCCTGAGCAGAAAGGCTAACCTTGCTACCATTAGCCAACCAGAGGGGTCACTGGTGCCGCGCATCAAGGAGGGACTTACGCATGATCCTACAGCCAAGGCTTTGATGGAGTACGCCCAGCAAGGTAAGACTAGGCAGTTTTGGTTGCAGGATGGCTTGCTGTACACTAGGGGTAGTAGACTGTTTGTGCCATAGCACGGGAAGCTCTGCAAGGAAGTTTTGCAAGAATGCATGATTCAAGGTGGGCTGGACACCCCGGAGTGAGCAGTACCTTGGTGTTGATCGAGGACCGGTACTACTAGCCGCACATGAAGGACGATGTGAAGGCCTATGTGAAGACTTGTCTTGTGTGCCAAAAGGACAAGGTGGAGCTCAAGAAACTAGGCGGTCTCTTGGAGCAATTGCCAGTGCCAGAGCGACCATGGGAGAGTGTTTCTCTGGACTTTATAGTTGGTCTACCCAAAGCAGAAGGGTTTGGAAACATCATGGTAGTGGTGGACAATTTTTCCAAGTATGGAATCTTCATTCTAGCAACCAAGGAGTGCCCAGTCGAGGAGGCAGCTCAATTGTTCCTGAGGAACATGGTTAAGTACTGGGGAGTGCCAAGGACCATTGTTAGTGATCGAGACGGGCGTTTCACGACCAGGTTTTGGACTGAGTTATTCAAGCTGTTGGGGTCAGACTTAAACTTTTCCACCAACATGCATCCGTGATCGATGGGTAGACAGAACGAGTGAATGGACTATTGGATGTCTACTTCAGGCACTATGTGAGTGCCACATAAAGGGATTGGCCAATGCTGCTAGATATTGCGTAGTTTTCCTACAACTTGCAAAGGAGCGAGGCAACGAACCAGAGCCCATTTAAGGTTATGATAGGGCAACAACCACTAACACCCAGTTCGATTGTTGCAGGTTATACAGGGCTGAATCCAGCAGCATACAAGTTTGCCAAGGCAAGGCAGGAGCAAACTGACTTGGCCAGAGTTTGTCTACACAAGGCAGCCAAGAGGTTGAAAAAGTGGGCAAACCAGAATAGGTGGGACGTGCAGTTCCAGGTTGGAGACTTGGTATTGGTGAAGCTACATCCCATTGTGCGCCATAGGGGGTTGCACAAAGGCCTAGTCCGGAGGTACAAGGGACCTTTTCGAGTAGTCAAGAGGGTAGGCAAGGTTGCCTACAAGCTGGATATGCCACCTAAGCCGAGGGTACACCCGATGTTCCATGTCAGCATGCTCAAGCCGTTCCATAAGGATGAAGGAGATCCAGGATGGGCAGAGTCAAAACGTGCACCATTGGGAGCAAGGGCCTCATATGAGAAGGAGGTCCACAGCATCATAGCGAACCAGGAGGTGAGACGGAAGAACTATCAGCCAAGACAAGAGTACTTGGTGCGCTGGAAGGGACTTCCAGATAGTGAGGTGAGCTGGGGACCAGCAAATGACTTATGGCAGTTCAGGGACCAGATCAGGCAGTACCATGCAAAAAATGCAACGAGGGCATTGTACAATCAGGTGGGGGAGAATGTCATGCCCTGGGCGATCACGCCAGGCATATCAGGTGCACCAGCAGGTGAGCCAGAGGTTGAAACCCGTAGACCAAGTGTGCTGGTGGGTATCTACGCACAAAGCCTAGCAAACGAGTTCAGAATGCCCACCCAACTTGCAGGCAACCCGTGAGACCAAGGCCTAGCATACAAGCTTCCTGCACCACATCCAGAAGGGCCCAAGGTGCTGGACACGCAAGCAAGCTTCTGGAAGCAGGCAGGATCAGCAGTAGCATCCTGGCAGATTTGGTTGACCCTAAAAATCAGGAGTTAGCATCCTGATTGATTGTAATCTGTATAATCCCATGATTTTAGCCTTTATTCTAGGGATATTGCCATTAAGTGTAAGCGGGAGCCTCAACTATAAATAGAGGGTTGCTCCTCCCTTATTTGTAAACCATCAAACACTTTCGTTTCAGTGAATACAAGAGCATTTCTAGAATTCTGCCTTCTTATCTTGTTTCTCTTTAACTTGCGTAATTAGCCCTTCCCATTGTTCTAGTGCCCGTACGCTTGTGTTTTAGGCTGACTTTGGCATAAAAGAGGAGATTTCAAGCCCAAGGTCGCACGATTTCTGAGTCTAAGGTCAGAGCTCGTGACACAGGTACCAGCACCTATCGCACATCATGTGCGTACACCCCCCGACTCTCCCAATCACCAGAACCCCCAATACCGCTGGTTAGGCTCTCCGACGATGCTCCGGTGATGCTCCGGCGATGCTCTGATGATGGTGCCTCGAGCAAAAAAAATGCAGCACCAACAGATGCCCGGGCCTAGCATGTGCACCGTGGCTCAAAATCTTAGATTGGGAATGAACTCCGTATGCATAGACTGGGGATGAAATCCGTATGCCTAAGTCAACCCATGAAACGAGTGTGCGGGCACTCAGCCAGTCGATGAGGCATAATACGCAAGTCGGGGATCAGTCCAGTCCTCCTCTGCGTGCTGTCGATTCAGCTGCCGATCCCGCTACCACAACCCTCGGTCCGACTGGGGCTTAGACATGGAATGAACTCCGTATGCCTAAGCCAACCCACAAAACAAGTGTGCGAGCACTCAGTCGGCCAGAAAGGCAGAATTCGCAAGTTGGGGATCGACCCGATCTGCCCCTGTGTGCTACCGATCCTGCTGTCGTAACCCTTGGTCCGATCCAATCTTAGACTGAGAATGAACTTCATATGCTTAGACATGGAATAAACTCCGTATGCCTAAGCCAACCCACGAAACGAGCGTTTGGGCACTCAGTCGGCCGTAGAGGCAAAATGCACAAGCCGAGGATCGGCCCAGTCCCTCCTGTGTGCTGTTGATCCTACTGTCGTAACCATCTGTCCAGTCTGATCTTAGACTAGGAATGAACTCCGTATGCCTAAGTCAACCCACAAAATGAGCGTGCAAGCGCTCAGTGGACCAGAGAGGCAGGATGCGCAAGCCGAGGATCGAATGGGTGGTAGGTGGGTTCAAGCACATATTCATATTTCTGCTGTGCCAATGCCATTTTTGTGGCTTGTAAATTCATACAATGGTCCCCTAAGCCTTCATGTGAAGTTTCGTGGCAAGACGACCCGTTTTCTATTTTTCACGATTTTTGAAACTTTTTGTGGTTCGAGATTTTTTAAAATTTTTTTAGAAAGAGTTTTGTCCCCAAATTTGGTAGAGGTGATCCTTGTATTTTTATTGGCATGCACAAACAAATTCAGCTAATAACGTGAAGTGAAGAAGATTTTGTGAATGTTTGAAAAAAGTATCCCCATTTCAGACACTTTAATGGCTACTGGTAGCAAACCTATAAAATCTCAAATGCTCTTTAAGGGGGTGTGAGTTCTAGAGGTTTGATGAGGGATAGGGGGCCAATATAAGGGCCAAGTACCAGCACCCATCACACATCATGTGCACACACCCCCCGGCCCCCCCAATCGTCGAAACCCCCAACACCGTTGGTTAGGTTCTCCGACGATGCTCCGATGATGGTGCCCTGGGCAAAAAAAATGCGGCACCAGCACATGCCCGAGCCCAGGGTGTGCACCGTGGCTCAAACTCTTAGACTGGGAATGAACTCCGTATGCTTAGACATGGAATGAACTTCGTATGCCTAAGCTAACCCATGAAACGAGCGTGCGGGCGCTCAGCCGACCGGAGAGGGAGAATGCGCAAGCCGGGGATCAACCCGGTCCCCCCTATGTGCTATCGATCCTGCTACTACAACCCTCTATCCGGTCCAATCTTAGACTGGGAATGAACTCCGTATGCATAAGTCAACCCATGAAATGAGCGTGCGAGTGTTGAGCAAGTCGAAGAGGCATAATAGGCAAATCGAGGATTGACTCGGTCCCCCTCTGCGTGCTATCTGTCCCACTGTCTCAACCCTCGGCCCGACTGGGGCTAAGACATGGAATGAACTCCCTATGCCTAAGCCAACCCATCAAACAAACGTGCGGGTGCTTAGACTGGGAATAAACTCCGTATGCTTAGACTGGGGATGAACTTCGTATGCCTAAGTCAATCGACGAAACGAGCATATAGGTGCTCAGCCGGTCAGAAAAGCCAATCGGTGTGGCATAATGCGCAAGTCAAGGATCAGCCTGGTCTTCCTCTGCGTGCTGCCGATCTCGCTGCTGGTCCTACAGCCACAACCCTTGGTCCAGCTGGGGCATAGACTTGGAATGAACTCCCTATGCCTAAGCCAACCCATGAAACGGGCGTGTGGGCGTTCAGTCGGTCGGAGAGGCAGAATGCGCAAGCCAAGGATCGACCCGGTCCCCCCTGTATGCTGTCGATTCTGCTACCGTAACCATCGGTCTAGTCCGATCTTAGACTCGGAATGAACTCCGTATGCTTAGACTGGGGATGGACTCTGTATGCCTAAGTCAACCCACGAAACGAGCGTGTGGGCGTTTAGCTAGCCGAAGAGGTCGATCGAAAAGGCACAATGCGGAAGTTAAGGATTGACTCGATCCCCCCTTTCATGCTGCCACTCCTACTACTGGTTCTACTATCGTAACCCTCGGTCCGGTCCGATCTTAGACTGGGAATGAACTTCGTATGCTTAGACATGGAATGAACTCTGTATGCCTAAGCCAACCCATGAAACGAGCTTGCAGGCACTCAACCGGTCGGAGAGACAGAATGCGTAAGCCAGGGATCAGCCCGGTCCCCCTTGCATGCTATCGATCCTGCTGCCGAAACCCTCAGACCGATCCGATCTTAGATTGGGAATGAACTTCATATGCCTAAGTCAACTCATGAAACGAGTGTGCGGGCACTGAGCCGATCGAAGAGGCATAATGCGCAAGCCAGGGACCGGCCCGAACCCCCGCTACGTGCTGTTGGTCCCGCTACCACAACCCTCGGTTTGACTGGGGCTTAGACATGGAATGAACTCCCTATGCCTAAGCCAACCCACAAAACGGGCATGCGAGCGCTCAGTCAGCCAGAGAGGCAGAATGCACAAGCTGGGGATTGACCTAGTCCCCCCTACGTGCTGTCGATCCTGCTGGCGTAACCCTCGGTCTGGTCCAATCTTAGACTGGGAATGAACTCCATATGCTTAGACTAGGGATGAACTCCGTATGCCTAAGTCAACCCATGAAACGAGCGTGCGGGTGCTCAGTCAACTAGAGAAGCAAGATGCGCAAGCCGAGGATCGAACGGGTGGTAGGTGGGTTCAGTCACATCTTCATATTTCTGCCATGCCAATGCCATTTTTATGGCTTGTAAATTCATACAATGGTCCCCTAAGCCTTCATGTGAAGTTTCATGGCAAGACGACCCGTTTTCTATTTTTCACGATTTTCAAAACGTCTTGCGGTTCGAGATTTTTAAAATTTTTTTAGAAAGAGTTTTGTCCCCAAATTTGGTAGAGGTGACCCTTGTATTTTTGTTGGCATGCACAAAACAATTCAGCTAAAAACTCGAAGTGGAGAAGATTTTGTGACCGTTTGAAAAAAGTGTCCCCATTTTAGACACTTTAATTGCTACTAGCAGCAACCTATAAAATCTCAAATGCTCTTTAAGGGGGTGTGAGTTCTCGAGGTTTGATGAGGGATAGGGGGCCAATATAAGGGCCAAGTACCAGCACCCATCGCACATCAGGTGCGCATACCTCCCGACCCCCCCGATCACCGGAACCCCTAATGCTGTCGGTTACGCTCTTCGACGATGCTCCGGTGATGGTGCCCCGGGGGAAAAAATATGGCACAAACACATGCCCAAGCCCAGCATGTGCACTGTGGCTCAAAATCTTAGACTGGGAATTAACTCCGTATGCCTAAGGCAACCCATGAAACGAGCGTACGGGCGCTCAGCAGGCCAGAGAAGCAGAATCCGTAAGCCGGGGATCGACCCAGTCCCTCCTGCGTGCTATCGATCCTTGTGCTGCAACCCTCAGTCCGGTCCGATCTTAGACTGGGAATGAACTCTGTATGCATAAGTCAACCCACAAAATGAGCATGTGGGTGCTGAGCTGATCGAAGAGGCATAATGCGTAAGCCAAGGATCAGCCCAGTCCCTCTCTGCTTGCTGCAGGTCCCGCTGTAACAACCCTCGGTCCGGCTGGGGCTTAGACATGGAATGAACTCTGTATACCTAAGCCAACCCATGAAACAGGCGTACGGGCGCTCAGCCGGCAGGAGAGGCAAAATGCACAAATCAGGGATCGGCCCAGTCCCCTGCGTGCTGTCGATCCTGTTGCCGTAACCCTCAATCCAGTCTGATCTTAAACTGGGAATGAACTCTGTATCCTTAGGCTGGGGATGAACTCCGTATGCCTAAGTCTACCCACAAAATGAGCATGCGGGTGCCCAATAGGCCGGAGAGGTTGGTCAGAGAGGTATAATGCACAAGCCAGGGATCAGCCCAGTCCCCCTCTACGTGCTGCCGATCTCGCTTCCGGTCCTGCAACCACAACCCTCGGTTCATCTGGGGCTTAGACATGGAATGAACTCCGTATGTCTAAGCCAACCCATGAAACGAGCGTGCAAGTGCTTAGTCAGCCGGAGAGGCAGAATGTAAAAGCCGAGGATTGGCCCGGTCCACCCCTGCGTGCTACCGTTCTTGCTGCTGGTCCTACTGTCGTAAGCCTCAGTTTGGTCCGATCTTAGATTGGGAATGAACTCCGTATGCTTAGACATCGAAAGAACTCTGTATGCCTAAGCTAACCCACGAAATGAACGTGTGGGTGCTCAACCGACCGGAGAGGTAGAATGCGTAAGTCGAGGATCGACCTGATCCCCCCTACGTGCTGCCGATCCTGCAGCCTTAACCCTCGGTCTGGTCCGATCTTAGACTAGAAATGAACTTCGTATGCCTAAGTCAACCCACGAAACGAGTGTGCGGGCGTTGAGCCTGCCAGAGAGGCATAATGCGCAAGCCGGAGATCGATCCGATCCCCCTCTACCTGTTGCCAGTCCCACTGCCACAACCCTCAGTCCGGCTAGGGCTTAGACATGGAATGAACTCCCTATGCCTAAGCCAACCCATGAAACGGGCGTGCGGGCGCTCAATCGGTCGGAGAGGAAGAATGCACAAGCCGGGGATCGGCCCGATCCCTCCTGTGTGCTGCCGATCCTGCTATCGTAACCCTCGATCCGGTCCGATGTTAGACTGGGAATGCACTTCGTATGCTTAGACTGGGAATGAACTTCGTATGCCTAAGTCAACCCACGAAACAGGTGTGCGGGTGTTGACCCGGCCGGAGAGGCATGACGCGTAAACCGAGGATCGGTCCGGTCCCTTTCTGCATGTTATCGATCCCATTGTCACAACCTTTGGTCCGGCTGGGGCTTAGACATGGAACAAACTCACTATGCCTAAGCTAACCCACGAAACGGGCGTGCGGGCGCTCAGCCAGCCGGAGAGGCAGCATGTGCAAGCCGAGGATCGCCCGGTCCCCCCTGCGTGTTGTCGATCCTGCTGCCCTCGGTCCGATCCGATCCTAGACTGTGAATGAACTCCGTATGCTTAGACTGGGGATAAACTTCGTATGCCTAAGTCAACCCACAAAACGAGTGTGCGGGTGCTCAGTCGGCCTGAGAGGCATAATGCGCAAGCCGGGGATCAGCCCGGTCCCCCGCTACTTTTTGTCGGTCCCGCTGCCACAACCTTCGGTCCGGCTGGGGCTTATACATGTAATGAACTCCCTATGCCTAAGCCAACCCACGAAACGAGCGTGCGGGTGCTCAGCCCGCCGAAGAGGCAGAATGCGCAAGCCAAGGATCGGCCTGGTCCCCCTGCATGCTGTAGATCCTGCTGCTTGTCCTACTACCGTAACCCTCGATCCAGACCGATCTTAGACTGGGAATGAACTCCATATGCTTAGACATGGAATGAACTCCGTATGCCTAAGCCAATCGATGAAACGAGCGTGCGGGCACTCAGCCGGCTGGAAAGGCAGAATGCGTAAGTTGGGGATCGGCCCGATCCCCCCTTGGGTGCTATCGATCTTGCTGCCGCAACCCTCGGTCTGGTCTGATCTTAGACTGGGAAATAACTCCGTATGCGTAAGTTAACCCACAAAATGAGCGTGCAGGCACTGAGCTAGCCGAAATGGCATAATGCGCAAGCCAGGGATCGGCTCGGTCCCCTTCTGCGTGCTGCCTGTCCTGCTACCACAACCCTCGATCCGGCTAGGGCTTAGACATGGAATGAACTCCCTATGCCTAAGCCAACCCATGAAACGGACGTCCGGAGAGGCAGAATGCGTAAGCCGGGGATTAACCCGATCCCCGTCTACGTGCTGTCGATCCTGCTACTGTAACCCTCGGTCCGGTCCGATCTTAGACTGGGAATGGACTCTGTATGCCTGAGTCAACCCATGAAACGAGTGTACTGGCGTTGAGCCTATCAGAGAGGCATAATGCACAAGCCGAGGATCGACCCGATCCCCCTCTACCTACTACCGGTCCCGCTGCCACAACCCTCGGTTCGGTTGGGGCTTACACAAGGAATGAACTCCCTATGCCTAAGCCAACCCATGAAACGGGCGTGCGGGCGCTCAGCTGATCGGAGAGGTAGAATGCGAAAGCCGGGGATCAGCTCGATCCCCCCTGCGTGCTGCCAATCCTGCTGCCACAACCCTCGGTCTGGTTCGATCTTAGACTGGGAATGAACTTCGTATGCTTAGACGGGGGACGAACTCTGTATGCCTAAGTCAACCCACGAAACGAGTGTGCAGGTGCTCAGCCGGCCGGAGAGGCATAATGTGCAAGTCGAGGATCAACCTGGTCCCATTCTACATGTTGTCGATCCCGCTACCGGTCTTACTGCCACAACCCATAGTCCGGCTGGCACTTAGACATGGAATGAACTCTGTATGCCTAAGCCAACCCATGAAACGAGCGTGTGGGCACTTAGCCGGCCGGAGAGGCAGATTGCGCAAGCCGGGGATCGGCCCGGTCCCTCCCTGTATGATGCCGATCCTACTGTTGGTCCTGCTACCGTAACCCTCGGTCTGGTCCGATCTTAGACTGGGAATGAACTTCGTATGCTTACACATGGAATGAAATCTGCTTGCCTAAGCCAACCCACGAAACGAGCGTACGTGCGGGCGTTCAACCGGACGGAAAGGTAGAATGCGTAAGACGGGGATCAGCCAGGTTCCCCCTACGTGCTGTCGATCTTACGGTCGTAACCCTCAGTTCGGTCTGATCTTAGATTGGAAATGAACTCCGTATGCCTAATTCAACCAATGAAACGAGCGTGCGGGTGTTAAGCCGATCGAAAATGCATAATGCGCAAGCCAGGGATCGGCCCGGTCCCCCTCTGTGTGCTGTCAATCTCGCTGCCACATCCCTCGATTCGGTTGGCACTTAGACATGGAATGAACTCCCTATGCCTAAGCCAACCCACAAAACGGGTGTGCGGGCGCTCAACCGACCGGAGAGGCAGAATCCGCAAGTCGGGGATCGGTTCGATCCCCTCTGCATGCTATCGATTCTGCTGTTGCAACCCTCAATTCGGTCTGATCTTAGATTGGGAATGAACTCCGTATGCTTAGACTGGGGATGAACTTCGTATGCGTAAGTCAACCCATGGAACGAGCACACGGGCGCTCAGCCGACCAGAGAGGCAGGATGCGCAAGCCGAGGATCGAACGGATGGTAGGTGGGTTCAAGCACATCTTCATATTTCTGCCATGCCAATGCCATTTTTATGTCTTGTAAATTCATACAATGGTCCCCTAAGCCTTCATGTGAAGTTTCATGGCAGGACGACCCGTTTTCTATTTTTCACAATTTTTAATACTTTTTACGGTTTGAGATTTTTTTAAATTTTTTTAGAAAGAGTTTTGTCCTGAAATTTGGTAGAGGTGATCCTTGTATTTTTATTGGCATGCACAAAATAATTCAGCTCAAAACTCGAAGTGGAGAAGATTTTGTGACCGTTTGAAAAAAGTGTCCCCATTTCAGACACTTTAATGGCTACTGGCAGCAAACCTATAAAATCTCAAATGCTCTTTAAGGGGGTGTGAGTTCTTGAGGTTTGATGAGGGATAGGGGGCCAATATAAGGGCCAAGTAGCAGCACCCATCGTACATCTTGTGCGAACAGCCCCCGGCCCTCAATCGCCGAAACCTCCAATGCTACCGATTATGCTTTCTGACGATGCTCCGATGATGCTCCGACGATGGTGCCCCGGGCGAAAAAAATGCAGCAGCAGCACATGCCCGAGCCCAACAAGTGTACCATGGCTCAAAATATTAGACTGGGAATGAACTCCGTATGCTTAGACATGGAATGAACTCCGTATGCCTAAGCCAACGCACGAAATGAGCGTGCGGGCGCTCAGCCGGTCAGAGAGGCAGAATGCACAAGCCGGGGATCGGCCCGATCCTCCCCTATGTGCTGTCGATCCTGCTGCCGCAACCCTCAGTTTGGTCCAATCTTAGATTGGGAATGAACTCTGTATGCATAAGTCAACCCATGAAACGAGCGTACGGGCGCTGAGCGGGTCAAAGAGGCGTAATGCGCAAGCCGTGGATCAACCCCGTCCCCTTTTGTGTGCTATCGATCCCGTTGCCATAACCCTCGATTCTGCTGGGGCTTAGACATGGAATGAACTCCCTATGCCTAACCCAACCCACGAAACGGGCGTGCGGGTGCTCAGCCGGCCTAAGAGGTAGAATGCGCCAGTCGGGGATCGACTCAGTCCCCTCTGCGTGCTGTCGATCTTGCTGCTGGAACCCTCGGTCCGATCTGATCTCAGACTGGGAATGAACTACATATGCTTAGACTGGGATGAACTCCGTATGCATAAGTCAACCCACAAAATGAGCGTGCGGTCGCTCAGTCAGTCGGAGGGGAGGAATGTGCAAGCTGGGGATCAGCTCGGTCCCCCTTTGCATGCTGTCGATCCCGCTACCGGTCCTGCTGCCACAACCCCCAGTCTGACTGAGGCTTAGACATGGAATGAACTCCGTATGCCAAAGCCAACCCATGAAATGAGGTACGGGCACTCAGTCGATCGGAGAGGCAGAATACGCAAGCCGGGGATCGACCCGATCCCCCCTGCGTGCTGTCGATCCTGCTACTGGTCCAACTACCGCAACCCTCGATCTGATCCGATCTTAGACTGGGAATGAACTCCATATGATTAGACATGGAATGAACTCCGTATGCCTAAGCTGACCCACGAAACGAGCGAGCGTGCGGGTGCTCAGCCGATCGAAAAGGTAGAATGCACAAGTCGGGGATCGACCGATCCCCCCTACATGCTGTTGATCCTACTACCGCAACCCTCAGTCCGATCTGATCTTAGACTGGAAATGAACTCCGTATGCCTAAGTCAACCCATGAAACAGCGTACGGGCGCTGAGTCGAACAGAGAGGCATAATCTGCAAGCTGAGGATCGGCCCAGTCCCCCTCTGTGTACTGTCGATCCCGTTGCCACAACCCTCGGTCCGGTTGGGGCTTAGACATGGAATGAACTCCCTATGCCTAAGCCTACCCATGAAAGGGGCGTGCAGGCGCTCAGCCTGCCGGAGAGGCAGAATGTGCAAGCCGGGGACCGGCTCGATCCCCCTTGCATGCTACCGATCCTGCTGCCGTAACCCTCGATCCGGTCTGATCTTAGACTGGGAATGAACTCTGTATACTTAGACTGAGGATGAACTCCGTATGCGTAAGTCAACCCATGAAATGAGCATGCGGGTGCTCAGCCGACCAGAGAGGCAGGATGCACAAGCTGAGGATCGAACGGGTGGTAGGTGGGTTCAAGCACATCTTCATATTTTTGCCATGCCAATGCCATTTTTATGGCTTGTAAATTCATACAATGGTCCCCTAAGCCTTCATGTGAAGTTTCGTGGCAAGACGACCCGTTTTCTATTTTTCATGATTTTTGAAACTTTTTACTGTTCGAGATTTTTTAAAATTTTTTTAGAAATAGTTTTGTCCCCAAATTTGGTAGAGGTGAGCCTTCTATTTTTGTTGGCATCCACAAAAAAAATTCAGGTAAAAACTCGAAGTGGAGAAGATTTTGTGACCGTTTGAAAAAAGTGTCCCCATTTCAGACACTTTAATGGCTACTGGCAGTAAAACTATAAAATATCAAATGCTCATTAAGGGGGTGTGAGTTCTTGAGGTTTGATGAGGGATAGGGGGCCAATATAAGGGCCAAGTACCAGCACCCATCACACATCATGTGCGCACACCCCCCGGCCCCCCAATCATCGAAACCTAAAATGCCGTCGGTTAGGCTCTCCGGTGATGGTGCCCCGGGCAAAAAAAATACGGTAGCAGTACATGCCCGTGCCCAGCATGTGCCCTGTGGCTCATAATCTTACACTGGTAATGAACTCTGTATGCTTAGACAAGGAATGAACTCCGTATGCTTAGACATGGAATGAACTCCGTATGCTTAAGCCAACCCACGAAACGAGTGTGCGGCCACTCAACCAGCCGGAGAGGTAGAATGCGTAAGTCAAGGATCGACCCGGTCCCCCCTACATGCTGCCAATCCTGCTGCTGGTCCTGCTGCCACAACCCTCGGTCCGGTCCGATCTTAGATTGGGAATGAACTCCGTATGCATAGACTTGGAATGAACTCTGCATGCCTAAGCAAACCCACGAAACGAGTGTGCGGGCGTTCAGCCAGCCGGAGAGGCAGAATGCAATAGCTGGGGACCGGCCCGGTCCCCCCTACGTGCTATCGATCCTGCGACTACAACCCTTGGTCCAATCCTATCTTAGAATGGGAATGAACTCCGTATGCCTAAGTCAACCCATGAAATGAGCATCTGGATGCTGAGTCGACCGAAGAGGCATAATGCATAAGTCGGGGATTGGCCCGATCCCCATCTAAGTGCTGCTGGTCCTGCTGCCACAACCCTCGATCTGGCTGGGGCTTAGACATGGAATGAACTCCCTATGCCTAAGCCAACCCATGAAACGGGCGTGCGGGCGCTCACCCAGCAGAAGAGGTAGAATGCGAAAGTCGAGGATCAGCTCGATACCCCCTGCGTGCTGTTGATCCTGCTGTCGCAACCCTCAGTTAGGTCCGATCTTAGACTGGGAATAAACTCTGTATACTTAGACTGAGGATGAACTCCGTATGCCTAAGTGAACCCATAAAAAGAGCGTGCAGGCGCTTAGCAGGCCAAAAGGGCATAATGCGCAAGTCGGGGATCAGCCCGATCCCCCTCTGCGTGCTGTCGATCCCGCTACCGGTCCTGCTGCCACAACCCTTGGTCCGACTGGGGCTTAGACATGGAATGAACTCCGTATGCCTAACCCAACCAACGAAATGAGAGTACGGGCACTCAGCTGATCAAAGAGGCAGAATGCGCAAGCCGGGGATCAGCCCGGTCACCCCTGCGTGCTGCCGATCCTGCTGCTAGTCCTGCTGTCGCAACCCTCGGTCCAGTCTGATCTTAGACTGGGAATGAACTCTATATGCTTAGACATGGAATGAACTTCGTATGCCTAAGCCAACCCACAAAATGAACGTGCGGGCACTCAGCCGATCAGAGAGACAGAATGCGCAAGTCAGGGACCGACCCAATCCCCCCTGCGTGCTATCAATCCTGCTACCGTAACCCTCGGTCCAGTCTGATCTTAGACTGGGAGTGAACTCTGTATGCCTAAGCCAACCCACGAAATGAGCGTTCGGGTGCTGAGCTGATCGGAGAGGCATAATGCGTAAGCTGAGGATCAGCCCAATCCCCCTCTGCATGTTGTCGGTCCCGCTGCCACAACCCTCAGTTCCGTTGGTCTTTAGACATGGAATGAATCCCTATGCCTAAGCCAACTCACGAAACGGGCGTACGGGCGTACGGGCGCTCAGCCGACTGGAGAGCCAGAATGCGTAAGCCGGGGATTGGTCTGGTCTACCTTGCATGCTGCCGATCCAACTACCGCAACCCTCGGTCCGGTTCGATCTTAGATTGGGAATGAACTACGTACGCTTAGACTGGGGATGAACTCCGTATGCCTAAGTCAACCCATGAAACAAGCGTGTAGGTGCTCAGTTGACCGGAGAGGCCGATCGGAGAGGCATAATGCACAAGCTGGGGATCAGGTTAGTCCTTCTCACGTGCCGGGTATCAGCCTAGTCCCCCTCGATCCGATCCAATCTTAAACTGGGGATGAACTCCGTATGCCTAAGTTAACCCATGAAACGAGCGTGCGGGCACTCAGTCAATCGGAGAGGTAGAATGCGCAAGCTGGGGATCGGCCGGTCCCCTAGTGTTCTGTCGATCCTACTGCTGGTCCTACTACCGCAAGTCTCAATCTGATCCGATCTTAAACTGGGAATGAACTCCGTACGCTTAGACATGGAATGAACTCCGTAAGCATATAGACGCTCAACCGGCTGGAGAGGCAGAATGTGTAAGTCGGGGACCGATCGATCCCCCCTGCATGCTGTCGATCCTGCTGCTGCAACCCTCGGTCCGGTCCGATCTTAGACTGGGAATGAACTCCGTATGCCTAAGTCAACCCATGAAATGAGCGTTTGGGCATTGAGCCAGCCGGAGAGGCATAATACGCAAGCCGGGGATCGGCCCGATCCCCCTATGTGTGCTGCCGGTCCCGTTGCCACAACACTCGGTCCGACTGGGGCTTAGACATGGAATGAACTCCCTATGCCTAAGCCAACCCACGAAATGGACGTGCGGATGCTCAGCCAGCCGGAGAGGTAGAATGCGCAAGCCAGGGATCGGTCCGGTCACCTCTGCATGGTGTCGATCCTACACCGTAACCCTCAATTCGATCTAAACTTAGACTGGGAATGAACTCCGTATGCTTAGACTGGGGATGAACTCCGTATGCTTAAGTCAACCCACAAAAATGAGTGTACAGCCGTTCAGCCAGTCGAAGAGGCATAATGCACAAGCCAGGGATCAGCCCGATCGCCCTCTACGCGCTGTCGATCCCACTGCCGGCCCTACTGCCGGTCCTACTGCCACAACCTTCGACCCGACTGGGGCTTAGACATGGAATGAACTTCGTATGCCTAAGCCAACCCACGAAATGAGCGTGCGGGCGCTCAACCAACCGAAGAGGCAGAATGCACAAGCTGGGGATTGGCCCGATCCGCCCCAGCGTGCTGCCAATCCTGCTGTTGGTCCTACTGTCATAACCCTCGATCCAGTCTGATCTTAGACTGGGAATGAACTCCATATGCTTAGACATGGAATGAACTCCGTATGCCTAAGGCAATCCACGAAACAAGCGTACGGGTGCTCAACTGGCCGAAGAGGTAGAATGCACAAGCCGGGGATCGACCCGATCACCTCCTACGTGCTATCGATCTTGCTGCTGCAACCCTCAGTCCGGTCTGATCTTAGACTGGGAATGAACTCCGTATGCCTAAGTCAACCCATGAAACGAGTGTACGGGCGTTGAGCTAGCCGAAAAGGCATAATGTGTAAGCCGAGGATCGACCCGATCCTTCTCTGCGTGCTGTCGATCCCGCTGCCACAACCCTCGGTCCAGCTGGGGCTTAGACATGGAATGAACTCCCTATGCCTAAGCCAACCCAAGAAATGGGTGTACGGGTGCTCAACCGGCCGGAGAGGCAGAGTGCACAAGCCAGGGATAGGCCTGGGCCCCCCTGCGGCTGCCGATCCTACTGTCATAACCCTCGGTCCGGTCCGATCTTAGACTAGGAATGAACTCCGTATGCTTAGACATGGAATGAACTCTGTATGCCTAAGCCAACCCACGAAACGAGCGTGTGGGCGCACAACCTGTCGAAGAGGCAGAATGCGTAAGCTAGGGATCGGCCCGGTCCCCCCTATGTGCTGTCAGTCCTGCTGCTGTAACCCTCAGTCCAGTTCGATCTTAGACTAGGAATGAACTCCGTATGCCTAAGTCAACCCACGAAATGAGCGTTCGGGCATTGAGCTGGTCGGAGAGGTATAATGCGCAAGCTGGGGATCGGCCTGGTCCCCCTCTACGTGCTACCAGTCCCGCTGCTGCAACCCTCGGTCCGGCTAGGGCTTCGACATGGAATGAACTCCCTATGCCTAAGCCAACCCATGAAATGGGCGTGCGGGTACTAAGCTGGCCGAAGAGGCAGAATGCGTAAGTCGAGGATCAGCCCGATCCCCCCTACGTGCTACCGAACCTTCTGTCGCAACCTTCGATCTGGTTCGATCTTAGACTGGAATGAACTCCATATGCTTAGACTGGGGATGAACTCTGTATGCCTAAGTCAAGCCACCAAACGAGCATGCGGGTGCTCAGCCAGCCGCAGAGGCCAACTATAGAGGCATAATGCGTAAGCCAAAGATCAGCCCGGTCCCCTTCTACGTGCTGTCTATCCCATTGCTGGTCCTGCTGCCGCAACCCTCAGTCCGGTTGGGGCTTAAACATGGAATGAACTGCGTATGCCTAAGCCAACCCATGAAATGAGCGTGCGGGCGCTCAGTCGATCGGAGAGGTAGAATGCGCAAGTCGAGGATCAACTCGGTCCCCCTTACGTGCTGCCGATCTTACTGCTAGTACTACTATTGCAACCCTCGATCTGATCAGATCTTACACTGGGAATGAACTTCGTATGCCTAAGTCAACCCACAAAATGAGCATGCGGGCGCTGACCCAATCGGAAAGGCAAAATGCGAAAGTCGGGGATCGATCGGATCCTCTTCTACGTGCTACCGGTCCCACTGCCACAACCCTCGGTCTAGCTGGGGCTTAGACATAGAATGAACTCCCTATGCCTAAGCCAACCCATGGAATGGGTGTGCGGGCGCTCAGCCGGTCGGAGAGGCAGAATGCGTAAGCCGAGGATCGACCCGGTCCCCCCTGCGTGCTGTCGATCCTGCTGCCGTAACCCTCGGTCCGATATGATCTTAGACTTGGAATAAACTCCATATGCTTAGACTGGGGATGAACTCCATATGCCTAAGTCAACCCATGAAACGAGCGTGCGGACGCTCAGCTGACCAGAGAGGCAGGATGCGCAAGCTAGGGATCGAACGGGTGGTAGGTGGGTTCAAGCACATCTTCATATTTCTGCCATGCCAATACCATTTTTTTGGCTGGTAAATTCATACAATGGTCCCCTACGCCTTCATGTGAAGTTTCATGGCAAGACGACCTGTTTTCTATTTTTCACGATTTTCAAAACTTTTTGCGGTTCGGGATTTTTTAAAAATTTTTTAGAAATAGTTTTGTCCCCAAATTTGGTAGAGGTGATCCTTGTGTTTATGTTGACATGCACAAAACAATTTAGAAAAAAAATCGAAGTGGAGAGGATTTTGTCACCGTTTGAAAAAAGTGTCCCCATTTCAGACACTTTAATGGCTACTGGCAGCAAACTTATAAAATCTCAAATGCTCTTTAAGGGGGTGTGAGTTCTTGAGGTTTGATGAGGGATAGGGGGCCAATATAAAGGCCAAGTACCAGCACCCATCGCATATCATGTGCGCACACCCCCCCGGCCCCCACAATCGCCAGAACCCCCAATGCCGCCGGTTAGGCTCTCCGGCCATGCTCCGACGATGGTGCCCCGAGCAAAAAAAATGTGGCACAAGCACATGCCCGAGCCCAGCATGTGCACCGTGGCTCAAACTCTTAGACTGGGAATGAACTTTGTATGCTTAGACATGGAATGAACTCCGTATGCCTAAGCTAACCCACTAAACAAGTGTACGGGCGCTCAGTCGGTCGGAGAGGCAGAATGCACAAGCCAGGGATCGGATCGGTCCCCCTCTGTGTGCTGCCGATCCCACTACCACAACCCTCGATTCAGCTAGGGCTTAGACATGGAATGAACTCCCTATGCCTAAGCTAACCCATGAAACGGGCGTGCGGGAGCTCAGCCGACCGGAGAGGCAGAATGCGTAAGTCGGGGATCGGCCCGGTCCGATCTTAGACTAGGAATGAACTCCATATGCTTAGACTGGGGATGAACTCTGTATGCCTAACTGAACCCACGAAATGAGCGTGCGGATGCTCAGCCGACCAGAGAGGCAGGATGATCAAGTCGGGGATCGAACGGGTGGTAGGTGGGTTCAAGCACATCTTCATATTTCTGCCATGCCAATGCCATTTTTATGGCTTGTCAATTCATATCATGGTCCCTTACACCTTCATGTGAAGTTTCGTGGCAAGACGACTTGTTTTCTATTTTTCAAGATTTTTGAAACTTTTTGCGGTTTGGGATTTTTTAAAAAATTTTTAGAAAGAGTTTTGTCCCCAAATTTGGTAGAGGTGATCCTTGTATTTTTGTTGGCATGCATAAAAAAATTCAGCATAAAACTAGAAGTCGAGAAGTTTTTGTGGCCGTTTGAAAAAAGTGTCCCCATTTCAGACACTTTAATGGCTACTGGCAGCAAACCTATAAAATCTAAAATGCTCTTCAAGGGGGTGTGAGCTCTCGAGGTTTGATGAGGGATAGGTGGCCAATATAAGGGCCAAGTACCAGCACCCATCGCACATCATGTGCGCACACCCCTCCGGCCCCCCCAATCGTCGGAACCCCCAATGACACCTGTTAAGCTCCGACGGTGGTGCCCCGTGCGAAAAAAATACGGCACCAGCACATGCTCGAGCCCAACATGTGCACTGTGGCTCAAACTCTTAGACTGGGAATGAACTCCGTATGCTTAGACATGGAATGAACTCTGTATGCCTAAGCTAACCCACGAAACGAGCGTGCGGGTGCTCAGTCGGCCGGAGAGGCAAAATGCACAAGCCGGGGATCAGCCCGGTCCCCCTCTGCGTGCTGTCAGTCCCGCTGCCACAACCCTCAATCTGGCCGGGGCTTAGACATGGAATGAACTCCCTATGCCTAAGCCAACCCACGAAACGGGCATGCGAGCACTCAATCGGCTGAAGAGGCAGAATGCGTAAGCCAGGGATCGGCCTGGTCCCCCTGCATGCTGTCAATTCTTCTGTTGCAACCCTCAGTCCAGTTTGGTCTTAGACTGGGAATGAACTCCGTATGCTTAGACTGGGTTGAACTCCGTATGCCTAAGTCAACCCATGAAGCAAGCGTTCAGGTGCTCAGCCAGTCAAAGAGGTCGGCCGAAGAGGTAGAATGCGCAAGCCGGGGATCAGCCCGATCCCCCCTGCGTGCTGCCAATCCTGTTGCTGGTCCTGCTGCTGTAACCCTCGGTCCAGTCCGATCTTAGACTGGGAATTAACTCTATATGCTTAGACATGGAATGAACTCCGTACACCTAAGCCAAGCCAGAAAACGAGCGTGCGAGCGCTCAGCCGACTGGAGAGGCAGAATTCGCAAGTCAAGGACTGGCCCGATCCCCCTATGTGCTGTTGATCTGGCTGCTGGTCCTGCTGTCACAACCCTTGGTCCAGTCCGATCTTAGATTGGGAATGAACTCCATATGCTTAGACATGGAATGAACTCCGTATGCCTAAGCCAACGCACGAAACGAGCATGCGGGTGCTCAGTCGATCGGAGAGGCAGAATGCGCAAGCTGGGGATCACCCCAGTCCCCCCTATGTGCTGTGATCCGACTGTCGCAACCCTTAATCTGATCCAATCTTAGACTGGGAATGAACTCCGTATGCCTAAGTCAACCCACGGAACGAGCGTTCGAGTGTTGAGCCGACCAGAGAGGCATAATGTGCAAGCCAAGGATCAGCCCGGTGCCCCTCTGCGTGCTGTCGATCCCGCTGCGACAACCCTCAGTCCGGCTGGGGCTTATACATGGAATGAACTCCCTACGCCTAAGCAAACCCATGAAAAGGGCGTGCGGGCGCTTAGCCGATCGGAGAGGCAGAATGCGCAGGTCGAGGATCGGCCCGATCCCCCCTACGTGCTACCGATCCTACTACCGCAACCTTCCGACCGATTCGATCTTAGATTGGGAATGAACATCGTATGCTTACACTGGGGATGGACTTCGTATGCCTAAGTCATCTCACGAAATGAGCGTGCGGGCGCTCAGCTGGTCGAAAAGGCCGGTCAGAGAGGCATAATACGTGAGTCGGGGATCAGCCTGGTCCCCCTCTACGTGCTACCGATCCCACTGACGGTCCTACTACCACAACCCTATGTCTGGCTGGGGCTTAGACATGGAATGAACTCCGTTTGCCTAAGCCAACCCACGAAACGAGCGTGCGGGCATTCAGTCGGTCGGAGAGGCAGAATGCGCAAGCCAGGGATTGGTTCGATCCCTCCTGCGTGCTACCGATCCTACTGCTGGTCCTACTACCGTAACCCTCGGTCCGATCTAATCTTAGACTGGGAATGAACTCCATATGCTTAGACATAGAATGAACTCCATATGCCTAAGCCAACCCACGAAACAAGCGTACGGGCACTGAGCCGGTCAGAGAGGCAGAATGCGCAATCCGGGGTCTGACCCGATCCACCCCTGCATGCTATCAATCCTGCTATTGTAACCCTTAGTCCAGTTCGATCTTAGACTGGGAATGAACTCCGTATGCCTAAGTCAACCCACGAAATGACCGTGTGGGCTTTGAGCCGACCGGAGAGGCATAATGCGCAAGTTGGGGATCGACCCAATCCCCCTCTGTGTGCTGTCGGTCCTGCTGCCACAACCTTCGGTCCGGCTGCCACAACCTTCGGTCCGGCTGCCACAACCTTCGGTCCGGCTGGGGCTTAGCCATGGAATGAGCTCCCTATGCCTAAGCCAACCCATGAAATGGGCGTGTGGGTGCTCAACCGACCGGAGAGGAAGAATGCGCAAGTCGGGGATCGACCCAGTCCCCCCTGCATGCTGTCGATCCTACTGTTGCAACCCTCGGTCCAGTCTAATCTGAGACTGGGAATAAACTTCGAATGCCTAAGTCAACCCATGAAACGAGCGTACGGATGCCCAGCCGACCAGAGAGGCAGGATACGCAAGCCGGGGATCAAACGGGTGGTATGTGGGTTCAAGCACATATTCATATTTTTGCTGTGCCAATGCCATTTTTATGGCTTTTAAATTCATACAATGTTCCCCTATCCTTCATGTGAAGTTTCGTGGCAAGGGGACCTGTTTTCTATTTTTCACGATTTTTGAAACTTTATATGGTTTGGGATTGTTTAAAATTCTTTTAGAAAGAGTTTTGTCCCCAAATTTGGTAGAAGTGATCCTTGTATTTTTGTTGGCATGCACAAAAACATTCAGCTAAAAACTCGAAGTGGAGAAGATTTTGTGACCGTTTGAAAAAACTGTCCCCATGTCAGACACTTTAATGGCTACTGGCAACAAACCTAAAAAGTCTCAAATGCTCTTTAAGGGGGTGTGAGTTCTCGAGGTTTGATGAGGGATAGGGGGCCAATAAAAGGGCCAACTACCAGCACCCATCGCACATCATGTGCGCACACCCCCCGGCCCCCCAATCGCCGGAACCCCTAATGCCGCCGGTTAGGCTCTCTGGTGATGCTCCGACGATGGTGCCTCTAGCAAAAAAAATACGGCACCAGCACATGCTCGAGCCCAGCATGTGCACTGTGGCTCAAACTCTTAGACTGGGAATGAACTCTGTATGCTTAGACATGGAATGAACTCTGTATGCCTAAGCCAACCCACGAAATAAGCGTGCGGTCGCTCAGTCGGCCGGAGAGGCAGAATGCACAAGCTGGGGATCGACCTGGTCTCCCTCTGCGTGCTACAGGTCCCGCTGCCACAACCTTCGGTCTGGCTGGGTCTTAGACATGGAATGAACTCCCTATGCCTAAGCCAACCCACGAAACGGGTGTGCGGGCGCTCAACCGACCGGAGAGGCAGAATGCGCAAGCCGAGGATCGGCCCGATCTCCCCTGTGTGCTATTGTTCCTGCTGCCGCAACCCTCAGTTCGGTTCAATCTTAGACTGGGAATGAACTTCGTATACTTAGATTGGGGATGAACTTCGTATGCCTAAGTCAACCCACAAAACGAGCGTGCGGGTGATCAACCGATCGGAGAGGCCAGCTGGCGAGGTAGAATGTACAAGCCGAGGATCAGCCCGTTCCCCCATTACGTGCTGTCAATCCTGCTGTTGGTCCTATGGCCGCAACCCTCGGTCTGATCAGATCTTAGACTGGGAATGAACTCCGTATGCTTAGACAAGGAATGAACTCCATATTCCTAAGCCAACCCATGAAACGAGCGTGCTAGCGCTAAGTAGGCCGGAGAGGCAGAATGCGCAAGCTGGGGATCAACCCGATCCCCCCTACGTGCTGTCGATCCTGATGTCCCAACCCTCGATCCAGTCTGATCTTAGACTGGGGATGAACTTCGTATGCCTAAGTCAACCCACGACACGAGCGTGCGGGCGCTCAACCGGTAAGAGAGGCAGAATGCGCAAGTTGGGGATCAGCTTGGTCCCCCTACGTGTTGTCAGTCCTGCTGTCGCAACCCTCGGTCCGGTCCGATCTTAGAGTGGGAATGAACTCCGTATTCTTAGACATGGAATGAACACTGTATGCCTAAGCCAACCCACGAAACGAGCATGCGGGCGCTCAGCCGACTAGAGAGGCAGAATGCGTAAGCTGGGGATCGACCTGGTCCCCCTACGTGCTGTCGATCTTACTACCACAACCCTCGATCTGGTCTGATCTTAGACTGGGAATGAACTTCGTATGCCTCAGTCAACCCACGAAACAAGCATTCGGGCATTGAGCCTACCGGAGAGGCATAATGCACAAACCAGGGATCGACCCAGTCCCCCTCTGCGTGCTGTCGGTCCTACTGCCACAACCCTCGGTCTGACTGGGGCTTAGACATGGAATGAACTCCCTATGCCTAAGCTAACCCACGAAACAGGCGTGCGGGCGCTCAGCCAGTCGGAGAGGCAGAATGCGCAAGCCGGGGGCCGACCCGATCCTTTCTGCATGCTGTTAACTGGAGAGGCTAGTCGAAAAGGCATAATGTGCAAGTCAAGGATCAACCCGATCCCTTTCTGCATGCTGTCGATCTTGCTGCCGGTCCTGCTGCCACAACCCTCGGTCCGGCTGGGGCTTAGACATGGAATGAACTCCGTATGCCTAAGCCAACCAATGAAATGAGCGTGCGGGTGCTCAGCCGGCCGAAAAGGCAAAATGCGCAAGCTAGGGACCGACCTAGTCCCCCCTGCATGCTGTCGATCTTGCTACCGCAACCCTCGGTCTGGTCTGATCTTAGACTGGGAATGAACTTCGTATGCCTAAGTCAACCCATGAAACAAGCATTCGGGCGCTGAGCCTGCCGGAGACGCATAATGTGCAAGCCAGGGATCGACCCAGTCCCCCTCTACGTGCTGTCGGTCCGTTACCACAACCCTTGGCCCGGTTGGGGCTTCGACATTGAATGAACTCCCTATGCCTAAGCCAACCCACGAAACGGACGTACAGGCACTCAGCCAACCGAAGAGGCAGAATGCACAAGCCGGGGATCGATCCTGTCCCCCCTGCATGCTGTCGATCCTACTTCTGGTCCTACTACCGCAAGCCTTGGTCTGATCCGATCTTAGACAGGGAATGAACTCCGTATGCTTAGGCATGGAATGAACTCCGTATGCCTAAGCCAACCCACGAAACGAGCATACGGGCGCTCAGTCGGCCGGAGAGGCAAAATGTGCAAGTCGGGGACCGACCCGGTCCTTTCTGCGTGCTATTGATCCTGCTGCCGTAACCCTCGATCCGATCTGATCTTAGTTTAGGAATGAACTCCGTATGCCTAAGTCAACCCACGAAACAAGCATGCAGGCGTTGAGCCGATCGGAGAGGCATAATGTGCAAGCCGGGGATTGGTCTGATCCCCCTCTACGTGCTGTCGATCCTGCTACCGCAACCCTCGATCCGGTCCGATCTTAGACTAGGAATGAACTTCATATGCTTAGACCAGGGATGAACTCCGTATGCCTAAGTCAACCAACGAAATGAGCGTGCAGGCGCTCAGCCGACCAGAGAGACAGGATGCGCAAACTGGGGATCAAACGGGTGGTAGGTGGGTACAAGCACATCTTCATATTTCTGCCATGCCAATGCCTTTTTTATGGCTTTTAAATTCATACAATGGTCCCCTAAGCCTTCATGTGAAGTTTCGTGGCAAGACAATCCGTTTTCTATTTTTCACGATTTTTCAAACTTTTTCCGGTTTGGGATTTTTTTAAATTTTTTTAGAAAGATTTTTGCCCCCAAATTTGGTAGAGGTGGTCCTTGTATTTTTTTTGGCATGCACAAAAAAATTCAGTTAAAAACTTGAAATGGAGAAGATTTTGTGACCATTTGAAAAAAGTGTCCCCATTTCAGACACTTTAATGGCTACTGGCAGCAAACCTATAAAATCTCAAATGCTCTTTAAGGGGGTGTGAGTTCTCAAGGTTTGATGAGGGATAGGGGGCCAATATAAGGGCCAAGTACCAGCACCCATCACACATCATGTGCGCACACCCCCTAGCCCCCAATCACCGGAACCCCCAATGCCGCCAGTTAGGCTCTCCGACGATGGTGCCACGGGCAAAAAAAATGTGGCACCAGCACATGCCCGAGCCCAGCATGTGCACCGTGGCTCAAAATCTTAGACTGTGAATGAACTCTATATGCTTAGACATGGAATGAACTCCGTATGCCTAAGCCAACCAACGAAATGAGCGTGCGGGCGCTCAGCCAATCGGAGAGGCAGAAAGAGCAAGTCGGGGATCAGCCCGGTCCCCCCTACGTGCTGTCGATCCTGCTATCATAACCCTTAGTCCGATCTGATCTTAGACTGGGAATAAACTCTGTATGCATAAGTCAACCCACAAAATGAGCGTGCGGCACTAAGCCGGTCGAAGAGGCATAATGCATAAGCTGTGGATCGACCCGATCCCCCTCTGTGTGCTATTGGTCCTGTTACCACAACCCTCAGTCTGACTGGGGGTTAGACACAGAATGAACTCCTTATGCCTAAGCTAACCCACAAAACGAGCGTGCGGGCGCTTAGTCGGCCGGAGAGGCAAAATGCGTAAGTCGAGGATCGACCCAGTCCCCCCTGCATGCTGTCGATCCTGCTGTCGCAACCCTCAGTCTAGTCTGATCTTAGACTGGGAATGAACTTCGTATGCTTAGATTGGAGATGAACTCTATATGCCTAAGTCAACCCACGAAACGAGTGTGTGGGCGCTCAGCTAGCCGAAGAGACTGGCCGAAGTGGCATAATGCGCCAGTTGGGGATCAGCCTAGTCCCCCTCTGTGTGCTGTCGATCCCGCTATCAGTCCTGCTGCCACAACCCTCGGTCCGACTGACGCTTAGACATGGAATGAACTTCGTATGCCTAAACTAACCCACGAAATGAGCGTGTGGGTGCTTAGTCGGCCGGAGAGGTAGAATGAGCAAGCCGGGGATTGTCCTGGTCCCCCCCACGTGCTACTGATCCTGCTGCTAGTCCTACTACCATAACCCTCAGTCCGGTCTGATCTTAGACTGGGAATGAACTTCGTATGCTTAGACATGGAATGAACTCCGTATGTCTAAGCCAACCCACGAAACGAGCGTATGGGTGCTCAGTCGGTCGGAAAGGCAAAATGCGTAAGCCAGGGATCGGCCCAGTCCCTCTTGCGTGCGATCGATCCTGCTGCTACAACCCTCGATCCAATCTGATCTTAGGCTGGGAATGAACTTTGTATGCCTAAGTCAACCCACGAAACGAGCGTACAGGCGCTGAGCCGGCCGGAAAGGCATAATGCGCAAGCCGGGTGTCATGAGCCAACCTTGTATAGGGCCATGATCGAGACTTAGGTTACCATAAGCCACCCATGTATAGGGCCATGGCCAGGTATATCCCTTGTGCTAGGAAAAGTGTCCCCATTTCAAACATTGTAATGGTTACTGGTAGCATAGCTCTAAAATCTCTAAGGCTCTTTAGGGGGTAAGCCGGCAGCGTAGTGTTGGGCTATCTCCCTGGTTGCTATGCGAGCCTAGGCCACCCACCAAGGGCTACCCCCTGGCCCTGGTGATGGTGGGAGGTCTTGATGTATGATTCCTGACTATAATAAAACTCACCCCGATTGAATGTCCCGATTGTTGCCTCAATGTGTTTTTCTTTTTCTCGATGCGAATATGCCTTCTTGTGTGTGTGCTTGAGATCGATCTCGATATATTGTGTCTTATTGTGAATGCTTAGGACTAACCATGGCTTATGGTTATTTGTTCAGATATTGATCTATTGAAGGTTGACTTGGTTGGGAGCACCCATTCAAGTGCCGCACAGTCTATTGCTTGCTGAGAGAAAGCTTAGTCCGTGACACGTGGTATTAGAGCACGGTTGAGAAGTGCGAGAAAAATGGATGAGATGGCCACAAGTGGTGGACCCAATCATCAACAGAGAATTGAGGAACTTGAGGCCGCGGTGGCCGCAATGAAAACTCATATGGCAACTAAAGATCGAGTGAGGGAGATCGAGACAACCCACAACGTGAGCGAAGAGGCTAGGGATGCCTTGAACATTCTCCAAAAGGAGTTTGAGGAGCTCAGAGCACAGGTGAGCATCCTACAAATGGCTGTGGCTAGATCGAGTTCAAGCTCGATGGAAAGGGGAAGAAGGCCCAAGGTGCCGGAGCCTCGATGCGATGAGGGGGCAAGGGATGCTAAGGAACTTGAAAATTTCTTGTTTGACATGGAGCAGTACTTTCGAGCTGTACACACGGATTCAAAGGAAGACAAGGTAGCAATGGCATCGATGTACCTCGCAGGGGATGCCAAGCTATGGTGGCGTTCCAAGTTTGTCGATGACAAGTGCTCGATTAAGACTTGGATGGATCTGAAGTGAGAATTGAAAAACCAGTTTTTCCCTGAGAATGTGGAGTATATGGCTCGAAGGAGACTTCAAGAATTGGTGCAAACAGGAACGGTGCGAGAGTTTGTAAGGAGCTTTTCTACCCTGATGTTGGATATTCGAGACATGTCCGAAAAGGACAAGATGTTCTATTTTCTTGAGGGCCTCAAGCCTTGGGCGAAGATAGAACTACAATGGCAGAAAGTGCAAGATGTGGCCATGGCCATGGCTGCAGCTGAATGCCTCCACGATTACAATGATGGCTTTTCAAAACAAAAAAATCCTTCATCAGCTGGCAGTAGCTTCAACTTTGGGAGTGGAGGAAAGATGACCAGGTTGGACTGGCCCTTCAATGGGGGATCAGATAGGAGGTCCTTTGGTCGAGATAGCACCTAACCCAAGACAAGCAACGCAGGGATTTTCAAGCCTAGGCAACCGCTAGCTTGCTTTCTTTGCAAGGGACCACATCGGGTGGCTGAATGCCCACACAAGGGAGCCCTTAATGCCTTAAAGACCTTATCTCAAGAGTCCACAAAAGTGCCAGAGAGCGTTGAAGAAGCTGAAGAGGAGCCAGCCATGATGGGTTCAATAAGGTTCCTTAATGCCCTCTGCACCCAATTGAACACTATAAAGAAAGAGCAGAGTAGAGGCTTGATGTATGTGAACTTGATGATCAATGAGAAAGCCACTAAGGCTATGGTGGATACGGGTGCAACCGACACTTTCATCACACCAGAAGAAGCAAAAAGGTGTGGTCTTCAGATTAGTAAAGATGTGCATGAATGAAGGCGGTCAACTTGCCAGCCTTTATGATCAGTGGAAGCTCCAAGAGTGTGACAACCTGATTAAGGCCATGGGAAGGGAAGGTAGACTTTACAGTTTCCCCCATGGATGACTTTGATGTTGTTATCGGATTGGACGTCATGATGTTGGCTCAGGTCATCCTTATCCCCGCCGCTAGCTGCTTGTTGTTCTTAGGGGAAAACCCATGTGTGGTGCCAGCCAACATCTTACCAAAGAGTGGGAAGAAAATGATTTCAGCTTTGCAGTTCAAGAAAGGGGTAAAGAGAGGGGAACCCTCTTTTGTGGCTGTATCGATCTACAAAAAAGGGTCGAAAGTAGAACCAATACCTGATGGTGTGGGAAAAATGTTGGAAGAATTCAAAGAGGTAATGCCAGAGATGTTGCCTAAGGTTCTACCCCTTCGACGAGCAGTGGACCAGGAAATTGAGCTCCTCTCAGGAGCGAAACCCCCTGCTAGAGCTCTTTATCGCATGGCCCCACCAGAGTTGGCTGAACTAAGAAAATAGTTAGATGAGCTGCTACAAGTCAGGTTCATCAGACCATCAAAGGCTCCTTTCGAAACACCAGTGCTATTTCAGAAGAAGCATGATGGAAGTTTATGATTATGTGTTGACTATAGGGCCCTGAACAAAGTCACCGTAAGAAACAAATATCCCATCCCCCTTATAGCAGACTTGTTTGATCAATTGAGCTGGGCCAAGTACTTTTCCAAATTGGACTTGAGATCTGGCTACCATCAGGTCAGAATCATTGAGGGAGATGAGCCAAAGACCACTTGTGTGACACGGTATGGTGCATTTGAATTTCTTGTTATGCCCTTTAGACTGACCAATGCTCTTGCCACATTTTGTACATTGATGAATCAGGTATTCCATGACTACCTAGACAAATTTGTAGTCATCTATTTAGATGATATAGTGGTATATAGCTCCACCTTGGAAGAACATCAAGAACACCTACGTCAGGTACTTCAAAGATTACAGGACCACTAGTTATACGTAAAAAGGGAGAAGTGTGCATTTGCTCAGACCCAAATCCATTTTTTCGGTCACATTGTCGAATGTGGCCACATTTGAATAGACATGGAAAAGGTTAGGGCCATTAAGGAGTGGACAACACCGAAGAACATTAGTGAGCTCCGCTCATTTTTTAGACTAGCCAACTATTATAGAAGGTTTATGGAAGGGTACTCTCGTAAGACCACGGCCTTCACGGAGCTATTGAAAAAGAAGCATAAATGGTGTTGGACGAGTGAGTGCCAAGAGCGTTTCGAGGGATTGAAAGATGCTATTATGAAGTATCCCATCTTAGCTCTCCCTAATATTGAAAAGCCTTTCGAAGTTCAGACGGATGCATCTGATTTTGCTATTAGAGGAGTGCTTTTGCAACAACATCAACCGGTAGCATTTGAAAGTAGGAAGCTAAGTGAAGCTGAAAAGAAATTTATGACCCAAGAAAAAGAACTCCTGGTGGTGGTTCATTGCTTAAGGGCTTGGCGACATTACTTGTTGGGTTCACACTTTGTCGTGAAGACAGACAATGTGGCCGTTAGCCATTTTCTCACCCAACCAAGGCTTACGACAAAACAAGCTAGGTGGTAGGAATTTTTAGTAGAGTTCAACTTTTGTTTTGAGCACACCGTTAGAAAGACCAATCAAGTGGTCGATGCATTGAGTAGGTGAGCAGATTTAGCGGCCCTTAGAAGAATTACCCCAATGGTGACTAGCAGAGCCACTACAGACATCACAAGTTGATTAGAGATCACTTAGGAAAGGACCTACAAGCTTGTGCCATCCTGAAGCTAGTGGAAGAAGGGAAGTCCAAGTACTTCTGGCAAGAAAATGGGATCTTATGAACCAAGGGGCCTCGAGTGTTTGTGCCAAGAGCAGAAGGTTTGAGACAGATGCTGATGAGGGAATGTCATGACACACCATGGGCGGGACACCCGGGCTGGCAATGCACTTTGGCATTATTGAAACAGGGATACTATTGGCCTCACATGCGACAAGATGTGATGGACTATACGAAGACTTGCCTCATTTGCCAACAAGACAAGGTTGAAAGAAGGAAACCTATAGGCATGCTTAAACCACTACCAGTACCTGCCAAACCGTGGGAAAGCATCTCTCTCGATTTAATTTCGAGCCTACCCAAGGTTGGTGACCTCGGAGCTATTTTGGTGGTGATTGACCGGTTCTCTAAGTACACCACATTCATTCCTGCTCACAAGTATTGCACAATGGAAGACAGAGCTCGACTATTGTTCAAACATGTGGTCAAATACTGGGGCCTCCCTCAAAACATTGTTAACAATCGAGATCCGAGATTCATGGGGTCTTTCTGAAGAGAACTTTTCAAGATATTGGGGTCCTAACTCAACATCTCCTCAAGCTATCACCTTCAAACCGATGGTCAAATGGAACGGTTCAATGAATTATTAGAGGAATACTTGAGGCACTTTGTTCGAGCCAATCAGAAAGACTGGCCTTCATTATTGGACATGGCTCAACTCTGCTTTAATTCCAACAAAAGCTCTTCCACCAATAAGAGCCCATTTGAGGTGGTCACTAGACAATTACCAAGGCTACCCCACACTTCCTTGGAATAATATGGAGGAAAGAATCTGAGAGCCTTCAATCTCAGCAAGGAGTGGAAACAAAACACAGAGATTGCACAAGCTTACCTGGAAAAAGCATCAAAGCGGATGAAGAAATGGGTAGACAAGGGTCGTAGGGCTCAACAATTTCAAGTTGGTGATTTGGTTCTTATTCGGCTAGTTCTTGAACAAACTAGGTTCTTGAGAAAGAAAGATCATAGACTGGTGCATAAATATGAAGGTCCAGTAATCCAAGGTGGGGAATGCTTCTTACAAAATCGACCCACCAAAGTGGATGAAGGTGCACCCAGTATTTCATGTGAGCAACCTGAAACTTTTCCATGCAGATCCTACAGATGCTAGCCAAAGAGAGCCGACCAGAGCTGTCATCACCATGAAGCCACCCTCAGAGCGTCGAGTCAAAGAGATCTTAGTTGACAGGGAAACCAAGATATCTCGAAGACTAGTTTGGGAGTACTTAGTGAAGTGGAAGGGATTAGGACTAGAAGAAACCAACTGGGAGAGAGAACACGACCTCCAGAGATTTCAAAGGAAGATCAAAGAATTTCAAGCCAGCAAGTCGACTAGGACGTCGATAGAATAGGTGGGGGAGGATGTCATGAGCCAACCTTGTATAGGGCCATGATCGGGACTTATGTTGCCATAAGCCACCCATGTATAGGGCCATGGCTGGGTAGATCCCTTGTGCTAGGAAAAGTGTCCCCATTTCAAACATTGTAATGGTTACTGGTAGCATAGCTCTAAAATCTCTAAGGCTCTTTAGGGGGTGAGCTGACAGCGTAGTGTTGGGCTGTCTCACCGGTTGCTATACGAGTCTAGGCCACCCACCAAGGGCTGCCCCCTAGCCCTGGTGATGGTGGGAGGTCCTAATGTATAATTCCTGACTATAATAAAACTCACCCTGATTGAATGTCCCGATTGTTACCTCGATGTGTTTTTCTTTTTCTCGATGCGAATATGCCTTCTTGTGTGTGTGCTTGAGATCGATCTCGATATATTGTGTCTTATTGTGAATGCTTGGGACTAACCATGGCTTACAGTTATTTGTTTAGATATCGATCTATTGAAGGCTGACTTTGTTGGGAGCACCCATTCAAGTGCCGCACGGTCTATTGCTTGCTGAGAGAAAGCTTAGTCTGTGACACCGGGGACCGGTCGGGTCCCTCTCTGCGTGCTGTCGGTCCCACTACCATAACCCTTGGTCTGGCTGGGGCTTAGACATGGAATGAACTCCCTATGCCTAAGCTAACCCATGAAATGGGCGTGCGGGCGCTCAATCGGTCGAAGAGGCAAAATGCGCGAGCTGGGGATCAGCCCGGTCCCCCCTACGTGCTGCCGATCCTACTGTCACAACCCTCGGTCCGGTTCGATCTTAGACTGGGAATGAACTCCGCATGCATAGATTGGGGATGAACTCCGTATGTCTAAGTCAACCCACGAAATGAGCGTGTGGGCACTTAGCCGGTCGGAGAGGCCGATCGGAGAGGCATAATGCATAAGCCGAAGATCAGCCCAGTTCCCCTCTACATGCTACCGATACCGCTATCGATCCTGCTGCCACAACCTTCGGTCCAGCTAGGGCTTAGACATGGAATGAACTCCATATGCCTAAGCCAATCCACAAAATGAACGTGCGGGCGCTCAGCCAGTCGGAGAGGCAGAATACACAAGCCGGGGATCGGTCCGGTCCCCCCTGCATGTTGTCGATCCTGCTGCTGGTCCTACCGCCTCAACCCTTGGTCCGGTCCGATCTTAGATTGGGAATGAACTCCATTTGCTTAGACATGGAATAAACTCCGTATGCCTAAGCAAACCCACGAAACGAGCGCGAGGGTGCTCAACCGATCAGAGAGGCAGAATGCACAAGCCAAAGATCTACCCGGTCCTCCCCTGCGTGCTGTCGATCCTGCTGCCGCAACCCTCGGTTCGGGTCGATCTTAGACTAGGAATGAACTCTATATGCCTAATTCAACCCATGAAACGAGCGTGTGGGCACTGAGCCAATCGGAAAGCCATAATGCGCAAGTCGGGGTTCAGCCCGATCCCCATCTGCATGCTGTCGGTCCCCCTACCACAACCCTCAGTCCGGCTGGAGCTTAGACATGGAATGAACTCCCTACGCCTAAGCCAACACATGAAACAGGCGTACGGGTGCTCAACCGACAAGAGAGGCAGAATGCGTAAGCCAGGGATTGGCTCGGTCCCCTCTATGTGCTGTCGATCCTACTACTGTAACCCTCCATCTGATTTAATCTTAGACTGGGAATTAACTCGATATACTTAGACTGGGGATGAACTTCGTATGCCTAAGTCAACCCATCATAAGAGCGTGCGGGTGCTTAACCGGTCGAAAAAGTCGGTCGGAGAGGCATAATGCGCAAGTCGGGAATCCTTGTATTTGGTAGAGGAGATCCTTGTATTTGGTAGAGGCATGCATAAAAACATTCAGCTAAAAACTCGAAGTGGAGAAGATTTTGTGATCGTTTGAAAAAAGTGTCCCCATTTCAAATACTTTAACGGCTACTGGCAGCAAACCGATAAAATCTCAAATGCTCTTTAAGGGGGTGTGAGTTCTCGAGGTTTGATGAGGGATAGGGGCCAATATAAGGGCCAAGTACCAGCACCCATCGCACATCATGTGCGCACACCCCCGGCCCCCCCAATCGTCAGAACCGCCAATGTCACCGGATAGGCTCTCTGGCGATGCTCCGGTGATGCTCCGACGATGGTGCCCCAAGCAAAAAAAATGCGACACCAGTACATACCCAATCCCAACACGTGCACCGTGGCTCCAAATCTTAGACCGGAATGAACTCCGTATGCTTAGACATTGAATGAACTCCGTATGCCTAAGCCAACCCACAAAACGAGTGTGCGGGCGCTCAACCGATCGGAGAGGTAGAATGCGCAAGTCAGGGATCGGCCCGGTCCCCCCCTGTGTGCTATCAATACTGCTGTGCAACCCTCAGTCTGATTTGATCTTAGACTGGGAATGAACTCCGTATGCATAAGTCAACCCACGAAATGAGCGTGCTGACACTGAGCCGACCGAAGAGGCATAATGCGCAAGCCGAGGATCAACCCGATCCCCTTCTGCGTGCTGCTGGTCTCGCTACCACAACCCTCGATCTGGCTGGGGCTTAGACATGGAATGAACTCCCTATGCCTAAGCCAACCCATGAAACGGGCGTACGAGCGCTCAACCGGCCGAGAGGCGGAATACGCAAGCTGGGGATCGACCTGGTCCCCCTTGCATGCCGCCGATCCTGCTGTCGCAACCCTTGGTCTGATCCGATCTTAGACTGGGAATGAACTCCGTACGCTTAGACTGCGGATGAACTCCGTATCCCTAAGTTAACATACGAAACGAGTGTACGGCCGGTCAGCCAACTGAAGAGGCCAGTCGAAGAGGCATAATGCGCAAGCCGGGGATTAGCCCAGTCCCCCTCTATGTGCTGTCGGTCCTGCTGCCTTAACCCTCAGTCTAGCTGGGGCTTAGACATGGAATGAACTCCGTATGCCTAAGCCAACCCACGAAACGAGCGTGCGGGTGCTCAGCCGACCGGAGAGGTAGAATATGCAAGCCGAGGATCGGTCCAGTCCCTCACTTCGTGCTGTTGATCCTGCTGCTGGTCCTGTTACCGCAACCCTCGGTTTGGTCCGATCTTAGACTGGGAATGAACTCCGTATGCCTAAGTTAACCTATGAAATGAGCGTGCGGCACTCAGCCGACCGGAAAGGCAAAATTCGCTAGCGGGGACCGACCCGATCCCCCCTTGCGTGCTGTCGATCTTGCTATGCAACCCATGGTCCGATCCAATCTTAGACTGGGAATGAACTCCGTATGCCTAAGTCAACCTACGAAATGAACGTGCAGGCGCTGAGTCGGCTGGAGAGGCAGAATGCGTAAGCTGGGGATCGGCCCGGTCTCTATTACATGCTGCCGATCCTGCTACCGCATCCCTCGGGTTGGTTTGATCTTAGACTGGGAATGAACTCTGTATGCTTAAACTGGGGATGAACTTCGTATGCCTAAGTCAACCAACGAAACGAACGTGCAGACGCTCAGCCGACCAGAGAGGCAGGATGCGTAAGCCAAAGATTGAACGGGTGGTAGGTGGGTTCAAGCACATCTTCATATTTCTGCCATACCAATGCCATTTTTATGGCTTGTAAATTCATACAATGGTCCCCTAAGCCTTCATGTGAAGTTTCGTGACAAGAAAACCGTTTTCTATTTTTCACTTTTTTTGAAACTTTTTACGGTTCGAGATTTTTTCAAAATTTTTTTAGAAAGTGTTTTGTCCCCAAATTTGGTAGAGGTGATCCTTGTATTTTTCTTGGCAAGTATAAAAAAATTCAGCTAAAAACTCAAAGTGGAGAAGATTTTGTGACCGTTTCAAAAAAGTGTCCCCATTTCAGACACTTTAATGGCTACTGGCAGCAAACCTATAAAATCGCAAATGCTCTTTAAGGGGGTGTGAGTTCTCGAGGTTTGATGAGGGATAGGGGGCCAATATAAGGGCCAAGTACCAGCACCCATCGCACATCATGCGCGCACACCCCCCGGCCCCCCCAATCGTCGGAACCCCCAATACCGCCGGTTAGGCTCTCCGGCGATGCTCCGACAATGCTCCGACGATGGTGCCCTGGGCGAAAAAAATGCGGCACCAGCACATGCCCGAGCCCAGCATGTGCACCGTGGCTTAAAATCTTAGACTGGGAATGAACTCTGTATGCCTAGACATGGAATGAACTCCGTATGCCTAAGCCAACCCACGAAACAAGCATGCGGGTGCTCAGTCGGCCAGAGTGGTAGAATGCACAAGCTGAGTATCGGCCCGATCCCCTCGGCGTGCTGTCAATCCTTCTGCTGCAACCCTCGGTCCAGTCCGATCTTAGACTGGGAATGAACTTCGTATGCATAAGTCAACCCATGAAACGAGTGTGCGGGCGCTGAGCCGATCGAAAAGGCATAATACGCAAGTCGAGGGTCGACCCGGTCCCCCTCTACGTGCTGCCAGTCCCGTTGCCACAACCCTCGGTCCGGCTGGGGCTTAGACATGGAATGAACTCCCTATGCCTAAGCCAACCCATGAAACGGGCGTGTGGGAGCTCAGTCGGTCGGAGAGGCAGAATGCGTAAGTCGAGGATCGGCCATGTCCCCGTGCGTGCCGCTGATCCTACTGCCACAACCCTCGATCCGATCCGATCTTGGACTGGGAATGAACTCTGTATGCTCAGACTGGTGATGAACTTCATATGGCTAAGTCAACCCATGGCCAATATAAGGGCCAATATAAGGGCCAATATAGGGGCCAATATAAGGGCCAAGTACCAGCAACCATCACACATCATGTGCGCACAACCCCCGGCCCCCCCAATCGTCGGAAACCCCAATGCCGCCGGTTAGGCTCTCCGGTGATGCTTCGGCGATGGTGCCCCGGGCAAAAAAAATACGGCCCCAGCACATGCCCAAGCCCAACATGTGCACCGTGGCTCCAAATATTTGATTGGAATGAACTCCGTATGCTTAGACATTGAATGAACTCCGTATGCCTAAGCCAACCCACAAAATGAGAGTACGGGTGCCCAGCCGATCGGAGAGGCATAATGCACAAGCCAGGGATCAGCCCGATCCCCCTCTGCATGCTACCGATCCCGCTGCCAGTCCTGCTGCCACAACCCTCAGTCCGACTGGGGCTTAGACATGGAATGAACCCCGTATGCCTCAGCCAACCCACGAAACGAGCGTGCGGGCGCTCAGCCGACTGGAGAGGCAGAATGCGCAAGCCGGGGATCAGTCTGGTCCCTTTTGCGTTCTGTAGATCCCGCTACCGTAACCTTCGATCCCATTTGATCTTAGACTGGCAATGAACTCCGTATGCATAAGTCAACCAACGAAACAAGCGTTCGGGCGTTGAACCGGCCAAAGAGGCATAATGCGCAAGCCGGGGATCGGCCCGGTCCCCCTCTGCGTACTGTCGATCCCGCTGCCACAAACCTCGGTCTGGCTGGGGCTTAGACATGGAATGAACTCCCTATGCCTAACCCAACACACGTAACGGGTGTACGGGCGCTCAACCGGTTGGAGGGGCAGAATGCGCAAGCCGGGGATCGACCCGGTCCCCCTTGCGTGCTGTCGATCCTACTGACGCAACCCTCGGTCTGGTCCAATCTTAGACTGGGAATGAACTCTGTATGCTTAGACTAGGGATGAACTCCGTATGCCTAAGTCAACCCACAAAACGAACGTGCTAGAGCTCAATCGGCCGGAGAGGCCGACTGGAGAGGCATAATGCATAAGTCAGGGATCAGCCTGCGTGCTATCGATCCCGCTGCCGGTCCTACTGCCACAACCTTCGGTCTGGCTGGGGCTTAGACATGGAATGAACTTCGTATGCCTAAGCCAACCCACGAATCAAGCGCGCGAGCGCTCAGCTGGTCGGAGAGGTAGAATGCTAAGTCGGGGATCGGCCCAGTCCCCTACTACGTGCTGTCGATCCTACTGCCACAACCCTCGGTCCGGTCTGATCTTAGACTAGGAATGAACTCTGTATGCATAAGTTAACCCATGAAATGAGCGTACGAGCGCTGAGCTGATCGAAGAGGCATAATGCGCAAGCCAGGGATCGACCCGGTCCCCCTTTGTGTGCTGCAGGTCCGGCTGCCACAACCCTTGATCCGACTGGGGCTTAAACATGGAATGAACTCCCTATGCCTAAGCCAACCCACGAAACGGGCGTGCGGGCGCTCAGTCCATGGGAGAGGTAGAATGCCCAAGTCGGGGATCAGCCCGGTCCCCCCTGCGTGCTGTCGATCTTACGGTGGTAACCCTCGATCCGATCCGATCTTAGACTGAGAATGAACTTCGTATGCTTAGACTAGGGATGAACTCCGTATGCCGAAGTCAACCCATGAAACGAGCGTGTGGGTGCTTAGCTGGCCAGATAGGCATAATGCGCAAGCCGGGGATTAGCCCGATCCCCTTTTGTGTGCTGTCGATCCCACTACCGGTCCTGCTGCCAGAACCTTCGGTCCGACTGGGGCTTAGACATGGAATGAACTCTGTATGCCCAAGGCAACCCACGAAACGAGCGTACGGGCGCTCAGCTGGCTGAAGAGGCAGAATGCGCAAGCCGAGAATCGACCCGGTCCCCCTTGCGTGCTATCGATCCTACTACTACAACCCTCGGTCCGGTCCCATCTTAGACTGAGAATTAACTCTGTATGAATAAGTCAACCCATGAAATGAGCGTGCAGTCGCTGAGCTGACCGAAGAGGCATAATGCGCAAGTCGAAGATCGGACTGGTCCCCCTCTCCGTACTGTCGGTCCCGCTGCCACAACCCTCAGTCTGGCTGGGGCTTAGACATGGAATGAACTCCCTATGCTTAAGCCAACCCACGAAATGGGCATGTGGGTGCTCAATCGATCGGAGAGGCAGAAAGCGTAAGCCGAGGACCTGCCCGGTCTCCCTACGTGCTGTCGATCCTACTGTCGCAACCCTCGATCTGATCTGATCTGATCTGATCCAATCTTAGACTGGGAATGAACTCTGTGTGCTTAGACTGGGGATGAACTCCGTATGCCTAAGTCAACCCACGAAACGAGCGTGCGGGTGCTCAGCCGGCCAGAAAGGCATAATGCGTAAGCCGAGGATGAGCACGGTCCCCCTCTACATGCTGTCGATCTCGCTACCAGTCCTGCTACCATAACCCTCAGTCCGACTGGGGCTTAGACATGGAATGAACTTCGTATGCACAAAAAAATTCAGTTAAAAACTTGAAGTGGAGAAGATTTTGTGACTATTTGAAAAAAGTGTTCCCATTTCAGACACTTTAATTGCTACTGGCAGCAAACCTATAAAATGTCAAATACTCTTTAAGGGGGTGTGAGTTCTCGAGGTTTGATGAGGGATAGGGGGCCAATATAAGGGCCAAGTGTCATGCCCTGGGCGGGCGCGCCAGGCACATCAGACGCACCAGCAGGCGAGCCGAGGTTGAGGCCTGCAGACAAGGCGCGCTGGCGGGTATCTACGCGCAAAGCCTAGCAAACATGTTTAGAACACCCGCCTAACTTGCAGGCCAGCCGTGAGACCAAGGCCTGGCATACAAGTTGCCCGCACCACATCCAGAAGAGCCCAAGGTGCTGGACACGCAAGGGAAGCTTCTGGAAGCAGGCAGGATCAGCAGCAGCATCCTGGTAGATTTGGTTGACCCTAAAAATCAAGAGTTAGCATCCTGATTGATTGTAATCTGTATAATCCCATGATTTTAGCCTTTATTCTAGGGATATTGCCATTAAGTGTAAGTTGGAGCCTATAAATAGAGGGCTACTCCTCCCTCATTTGTACACCATCAAACATTTCTATTTCAGTGAATACAAGAGCATTTCCAGAATTCTGCCTTCTTATCCTGTTTCTCTTTAACTTGCATAATCAGCCCTTCCTGTTGTTCTAGTGCCCGTACGTTTGTGTTTTAGGCTAACTTAGGCATAAAGGAGGAGATTCCAAGCCTAAGGTCGCATGATTTCTGAGTCTAAGGTTGGAGCCCATGACAGTTGGTATCAAAGCAAGTTTGATTCTGCGTGTTTGTGTTGTGCAGGTTAGAGGAGATGGCATCCTAAAGTGATGCTGCTAACCAACAACCAGAGGCTCAGGAGCATTGGTGTGGAAGAGGGAGGAAAGCCAGTTCTAGAGATATCTGGTTTACCATGGACGGTAGGCTGGCCAAGGTGGAGGTGACCATGGGCGACATGGGGGAGAAGCTTGAGGGGGTAGAGACTCACATTGCATTGCTAGACTCCATGAGGGAGGAGATCCAAAGTGAGCTGCAAGCTGCTCTCAACAAAGGCTTGGACGTGTTCACTAAAAAGAATCATACCTTAGAGGCTGAAGTGATGACCTTGCGCGATGGCATGGAGGCCATGCGCCAGCGGATGGAGGAGCTTACTAGTGAGCTCATTGCTTGCAAGACTGCCACTGGGAATGGCATGTTTGCTGGAGTGTCCAAGTCCAGATTGGATGTCCCCAAGCCTAAGGAGTTCAAGGGGACTAGAGCGGCCAAGGAAGTAGATAACTACCTTTGGGGTATGGAGCAGTACTTTCAGGCCATGGGCATGCAAGATGAGGTGATAAAGGTAAGCACCGCTACTATGTATCTCACTGATGTAGCCTTATTGTGGTAGAGGCACATGTGTGATGATGTTAGGCGTGGGTGTGCCAAGATTGGAACCTGGGCAGAGTTTCAAAAGGAGTTCAGAGAACAATTTTACTCAGAGTATGCTGATGATGAGGCGCGGGCAAAGTCGCACAGGCTGAGCCAGCAAGGGGATATAAGGGAGTATGTCCAAAAATTCTCTGAACTGATGCTACAGATCTTGGATCTAGGTGAGAAGGACACCTTATTTGCTTTCATGGATGTGCTGAAGTCGTGGGTGAAGCATGAGCTACAAAGGAGAGGAGTTCATGACTTGGCTAAAGCCGTGACTACTGTCCAGACCTTGATAGAGTTCAAGCCTCTGAACAAGTTCGAGTCTACCAAGCCCAAGGGTAAGGGTAGGGAGGATAGGGATCGAAAAAAGTAGTCCAAAAGAAAGGATCGTGATCGAGAGTCCAAGGATGGAGATCGAGACCGTTCAACCAAGGATGGTGAGAGGAAGCCACCAGCAGGTAAGTGGAAAGCAAAAGGGGACTGAGAACCACTAGCATGCTACCTATGTGGAGGGAGCCACATAGCGTGCAATTACCCGTAGAAGGGCAAGCTGGCTGCTGTACACAAGCAGTCTGACGAGGAGCCAGAGTCAGGGGCAGCAAAGCTTGGGTCGTTGGTGCTCAATGCTGTCCAGAGTAAGGGAAGCCGCAAGCCAAAGGGCTTGATGTTTGCGGATCTGATGGTTCCGGGTCAGAAGGTGAGCGCACTTGTGGACATAGGTGCCTCACATCTTTTTATTTTAGGTGATAGAGCCCTAAAGCTCGGACTAAAGGTACAGAAAAAGATTGGTACCATCAAAACGGTGAACTCCAAGGAAGTTTCAGCCATTGGAGTAGCGCGGGGAGTGGAGTTACAGTTGCAGCTTGGAGACTGGTGCATCGGTTCTATTTCAGGCCATCGAAGGCACCCTATCGGTTCTATAAGGGCCAAGTACCAGCACCCATCGCACATCATGTACGCACACCCCCCAGCCCCCCAATCGCTGAAACCCCTAATGTCGTTGATTAGGCTCTCCGACGATGCTCTGGCGATGGTGCCCCGGGCAAAAAAATGTGGCACCAGTACATGCCCGAGCCCAGCATGTGCACCGTGGCTCAAAATCTTAGACTGGGAATTAACTCTGTATGCTTAGACATGGAATGAACTCCGTATGTCTAGGCCAACCCATGAAACGAGCGTGTGGGTGCTCAGCCGGCCGGAGAGGCAGAATGCACAAGCCAGGGATTGGCCTGGTCCCCCCCAGCGTGCTATCGATCCTGCTGCCCCAACCCTCTATCTGGTCCAATCTTAGACTAGGAATGAACCCCTTGTGCATAAGTCAACCCACGAAATGAGCGTGCGGGCGCTGAGCCTGTCGAAGAGGCATAATGCGCAAGCCGGAGATCAGCCCGGTCCCCTTCTGCGTGCTGCTGGTCCCGCTGCCACAGCTCTCGGTTTGGCTGGGGCTTAGACGTGGAATGAACTCCCTATGCTTAAGCCAACCCACGAAACAGGCGTACGGGCGCTCAACTGGCCGGAAAGGCAGAATGCACAAGCCGAGGATCGACCCGATCCCACTTGCATGCTACCGATCCTACTATCGCAACCCTCGATCCGATCTGATCTTAGATTGGGAATGAACTCCGTATGCTTAGATTGGGGATGAACTTCGTATGCCTAAGTCAACCCATGAAATGAGCGTGCAGGCGCTCAGCCGGTCGGAGAGGCACAATGCGCAAGCTGAGGATCAGCCCGGTCCCCGTCTGCGTGCTGTCGATCCCACTGTCGGTCCTACTGCCACAACCCTCAGTCCGGTTGGGGCTTAGACATGGAATGAACTTTGTATGCCTAAGCCAACCCATGAAACGAGCGTGCGGGTGCTCAGCCGGTCGGAGAGGCAGAATATGCAAGCCAGGGATCGACTCGATCCCCTCTGCGTGCTGTCGATCCTGCTACCGCAACCCTTGGTTTGGTCTGATCTTAGACTGGGAATGAACTTTGTATGCTTAGACATGGAATGAACTCTGTATGCCTAAGCCAACCCACGAAACGAGCGTGCGGGCATTCAATCAGTCGGAAAGGCAGAATGCACAAGTCAGGGATCGGCCCAGTCCCCCCTGCATGCTGGGGATCTTGTTGCAGCAACCCTCGATCCGGTTTTAGACTGCGAATGAAGTCTATATGCTTAGACTGGGGATGAACTCTGTATGCCAAAGTCAACCCACGAATCGAACGTGCTCAGTCGGTGAGAGAGGCCAACCGAAGAGGCAAAATGCACAAGTCGGGGATTGACCCGATCCCCCTTGCGTGCTGTCGATCCTGCTACCGCAACCCTCAGTCTGGTCTAATCTTAGACTGAGAATCAACTCTGTATGCCTAACTCAACCCACGAAACGAGCATACGGGCGTTGACCCGATCGAAAAGTTATAATGCGTAAGCCGAGGACCGGCTCGATCCCCCCTGCATGCTGTCGATCCTGCTACCGTAACCCTCGGTCCGATTCAATCTTAGACTGGGAATGAACTTTGTATGCCTAAGTCAACCCACGAAACGAGCGTACGGGCGTTGACCCGGCTGGAGAGTTATAATGCACAAGCCAGGGATCGGCCTGATCCCCCTCTGCGTGCTGTCGGTCCCACTGCCACAACCCTCAGTTCGGCTGGGGCTTAGACATGGAATGAACTCCCTCTGCCTAAGCCAACCCATGAAATGGGCGTGCGGGCGCTCAGCCGACCGAAGAGGCAGAATGCACAAGCTAGGGATCGGCCCGATCCCCCCTACGTGTTGTCGATCCTGCTACCATAACCCTTGGTCCGGTCCGATCTTAGACTGGGAATGAACTCCATATGCTTAGACTGGGGATGAACAAGCGTACGGGCGCTCAGTCGACTAGAGAGGCCGATCGGAGAGGCAAAATGTGCAAGTCGAGGATCGGCTCGGTCCTCCCTTACGTGTTACCGATCTTACTGCTGGTCTTGCTGCCGTAACCCTCGATCCAGTCTGATCTTAGACTGGGAATGAACTCTGTATGCTTACACATGGAATGAACTCTGTATGCCTAAGCCAATCGATGAATCGAGCGTGCGGGCGCTCAGCCGGTCGAAGAGGCAGAATGCTAAGCTAGGGATCGGCCTAATCCCCCCTGCATGCTATCGATCTTGCTACCATAACCTTCGGTCTGATTCGATCTTAGACTGGGAATGAACTCTGTATACCTAAGTCAACCCACGAAACGAGCGTTCAGGCACTTAGCCAGTCGAAGAGGCATAACACGTAGGTCAGGGATCAGCTCGATCCCACTCTGCGTGCTGCCAATCCCGCTACCACAATCATCGGTCCGACTGGGGCTTAGACATGGAATGAACTCCCTATGCCTAAGCTAACCCATGAAATGGGCGTACGGGCACTTAGTCGGCCGGAAAGGTAGAATACGTAAGTCAGGGATCGGTCGGGTCCCCTTTACATGTTGTCGATCCTGCTACCGCAACCCTCGGTACGGTTCGATCTTAGACTGGGAATGAACTCCGTATGCTTAGACTGGGGATCAACTCCGTATGCTTAGACTAGGGATCAACTCCGTATGCCTAAGTCAACCCATGAAATGAGCGTGCGGGGGCTCAACCAGCCGAAGAGGTCGGTCGGAGAGGCATAATGCGCAAGTCAGGGATCAACCTGGTCCCCTTCTACGTGCTGCCGATCCCGCTGTCGGTCCTGTTGCCACAACCCTCGATCCGGCTGGGGCTTAGACATGGAACGAACTCCATATGCCTAACCCAACCCAAGAAATGAGCGTGCGGGTGCTCAGTCAGCTGGAGAGGTAGAATGTGAAAGTCGGGGATCGGCCCGATCCCCCCCTGCGTGCTATCGATGCTACTGTTGGTCTTACTACCGCAACCCTCGGTCTGGTTTGATCTTAGACTGGGAATGAACTCCGTATGCTTAGACATGGAATGAACTCCACATGCCTAAGCCAACCCACGAAACGAGCATGCAGGCGCTCAGTCGACTGGAGAGATAGAATGTGTAAGCCGAGGACCTTTCTGATCACCCCTTGTGTGCTGTCGATCCTGCTGCCATGACCCTCGATCCGATCCAATCTTAGATTAGGAATGAACCCCGTATGCCTAAGTCAACCCACGAAACAAGAGTGCGGGCACTGACCTGGCCGGAAAGGCATAATGTGCAAGCCAGGGATCGGCCCAGTCCCCCTCTGCGTGCTGTTGGTCCCGCTGCCACAACCCTCGGTCCGACTGGGGCTTAGTCATGGAATGAACTCCCTATGCCTAAGCCAACCCATGAAACAGATGTGCGGGCACTCAGTCGGTCGGAGAGGCAGAATGCGCAAGTCGGGGATCGACCCGATCCCCCCTGCGTGCTATCGATCCTGCTGCCGCAACCCTCGGTCCGGTCCGATCTTAGATTGGAAATGAACTTCGTATGCTTAGACTGGGGATGAATTTCATATGCCTAAGTCAACCCACGAAACGAGCGTGCGGGTGCTCAACCGGCTGGCCTCTCCTTGAATTTTTGTTGGCATGCACAAAAAAATTCAGCTAAAAACTCGAAGTGGAGAAGATATCATGATTGTTTGAAAAAATTGTCTCATTTCGGACACTTTAATGGCTACTAGCAGCAAACATATAAAATCTCAAATGCTCTTTACGGGGGTGTGAGTTCTCAAGGTTTGATGAGGGATAGGGGGCCAATATAAAGGCCAAGTACCAGCACCCATCGCACATCATGTGCGCACCCCCTCGGCCCCCCCAATCGTCGGAACCTCCAATGCAGTCGGTTAGGCTCTCCGATGATGCTCTGGCAATGCTCCGGTGATGGTGCCCTAGGCGAAAAAAATGCGGCACTAGCGCATGCCCGAGCCCAACATGTGCACCGTGGCTCAAACTCTTAGACTGGGATGAACTCCGTATGCTTAGACATGGAATGAACTCCGTATGCCTAAGCCAACCCACGAAACAAGCATGCGGTCGCTCAGCCGGTCGGAGAGGTAAAATGCGCAAGCCGGGGATCGGCCCGATCCCCCTCTGTATGCTGTCAGTCCCGCTGCCACAACCCTTAGTCCGACTGGGGCTCAGACATGGAATGAACTCCCTATGCCTAAGCCAACCAACAATGTGCGGGTGCTCAACCGATTAGAGAGGCAGAATGAGTAAGCAGGGGATCAGCCCGATCCCCCCTGCGTGCTACTGATCCTACTACCATAACCCTCAGTCTGGTTCGATCTTAGACTGGGAATGAACTCATATGCTTAGACTGGGGATGAACTCCGTATGCCTAAGTCAACACACAAAATGAGCGTGCGGGCACTCGGCTGTCAGGAGAGGTCGACCAGAGAGGCAGAATGCGCAAGTCAGAGATCGGCCCGATCCCCCTATGTGTTATCGATCCTGCTGTTAGTCCTCCTTCCGTAACCCTCGGTCCAGTCCGATCTTAGATTGGGAATGAAGTCCATATGCTTAGACATAGAATGAAGTCCGTATGCCTAGCCAACCCACGAAATGAGTGTGTGGGCACTCAGCCGGCCAGAGAGGCAGAATGCGTAAGTCAGGGACCAGCTCGGTCCCCCCCTGTGTGCTATCGATCCTACTACCGTAACCCTCAATCCGATCCTATCTTAGACTGGGATCAAAGTCCGTATGCCTAAGTCAACCCACGAAATGAGCGTTCGGGTGCTGAGCTGGCTGGAGAGGCATAATGCGCAAGCCGGGGATCGTCCCGATCCCCCTCTGTGTGCTATCGGTCCTGCAGCCACAACCCTCGGTCTGGCTGGGGCTTAGACATGGAATGAACTCCCAATGCCTAATCCAACCCACGAAGCGGGCGTGCGTGCACTCAATCGGCCAGAGAGGTAGAATACGCAAGCCAAGAACTGGCCCGGTCCCTCTTGCATGCTATCGATCCTGCTGTCGTAACCTTCAATCCGGTCCGATCTTAGACTGGGAATGAACTTCGTATGTTTAGATTGGGGATGAACTCTGTATGCCTAAGTCAACCCATGAAATGAGCGTGCGGGCGCTCAATCGACCGGAGAGGCCGGCCGGAGAGGCATAATGCGCAAGCTAAAGATCAGCTCGGTCCCCCTCTACGTGCTGCCGATCCAGCTGCCGGTCTTGCTGCCACAACCCTCGATCCAGCTGGGGCTTAGACATGGAATGAACTCTGTATGCCTATGCTAACCCACGAAATGAGCGTGCGGGCACTCAGCCAGTCGGAGAGGCAGAATGTGCAAGCCGGGGATCGGCCCGGTCCCCCTACGTGCTGCTGGTCCTGCTGTTGGTCCTGCTACCACAACCTTCGATCCGGTCCAATCTTAGACTGAGAATGAACTCCGTATGCTTAGACATGGAATGAACTCCGTATGCCTAAGCCAACCAATGAAACGAGCATCGGGGTGCACAACCGATCGGAGAGGCAGAATGCGTAAGCCAGGGGTCGACCCGGTCCCCCCTACATGTTGTCGATCCTACTATTGCAACCCTCACTCTGGGCCAATCTTAGACTGGGAATGAACTCTGTATGCCTAAGTCAACCCATGAAATGAGTGTGTGGGCACTGAGCAGGCTGGAGAGGCACAATGCGCAAGCCGGGGATCGACCGGTCCCCCTCTGCATGCTGCCAGTCCCGCTGCCATAACCCTTGGTCCGACTGGGGCGTGCGGGCGCTCAGTCGGTCGGAGAGGCATAATACGTAAGCCAGGGATCAGCCCGGTCCCCCCTGCGTGCTACCGATCCTGCTATCACAACCCTCGGTCCAGTCCGATCTTAGACTGGGAATGAACTCCATATGCTTAGACTGGGGTTGAGCTCCGTATGTCTAAGCCAACCCACGAAACGAGCGTGCGGGTGCTTAGCCGGTCGGAGAGGCAAAATGCACAAGTCAGGGACCGGCTCGATCCCCCCCTGCGTGCTATCGATCTTGCTACCGTAACCCTCAGTCTGGTCTGATCTTAGACTGTGAATGAACTCCGTATGCCGAACTCAACCCATGAAATGTGCATTCAAGTGCTGAGTCAATCAGAGAGGCATAATGCGCAAGCCGAGGATCGGTCTGGTCCCCCTCTGCGTGCTGTCAGTCCCGCTGCCACAACCCTCGATCCGGTTGGGGCTTAGACATGGAATGAACTCCCTATGCCTAAGCCAACCCACCAAACGGGCGTGCGGGTACTCAGCCATCCGGAGAGGTAGAATGCGCAAGCTTGGGATCGGCCCGGTCCCCTCTGCGTGCTACCGATCTTGCTACCGCAACCCTCGATCTGGTCTGATCTTAGACTGGGAATGAACTCCATAATATGCTTAGACTAGGGATGAACTCCGTATACCTAAGTCAACCCACGAAATGAGCGTGCGGGCGGTCAGCCGGCCGGAGAGGCCCGTCAGAGAGGCATAATGCACAAGCCGGGGATCAGCCCGGCCCCCCTCTACATGCTTCGATCCCGCTGCCAGTCCTACTGCCATAACCCTCGGTCCGGCTTGGGCTTAGACATGGAATGAACTCTGTATGCCTAACTCAACCCACAAAATGAGCGTGCGGGCACTCAACCGATCGGAGAGGCAGAATGTGCAAGCCGAGGATCGACCCGGTCCCCCCTACGTGCTGTCGATCCTGCTGCCACAACCCTCAGTCTGGTCCGATCTTAGACTGGGAATGAACTCCATATGGTTAGACTGGGGATAAACTCCATATGCCTAAGTCAACCCACGAAACAAGCGTGTGGACACTAAGTCGACCAGAGAGGCAGGATGCGTAAGCCGGGGATCGAACAGGTGGTAGGTGGGTTCAAGCACATCTTCATATTTCTACCATGCCAATGCCATTTTTATGGCTTGTAAATTCATACAATGGTCCCCTATGCCTTCATGTGAAGTTTCGTGGCAAGACGACCCGTTTTCTATTTTTCACGATTTTTGAAACTTTTTACGGTTTGAGATTTTTTAAAATTTTTTTAGAAATAGTTTTGTCCCCAAATTTGGTAGAGGTGATCCTTGTTTTTTTTTTTTTGGCATGCACGAAAAAATTCAGCTAAAAACTTAAAGTGGAGAAGATTTTGTGACCGTTTGAAAAAAGTGTCCCTATTTCAGACACTTTAATGGCTACTGGCAGCATACCTACAAAATCTCAAATGCTCTTTAAAGGGGTGTGAGTTCTCAAGGTTTGATGAGGGATAGGGGGCCAATATAATGGCCAAGTACCAGCACCCTCTGACAATGGTGCCCTAGGCGAAAAAAAATATGGCACCAGCACATGCTCGAGCCCAGTATGTGGACTGGGAATGAACTCCATATGCTTAGACATGGAATGAACTTCGTATGCCTAAGCCAACCCACAAAATGAGCGTGCGGGCGCTAAGCATGTTAGACATGCAGAATGCGCAAGCCAGGGATCGGCCCGGTCCCCCTCTACGTGCTGCCAATCCCGCTGCCACAACCATCGATCCGACTGAGGCTTAGACATGGAATGAACTCCCTATGCCTAAGCCAACCCACGAAACGGGCGTCCAGGCACTCAGTTGGCCGGAGAGGCAGAATGTACAACTCGAGGATCGGCCCAGTCCCTCCTACGTGCTACCGATCCTGTTGCCGTAACCCTCGGTCCAGTTCGATCTTAGACTGGGAATGAACTCTGTATGCTTAGATTGGGGATGAACTTCGTATGCCTAAGTCAACCCACGAAACAAGCGCGCGGCGTTCAGCAGGCCGGAGAGGCCGGTCGAAGTGGTAGAATGCGAAAGTCAGGGATCGACCCAGTTCCCCCTGCATGCTGTCGATCTTTCTACTGGTCTTGCTATCACAACCCTCGATCCGGTCCGATCTTAGACTGGGAATGAACTCCGTAGGCTTAGACATGGAATGAACTCCGTATGCCTAAGCCAACCCATAAAACGAGCGTGCGGGCGCTCAACTGGCCGGAGAGGCAGAATGCGCAAGCCGGGGATCGGCCTGGTCTCCCCTGCGTGCTGTCGATCCTGCTACTACAACCCTCGATTTGGTCTGATCTTATACTGGGAATGAACTCCATATGCTTAGACATGGAATGAACTCCGTATGCCTAAGCCAACCCATGAAACGAGCGTGCGAGCGCTAAGCCGGCTGGAGAGGCATAATGCGCAAGTCGGGGATTGGCCCGATCCCCCTCTGCGTGCTGCCGGTCCCACTACCACAACCCTCAGTCTGGCTGGGGCTTAGACATGGAACGAAATGGGCATGCAGGCGCTCAGCCAACTGGAGAGGCAGAATGCGTAAGCCAGGGATCAGCCCGGTCCCCCCTGCGTGCTGTCGATCCTGCTGCCGCAACCCTCCGTTCGGTTCAATTTTAGACTGGGAATGAACTCCTTATGCTTAGACATGGAATGAACTCTGTATGCCTAAGCTAACCCACAAAACGAATGTGCGGGCGCTCAGCCGGCCGGAGAGGCAGAATGCGCAAGCTGAGGATCGGCTCAGTCCCTCCTACGTGCTGTCGATCCTACTGCTGCCACCCTCAGTCCAGTTTGATCTTAGACTGGGAATGAACTCCGTATGCTTAGACTGGGGATGAACTCCGTATGCCTAAGTCAACCCACGAAACGAGCGTGCAGACGCTCAGCCGACCAGAGAGACAGGATGCGCAAGCCGAGGATCAAACGGGTGGTAGGTGGGTTCAAGCACATCATCATATTTCTGACATGCCAATGCCATTTTTATGGCTTGTAAATTCATACAATGGTCCCCTACGCCTTCATGTGAAGTTTTGTGGGAAGACGAACCATTTTCTATTTTTCACGATTTTCAAAACTTTTTACGGTTCGGGATTTTTTAAAATTTTTTTAGAAAGCGTTTTGTCCCCAAATTTGGTGGAGGTGATCCTTGTAGTTTTGTTGGCTTGCACAAAAACATTTAGCTAAAAACTCGAAGTGGAGAAGATTTGGTGACCATTTGAAAAAAGTGTCCCCATTTCAGACACTTTAATGGCTACTGGCAGCAAACCTATAAAATCTCAAATTCTCTTTAAGGGGGTGTGAGTTCTCGAGGTTTGATGAGGGATAGGGGGCCAATATAAGGGCCAAGTGTCACACCCTGGGAGGGGTGCACTAGGCACATCAGGTGCACCAGCAGGTGAGCCAGAGGTTGAGGCCCGTAGACCAGGTGTGCTGGAGGGTATCTGCGCGTAAAGCCTAGCAAACGTGTTCAGAACGCTCGCCCAACTTGCAGGCTAGCTCGTGAGACCAAGTGCTGGCATACAAGATACCCACACCACATCCAGAAGGGCCCAAGGTGCTGGACACGCAAGGGAAGCTTCTGGAAGCAGGCAGGATCTGTAGCAGTATCCTGGCAGATTTGGTTGACCATAAAAATCTAGAGTTAGAATCCTGATTGATTGTAATCCGTATAATCCCATGATTTTAGCCTTTATTCTAGGGATATTGCCATTAAGTGTAAGCTGGAGCCTCAACTATAAATACAGGGCTGTTCCTCCCTCATTTGTACACCATCAAACGCTTCTGTTTCAGTGAATACAAGAGCATTTCCAGAATTCTACCTTCTTATCCTTTTTCTCTTTAACTTGCGTAATCATCGCTTCCTATTGTTCTAGTGCCTATACGCTTGTGTTTTAGGCTGACTTAGGCATAAAGGAGGAGATTCCAAGCCTAAGGCCGCACGGTTTCTGAGTCTAAGGTCAGAGCCCGTGACAGTTGGTATCATAGCAAGTTCGATTCTGCATGTTTGTGTTGTGCAGGTTAGAGGAGATGGCATCCCAAAGTGACGCTGCTAACCAACAACCAGAGGCCCAGGAGCATGGGCGTGGAAGAGGGATGAAAGCCAGTTCTAGAGATATCTAGTCTACCATGGACGGTAGGCTGGCCAAGGTGGAGGTGACCATGGGCGACATGGGGGAGAAGCTTGAAGGGGTAGAGACTCACATTGCATCACTAGACTCCACGAGGGAGGAGATCCAAAGTGAGTTGCAAGCTGCTCTCAACAAAGGCTTGGACGTGTTCACCCAAAAGAATCCGACCTTGGAGGTTGAAGTGCTGACCTTGCACAATGGCATGGAGGCCATGCGCCAGCGGATGGAGGAGCTTACCAGTGAGCTCGTTGCTTGCAAGACTGCCATTGGGAATGGCATGTTTGCTAGAGTGTCTAAGTCTAGATTGGATGTCCCCAAGCCTAAAGAGTTTAAGGGGACTAGGGTGGCCAAGGAAGTAGATAACTACCTTTGGGGTATGGAGCAGTACTTCTAGGCCATGGGCATGCAAGACGAGGCGATAAAAGAAAGCACCGCTACTATGTATCTCACTGATGTAGCCTTATTGTGGTAGAGGCGTAGGTGTGATGATGTCAGGCATGGAAGTGCCAAGATTGGAACCTGGGCAGAGTTCCAAAAGGAGTTCAGAGAATAATTTTACCCAGAGTATGCTGATGATGAGGCGCGGGCAAAGTTGCGCAGGCTGAGCCAGCAAGGGGACATAAGGGAGTATGTCCAAAAATTCTCTAAACTGATGCTACAGATCTCGAATCTAGGTGAGAAGGACACCTTATTTGCTTTCATGGATGGGCTGAAGCCGTGGGTGAAGCATGAGCTGCAAAGGAGAGGAGTTCATGACTTGGCTAAAGCCATGACTACTGCCGAGGCCTTGATAGAGTTCAAGCCTCTGAACAAGTTCGAGTCTACCAAGCCCAAGGGTAAGGGCAGGGACGATAGGGACTAAAAGAAGCAGTCCAAAGGGAAGGACCGTGATCGAGAGTCCAAGGATGGAGATCGAGACCATTCAACCAAGGATGGCGAGAGAAAGCCACCAGCAGGCAACTGGAAAGCAAATGGGGACCGAGAGCCACTAGCATGCTACCTATGTGGAGGGAGCCACATAGCGCGCAATTGCCCGCAGAAGGGCAAGCTGGCTGCTATAGACAAGGAGTCTGACGAGGAGCCAGAGTTAGGGGCAGCAAAGCTTGGGTCGTTGGTGCTCAATGCTGTCCAGAGTAAGGGGAGCCGCAAGCCAAAAGGCTTGATGTTTACGGATCTGATGGTTGCGGGTCAAAAGGTAAGCGCACTGGTGGACATAGGTGCCTCACATCTTTTTATTTCAGGTGATAGAGCCTAGAAGCTCAGACTAAAGGTGCAAAAAGGGACTGGTACCATCAAAACGGTGAACTCTAATAAAGTTTCAGCCATTAGAGTAGCACGGGGAGTGGAGTTGTAGCTTGGAGACTGGAAAGGTAAGGAGACCATTGAGGTAATACCCCTTGACGACTATGAGTTTGTGATTGGGTTGGATTTCCTTCTTCGGATTAACGCCCTCCTTGTGCCTTTTGCTGATTGTGTTTGCATCTTGGATGCACGGTGCCAATGCCTAGTGCCATTAAGGAGAGGGTCTGGAGTTGGGTCACGGGTGGTGTCAGCCATCCAATTTGCCAAGGCGGTAAGCAGACAAGAAGACACCTTTTTGGCAGCCCTGAAATATGATGAGCCAAGGGAGAAAGAGATTGAGTCACCCATGGAGGTGCTAAAGGTGCTGAAGACCTTTAGTGATGTGATGCCCGCAAAGCTACCTAGCATGCTACCACCTAAGAGGGAGGTGGACCACAAGATCGAGCTAGTGTCTGAGGCCAAGCCACCAGCTAGAGCCCCTTACCGAATGTCTCCACCAGAGTTGGAGGAGTTGAGGAAGTAGCTCAAAGAGTTAGCTGATGCTGGCTTCATCAAGCCATCGAAGGCACCCTATGGTGCACCGGTTCTATTTCAGTGCAAGCATGATGGGTCGTTGTGGCTGTGCATAGACTACCGGGCTTTGAACAAGCTGACCATCAAGAACAAGTACCCCATCCCACTCATTGCGGACTTGTTCAATCAACTTGGGAGCGCAAGGTGGTTCACCAAGCTGGATTTTAGGTCAGGCTACTATCAAGTCAGGATCGCAGAGGGAGATAAGCCAAAGACAGCATGTGTCACTCGATGTGGTTCGTATAAGTTCTTGGTGATACCTTTCGGACTCACAAACGCCCTAGCAACATTTTGCACCCTTATGAACAAGGTACTTCAGTCATTCCTTGATCGGTTTGTTATGGTTTATTTGGATGACATTGTGATCTACAGCCAGACTTTGGGAGAGCATGTAGACCACTTGAGACAGGTGTTCGAGGTGTTGTGGGTGCACAAGCTGTTTGTCAAGAGGGAGAAGTGCTCATTCGTCTAGCAGGAGATCCCGTTCCTTGGCCACATAGTGGGAGGTGGCAGGATACGCATGGATGAAGGCAAGATACATGCCATCTTAGAGTGGCGACCGCCAGCCAAGGTCACTGAGTTGAGATTGTTCCTTGGGCTGGTCAACTACTACATGCATTTCATCAAAGGTCACTTAGCAATAGCCACACCATTTACTGACTTGCTTAAGAAAGGGAAAGCATGGGAGTGGAGCGCAGGGTGCCAGGAAGCCTTTGACAGGTTAAAGCGGGCTGTGATCGAAGAGCCAGTTGTGGCCTTGCCAGACCATGCCAAGCCGTATGAGGTGCATACGGATGCATCAGACTTTGCCATAAGGGGCGTGTTGATTAGGAAGGACATCCAGTCGCGTTCGAGAGCTAGAAGCTGAATGAGACTAAGCGTAAGTACATGGTCCAAGAGAAGGAGATGACTATAGTGGGGCACTGCTTGCACACTTGGTGCCATTACCTGTTGGGGTCGAGGTTCATGGTTAGGATGGACAATGTGGCGACCAGCTACTTCCAGACGCAGAAGAAGCTATCCCCCAAGAAGGTGAGATGGCAAGATTTTCTTACGGAATTTGATTTCCAGATGGAGTACAAGCTGGGGCGGGCGAACCTAGTGGTAAACACCCTGAGTAGGAAGGCTAACCTTGCTGCCATTAGCCAACCAGACGGGTCACTGGTGCCACGCATCAAGGAAGGACTTACGCATGATCCTACAGCTAAGGCTTTGATGGAGTATGCCTAGTAAGGTAAGACTAGGCGGTTCTGGTTGCAGGATGGCTTGCTGTACACCAGGGGTAGTAGACTATTTGTGCCACAGTACGAGAAGCTTCGCAAGGAAGTTTTACAAGAATGCCATGATTCAAGGTGGGTTGGACACCCCGGAGTGAGCCGTACCTTAGCGCTGATCGACGATCAATACTATCGGCCGCACATGAGGGAGGATGTGGAGGCCTATGTGAAGACTTATCTTTTGTGCCAACAGGACAAAGTGGAGCTCAAGAAACCAGGCGGTCTATTGGAGCCATTGCCAGTGCCAGAGTGACCATGGGAGAGTGTTTCTCTGGACTTTATAATTGGTTTACCCAAAGCAGAAGGGTTTGGAAGCATCATGGTAGTGGTGGATAGGTTTTTCAAGTATGGAATCTTCATTCCAGCAACCAAGGAGTGCCCAGTCGAGGAGGCAGCTCAATTGTTCCTGAAGAACATGGTTAAGTACTGGGGGTGTCGAGGACCATTGTTAGTGATCGGGACGGGCGTTTCACGGGTAGGTTATGGACTGAGTTGTTCAAGTTATTGGGGTCAGACTTGAACTTTTCCACCAGCATGCATCCGCAGATCGATGGGTTCACAGAATGAGTGAATGGACTATTGGAGGTCTACCTCAGGCACTATGTGAGTGCCACACAAAGGGACTGGCCAAAGCTGTTAGATATTGCATAGTTTTCCTACAACTTGCAAAGGAGTGAGGCAACGAACCAGAGCCCATTTGAGGTTGTGATAGGGCAACAACCACTAACACCTGGTTCAATTGCTGCAGGTTATACAAGGCCGAATCCAGTAGCATACAAGTTTGCCAAGGCATGCCAGGAGCAAACTGACTTGGCTAGAGTTTGTCTACACAAGGCGGCCAAGAGGTCGAAGAAGTGGGTAGACCAGAATAGGTGGGACGTGCAGTTCCAGGTTGGAGACTTGGTGTTGGTGAAGCTACATCCCATTGTGCACCATAGGGGGCTGCACAAAGGCCTAGTCCAAAGGTATGAGGGACCTTTTCGAGTAGTCAAGAGGGTAGGTAAGGTTGCCTACAAGCTGGATATGCCACCCAAGCTGAGGGTACACCCGGTGTTCCATGTGGATGAGGGAGATCCAGGATGGGCAGAGTCAAAGTGTGCGCCATTGGGAGTAAAGGCCTCATATGAGAAGGAGGTCCATAGCATCATAGCTGACCTAGAGGTGAGACAGAAGAACTATCAGCCAAAACAATAGTACTTGGTGCGCTAGAAGGGACTTTCAGACAGTGAGGTGAGTTGGGAACCAGCAGATGACTTATGGCAGTTCGGGGACCAGATCAGGTAGTACCATGCAGAGGATGCAATAGGGCATTGCACAATCAGGTGAGGGAGATTGTCACGCCCTGGGTGGGTGCCCCAAGCACATCAGGCGCACCAGCAGGTGAGCCAAAGGTTGAGACCCACAGACCAGGCGTGCTAGCAGGTATCTACACGTAAAGCCTAGCAAACGAGTTCAGAACACCCTTCCAACTTGCAGGCCAGCCCGTGAGACCAAGGCTTGGCATACAAGCTGCTCACACCACATCTAGAAGGGCCCAAGGTGGTAAACTCGTAAGGGAAGCTTCTGGAAGCAGGCAGGATCAGCAGTAGCATCCTGGCAGTTTGGTTGACCCTGAAAATCATGACTTAGCATCCTAGTTGATTGTAATCTATATAATCCCTTAATTTACCCTTTATTCTAGGGATATTGCCATTAAGTGTAAGCTGGAGCCTCAACTATAAATAAAGGGCTGCTCCTCCCTCATTTGTACACCATCAAACACTTTCATTTCAGTGAATACAAGAGCATTTCCAAAATTATGCCTTCTTATCCTATTTCTCTTTAACTTGCGTAATCAGCCCTTTCCGTTGTTCTAGTGCCCGTACGCTTGTGTTTTAGGCTAACTTAGGCATAAAGGAGGAGATTCCAAGCCTAAGGCCGCACGGTTTCTGAGTCTAAGGTCGGAGCCCGTGACACAAGTACCAGCACCCATCGCACATCATGTGCGCACACCCTCCCGGCTCCCCCAATCACCGAAACCCCCAATGACACCGGTTAGGCTCTCCGGTGATGCTCTGACGATGTTCCAGCAATGGTACCTTGGGTAAAAAAAATGCGGCACCAGCACATACCCGAGCCCAGCATGTGCACTGTGGCTCAAAATCTTAGGCTGGGAATGAACTTCGTATGCTTAGACATGGAATGAACTCCGTATGCCTAAGCCAACCAACGAAATGAGCGTGCGGGTGCTCAGCCGATCGGAGAGGCAGAATGTGCAAGCTAGGGATCGACCCGATCCCCCCTGTGTGCTGTCGATCCTGCTGTCACAACCCTCGGTCTGATCTGATCTTAGACTGGGAATGAACTCCGTATGCATAAGTCAACCCACGAAACGAGCGTGCGAGCGCTGAGCCGACCGAAGAGGCATAATGCGCAAGCCGAGATTGGCCCGGTCCCCCTCTGCGTGCTACCGGTCCCGCTGCCACAACCCTCGGTTCGGCTGGGGCTTAGACATGGAATGAACTCCCTATGCCTAAGCCAACCCACGAAATGACCTGAGAGGCAGGATGCGCAAGCCAGGGATGGAATGGGTGGTAGGTGGGTTCAAGCACATCTTCATATTTCTGCCATGCCAATGCCATTTTTATGGCTTGTAAATTCATACAATGGTCCCCTAAGCCTTCATGTGAAGTTTCTTGGCAAGACGACCCGTTTTCTATTTTTCACGATTTTTGAAACTTTTACGGTTCGAGATTTTTTAAAATTTTTTTAGAAAGAGTTTTGTCCCCAAACTTGGTAAAGGTGATCCTTGTATTTTTGTTGGCATGCACAAAAACATTCAGCTAAAAACTTGAAGTGGAGAAGATTTTGTGATCGTTTGAAAAAAGTGTCCCCATTTCAGACACTTTAATGGCTACTGGCAGCAAACCTATAAAATCTCAAATGCTCTTTAAGGGGGTGTGAGTTCTCAAGGTTTGATGAAGGATAAGGGGCCAATATAAGGGCCAGGTACTAGCACCCATCGCACATCATGTGCGTCCACCCCCCAGCCCCCTTAACCATCGAAACCCCCAATGCCATCGATTAGGCTCTCCGGTGATGCTCCGACGATGGTGCCCTGGGCAAAAAAAATACGGCACCAGCACATGCCCGAGCCCAGCATGTGCACCATGGCTCAAAATCTTAGACTGGGAATGAACTCTGTATGCTTAGACATGGAATGAACTCCGTATGCCTAAGCCAACCCACGAAACGAGCGTGCGGGCACTCAATCGACCGGAGAGGCATAATGCGTAAGCCGGGGATCAGCCTGGTCCCCCTCTACATGTTGCCGGTCCTACTGCCACAACCCTCAGTCTGGCTGGGGCTTCGACATGCAATGACCTCCCTATGCCTAAGCCAACCCACGAAACGGGTGTGCAAGCGCTCAGTCGATCGGAGAGGCAGAATGCACAAGCCGGGGATCGGCTCGATCCCCCCAGTGTGCTATCGATCCTGCTGTCGCAACCCTTGGTTTGGTCCAATCTTAGACTAGGAATGAACTCCGTATGCTTAGACTGGGGATGGACTCTGTATGCCTAAGTCAACCCACAAAATGAACGTACGGGCACTCAGCCGGCCAGAGAGATCGGTCAGAGTGGCATAATGTGCAAGCCAAGGATCAGCCCTGTCCCCCTCTGTGGGCTACCGATCTTGCTGCCGGTCCCGCTGCCACAACCCTCGGTTCAGCTGGGGCTTAGACATGGAATGAACTCCGTATGCCTAAGCCAACGCACGAAACGAGCGTGCAGGCGCTCAGCCGACTGGAGAGGCAGAATGCGCAAGCTACGGATCGACCCGATCCCCCCTGCATGCTACCGATCCTGCTGCTGGTCCTGTTGCCGCAACCCTCAGTCTGGTCTGATCTTAGACTAGGAATGAACTCGATATGCTTAGACAAGGAAAGCACTCCGTATGCCTAAGCCAACCCACAAAACGAGCGTGCAGGCGCTCAGCAGGCTGAAGAGGCAGATTGCGTAAGCCGGGGATTAGCCCGATCCCCCCTGCGTGTTGTTGATCTTGCTACCACAACCCTCAGTTCGGTCTGATCTTAGACTGGGAATGAACTCCGTATGCCTAAGCCAACCCACGAAACAAGCGTACAGGCGGTGAGTCCGTCGGAGAGGCATAATGCGCAAGTCGAGGATTGGCTCGGTCCCCCTCTGCGTGCTGTCGGTCCCACTGCCACAACCCTCGGTCTGGCTGGAGCTTCAACATGGAATGAACTCCCTATGCCTAAGCCAACCCACAAAACGGGCGTGCTTACACTCAGCCGATCAGAGAGGCATAATGCACAAGTCGAGGATCGGCCCAGTCCCGCCTGCGTGCTGCCGATCCTGCTACCGCAACCCTCGATCCAATCCGATCTTAGACTGGGAATGAACTCCGTATGCTTACACTGGGGATGAACTCCATATGCCTAAGTCAAACCACGAAACGAGCGTGCTGGCACTCAAGCCGACCAAAGAGACAGGATGCGCAAGCCGGGGATCGAACGGGTAGCAGCTGGGTTCAAGCACATCTTTATATTTCTGCCATGCCAATGAAATTTTTATGGCTTGTAAATTCATACAATGGTCCCCTAAGCCTTCATGTGAAGTTTCGTGGCAAGACGACCCGTTTTCTATTTTTCCTGATTTTTGAAACTTTTTGCAGTTCGAGATTTTTTAAAATTTTTTTAGAAAGCGTTTTGTCCCCAAATTTATTAGAGCTGATCCTTGTATTTTTATTGGCATGCACAAAAAAATTCAACTAAAAACTCGAAGTGGAGAAGATTTTGTGACCATTTGAAAAACGTGTCCCCATTTTAGACACTTTAATGGCTACTAGAAGCAAACCTATAAAATCTAAAATGCTCTTTAAGGGGGTGTGAGTTCTCGAGGCTTGATGAGGGATAGGGGGCCAATATAAGGGCCAAGAACCAGCACCCATCACACATCATGTGCGCACACCCCCCTGGCCCCTCCAATCGTCGAAACCGCTGTCGGTTAGGCTCTCCGACAATGCTCCGACGATGGTGCCCCGGGCGAAAAAAATGCAGCACCAGCACATGCCCGAGACCAGCATGTGCACCGTGGCTCAAAATCTTAGACTAGGAATGAACTCTGTCTGCTTAGGCATGGAATGAACTCCGTATGCCTAAGCCAACCCATGAAACGAGCGTGCGAGCGCTCAACCGATCGGAGAGGCAGAATGCGCAAGCCGGGGATCGACCCGGTCCCCCTCTTCGTGCTGTCGATCCCGCTGCCACAACCTTCGGTCCGACTTGGGCTTAGACATGGAATGAACTCCCTATGCCTAAGCCATCCCATGAAACGGGCGTGCGGGCTCTCAGCCGGCTGGAGAGGCAGAATGCGTAAGCCGAGGATCGGCCCGGTCACCCCTGCGTGCCGTAACCATCGGTTCAGTTTGATCTTAGATTGGGAATGAACTTTGTATGCTTAGACTGGGGATGAACTCCATATGCCTAAGTCAACCCACGAAATGAGCGTGCGGGCGCACAGCAAGTCAGAGAGGCCGGCCGTAGAGGTATAATGCGCAAATTGGGGATCAGCCTGGTCCCCCTCTGCATGCTGCCAATCCCGTTGTCGGTCCTGCTACCACAACCCTCGATCCGATTGGCGCTTAGACATGGAATGAACTCCGTATGCCTAAGCCAACCCACGAAACGAGCGTGCGGGCGCTCAGTCGACGGGAGAGGCAAAATGCACAAGCCGAGGACTGGCCCGATCCCCTCTGCATGCTACCGATCCTATTACTGGTCCTGCTACCGTAATCCTCGATCCGGTTCGATTTTACACTGGGAATGAACTCTGTATGCTTAGACATGGAATGAACTTTGTATGCCTAAGCCAACCCATAAAATGAGTGTGCAGGCACTCAGCCGGTCGGAGTGGCAGAATGAGCAATCCGGGGATCGACCCGGTCCCCCCTGCGTGCTGTTGATCCTAGTGTCATAACCCTCAGTCCGGTCCTATCTTAGTCTGGGAATGAACTTCGTATGCCTAAGTCAACCCATAAAACGAGCGTGCGGGCGCTGAGCACGGCCGAAGAGGCATAATGCGCAAGTCGGGGATCGGCCCGATCCCTCTCTACGTGCTGTCGGTTCCGCTGCCACAACCCTCAATCCGACTGGGGCTTAGACATGGAATGAACTCCCTATGCCTAAGCCAACCTATGAAATGGGCGTGCAGGCGCTCAGCCGGCCGGAGAGGCAGAATGCGCAAGCTGGGGATCGACCTGGTCCCCCTTGCGTGCTGTCGATCCTACTACCGCAACCCTCGATCTGGTCTGATCTTAGATTGGGAATGAGCTCTATATGCTTAGACCAGGGATGAACTCCGTATGCCTAAGTCAACCTACAAAATGAGCGTCGGGCTCTCAGCCAACCAGAGAGGTAGGATGCGCAAGCCAACGATCCAACGGGTGGTAGGTGGGTTCAAGCATATCTTCATATTTTTGCCATGCCAACACCATTTTTATGGCTTGTAAATTCGTATAGTGGCCCCCTAAGCCTTCATGTGAAGTTTCTTGGCAAGACGACCCGTTTTCTATTTTTCACGATTTTTGAAACTTTTTGCGGCTCATGATTTTTTAAAATTTTTTTAGAAAGAATTTTGTCCCCAAATTTGGTAGAGGTGATCCTTGTATTTTTTTTGGCATGCACAAAAAATTCAGCTAAAAACTCGAAGTGGAGAAGATTTTGCGACCATTTGAAAAAAGTGTCCCCATTTCAGACACTTTAATGGCTACTGGCAGCAAACCTATAAAATCTCAAATGCTCTTTAAGGGGGTGTGAGTTCTCGAGGTTTGATGAGGGATAGGGGGCCAATATAAGGGCCATGTACTAGCACCCATCACACATCATGTACGCACACCCCCCGGCCCCCCCAATCGTCGGAACCCCCGTTGCCACCTGTTAGGCTCTCCGACGATGCTCCGACGATGGTGCCCCGGGTGAAAAAAATGTGGCACCAGCACATGCCGGAGCCCAGCATGTGCATCGTGGCTCAAAATCTTAGACTAGGAATTAACTCCGTATGCTTAGACATGGAATGATCTCCGTGTGCCTAAGCCAACCCACGAAACGAGTGTGCGGGCGCTCAACCGGTCGGAGAGGCAGAATGCGCAAGTCAGGGATCAACCCGGTGCCCCCCAACGTGTTATCGATCCTACTGCCATAACCTTCGTTCCGGTCTAATCTTATACTGGGAATGAACTTCGTATACATAAGTCAACCCACGAAACGAGTGTGCGGGCGTTGAGCTGACTGAAGAGGCATAATGCGTAAGCCAGGGATCAGCCCGGTCCTCCTCTACGGGCTGTCGGTCCCGCTGCCCAATCCTCGGTCCGACTGGGGCTTAGACATGGAATGAACTCCCTATGCCTAAGCCAACCCACGAAACGGGTGTACGGGCGCTCAGCCGGCCGGAGAGGCAGACTGTGCAAGTCAGGGATCGGCCTGGTCCCCCCTGCGTGCTTCTGATCCTGCTACCGCAACCCTTGGTCTGGTCTGATCTTAGGCTGGGAATGAACTCTGTATGCCTAAGTCAACCCATCAAACGAGCGTGCGGGCGTTCAGTCGACTGGAAAGGCATAATACGCAAGCTGGGGATTAGCCCGGTCCCCCTCTGCGTGCTGTCGATCCTACTGCCACAACCCTCGGTCCAGTTGCGGCTTAGACATGGAATGAACTCCGTATGCCTAAGCCAATCCATGAAACGAGCGTGCGGGTGCTCAATCGATCGGAGAGGCAGAATGCGCAAGCTAGGGATCGGCTCGGTCCCCCCTGCGTGCTGTCGATCCTACTGCCGCAACCCTCTATCCGGTCCGATCTTAGACTGGGAATGAACTCCGTATGCTTAGACATGGAATTAACTCCGTATGCCTAAACTAACCCATGAAACGAGCGCGCGGGTGTTCAACCGATCGGAGAGGCAGAATGCACAAATCGGGGACCGACCCAATCCCCCCTACGTGCTGTCGATCCTGCTACCGCAACCCTCAGTTCGGTTCGATCTTAGACTAGGAATGAACTCCGTATGCCTAAATCAACTCACGAAATGAGCGTGCGGGCGCTGAGCCAGCCTAAGAGGCATAATGCACAATCTGGGGAGTGACCCGATCCCCCTCTGCGTGCTGCCGGTCCCACTGCCACAACCCTTGGTCTGGCTGGGGCTTAGACATGGAATGAACTCCGTATGCCTAAGCCAACCCACGAAACGAGCGTGCGGGCACTCAGCCGACCAGAGAGGCAGGATGTGCAAGCTGGGGATCGAACGGGTGGTAAGTGGGTTCATGCACATCTTCATATTTCTACCATGCCAATGCCATTTTTATGGCTTGTAAATTCAAAAAATGGTCCCCTAAGCCTTCATGTGAAGTTTCGTGGCAAGACGACCCGTTTTCTATTTTTCATGATTTTGGAAACTTTTTACGATTCAGGATTTTTTAAAATTTTTTTTGAAAGAGTTTTGTAACCAAATTTGGTAGAGGTGATCCTTGTATTTTTGTTGGCATGCATAAAAACATTCAGCTAAAAACTCGAAGTGGAGAAGAATTTGTGACCATTTGAAAAAAGTGTCCGCATTTCAGACACTTTAATGGCTACTGGCAGCAAACCTATAAAATCTCAAATGCTCTTTAAGGGGTTGTGAGTTCTCGAGGTTTGATAAGAGATAGAGGGCCAATATAAGGGCTAAGTACCAACACCCATCACACATCATGTGCACACACCCCCCGGACCCCCCAATCGTCGGAACCCCCAATGCCGCCGATTAGGCTCTCCGACGATGCTCCGATGATGGTGCCCCGGGCGAAAAAAATGCAGCCCCAACACATGCCCGAGCCCAGCATGTGCACCGTGGCTCAAAATCTTAGACTGGGAATGAACTCTGTATGCTTAGGCATGGAATGAACTCCGTATGCCTAAGCCAACCCACGAAATGAGCATGCGGGCACTCAGCCAGCAGGAGAGGTAGAATGTGCAAGCCAGGGATCGACTCGGTCCCCCCTGCGTGCTGTGGATCCTGCTGCCGCAACCCTTGGTCTGGTTTGATCTTAGACTATGAATGAACTTCGTATGCATAAGTCAACCCATGAAATGAGCGTGCGGGCGTTGAGCCGGTCGAAGAGGCATAATGTGTAAGTCGAGGATCAACCCGGTCCCCCTCTGCGTGCTATCGATCTCGCTGCCACAACCTTCGGTTCGACTGGGGCTTAGACATGGAATGAACTCCCTATGCCTAAGCCAACCCATGAAACAGGCATGCAGGTGCTCAACCGATCGGAGAGGTAGAATGCACAAGCCAGGGATCGATTCGGTCCTCTCTACATGCTGCCGATCCTGCTGTTGGAGCCCTCTGTCCAGTCTGATCTTAGACTGGGAATGAACTCCATATGCTTAGACTAGGGATGAACTCCGTATGCCTAAGTCAACCCACGAAACGAGCGTACGGGCGATCAGCCGGTCGAAGAGGCCGACCGAAGTAGCATAATACGCAAGCCAAGGATCAGCCCGGTCCCCCTCTACGTGATGCCGATCCCGCTGCTGGTCTTCCTACCACAACCCTCGATCCGGCTGGGGCTTAGACATGGAATGAACTCCATATGGCTAAGCCAACCCACGAAATGAGCAGCGGGCGCTCAGTCAGCCAGAGAGCCTAAATGCACAAGCCGGGGATCAACCTGATCCCCCCTGCGTGCTGACGATCCTGCTGCTGGTCCTGCTATCGCAACCCTCAGTCTGGTCTGATCTTAGACTGGGAATGAACTCTGGATACTTAAGTCCACCCATGAAATGAGCGTGTGGGCGTTGAGCTGGCCAAAGAGGCATAATGTGCAAGGCAGGGATCGACCCGGTCCCCCTCTGCGTGCTATCGGTCCCACTGCCACAACCCTCTATCCGACTGGGGCTTAGACATTGAATGAACTCCCTACGCCTAAGCCAACCCACGAAATGGGTGTGCGGGCACTCAGCTGGTCGGAGAGGTAGAATGCGTAAGTCATGGATCAGTCCGGTCCTTCCCTGCGTCCTGTCGATCCTACTGCTGGTCCTGCTATCGTAACCCTCGGTCCGATTCGATCTTAGACTGGGAATGAACTCTGAATGCTTAGACATGGAATAAACTCTGTATGCCTAAGCCAACCCATGAAACGAGCGTGCGGGCACTCAGCTGGCCGGAGAGGCAGAATGCATAAGCTAGGGATTGACCCGGTCTCCCCTGTGTGTTATTGATCCTGCTACCGCAACCCTCGGTCTGGTCCGATCTTAGACTGGGAATGAACTCCGTATGCTTAGACATGGAATGAACTCCATATGCCTAGGCCAACCCACGAAACGAGCGTGCGAGCGCTCAGCTGGTCGGAGAGGCTGGTCGGAGAGGCATAATGCCCAAGCCGAGGATTAGCCCGATCCCCCTCTGCGCGCTGCTGATGCTGCTATTGGTCCTATTGCTAGAACCCTCGGTCCGACTGGGGCTTAGACATGGAATGAACTCCGTATGCCTAAGCCAACCCACGAAACGAGCGTGTGGTGCTTAATCGATCAGAGAGGCAGAATGCACAAGCCGGGGATCGGCTCTGTACCCCCTATGTGCTACCGATCCTGCTGCCGTAACCCTCGATCCGATCTAATCTTAGAATGGGAATTAACTCCATACACTTAGACATGGAATGAACTCCATATGCCTAAGCCAACCAACGAAACGAGCGTGCGGGCACTCAGCCGACCGGAAAGGTAGAATGCATAAGCCGGGGATCGACTCACCCCCCCTGCATGCTGTTGATCCTACTGCGCAACCCTCAGTCTGGTCCGATCGTAGACTGGGAATGAACTCCGTATGCCTAAGTCAACCCACAAAATGAACGTGCGGGTGTTGAGCCGGCCAGAGAGGCATAATACGCAAGCTGGGAATCACCCCGGTCCCCCTCTGCGTGCTGCCAGTCTCACTGCCACAACCCTCGGTCCGACTGGGGCTTAGACATGGAATGAACTCCTTATGCCTAAGCCAACCCACAAAACGGGCGTGCGGGCGCTCAGCCGGCCGGAGAGGCAGAATGTGCAAGCCAGGGATTGTCTCGGTCCCCCCTGCGTGCTGCCCATCCTGCTGTCGCAACCCTCGGTCTGGTCCGATCTTAGACTGGGAATGAACTTCGTATGCTTAGACTGGGGATGAACTCCGTATGCCTAAGTCAACCCATGAAACGAGCGTGCGGGTGCTTAGCCGACCAGAGAGGCAGGATGCGCAAGCTGAGGATCGAACGCGTGGTAGATGGGTTCAAGCACGTCTTCATATTTTTGCAATGCCAATGCCATTTTTATGGTGTGTAAATTCATACATTGGTCCCCTAAGCCTTCATGTGAAGTTTCTTGGCAAGAGGACCCGTTTCTATTTTTCATGATTTTTGAAACTTTTTGCGGTTCGAAATTTTTTAAAACTTTTTTAGAAAGAGTTTTGTCCCCAAATTTGGTAGAGGTCATCCCTATATTTTTTTTGGCATGCACAAAAAAAATTCAGCTAAAAACTCGGAGTGGAGAAGATTTTGTGACCATTTGAAAAAAGTGTCCCCATTACAAACACTTTAAAGGCTACTGGCAGCAAACCTATAAAATCTAAACTGCTCTTTAAGGGGGTGTGAGTTCTCGAGGTTTGATGAGGGATAGAGGCCCAATATAAGGGCCACGTACCAGCACCCATCGCACATCATGTGCGCACACCCCCGGCCCCCCCAATCGTCGGAACCCCCAATGCCACTCGTTAGGCTCTCCGACGATGCTCCGACGATGGTGCCCTAAGCGAAAAAAATACGGCACCAGCACATGCTCGAGCCCAGCATGTGCACGGTGGCTCAAAATTTTAGACTGGGAATGAACTCCGTATGCTTAAACATGGAATGAATTTCGTATGCCTAAGCCAACTCATGAAACGAGAGTACGGGTGCTCAGCCGGCCAGAGAGGCAGAATGCGTAAGCCGGGGATCAGCTCGGTCCCCCCTATGTGCTACCAATCCTGCTTTCACAACCCTCGGTCCAGTCTGATCTTAGACTGGCAATGAACTCCGTATGCATAAGTTAACCCACGAAACGCGTATGCGGGCGCTGAGCCAGCTGAAAAGGCATACTGTGCAAGTCAGGGATCGGCCCAGTCCCCCTCTACGTGCTACCGGTCTGGCTGGGGCTTAGACATGGAATGAACACCCTATGCCTAAGCCAACCCATGGAATGGGCGTACAGGCGCTCAGTCGATCGGAGAGGCAGAATGTGCAAGCCGGGGATTGGCCCAGTCCCCCTTGCGTGCTGCTGCTCCTGCTGCTCGTCCTGCTGCCGCAACCCTCGATTCGGTCTGATCTTAGACTGGGAATGAACTCCGTATGCTTAGACATGGAATGAACTCCATATGCCAAAGCCAACCCACGAAACGAGCGTGCGAGCGCTCAACCGATCGGAGAGGTAAAATGCACAAGTCGGGGATCGACTCGGTCCCTCACTGCATGCTGTCGATCCTGCTACTGGTGTTGCTGCTGCAACCCTCGGTCCGATCCAATCTTAGACTGGGAATGAACTCTGTACGCTTAGACATGGAATGAACTCCATATGCCTAAGGCAACCCATGAAATGAGCGTACGGGTGCTCAGCTGGTCAGAGAGGTAGAAGCGCAAGCCGAGGATCGACCTGGTCCCCCCTACGTGCTGTCGATCCTGCTGCCACAACCCTCAGTCCGGTCTGATCTTAGACTAGGAATGAACTTCGTATGCCTAAGTCAACCCACGAAACAAGTGTGCGGGCACTGAGTCAGCTAGAGAGGCATAATGCGTAAGCTGGGGATCGGTTTGGTCCCCTTCTGTGTGCTACTGGTCCCGCTGCCACAACCTTCAGCCCGACTGGGGTTTAGTCATGGAATGAACTCCCTATTTCTAAGCCAACCCATGAAACGGGCATGCGAACGCTCAACCGATCGGAGAGGCAGAATGTGCAAGCCGGGGATCAGCCCAGTCCCCCCTATGTGCTACCGATCCTGCTACCGTAACCCTCGATCCGGTCTGATTTTAGACTGGGAATAAACTTCGTATGCTTAGATTGGGGATGAACTCTGTATGCTTAAACTGGGGATGAACTCCGTATGCCTAAGTCAACCCATGAAACGAGCATACGGGCACTCAGCTGGTCGAAGAGGCCGATCAGAGAGGCAGAAAGTGCAAGTCGAGGATTAGCCCGGTCCCCCTTGTGTGCTATCGATCCTATTGCCGCAACCCTCAGTCTGGTCTGATCTTAGACTAGGAATGAACTCTGTATGCTTAGACATGGAATGAACTCCATATGCCTAAGCCAACCCGCAAAACGAGCGTACAGGCGCTCAGCCGGTCGGAGAGGCAGAATGCACAAGTCGGGTACAGCCCGATCCCTCCCTGCGTGCTATCGATCTTGCTGCCACAACCCTTAGTCCGATCTGATCTTAGACTGGGGATGAACTCTGTATGCCTAAGTCAACCCACGAAATGAGCGTACGGGCGCTCAGCAGACCAGAGAGACAGGATGCGCAAGCCAGGGATCGAACGGGTGGTAGGTGGTTTCAAGCACATCTTCATATTTCTGTTATGCCAATGCCATTTTTATGGCATGTAAATTCATATAATGGTCCCCTAAGCCTTCATGTGAAGTTTCGTGGCAAGACGACCCATTTTCTATTTTTCATGATTTTTAAAACTTTTTACAGTTCAGGATTTTTTAAACTTTTTTTAGAAAGCGTTTTGTTCCCAAATTTGGTATAGGTGATCCTTGTAATTTTGTTGGCATGCACAAAAAAATTCACCTAAAAACTCAAAGTGGAGAAGATTTTGTGACCGTTTGAAAAAAGTGTCCTTATTTTAGACACTTTAATGGCTACTTGCAGCAAACCTATAAACTCTCAAATGCTCTTTAAGGGGGTGTGAGTTCTCGAGGTTTGATGAGGGATAGGGGGCCAATATAAGGGCCAAGTTTCAAGCCCTGGGTGGGCGTGCCAGGCACATCAGGCGCACCAGCAGGTAAGCTAGAGGTTGAGGCCCGCAGACTAGGCGTGCTGGCGGGTATCTGCACGTAAAGCCTAGCGTGCTGCCGATCTTGCTGTCGCAACCCTCGATTTGATCCGATCTTAGACTGGGAATGAACTCCGTATGCTTAGATTGGGGATGAACTTCGTATGCCTAAGTCAACCGATGAAACTAGCATACGGGCGTTCAACCGACCGGAGAGGTCGGTCGGAGAGGCATAATGCGCAAGCTGGGGATTAGCCCGGTCCCCCTCTGCATGCTGCCGATCCCGCTGCCAGTCCTGCTACTACAACCCTTGATCCTGCTGGGGCTTAGACATGGAATGAACTCCGTATGCCTAAGCCAACCCACGAAACGAGCATGTGGGCGCTCAGCCGATCAAAGAGGCAGAATGTGCAAGCCAAGGATCGGCCTGGTCCCCCCTGCGTGCTATCTATCCTGCTGTTGGTCCTGCTACCGCAACCCTCAGTCTGGTCTGATCTTAGACTGGGAATGAACTCCTATTCTTAGACATGGAATGAACTCCGTATGCCTAAGCCAACCCACTAAACGAGCGTACGGGCGCTCAGTCGGTCGAAGAGGCAGAATGCACAAGCCGGGGATCAGCCCGATCCCCCCCTGCGTGCTATCGATCCTGCTATCGTAACCCTTGGTCCGGTCTGATCTTAGACTAGGAATGAACTCTGTATGCCTAAGTCAACCAATAAAAGGAGCGTGCGGGTGCTGAGCCGATCGGAGAGGCATAATGCGCAACCCGAAGATCGGCCTGGTCCCCCTCTGCGTGCTGCCGGTCCCGCTGCCACAACCCTCTATCTGACTAGGGCTTAGACATTGAATGAACTCCCTATGCCTAAGCCAACCCACGAAATGGGCGTGCGGGCGCTCAGCCGGTCGGAGAGGCAGAATGTGTAAGCCGGGGATTGGCCTGGTCCCCCCTGCGTGCTGTCGATCCTGCTGCCGCAACCCTTGGTCCGGTTCTATCTTACACTGGGAATGAACTCTGTATGCTTAGACTAGGAATGAACTCCGTAAGCCTAAGTCATCCCATGAAACGAGTGTGTGGGCGCTCAGCCGACTAGAGAGGTAGGATGCGCAAACCGGGGATCGAACGAGTGATAGGTGGGTTCAAGCACATCTTCCTATTTCTGCCATGCCAATGCCATTTTTATGGCTTGTAAATTCATACAATGGTCCCCTAAGCCTTCATGTGAAGTTTCATGGCAAGACGACCCATTTTCTATTTTTCGTGATTTTTGAAACATTTTGTAGTTCAGGATTTTTTAAAAATTTTTTAGAAAGAGTTTTGTTCCCAAATTTGGTATAGGTGATCCTTTTATTTTTTTTGGCATGCACAAAAAAATTCAGCTAAAAACTCGAAGTGGAGAAGATTTTGTGACCGTTTGAAAAAAGTGTCCCCATTTCAGACACTTTAATGGCTACTGGCAGCAAACCTATAAAATCTCAAATGCTCTTTAAGAGGGTGTGAGTTCTCAAGGTTTGAGGAGGGATAGGGGGCCAATATAAAGGCCAAGTGTCATGCCCTGGGCGGGCAAGCGAGGCACATCAGGCGCACCAGCAGGCGAGCCAGAGGTTGAGGCCTGCAGACCAGGCGTGCCAGCGGGTATCTGCACGCAAAGCGTAGCAAACGAGTTCAGAACGCCCGCCCAACTTGAAGGCCAGCCCGTGAGACCAAGGTCTAGCATACAAGCTGCTCGCACCACATCCAGAAGGGCCCAAGGTGCTGGACATGCAAGGGAAGCTTCTGGAAGCAGGCAGGATTAGCAGCAGCATCCTGGCATATTTGGTTGACCCTGAAAATCAGGAGTTAGCATCTTGATTGATTGCCATTAAGTGTAAGCTGGAGCCTCAACTACAAATAGAGGGCTGCTCCTCCCTCATTTGTACACCATCAAACACTTCTGTTTCAGTGAATACAAGAGCATTTCCAGAATTTTGCCTTCTTATCCTGTTTCTCTTTAACTTGCATAAGCAGCCCTTCCTATTGTTCTAGTGCCCGTACGCTTGTGTTTTAGGCTGACTTAGGCATAAAGGAGGAGATTCCAAGCCTAAGGCCGCACGGTTTATGAGTCTAAGGTCGGAGCCCATGACAGTTGGTATCAGAGCAAGTTTGATTCTGCGTGTTTGTGTTATGCAGGTTAAAGGAGATGGCATCCCAAAGTGACGCTGCTAACCAACAACTAGAGGCCCAGGAGCATGGGCATGGAAGAGGGAAGAAAGCCAGTTGTAGAGATATCTGGTCTACCATGGATGGTAGGCTAGCCAAGGTGGAGGTGACCATGGGCGACATGGGGAAGAAGCTTGAAGGGGTAGAGACTCACATTGCATCGCTAGACTCCATAGGGGAGGAGATCCAAAGTGAGCTGCAAGCTGCTCTCAACAAAGGCTTGGATGTGTTCACCCAAAAGAATCAGACCTTGGAGGCTGAAGTGCTGACCTTGCGCGATGGCATGGAGGCCATGTGCCAGCGGATGGAGGAGCTTACCAGTGAGCTCGTTGCTTGCAAGACTGCCATTGGGAATGCATGTTTGCTGGAGTGTCCAAGTCCAGATTGGATGTCCCCAAGCCTAAGGAGTTCAAGGGGACTAGGGCAGCCAAGGAAATAGATAACTACCTTTGGGGTATGAAGCAGTACTTCCAAGCCATGGGCAAGTAAGACGAGGTGATAAAGGTAAGCACCACTGCTATGTATCTCATTGATGTAGCCTTATTGTGGTAGAGGCACAAGTGTGATGATGTCAGAGTTTCAAAAAGAGTTCAGAGAACAATTTTACCAGGAGTATACCGATGATGAGGCATGGGCAAAGTTGCACAGGCTGAGCCAGCAAGGGGACATAAGGGAGTATGTCTAAAATTTCTCTAAACTGATGCTACAGATCTCGGATCTAGGTGAAAAGGACACCTTATTTACTTTCATGGATGGGCTGAAGCCATGGGTGAAGCATGAGCTACAAAGGAGAGGAGTTCATGATTTGGCTAAAGCCATGACTACTGTCGAGGCCTTGATAGAGTTCAAGCCTCTGAACAAGTTCGAGTCTACCAAGCCCAAGGGTAAGGGTAAGGACAATAGGGACCGAAAGAAGTAGTCCAAAGGGAAGGACCGTGATCGGGAGTCCAAGGATGGAGACCGTGACCGAGAGTCCAAGGATGGCGAGAGGAAGCCACCAGGAGGCAAGTGGAAAGCAAAGGGGGACCGAGAGCCACTAGCATGCTTCCAATGTGGAGGGAGCCACATAGCACGTAATTGCCCACAGAAGGGCAAGCTGGCTGCTGTAGACAAGGAGTCTGACGAAGAGCCAAAGTCAGGGGCAGCAAAGCTTGGGTCGTTGGTGCTCAATGCTATCCAGAGTAAGAGGAGCCGCAAGCCAAAGGGCTTGATGTTTACGGATCTGATGGTTGCAGGTCAGAAGATGAGTGCACTGATGGACACAAGTGCCTCACATCTTTTTATTTTAGGTGATAGAACCCGAAAGCTCAGACTAAAGGTGCAGAAAGGGACTGGTACCATCAAAACGGTGAACTCTAATGAAGTTCCAACCATTGGAGTAGCGCGGGGAGTGGAGTTGCAGCTTGGAGACTAGAAAGGCAAGGAGACCATTGAGGTAATACCCCTTGACGACTATGAGTTTGTGATTGGGTTGGATTTCCTTGTTCGGATTAACGCCCTCCTTGTGCCTTTTGTCGATTGTGTCTGCATCTTGGATGCATGGTGCCAATGCCTAGTGCCATTGAGGAGAGGGTCTGGAGTTGGGTCGCGGGTGGTGTCAGCCATCCAATTTGCCAAGGCGGTAAGCAGACAAGAAGACACCTTCTTGGCAGCCCTGAAATATGATGAGCCAAGGGAGAAGGAGACCGAGTCACCTTTGGAGGTGCTAAAGACCTTTAGTGATGTCATGCCCACAAAGCTACCACCTAAAAGGGAGGTGGACCACAAGATCGAGCTGGTGTCCAAGGCCAAGGCACCAGCTAGAGCCCCTTACCGAATGTCTCCACCAGAGTTGGAGGAGTTGAGGAAGTAGCTCAAAGAGTTAGTTGATGCTGGCTTCATCAGGCCATCGAAGGCACCCTATGGTGCACCGGTTCTATTTCAGTGCAAGCATGATGGGTCATTACGGCTGTGCATAGACTATCAGGCTTTGGACAAGCTAACCACAAGAACAAGTACCCCATCCCACTCATTGCGGACTTGCTCGATCAACTTGGGAGTGCAAGGTGGTTCACCAAGATGGATTTGAGGTCAGGCTACTATCAAGTCAGGATCGCGGAGGGAGATGAGCCAAAGACAGCATGTGTCACTCGGTATGGTTCGTATGAGTTCTTGGTTATGCCTTTTGGACTCACAAACGCCCCAACAACATTTTGCACCCTTATGAACAAGGTACTTCAGTCATTCCTTGATCGGTTTGTTGTGGTTTATTTGGATGACATTGTGATCTATAGCCAGACTTTGGGAGAGCATGTAGACCACTTGAGACAGGTGTTCGAGGTGTTGCGGGCGCACAAGCTGTTTGTCAAGAGGGAGAAATGCTCATTCGCCTAGCAGGAGATCCCGTTCCTTGGCCACATAGTGGGAGGTGGCAGGATATGCATGGATGAAGGCAAGATACACGTCATCCTGGAGTGGCAACCGCCAGCCAAGGTCACTGAGTTGAGATCATTCCTTGGGCTGGTACACTACTACAGGCGCTTCATCAAAGGTCACTCAGCAATAGCCACGCCATTGACTGACTTGCTCAAGAAAGGGAAAGCATGGGAGTGGAGCGTAGGGTGCCAGGAAGCCTTTGATAGGTTGAAGCGGGCTGTGACCGAGGAGCCAATCTTGGCCTTGCCAGACCATGCCAAGCCATATGAGGTGCATACGGATGCATCAGACTTTGCCATAGGGGGCGTATTGATGCAGGAGGGATGTCCAGTCGCGTTCGAGAGCAGGAAGCTGAACGAGATTGAGCGTAAATGCATGGTCCAAGAGAAGGAGATGACTACAGTGGTGCACTGCTTGCGCACTTGGCACCATTACCTGTTGGGGTCGAGGTTCATGGTTAGGATGGACAATGTGGCGACCAGCTACTTCTAGACGTAGAAGAAGCTATCCCTCCAGCAGGCGAGATGGCAAGATTTTCTTACGGAATTTGATTTCCAGATGGAGTACAAGCCAGGGTGGGCGAACCTAGTGGCAGACGCCCTGAGGAAGAAGGCTAACCTTACTGCCATTAGCCAACCAGAGGGGTCACTGGTGTCGCGCATCAAGGAGGGACTTACGCATGATCCTACAGCCAAGGGTTTGATGGAGTACGCCCAGTAAGGTAAGACCAGGTGGTTTTGGTTACAGGATGGCTTGCTATACACCAGGGGCAGTAAACTATTTGTTCCGCAGCACGGGAAGCTTCGCAAGGAAGTTTTACAAGAATGCCATGATTCAAGGTGGGCTGGACACCCAGGAGTGAGCCGTACCTTGGCGTTAATCGAGGATTGATACTACTGGCTGCACATAAGGGACGATGTGGAGGCCTATATAAAGACTTGTCTTGTGTGCCAACAGGACAAGGTGGAGCTCAAGAAACCAGGTGATCTCTTGGAGCCATTGCCAGTGCCAGAGCGACCATGGGAGAGTGTTTCTCTACACTTTATAGTTGGTTTACCCAAAGCAGAAGGGTTTGGAAGCATCATGGTAGTGGTGGACAGGTTTTCCAAGTATGGAATCTTCATTCCAGGAACCAAGGAGTGCCCAGTCGAAGAGGCAACTCGATTGTTCCTGAAGAACATGGTTAAGTACTGGAGAGTGCCGAGAACCATTGTTAGTGATCGGGATGGGCGTTTCACGGGCAGGTTCTGGACTGAGTTGGTCAAGCTGTTAGGGTCAGACTTGAACTTTTCCACCAGCATGCATCTGCAGACCGATGGGCAGATAGAACGAGTGAATGGACTATTAGAGGTCTACCTCAGGCACTATGTGAGTGCCACACAAAGGGACTAGCCAAAGCTGCTAGATATTGCACAGTTTTCCTACAACTTGCAAAGGAGCGAGGCAACAAACCAGAGCCCATTTGAGGTTGTGACAGGGCAACAACCACTAACACCTGGTTCGATTGCTACAGGTTATACAGGGTCGAATCCAGCAGCATACAAGTTTGCCAAGGCATGGCAGGAGCAAACTGACTTGGCCAGAGTTTGTCTACACAAGGCGACCAAGAGGTCAAAGAAGTGGGTAGACCAGAATAGGCGGGACATGCAGTTCCAGGTTGGAGACTTGGTGTTAGTGAAGCTACATCCAATTGTGCACCATAAGGGGCTGCACAAAGGCCTAGTTCGGAGGTATGAAGGACCTTTTCGAGTAGTGAAGAGGGTAGGCAAGGTTGCCTACAAGCTGGATATGCCACCCAAGCCGAAGGTACACCCGGTGTTCCATGTGAGCATGCTCAAGTCATTCCATGAGGATGAGGGAGATCCAGGATGGGCAGAGTCAAAGTGTGCACCATTAGGAGCAAGGGCCTCATATGAAAAGGAGGTCCACAGCATCATAGCTGACTAGGAGGTGAGACAGAAGAACAATCAGCCAAGACAAGAGTACTTGATGCGCTGGAAGGGACTTCTAGACAATGAGGTGAGCTGGGAACCAACAGATGACTTATGGCAGTTCAGGGACCAGATCAGGTAGTACCATGCAGAAGATGCAACAAGGGCGTTGCACAATTAGGTGGGGGAGAATGTCACGCCCTGGGCAGGTGCGGCAGGCACATCAGGTGCACTAGTAGGCGAGCCAGAGGTTGAGGCCTATAGACCCAGGCATGCTGGCGGGTATCTGCACGCAAAGCCTAGTAAACGAGTTCAGAATGCCCGCCCAACTTGCAGGCCAGCCCATGAGACCAAGGCCTGGAATTCAAGCTGCCCACACCACATCCAGAAGGGCCTAAGGTGCTGGACACGCAAAGGAAGCTTCTGGAAGTAGGCAGGATCAACAGCAGCATCCTGGCATATTGGGTTGACCCTGAAAATTAGGAGTTAGCATCCTGATTGATTGTAATCTGTATAATCCCATGATTTTAGCCTTTATTCTAGGGATATTGCCATTAAGTGTAAGCTGGTGCCCCAACTATAAATAAAAGGTTGCTCTTCCCTCATTTGTACACCATCAAACACTTTCGTTTCAGTGAATACAAGAGCATTTCCAGAATTTTTCCTTCTTATCCTGTTTCTCTTTAACTTGCATAATCAGCCCTTCCCGTTGTTCTAGTGCCCGTACGCTTGTGTTTTTGGTTGACTTAGGCATAAAGGAAGAGATTCCAAGCCTAAGGCCGCACGGTTTCTGAGTCTAAGGTTGGAGCTCATGACATAAATACCGGCACCCATCGTACATCATGTGCGCACACCCCCCCAGCCCCCCAATCGTCAAAACCCCGAATGCCACCGGTTAGGCTCTCCGACGATGCTCCGGTGATGGTGCCTCGGGCAAAAAAAATATGGCACCAGCACATGCCCGAGCCTAGTATGTGCACCGTGGCTCAAAATCTTAGAATGGGAATGAACTCCGTATGCTTAGACATTGAATGAACTCCGTATGCCTAAGCTAACCCACGAAACGAGCGTGCGGGCGCTCAGCTGGCCGAAGAGGCAGAATGCACAAGTCAGGGATTAGCCTGATCCCCCCTACGTGCTATCGATCTTGCTGTCGTAACCCTCGATCCGGTTGGATCTTAGACTGGGAATGAACTCTGTACGTATAAGTCAACCCACGAAACGAGCGTGTGGGCACTGAGCTGGCCGAAGAGGCATAATGCGCAAGCTGAGGATTGGCCCGATCCTCGCTGCCATAACCCTTGGTTCGGCTGGGGTTTAGACATGGAATGAACTCCCTATGCCTGAACCAACCCATGAAACGGGTGTGCAGGCACTCAACCGACCGAAGAGGCAGAATGTGCAAGCCGGGGATCGGCCTGGTCCCCCCTGCGTGCTATCGATCCTGCGGCCGCAACCCTCGGTCCGGTCCGATCTTAGACTGGGAATGAACTCCGTATGCTTAGACTGGGGATGAACTCCATTTGCCTAAGTCAACCCATGAAACGAGCATGCGAGCGCTCAGCCGATCGAAAAGGTCGATCGGAGAGGCATAATACGCAAGTCGGGGATCAGCCTGGTCCCTCTCTATGTGTTGCCGATCCTGCTGCCATAACCCTCGGTCCGGCTGGGGCTTAGACATCAAATGAACTCCATATGCCTAAGCCAACCGATGAAATGAGTGGGCAAGCGCTCGGTCGGCCGGAGACGTAGAATACGCAAGCCGGGGCTTGGTTCGGTCCCTCCTACGCGCTGTCGATCCTGCTGCTGGTCTTTCTACCGCAACCTTTGATCTCGATCCGATCTTAGACTGGGAATGAACTCCATATGCTTAGACATGGAATGAACTCCGTATGCCTTAGCCAATACACGAAACGAGCGTGCGGGTCGCTCAGTTGACCGAAAAGGCAGAATGCGTGAGCCGAGGATCAGCCCGGTCCCTCTGCATGCTGTCGATACTGCTGCCAAAACCCTCGGTTCGATCTGATCTTAGACTGGGAATGAACTCCATATGCCTAAGTCAACCCATTAAATGAGTGTTCGGGCATTGAGCCGAACGGAGAGGCATAATGCGCAAGCCAAGGATTGGCCCGATCCCCTTCTACATGCTGTCGGTCCCGCTGCCACAACCCTTAGTCCGACTGGGGCTTAGACATGGAATGAACTCCCTATGACTAAGCCAACCCACGAAACGGACGTGCAAGCGCTCAGCCAGTTAGAGAGGCAGAAAGTGCAAGCCGGGGATCCATTCGGTCCCCCTTACATGCTACCGATCCTGCTACCGTAACCCTTGGTCCGATTCGATCTTAGACTGGGAATGAATTTCGTATGCTTAGACTGGGGATGAACTCCGTATGCCTAAGTTAACCCATGAAACGAGCGTGCGGACGCTCAGTCGGCCAGAGAGGTCGGTTGAAAAGGCATAATGTGCAAGCTAGGGATCAACTCGGTCCCCCTCTACGTGCTGTCGATCCCACTATCGGTCCTGTTGCCACAACCCTTGGTCCAGCTAAGGCTTAGACATGGAATGAACTCCGTTTGCCTAAGCTAACCCACGAAACGAGCGTCCGGGTGAGAGGCCGGTCGGAGAGGCAAAATACGTAAGCCTGGGATCGACCCGGTCCCTTTACGTGCTGTTGATCCTGCTGCTGGTCCTGCTGCCGCAACCCTCGATCCGGTCTGATCTTAGACTAGGAATGAACTCCGTATGCTTAGACATGGAATGAACTCCGTATACCTAAGCCAACCCACGAAATGAGCGTGCGGGCACTCAGCCGATCGAAGAGGTAAAATGCGCAAGCCAGGGATCGGTCCAGTCCCCCCTGTGTGCTGTGGATCTTGCTACCACAACCCTCAGTTCGATCTGATCTTAGACTGGGAATGAACTCTGTATGCCTACGTCAACCCACGGAACGAGCGTTCGGGCGTTAAGCCGGCCGGAGAGGCATAATGCTCAAGTCGGGGATCGAGCTCTACGTGCTGTCGGTCCTGCTACCGTAACGCCCGATCTGATCTGATCTTAGACTGGGAATGAACTCCGTATGCTTAGACTGGGGATGAACTCCGTATGCCTAAGTCAACCCAAGAAACAAGCGTGCGGGAGCTCAGCCAGTTGAAGAGGCATAATGCGTAAGTCGGGGATCAGTTCGATCCCCCTCTACGTGCTGTCGATCCCGCTGCCGATCCTGCTGCCACAACACTCGGTCCAGCTGGGGCTTAGACATGGAATGAACTCCGCATGCCTAAGTTAACCCATGAAATGAGCGTGCGTGCGCTCAGTCAGTCAAAGAGGAAAAATGCGCAAGCCATGGATCGGCCCGATCCCCTCCTGCGTGCTGTCGATCTTGCTGCTGGTCCTACTACCGCAACCCTTGGTCCGACCCGATCTTAGAATGGGATTGAACTCTGTATGCTTAGACATAGAATGAACTCCGTATGCCTAAGCCAACCCATGAAACGAGCGTGTGGGTACTCAACCGGTCGGAGAGGCAGAATGCGCAAGCCAGGGACCGACCCGATCCCTCTTGCGTGCTGTCGGTACCGTTACCACAACCCTCGATCCAGTCCGATCTTAGACTGGGAATGAACTCCGTATGCCTAAGTCAACCCACGATACGAGTGTACTAGCGTTGAGCCGACCGGTGAGGTGTAATGCATAAATCAAGGATCAGCCCGATCCCCCTCTGCGTGCTATCGGTCCCACTGCCACAACCCTCGGTCTGACTGGGGCTTAGACATGGAATGAACTCCCTATGCCTAAGCCAACCCACGAAACGGACGTGCGGGTACTCAACCGATCGGAGAGGTAGAATGTGCAATATGAGGATCGGCCCGGTCCCTCTTGCGTGCTACTGATCGTGCCACTGCAACCCTCGGTCTGATCCGATCTTAGATTGGGAATGAACTCCATATGCTTAGATTGGGGATGAACTCCGTATGCCTAAGTCAACCCATGAAACGAGCGTGCGGACGCTCAGCCGACCGGAGAGACTGGTCGGAGAGGCAGAATGCACAAGTCAGGGATCGACCCGGTCCCCCCTGTGCGTTGTCTATCCTGTTGCTGCTGCTGCTGCCACAACCCTCGGTCCAGTCTGATCTTAGACTGGGAATGATCTCCATATGCTTAGTAATGGAATGAACGTCGTATGCCTAAGCCAACCCACGAAATGAACGTACGAGCACTCAACTGGCCGAAGAGGCAGAATGCACAAGTCGGGGATCAGCCTGATCCCCCTTGCGTGCTACCGATCCTGCTGCCACAACCCTCGATCCGGTTCGATCTTAGACTGGGAATGAACTCCGTATGCATAAGTCAACCCACGGAACGAGCGTGCGGGCGCTGAGCGGGTCGAAGAGGCATAATGCACAAGCTAGGGATCGGCCTGATCACCCTCTACGTGCTATCGGTCCCGCTGCCACAACCCTTAGTCTGGCTGGGGCTTAGACATGGAATCAACTGCCTATGCCTAAGCCAACCGACAAAATGGGCATGCGGGCACTCAGCCAACCAGAGAGACAGAATGTGAAGCCGGGGATTAGCCCGGTCCCCCCTACGTGCTACCGATCCTACTACCGCAACCCTCGATCTGATCCGATCTTAGACTGGGAATGAACTCCGTATGCTTAGACTAGGGATGAACTCCATATGCTTAGACTGGGGATGAACTCTGTATGCCTAAGTCAACCTACGAAACAAGCGTACGGGCGCTCAGCAGGTCGGAGAGGCATAATGCGCAAGTCAGGGATCAGCCCGATTGCCCTTTACGTGCTGCCGAACTCGTTGTCGGTCTTACTGCCACAAACCTCGATACAGATGGGGCTTAGACATGGAATGAACTCCGTATGCCTAAGCCAACCCACGAAACAAGCGTGTGGGTGCTCAGTCGGCCAGAGAGGCAGAATGTGCAAGCCGGGGATCGGCCCAATCCCTCCTACGTGCTGTCGATCCTACTACCGCAACCCTCGGTCCGGTCTGATCTTAGACTAGGAATGAACTCCGTATGCTTAAGTCAACCCACGAAACGAGCGTTCAGGCGTTGAGCTAGCCAGAGCGGCATAATGTGCAAGCCGGGGATCGACCTAATCCCCCTCTGCGTGCTGCCGGTCCCGTTGCCACAACCCTGGTCCGACTGGGGCTTAGACATGGAACGAACTCCCTATGCCTAAGCCAACCCACGAAACGGTCGTGTGGACGCTCAGCCGGTCGAAAAGGCAGAATGCACAAGTTAGGGATCGGCCCGGTCCCTCTTGCGTGCTGTCGATCTTGCTTTTGCAACCCTCGATTCGGTCCGATCTTAGACTGGGAATGAACTCCGTATGCTTAGACTGGGGATGAACTTCGTATGCCTAAGTCAACCCATGAAACGAGCGTGCGGGCACTCAGCCGACCAAAGAGGTAGGATGCGCAAGCCGGGGATCGAACGGGTGGTATGTGGGTGCCAATGCCATTTTTATGGCTTGTAAATTCATAAAATGTTCCCCTAAGCCTTCATGTGAAGTTTCATGGCAGGACGACCCGTTTTCTATTTTTCATGATTTTTAAAACTTTTTACGGTTCAGGATTTTTTAAAATGTTTTTAGAGAAACTTTTGTCCCCAAATTTGTAGAGGTGATCCTTGTATTTTTGTTGGCATGCATAAAACAATTCAGCTAAAAATTGAAAGTGGAGAAGATTTTGTGACCGTTTGAAAAAAGTGTCCCTATTTCAGACACTTTAATGGCTACTGGCCACAAACCTATAAAATTTCTAATGCTCTTTAAAGGGGTGTGAGTTCTCAAGGTTTGATGAGGGATATGGGGCCAATATAAGGGCCAAGTACCAGCACCCATTGCACATAATGTGTGCACACCCCCTGGCCCCCCTAATCACTGAAACCCTCAATGCCGCCGGTTAGGCTCTCTGACGATGCTCCGACGATGGTGCCCCGGGCAAAAAAAATACGGCACCAGCACATGCTCGAGCCCAGCATGTGCACTGTCACTCAAAATCTTAGACTTAGAATGAACTCCGTATGCCTAAGCCAACCCCCGAAACGAGCGTGCGGGTGCTCAGCCGACTGGAGAGGCAGAATGCGAAAGCTGGGTATCGGCCTGGCCCCCCTGCGTACTGTCGATCTTGCTGCCGCAACCCTCGGTCCGGTTCGATCTTAGACTAGGAATGAACTTCGTATGCATAAGTCAACCCACGAAACGAGCGTGCGGGTGTTGAGCCGGTCAGAGAGGCATAAAGCGCAAGTCGAGGATCTACCTGGTCCCCCTCTGTGTGCTGTCGGTCCCGCTACCACAACCGTCGGTCCGACTGGGGCTTAGACATGGAATGAACTCCCTATGCCTAAGCCAACCCATGAAACGGGCGTGCGGGTGCTCGGCCGGTCAGAGAGGCAGAATGCGTAAGCTGGGGATTGGCCCGGTCCCTCCTGCGTGCTGTCGATCCTACTGCTGCAACCTTCAGTCTGGTCTGATCTTAGACTAGGAATGAACTCCGTATGCTTAGACTGGGGATGAACTCCGTATGCCTAAGTGAACCCACGAAACAAGCATGCGGGTGCTCAACTGGTCGGAGAGGCATAATGCATAAGTCGGGGATCAGCCCGATCCCCTTCTACGTGCTACCGATCCCACTGCCGATCCTTCTACCACAACCCTCTGTCAGACTGGGCCTTAGCCATGGAATGAACTTCGTACGCCTAAGCCAACCCATGAAACGAGGGTACGGGCGCTCAGCCGATTGGAGAGGCAAAATGCGCAAGCCGGGGATCGGCTCAGTCCCCCCATGCATGTTACCGATCCTGTTGCCGCAAACCTCGATCCGATCCGATCTTAGACCAGGAATGAACTTCGTATGCTTCGATATGGAATGAACTTCGTATGCCTAAGCCAGCCCACGAAACGAGCAAGCGTCCGGGCGCTCAGCCGATCGGAGAGGCAGAACGCACAAGCCGGGGACCGACCCGATCCCCCCTACGTGTTGTCGATCCTGCTGCCGCAACCCTCGATCTGGCCTAATCTTAGACTGGTAATGAACTCTATCTGCCTAAGTCAACCCATGAAACGATCGTGCAGACGCTGAGCCAGTCGGAGAGGCAGAATGCACAAGTCGAGGATCGGTCCGATCCCTCTTTGTGTGCTGTCGGTCCCACTGCCATAACCCTCGGTTCGACTGGGGCTTAGACATGGACTAAACTCCCTATGCCTAAGCCAACCCACTAAACAGGCGTGCGGGCGCACAGCCGATCGGAGAGGCAGAATGCGCAAGCCGGGGATCAACCCGATCCCCCTTACGTGCTGTCGATCCTGCTACCGCAACCCTCAATATGGTTTGATCTTAGATTGGGAATGAACTCCATATGCTTAGACTGGGGATGAACTCCGTATGCCTAAGTCAACCCACGAAATGAGCGTGCGGGCACTCAGCCAGCCGGAGAGGCAAAATGCGTAAGCCGAGGATCGAATGGGTGGTAGGTGGGTTCAAGCACATCTTCAAATTTCTACCATGCCGATGCCATTTTTATGGCTTGTAAATTGATACAATGATCCCCTAAGCCTTCATGTGAAGTTTCATGGCAAGACAACCCATTTTCTATTTTTCACGATTTTTGAAACTTTTTGTGGTTCAAGATTTTTTAAAATTTTTTTAGAAAGTGTTTTGTCCCCAAATTTGGTAGAGGTGATCCTTATATTTTTTTTGGCATGCAAAAAAAAATTCAGCTAAAAACTCGAACTGGAGATGATTTTGTGACCGTTTGAAAAAAGTGTCCCCATTTCAGACACTTTAATGGCTACTGGCAGCAAACCTATAAAATCTCAAATGCTCTTTAAAGGGGTGTGAGTTCTCGAGGTTTGATGAGGGATAGGGGGCAATATAATGGCCAAGTACCAGCACCCATTGCACATCATGTGCGCACAGCCCCCGGCCCCCCAATCGCTGGAACCCCTAATACCGTCAGTTAGGCTCTCCAGCGATGCTTCGACGATGGTGCCCCGGGCAAAAAAAATGCGGCACCAACACATGCCCAAGCCCAGCATGTGCACCGTGGCTCAAACTCTTAGACTGGGAATGAACTTCGTATGCTTAGAGATGGAATGAACTTCATATGCCTAAGCCAACTCATGAAATGAGCGTGCGGGTGCTCAGCCGGTCGGAGAGGCAGAATGCGCAAGCTGGGGATCGGTTCGGTCCCCCTCTGTGTGCTGCTAGTCCCGTTGCCACAACCCTCGGTCTAGCTGGGGCTTAGAGATGGAATGAACTCCCTATGTGTAAGCTAACCCACGAAACGGGCCTACGGGCACTCAGTCGGTCGGCGAGGTAGAATGCCCAAGCTGGGGATCGACCCGATCCCCCCTGCGTGCTGTCGATCCTGCTGTCGCAACCCTCTGTCTGGTTCGATCTTAGATTAGGAATGAACTCTGTATGCTTAGACTACGTATGAACTCCGTATGGCTAAGTCAACCCACGATGCGAGCGTACGGGCGCTCAACCGACTGGAGAGGTAAAATACGCAAGTCGGGGATCGGCCCGGTCCCCCCCTGCGTGCTATCGATCCTGCTGTTGGTCTTGTTGCTGCCAGCCTCGGACCGATCTGATCTTAGTTTGGGAATGAACTCTGTATGCTTAGACATGGAATGAACTCTATATGTGTAAGCCAATCCACGAAACGAGTCTGCGGGTGCTCAACCGGCCAAAGAGGTAGAATGCGCAAGCTGGGGATCGGCCCGGTCCCCCTTACGTGCTGTCGATCCTGCTACCCCAACCCTCAGTCTGATCTGATCTTAGGCTGGGAATGAACTCCGTATGCCTAAGTCAAACCATGAAACGAGTGTTCGGGCGCTGAGCCGACCCAAGAGGCATAATGCGTAACTCGGGGATCGACCCGGTCCCCCTCTGTGTGCTGTCGATCCCGCTGCCACAACCCTTAGTTCTGGTGGGGCTTAGACATGGAATGAACTCCCTATGCCTAAGCCAACCCATGAAACGGCGTACGGTCACTTAGCTGGCCGGAGTGGCAGAATGCGTAAGCCAGGGATCTGTCCTGTCCCCCCTGCATGCTGTCGATCCTACTGCCGTAACCCTCGATCCGGTCTGATCTTAGACTGGGAATGAACTTCGTATGCTTTGACTGGGGATGACTTCCGTATGCCTAAGTCAACCTATGAAACTAATGTGCGGGTGCTCTACCGGTCGGAGAGGCCGATCGGAGAGATATAATGCACAAGCCGGGGATCAGCTCGACCTTTCTCTGCATGCTACCGATCTCGCTGTCGGTCCTACTGCCACAACCCTCGGTTTGACTGGGGCTTAGACATGGAATGAACTCTGTATGCCTAAGCCAACCCATGAAACGAGCGTGCGAGCGCTCAGCCGATCGGAGAGACAGAATGCACAAGTCGGGGATCGGCCCGATCCCCCCTACATGCTGTCAATCCTGCTACCGCAACCCTCAATCCGATTCGATCTTAGACTAGGAATGAACTCCGTATGCTTAGAATGGGGATGAACTCTGTATGCCTAAGTCAACCCACAAAATGAGTGTGCGGGTGCTCAGCCGACCGAAGAGGCCGGTCGGAGAGGTAGATGCGCAAGCTGGGGATCGACTCGATCCCCCTTGTGTGCTATCGATTCTGCTACTGGTCCTACTGTCGTAACCCTCGATCTGGTCTGATCTTTGACTGGGAATGAACTCCGTATGCTTAGACGTGGAATGAACTCCATATGCCTAAGCCAACACACGAAATGAGCGTGTGAGCGCTCAGCTGGCTGGAGAGGCAGAATGCGCAAGCCGGGGATCGACCCGATCCCCCCTATGTGCTATCGATCCTGCTGTTGGAACCAATGGTCCGGTTTGATCTTAGACTAGGAATGAAGTTCGTATGCCTAAGTCAACCCATGAAACAAGCGTTTGGGCGTTGAGCCAACCGGAGGGGCATAATGCCCAAGCTGGGGATCAGTTCGGTCCCCCCTGCATGTTACCGGTCCCACTGCCGGTCCTGCTACTATAACCCTCGGTTCGACTGGGGCTTAGACATTGAATGAACTCCATATGCCTGAGCTAACCCATGAAATGAGCTTACGAGCGTTTAGCTGGTCGAAGAGGCAGAATGTGCAAGCCGGGCATCGGCCCGATCCCCTCTACGTACTGTCAATCCTACTACTGGTCCTGCTATCGTAACCCTCAGTTCGATTCGATCTTAGACTGGGAATGAACTCCATATGCTTAGACATGGAATGAACTCTGTATGCCTAAGCCAACTGACAAAACGAGCGTGCGGGTGCTGAGCCGGTTCGAGAGGCACAATGCACAAGCTGGGGATTGGCCCGGTCCCCCTCTACATGCTGTCGATCCCGCTGCCACAACCCTTAGTTTCGCTGGGGCTTAGACATGGAATGAACTCCCTATGCCTAAGCCAACCCACGAAACGGGCGTACGGGTGCTCAGCCGGCCGGAGAGGCAGAATGCACAAGCCAAGGATCAGTCCGGTCCCCCTCTGTATGCTGTCGATCCTGCTGCCGCAACCCGCGATCCAGTCCAATCTTAGACTGGGAATGAACTTTGTATGCTTAGACTGAGGATGACCTCTGTATGCCTAAGTCAACCTATGAAACGAGCGTACGGGCGCTCAGCCGGTCGGAGAGGCCAGTCGGAGAGACATAACACACAAGCCGGGGATCAGCCCGATCCCTCTCTGCGTGCTGTCGATCCCGCTACCAGTCCTACTACCACAACCCTCAGTTCGACTGGGGCTTAGACATGGAATGAACTCGGTATGCCTAAGCCAACCCACGAAACGAGCGTGCGGGCGCTCAACCGACCAGAGAGGCAGAATGCGCAAGCCAGGGATAGGCTTGATCCACCCCTGCGTGCTGTCGATCCTACTGGCGTAACCCTCGGTCCGGTCCAATCTTAGACTGGGAATGAACTTCGTATGCCTAAGTCAACCCACAAAATTAGCGTGCGGGCACTAAGCCGACCAGAGAGGCATAATGCGCAAGCCGAGGATCGGGTCGATCCCTCTTTGCGTGCTGTCAATCTCGCTGCCACAACCCTCGGTTCGACTGGGGCTTAGACATGGAATGAACTCCCTATGCCTAAGCCAACCCACGAAACGGGAGTGCGGGCATTCAGCCGACCGGAGAGGCAGAATGCGTAAGCCGGGGATCGGGTCGGTCCCCCCTGCGTGCTGCCGATCCTACTGCTGCAACCCTCGGTCTGATTAGATCTTAGACTAGGAATGAACTTCGTATGCTTAGACTGGGGATGAACTCCATATGCCTAAGTTAACCCACGAAACGAGCGTGCAGGCGCTCAGCCGACCAGAGAGGCAAGATACGTAAGCCGAGGATCGAACGAATGGTAGGTTGGTTCAAGCACATCTTCATATTTTTGACATGCCAATGCCATTTTTATGGCTTTTAAATTCATACAGTGGTCCTCTAAGCCTTCATGTGAAGTTTCGTGGCAAGACGACCAGTTTTCTATTTTTCATGATTTTTAAAACTTTTTACGGTTCGAGATTTTTAAAATTTTTTTAGAAATAGTTTTGTCCCCAAAATTGGTAGAGGTGATCCTTGTATTTTTTTTGGCATGCACAAAAAAATTCAGCTAAAAACTCGAAGTGGAGAAGATTTTGTGACCGTTTGGAAAAAGTGTCCCCATTTCAGACACTTTAATGGCTACTGGCAGCAAACCTATAAAATCTCAAATGCTCTTTAAGGGGGTGTGAGTTCTCGAGGTTTGATGAGGGATAGAGGGCCAATATAAGGGCCAAGTAACAGCACCCATCGCACATCATGTGCGCACACCCCCCGGCCCCCCCAATCGTCGGAACCCCTAATGCCGCCTGTTAGGCTCTCCGACGATGCTTCGGCAATGCTTCGACGATGCTCCGGTGATGGTGCCCCGGGTGAAAAAAATGTGGCACCAGCACATGCCCAAGTCCAGCATGTGCACCATGGCTCAAAATCTTAGACTGGAAATGAACTCTGTATGCTTAGACATGGAATGAACTCCGTATGCCTAAGCCAACCAATGAAATGACCGTGCGGGCGTTCAGCCGACCGAAGAGGCAGAATACGCAAGTCAGGGATCAGCCCCGTCTCCCCCTGCGTGCTGTCGATCCTACTGCCGCAACCCTCGGTTTGGTCTGATCTTAGACTGGAATGAACTCCGTATGCATAAGTTAACCCATGAAACGAGCGTGCGGGTGTTGGGCCGACCGAAGAGGCATAATGTGCAAGCCGAGGATCGGCTCGATCCCCCTCTACGTGCTGCCGGTCCCACTGTGACAACCCTCAGTCCGGCTGGGGCTTAGACATGGAATGAACTCCCTATGCCTAAGCCAAACCATGAAACGGGCGTGCGGGTGCTCAGCCGGTCGGAGAGGTAGAATGCGCAAGTCAGGGATCGACTTGGTACGCATTGCGTGCTGTCGATCCTACTGCCTCAACCCTTGGTCCGATCTGATCTTAGACTGGGAATGAACTCCATATGCTTAGACTGAGGATGAACTCCGTATGCCTAAGTCAACCCACGAAATGAGCGTGCGGGCACTCAACCGGCCAGAGAGGCTGGTCAAAGAGGCATAATGCGCAAGTCGACGATCAGCCCGATCCCCCTCTGCATGCTGTCGATCCCTCTGCCGGTCCTGCTACCACAACCCTCGGTCCGACTGGGGCTTAGACATGGAATGAACTCCGTATGCCTAAGCCAACCTATGAAATGAGCGTGCAAGCGCTCAGCCGACCGGAGAGGCAGAATGCACAAGTCGGGGATCAGTCTGGTCCCCTCTTCGTGCTGCCGATCCTGCTGCTGGTCCTGCTACCTCAACCCTCAGTCCGATCCGATCTTAGACTGGGAATGAACTCCGTATGCTTAGACATGGAATGAACTCCGTATGCCTAAGCCAACCCATGAAACAAGAATGCAATCGCTCAGCCGGTCGGAGAGGCAGAATGGCAAGTCGAGGATCGGCCTAGTCCCCATGCGTGCTATCGATCCTACTGTCGCAACCCTCAGTCTGGTCTGATCTTAGACTAGGAATGAACTCCGTATGCCTAAGTCAACCCATAAAACGAGCATGCAGGTGCTGAGTCAGCTGAAGAGGCATAATGCCTAAGCCGGGTGTCATGAGCCAACCTTGTATAGGGCCATGACCGAGACTTAGGTTGCCATAAGCCACCCATGTATAGGGCCATGGCCGGGTAGATCCCTTGTGCTAGGAAAAGTGTCCCCATTTCAAACATTGTAATGGTTACTGGTAGCATAGCTCTAAAATTCTGAGGCTCTTTAGGGGGGTGAGCCGGCAGCGTAGTGTTGGGCAGTCTCACCGGTTACTATGCGAGCCTAGGCCATCCACCAAGGGCTACCCTCCTGGCCCTGATGATGGTGGGAGGTCCAGATGTATGATTCTCGACTATAATAAAACTCACCCCGATTGAATGTCCCGATGGTTGCCTCGATGTGTTTTTCTTTTTCTCGATGTGAATATGGCTTCTTGTGTGTGTGCTTGAGATCGATCTCGATATATTGTGTCTTATTGTGAACGCTTGGGACTAACCATGGCTTATGGTTTTTTGTTCAGATATCGATCTATTGAAGGCTAACTTGGTTGGGAGTGCCCATTCAAGTGCCGCACGGTCTATTGCTTGTTGAGAGAAAGCTTAGTCTGTGACACGTGGTATCAGAGCACGGTTGAGAAGTGCTGAAAAAATGGATGAGATGGCTACAAGTGGTGGACCCAATCATCAACAGAGAATTGAGGAACTTGAGGCCGCGGTGGCCACAATGAAAACTCATATGGCAACTAAAGACCGAGTGAGGGAGATCGAGACAACCCAACGAGAGTTGTCTGATACTCTCCACAATGTGAACGAAGAGGCTAGAGATGCCTTGAACATTCTCCAAAAGGAGTTTGAGGAGCTCAGAGCACAAGTGAGCATCTTACAAATGGTTGTGGCCAGATCGGGTTCGAGCTCGATGGAAAGGGGAAAAAGGCCCAAGGTGCCAGAGCTTCGATGCTATGAGGGGGCAAGGGATGCTAAGAAACTTGAAAATTTCTTGTTTGACATGGAGTAGTACTTTTGAGCTATACACACAGATTCAAAGGAAGACAAGGTAGCAATGGCATCGATGTACCTCATAGGGGATGCCAAGCTGTGGTGGCATTCCAAGTTTGTCGATAATGAGTGCCCAATTAAGACTTGGATGGATCTAAAGCAAGAATTGAAAAACCAATTTTTCCCTGAGAATATGGAGTATATGGCTCGAAGGAGACTGCAAGAATTGGTGCAAACAAAAACGGTGCGAGAGTTTGTAAGGAGCTTTTCTACCCTGATGTTGGATATTTGAGACATGTCTGAAAAGGATAAGATGTTCTATTTTCTTGAGGGCCTCAAGCCTTGGGTGAGGACAGAACTACAAAGGCAGAAAAGTGCAAGATGTGGCCACGGCCATGGCTGCAGCTGAACGTCTCCACGATTACAATGATGGCTCTTCAAAACGGAAAAATCCTCCATCAACTGGCAGTAGCTTCAACTTTGGGAGTAGGGGAAAGATAAGCAGGTTGGACCGACCCTTCAGTGGGGGATCAGACAGGAGGTCCTTTGGTCGAGATAGTACCCAACCCAAGACAAGCAATGTGGGGATTTTCAAGCCTAGGCAACCGCTAGCTTGCTTTCTTTGCAAGGGGCCACATCAGGTGGCTGAATGCCCACATAGGGGAGCCCTTGCCTTAAGAACCTCGTCTCAAGAGTCTGTAAAAGCACCAAAGAGCATTGAAGAAGCTGAAGAGGACCCAGCCAGGATGGGTTCAATAAGGTTATTAATGCCCTTCACACCCAATTGAACACTATAAAGAAAGAGCAAAGTAGAGGCTTGATGTATGTGAACTTGACGATCAATGAGAAAGCCACTAAGGCTATGGTGGATACGGGTGCAGCCGACACTTTCATCACACCAGAAGAAGCAAAAAGGTGTGGTCTTCAGATTAGTAAAGACTGTGGACAAATGAAGGTGGTCAACTCACCAGCCTTTACGATCAGTGGAAGCTCCAAGAGTATGACAACCCAATTGGGGCCATGGGAAAGGAAGGTACCATGGATGACTTTGATGTTATTCTCAGATTGGACTTCATGATGTTGGCTCAGGTCATCCCTATCCCCGCCACTAGCTACTCGTTGTTCTTAAGGGAAAACCCATGTGTGGTGCCAACCAATATCTTACCAAAGAGTGGAAAGAAAATGATTTCAGCTTTGCAGTTCAAGAAAGGGGTAAAGAGAGGGGAACCCTCCTTTGTGGCTGTGTCGATCTACAAAGAAGGGTCGAAAGTAGAACCAATACCTGATGGTGTGGGAAAAGTGTTAGAAGAATTCAAAGAGGTGATGCCAAAGATATTGCCTAAGGTTCTACCCCTCAACAAGCAGTGGACCATGAAATTGAGCTCCTCTCAGGAGCAAAACCCCCTGCTAGAGGTCCTTACTGCATGGCCCCGCCAGAGTTGGCCGAACTAAGAAAATAGTTAGATGAGCTGTTACAAGTCGGGTTCATCAGACCATCAAAGGCTCTTTTCAGAGTGCCAGTGCTATTTTAGAAGAAGCATGATGAAAGTTTACGATTATGTGTTGACTACAGGGCCCAGAACAAAGTCACCGTAGGAAACAAATATCCCATCCCCCTTATAGCAGACTTGTTTGATCAATTGAGCTGGGCCAAGTACTTTTCCAAATTGGACCTGAGATCTAGCTACCATCAGGTCAGAATTGTTGAGGGAAATGAGCCAAAAACCACTTGTGTGACACGGTATGGTGCATTTGAATTTCTTGTTATGCCCTTTGGACTGACCAATGCTCCTACCACATTTTGTACATTGATGAATCAGGTATTCCATGACTACCTAGACAAATTTGTAGTCATTTATTTAGATGATATAGTGGTATATAGCTCCACCTTGGAAGAACATCAAGAACACCTACGCCAGGTACTTCAAAGATTACCAGTTATACGTAAAAAGGGAGAAGTGTGCATTTGCTCAGACCCAAATCCATTTTCTCGGTCACATTGTCAAACGTGGCCACATTCGAATGGACATGGAAAAGGTTCGGGCCATCAAGGAGTGGACAACATCGAAGAACATTAGTGAGCTCCGCTCATTTTTGGGACTAGCCAACTATTATAAAAGGTTTGTGGAAGGGTACTCTCGCAAGACCACGGCCCTCATGAAGCTATTGAAGAAGGAGCATAAATGGTGTTGGATGAGTGAGTGCCAAGAGGCCTTCGAGGGATTGAAAGATACTATTATGAAGGATCCCATCTTAGCTCTCCTTGATATTGAAAAGCCTTTCGAAGTTCAGACGGATGCATCTGATTTTGCTATTGGAAAAGTGCTTTTACAACAACATCAATCGGTAGTGTTTGAAAGTAGGAAGCTAAGTGAAGCTGAAAAGAAATATACGGCCCAAGAAAAAGAACTCCTGGCAGTGGTTCACTGCTTGAGGGCTTGGCAACATTACTTGTTGGGTTCACACTTTGTTGTGAAGACAGACAATACAGCCGTTAGCCATTTTCTCACCCAACCAAGGCTTATGGCAAAACAAGCTAGGTGGCAGAAATTTTTAGCAGAGTTTGACTTTTATTTTGAGAACACCGCTGGAAAGACCAATCAAGTGGCCGATGCATTGAGCAGGTGAGCAGATTTAGTAGCCCTTAGAAGAATTACCCCAATGGTGGCTAGTAGAGCCACTACAGACATTCACAAATTGATTGGAGATCACTTAGGGAAGGACCCGTAAGCTTGTGCCATCCTAAAGCTAGTGGAAGAAGGGAAGTCCAAGTACTTCTAGCAAGAAAATGGGATCTTATGGACCAAGGGGCCTCGAGTGTTTGTGCCAAGAGTAGAAGGTCTGAGACAGATGCTGATGAGGGAATGTCATGACACACCATGGGCGGGACACCCGGGTTGGCTATGCACTTTGGTGTTATTAAAATAGGGATACTATTGGCCTCACATGCGACAAGATGTGATGGATTATACGAAGAGTTGCCTCATTTGCCAGCAAGACAAGGTTGAAAGGAGGAAACCTGTAGGCATGCTTGAACCACTACAAGTACCTATTAAACCATGGGAAAGCCTCTCCCTCAATTTAATTTCAACCCTACCCAAGGTTGGTGACCTTGGAGCTATTTTAGTGGTGATTGACCGGTTCTCTAAGTACACCACATTCATTCCCGCTCACAAGTATTGCACAGTGAAAGACACAGCTCGACTATTGTTCAAACATGTGGTCAAATACTAGGGCCTCCCTCAAAACATTCTCAGTGATCGAGATCCAAGATTCACGGGGTCCTTCTGGAAAGAACTTTTCAAGATATTGGGGTCCCAACTCAATATCTCCTCAAGCTATCACCCTTAAATCGATAGTCAAACGAAATGGTTCAACGGATTATTAGAGGAATACTTGAGGCACTTTGTTCAAGCCAATCAGAAAGACCAGCCTTTATTATTGGACATAGCTCAACTCTGCTTTAATTCCAATAAAAGCTCTTTCACCAATAAGAGCCCATTTGAGGTGGTCACCAGACAATTACCAAGGCTACCCCACACTTCCTTGGAACAATATAGAGGAAAGAATCTTAGAGCCTTCAATCTCAGCAAGGAGTGGAAACAAAACACAGAGATTGCACAAGCCTACCTAGAGAAAGCATCAAAGCGAATGAAGAAATGGGTAGACAAGGGTTGTAGGGCTCAACAATTTCAAATTGGTGATTTGGTTCTTGTCCGACTAGTTCCTAAACAAACCAGGTTCTTGAGAAAGAGAGATCATACACTGGTGCATAAATATGAAGGTCTAGTAAGGGTCCTTCCCAAGGTGAGGAATGCTTCTTACAAAATCGACCCACTAAAGTGGATGAAGGTGCACCCAGTATTTCATGTGAGTAACTTGAAACCTTTCCATGTAGATCCTACAGATGCTAGCTAAAGGGAGCCAACCAGAGCCACTATCACCATGAAGCCACCCTCAGAGCATCGAGTCGAAGAAATCTTAGCTGATAGGGAAACCAAGATATCTCGAAAACTAGTTTGGGAGTACTTAGTGAAGTGGGAGGGATTAGGACTAGAAGAAACCAGCTGGGAGAGAGAACACGACCTCCAGAGATTTTAAAGAAAGATCAAAGAATTTCAAGCCAGCAAGTCGACGAGGACGTCGATAGAATAGGTGGGGGAGGATGTCATGAGCCAACCTTGTATAGGGCCATGACTGGGACTTAGGTTGCCATAAGCCACCCATGTATAGGGCCATGGCCGGGTAGATCCCTTGTGCTAGGAAAAGTGTCCCCATTTCAAACATTGTAATGTTTACTAGTAGCATAGCTCTAAAATCTCTAAGGCTCTTTAGGGGGTGAGCCGGAGCGTAGTGTTGGGCTGTCTCACCGGTTGCTATGTGAGCCTAGGCCACCCACCAAGGGTTGCCCCCTGGCCCTGGTGATGGTGGGAGGTCCTGATGTATGATTCTCGACTATAATAAAACTCACCCCGATTGAATGTCCTGATGGTTGCCTCGATGTGTTTTTCTTTTTCTCGATGCGAATATGCCTTTTTGTGTGTGTGCTTGAGATCAATCTCGATATATTGTGTCTTATTGTGAATGCTTGGGACTAACCATGGCTTATGGTTATTTGTTTAGATATCGATCTATCGAAGGTCGACTTGGTTGGGAGTGCCCATTCAAGTGCCGCACGATCTATTGCTTGCTGAGAGAAAGCTTAGTCCAAGACACCAGGGACCAGCTCGATCCCCCTCTGCGTGCTGTCGATCCTGCTGCCACAATCCTCGGTCCAGCTTGGGATTAGATATGGAATGACCTCCCTATGCCTAAGCCAACATACGAAACGGGCGTGCGGGCGCTTAATCGACCAGAGAGACAAAATGCGCAAGCCGGGGATCGACCCGATCCCCCCTGTGTGCTGCCGATCCTACTGTCGCAACCCTCGGTCCAGTCCAATCTTAGACTGGGAATGAACTCTGTATGCTTAGACTGGAGATGAACTCCGTATGACTAAGTCAACCCACGAAATGAGCGTGCGGGCGCTCAGCCAGCCAGAGAGGCAGAATGCGTAAGTCGGGGATCGAATGGGTGGCAGGTGGGTTCAAGCACATCTTCATATTTCTACCATTCCAATGCCATTTTTATGGCTTGTAAATTCATACAATGGTCCCCTAAGCCTTCATGTGAAGTTTCGTGGCAAGACGACCCGTTTTCTATTTTTCATGATTTTTGAAACTTTTTGCGGTTCGAGATTTTTTAAAATTTTTTTAGAAAGAGTTTTGTCCCTAAATTTAGAGGTGATCCTTGTATTTTTGCTGGCATGCACAAAAAAATTCAGCTAAACACTCGAAGTGGAGAAGATTTTGTGACCCTTTGAAAAAAGTGTCCCTATTTCAGACACTTTAATGGCTACTGGCAGCAAACGTATAAAATCTCAAATGCTCTTTAAGGGAGTGTGAGTTCCCAAGGTTTGATGAGGGATAGGGGGCCAATATAAGGGCCAAGTACCAGCACCCATCGCACATCATGTGCGCACACCCCCCGACCCCCCAATCGTCGGAACCCGTAATGTCGCCGGCTAGGCTCTCTGACGATACTCCGACGATGCTCTGACGATTGTGCCTGAGAGAAAAAAAATGTGGCACCAGCACATGCCCGAGCCCAGCATGTGCACCGTGGCTCAAAATCTTAGACTGAAAATGAACTCCGTATGCTTAGACAGGGAACGAACTCCGTATGCTTAGACAGGGAACGAACTTCGTATGCCTAAGCCAACCTACGAAATGAGCGTGCGGGCGTTCAGCTGGCCGGAAAGGCAGAATGCGCAAGCCAGAGATCAGCCCAATCCCCCCCTATGTGTTGTCGATCCTGCTACCACAACCCTCGGTCTGGTCCGATCTTCGACTGGGAATGAACTCCGTATGCATAAGTCAACCCACGGAACGAGCGTGCGAGCGGTGAACCTGCCGAAGAGGCATAATGCGCAAGTTGAAGATTGGCCCGGTCCCCTTCAGCATGCTACCGGTCCCGCTGCCACAACCCTCAGTCGAGCTGGGGCTTAGACATGGAATGAACTCCCTATGCCTAAGCCAACCCATGAAATGGGCGTGCAGGCGCTTAGCCGGCCGGAGAGGCAGAATGTGCAAGCTAGGGATGAGCCCGATCCCCCTTACGTGCTATCGATCCTACTGCCGCAACCCTCGGTTTGGTCTGATCTTAGACTAGGAATGAACTTCGTATGCTTAGACTGGGGATGAACTCCGTATGCCTAAGTCAACCCATGAAACGAGCGTGCGGGCGCTCGGTTGGTCGAAGAGGCATAATGCGTAAGTCGGGGATCAGTCCGGTCCCCCTCTACGTGCTGCCGATCTCGCTACCGGTCCTGCTGCCACAAACCTCGGTCTGGCTAGGGCTTAGACATGGAATGAACTCCATCTGCCTAAGCCAACCCACGAAACGAGCATATGGGCGCTCAGCCAACCGGAGAGGCAGAATGTGCAAGTAGGGGATCAGCCTGATCCCCCCCTGCATGCTGTCGATCCTACTACTGGTCCTGATGCCACAACCCTCGGTCCAGTCTGATCTTAGACTGGGAATGAACTCTGTATGCTTAGACATGGAACGAACTTTGTATGCCTAAGCCAACCCACGAAACGAGTGTACGGGTACTCAACCAGTCAGAGAGGCAGAATGCATAAGTCGGGGATCGACCCGGTCCCCCCTACGTGCTATCAATCTTACTGTTGCAACCCTCGATCTAGTTTGATCTTAGACTGGGAATGAACTTTGTATGCCTAAGTCAACCAACGAAACGAGCGTGTGGGTGCCGAACCAGTCGGAGAGGCATAATGCGTAAGCCGAGGATCGACCCAATCCCCCTCTACGTGCTACCGGTCCCGCTGCCACAACCCTCGATCCGAATGGGGCTTAGACAAGGAATGAACTCCCTATGCCTAAGCCAACCCACGAAACGGGTGTGTGGGCGCTCAACCGGCCAGAGAGGTAGAATGTGCAAGCCGGGGATCGGCCCAGTCCCTCCTGCGTGCTGCCAATCCGGCTATCGTAACCTTCGGTCTGATCTGATCTTAGACTGGGAATGAACTCTGTATGCTTAGACTAGGGATGAACTCCGTATGCCTAAGTCAACCCACGATACGAGCGTGCGGGCGCTCAGCCGACCAGAGAGGCAGGATGCGCAAGTCGGGGATCGAATGGGTGGTAGGTGGGTTCAAGCTTATCTTCATATTTCTGCCATGCCAATGCCATTTTTATGGCTTGTAAATTCATACAATGGTCCCCTAAGCCTTCATGTGAAGTTTCTTGGCAAGACGACCCGTTTTCTATTTTTCACGATTCGGGATTGTTTAAAATTTTTTTAGAAAGAGTTTTGCCCCCAAATTTGTTAGAGGTGATCCTTGTATTTTTGTTGGTATGCAAAAAAAATTCAGGTAAAAACTCGAAGTGGAGAACATTTTGTGAGCATTTGAAAAAAGTGTCCCCATTTCAGACACTTTAATGGCTACTGGCAACAAACCTATAAAATCTTAAATTCTCTTTAAGGAGGTGTGAGTTCTCGAGGTTTAATGAGGGATAGGGGGCCAATATAAGGGCCAAGTACCAGCACCCATCACACATCATGGGCGCACATCCCCCCGGCCACCCCAATCATCGGAACCCCTAATGCCGCCGGTTAGGCTCTCCAGTGATGCTCCAACGATGGTGCCCCGGGCGAAAAAAATACGGCACCAGCACATGCTCGAGCCCAGCATGTGCACTGTGGCTCAAAATCTTAGGCTGGGAATGTACTCCGTATGCTTAGACATGGAATGAACACCGTACGCCTAAGCCAACCCATGAAATGAGTGTACGGGTGCTCAACCGGTCGGAGAGGCAGAATGCACAAGCCGGGGTTCGGCCCGGTCCCCCCTACGTGCTGTCGATCCTGCTACCGCAACCCTCGGTCCGGTTCAATCTTAGACTAGGAATGAACTCTGTATGCATAAGTCAACCCCCGAAACAAGTGTGCGGGCGCTGAGCCGATCGAAGAGGCATAATGCGCAAGCCGGGGATCGACCTGGTCCCTTTCTGTATGCTGCCGATCCCGCTGCCACAACCCTCGGTTCGGCTGGGGCTTAGACATGGAATTAACTCCCTATGCCTAAGTCAACCCACGAAACGGGTGTGCGGGCGCTCAGCCGGCTGGAGAGGCAGAATGCACAAGCTTGGGATAGGCCCGATCCCCCCTGCGTGCTGCTGATCTTGCTACCGCAACCCCCGGTCTAGTCTGATCTTAGATTGAAAATGATCTTCATATGCTTAGATTGGGGATGAACTCCGTATACCTAAGTCAACTCACGAAATGAGTGTACGGGCACCCAGCCGACCGGAGAGGCAGAATGCACAAGCCGGGGATCGACCCGATCCCCCCTGCATGCTACCGATCCTGCTGTTGGTCCTGTTACCGCAACCCTCGGTCTAATCTTATCTTAGACTGGGAATGAACTCCGTATGCTTAGACATGGAATGAACTCCGTATGCCTAAGCCAACCCATAAAACGAGCGTGCGAGTGCTCAGCCGACCGGAGAGGCAGAATGCACAAGCTGGGGGTCGGCCCGGTCCCCCCTTGCGTGCTATAGATCCTGCTGCCGTAACCCTCGGTCCGATCTGATCTTAGACTGGGAATGAACTCCGTATGCCTAAGTCAACCCACGAAACGAGCGTACGGGCACTGAGCCGGCTGGAGAGGCATAATGCACAAGTCAGAGATCGACTCGGTCCCCCTCTGCGTGCTGTCGATCCCGCTGCCACAACCCTCAGTCCGGCTGGGGCTTAGACATGGAATGAACTCCCTATGGCTAAGCCAACTCATGAAATGGATGTGCGGGTGCTCAGCCGGTTGGAAAGGCAGAATGCGCAAGCCGAGGATCGGCTCGATCCCCCCTGCATGTTGCCGATCCTACTACCGCAACCCTCGGTCCGGTCTGATCTTAGACTGGCAATGAACTTCGTATGCTTAGGCTGGGGATGAACTTCGTATGCCTAAGTCAACCCACGAAATGAGCGTGCGGGTGCTCAACCGATTGGAGAGGCAAAATGCGCAAGCCGGGGATCGGTCCGGTCCCCCCTGCGTGCTGTCGATCCTGCTGCTAGTCCTGCTGCCGCAACCCTCAGTCCAGTTTGATCTTTGACTAGGAATGAACTCTGCATGCTTAAACATGGAATGAACTCTGTGTGCCTAAGCCAACCCACGAAATGAGCGTGCAGGCGCTTAGCCGGTCGGAGAGGCAAAATGCACAAGCCGGGGACCGACCCGATCCCCCCTGCGTGCTGTAGATCCTGTTGCCACAACCCTCAGTTCGGTCCGATCTTAGACTGGGAATGAACTTCGTATGCCAAAGTCAACCCACGAAATGAGCGTGCGGGCACTGAGCAGGCTGGAGAGGCGTAATGCACAAGTCGGGGATCGACCCGGTCCCCCTCTGCGTGCTGTCGATCCCGCTACCACAACCCTCTGTCCGGTTGGGGCTTAGACATGGAATGAACTCCGTATGCCTCAGCCAACCCATGAAACAGGCGTGCGGGCGCTCAGTCGGTCGGGGAGGCAGAATGCGCAAGCCAAGGAACGGCCCGGTCCCCCCTGCACCGTGGCTCAAAATCTTAGACTGGGAATGAACTCCGTATGCTTAGATAGGGAACGAACTCCATATGCCTAAGCCAACCCACGAAACGAGCGTGCGAGCGCTCAGCTGGCCGAAGAGGCAGAATGCGCAAGCCAGGGATTGGCCCAATCCCCCTCTGCGTGCTATCGATCCTGCTACCGCAACCCTCGATCCGGTCCGATCTTAGACTAGGAATGAACTTCGTATGCATAAGTCAACCCATGGAACGAGCGTGCGAGCGGTGAGCCTGCCGAAGAGGCATAATGCGCAAGCCGAGGATCGGCCCGGTCCCCCTCAGCATGCTGTCGGTCCCGCTACCACAACCCTCAGTCCAGCTGGGGCTTAGACATGGAATGAACTCCCTATGCCTAAGCCAAACCATAAAACGGGCGTACAGGCGCTTAGCCGGTAGGAGATCCAGAATGTGCAAGCCGGGGATGAGCCCGGTCCCCCTTGCGTGCTGTCGATCCTGCTGTCGTAACCCTTGGTCTGGTCCAATCTTAGACTGGGAATGAACTCTGTATGCTTAGATTGGGGATGAACTCTGTACGCCTAAGTCAACCCATGAAACAAGCATACGGGCGCTCAGCCGACCATAGAGGAAGGATGCACAAACCGGGGATCGAACGGGTGGTAGGTGGTTTCAAGCACCTCTTCATATTTCTGCCATGCCAATGCCATTTTTATGGCTTGTAAATTCATACAATGGTCCCCTAAGCCTTCATGTGAAGTTTCGTGGCAAGATGACCTGTTTTCTATTTTTCATGATTTTCGAAACGTTTTGCGGTTCGAGATTTTTTAAAATTTTTTTAGAAAGATTTTTGTCCCTAAATTTGGTAAAGGTGATCCTTGTATTTTTTTTGGCATGCACAAAAACATTCAGCTAAAAACTTGAAGTGGAGAAGATTTTGTGACCGTTTGAAAAAAGTGTCCCCAATTCAGACACTTTAATGGCTACTGGCAGCAAACCTATAAAATCTCAAATGCTCTTTAAGGGGGTGTGAGTTCTCGAGGTTTGATGAGGGATAAGGGGCCAATATAAGGGCCAAGTACCAGCACCCATCACACATCATGTACGTACAGCCCTCGGCCCCCCTCAATGGCCGGAACCCCCATTGCCTTCGATTAGGCTCTCCGATGATGCTCCGGCGATGCTCTGGCGATGGTGCCCCAGGTGAAAAAAATGCGGCACCAGCACATGCTCGAGCCCAGTATGTGCACCGTGGCTCAAAATCTTAGACTGGGAATGAACTCCGTATGCTTAGACATGGAATGAACTCCGTACGCCTAAGCCAACCCACGAAATGAGCGTGCGGGCGCTCAGCAGGTCAGAGAGGCAGAATGTGCAAGTCGGGGATCAACCTGGTCGCCCCTGTATGCTATCGATCCTGCTACTGCAACCTCAGTTTGGTCCGATCTTAGACTGGGAATGAACTCCGTATGCATAGTCAACCCACAAAATGAGCGTGCGAGCGCTGAGCCGGCCGAAGAGGCACAATGCGCAAGCCAGGGATCGACCATGTCCCCTTCTGTGTGCTGTCGGTCCTCCTGCCACAACCCTCGGTCTGGCTAGGGCTTAGACATGGAATGAACTCCCTATGCCTAAGCCAACCCACGACACGGGCATGCAGGCGTTCAGCCGACTGGAGAGACAGAACGCGCAAGCTGGGGATCGGCTCGGTTCGCCCTCTGTGCTATCGATCTTGCTGTCGCAACCCTCGATCCTGTCCGATCTTAGACTGGGAATGAACTCCGTATGCTTAGACTGGGGATTAACTCGTATGCCTAACACAACCCACGGAGCAAGTGTACGGGCGCTAAGCCGATCGAAGAGGCACAATGCGTAAGCCAAGGATCGGCCCGATCCCCCTCTGCATGCTGCCGGTCTGGCTGCCACAACCCTCGGTCTGGCTGGGGCTTAGACATGGAATGAACTCCCTATGCCTAGGCCAACCCATGAAACTGGCGTGCAGGTGTTCAGCCGATTGGAGAGGCAGAATGCGGAAGCCGGAGATCAGTTCGGTCCCTCCTGCGTGCTGCCGATCCTGCTGCCGTAACCATCGATTCGGTTCAATCTTAGACTGGGAATGAACTTCGTATGCTTAGACTAGGGATGAACTCCGTATGCCTAAGTCAACCCACGAAACGAGCGTGCGGGTGCTCAGTCGGTCGGAGAGGCCAACCGGAGAGGCATAATGCGCAAGTCGGGGATCAGCCCGATCCCCCTCTACGTGCTGCCAATCCTGCTGCCAGTCTTGCTGCCACAACCATCGGTCCAGCTGGCTCTTAGACATGGAATGAACTCCCTATGCCTAAGCCAACCCACGAAATGAGCATGGGGGTGCTCTCTAGCCGGAGTGGCAGAATGCGCAAGCCGGGGATCGACCCGATCCCCCCTGCATGCTGTCAATCCTGCTGCTGGTCCTACTGTCGCAACCCTCAGTCCGGTTCGATCTTAGACTGGGAATGAACTCCGTATGCTTAAACATGGAATGAACTTTGTGTGCCTAAGCCAACCCACGAAACGAGCGTGCAGGCGCTCAGCTGGCTGGAGATGCAGAATGCGCAAGTCGGGGACCGACTCGGTCCCCCCGGCGTGCTGTAGATCTTGCTACCACAACCCTCGATCCGATCTGATCTTAGACTGGGAATGAACTCCGTATGCCTAAGTCAACACATGAAACGAGAGTACGGGCGCTGAGCCGATCGAAGAGGCGTAATGCACAAGCCGGGGATCAACCTGGTCCCTCTCTGCGTGCTGTAGATCTTGCTGCTACAACCCTCGGTCCGGCTGGGGCTTGGACATGAAATGAACTCTGTATGCCTAAGCCAACCCATGAAATAGGCGTGTGGGCGCTCAGCCGGCCGGAGAGGCAGAATGCGTAAGTCGGGGATCGGACGGATGGTGGGTTGGTTCAAGCACATCTTCATATGTCGGCCATGCCAATGCCATTTTTATGGCTTGTAAATTCGTACAATGGTCCCCTAAGCCTTCATGTGAAGTTTCGTGGCAAGACGACCCGTTTTCTATTTTTCATGATTTTCAAAACTTTTTACGGTTCAAGATTTTTTAAAATTTTTTTAGAAAGAGTTTTGTCCCCAAATTTGGTAGAGGTGATCCTTGTATTTTTGTTGGCATGCACAAAAAAATTCAGCTAAAACTCGAAGTGGAGAAGATTTTGTGACCGTTTGAAAAAAGTGTCCCCATTTTAGACACTTTAATGGCTACTGGCAGCAAACCTATAAAATCTCAAATTCTCTTTAAGGGGGTGCGAGTTCTCGAGGTTTGATGAGGGATAAGGGGCCAATATAAGGGCCAAGTACCAGCACCCATCGTACATCATGTATGCACATCCCCCGGCCCCCCCAATCGTCGGAACACCCAATGCTACCGTAACCTTCGGTCCGGTTCAATCTTAGATTGGGAATGAACTTTGTATGCTTAGACATGGAATGAACTCCGTATGCCTAAGCCAACCAACGAAACGAGCGTGAAGGTACTCAATCGGCCGAAGAGGGAGAATGAGCAAGCTGGGGATCAACCCGATCCCCTCCTGCGTGCTGTCGATCCTGCTATTGCAATCTTCAGTCTGATCTTAGATTGGGAATAAGCTCTGTATGCCTAAGACAAACCATGAAACGAGCGTTCGGGCACTGAGTCGGCCGGAGAGGCATAATGCGTAAGCCAGTGATCAGCTCGGTCCCCCTCTGTGTGCTACCAGTCTCGCTACCACAACCGTCGGTCCGACTGGGGTTTAGACATGGAATGAACTCCCTATGCCTAACCCAACCCATGAAACGGGCGTACGGGCGCTCAACCGACCAGAGAGGTAGAATGCGCAAGCCGAGGATCGGCCCAATCCCCCCTAGTGCTATCGATCCTACTACCGCAACCCTCGATCCGATTCAATCTTAGACTGGGAATGAACTCCGTATGCTTAGACTGGGGATGAACTCCATATGCCTATGTCAACCCATGAAACGAGCGTGCGGGCGCTCAACCGATCAGAGAGGCAAAATATACAAGCCGTGGATCGGCCCGAGCCCCCCTACATGCTGTCGATCCTGCTGCTGGTCTTGCTATCGGTCCTGCTGCCGCAACCCTCAGTCCGGTTCGATCTTAGACTGGAATGAACTCTGTATGCCTAAGCCAACCCACGAAACGAGTGTGCGGGCACTCAATCTATCGGAGAGGCAGAATGCGTAAGCTGAGGATCGGCCCGACCCCCCTTGCATGTTGTTGATCCTGCTGCTACAATCTTTGGTCCAATCTTAAACCGAGAATGAGCTCTGTATGCCTAAGACAACCCACGAAACGAGTGTTTGGGCGTTGAGCCAGCCAGAGAGGCATAATGCGCAAGCCGGTGATCGGCTCGGTCCCCCTCTACGTGCTATCGATCTCACTGCCACAAGCCTTGGTCTGGCTAGGGCTTAGACATGGAATGAACACCCTATGCCTAAGCCAACCCATGAAACAGGCGTGTGGGCACTCAACCAACCGAAAAGGCAGAATGTGCAAGCCGAGGATCGGCCCGGTCCCCCTTGGGTGCTACCGATCCTGCTATCGCAACCCTCGGTCTGATTCAATCTTAGACTGGGAATGAACTCTGTATGCTTAGACTGGGGATGAACTCCGTATGCCTAAGTCAACCCACGAAATGAGCGTGCGGGTGCTCAACCGACCGGAGAGGCATAATGCGCAAGTCGAGGATCAACCCGATCCCTCTCTGCGTGCTGTCGATCCCACTGCCGATCCTACTACCACAACCGTCGGTCTGACTGGGGCTTAGACATGGAATGAACTCCCTATGCCTAAGCCAACCTATGAAACGGGTGTGCGGGCGCTCAGTCGGTTGAAAAGGCAAAATACGCAAGTCAGGGATCGGCCCGATCCCCCCTGCAAGCTGTCGATCCCGCTGTTGCAACCCTCTCTACGTGCTGCCAATCACGCTGTCGATCCTGCTGCCACAACCCTCAGTCCGGCTGGGCTTAGACATGGAATGAACTCCGTATGCCTAAGCCAACCCACGAAATGAGCATGCGGGCGCTCAGTCGGTCGGAGAGGTAAAATACGCAAGCCGGGGATCGGCCTGATCCCCCTGCGTGCTGCCGATCCTGCTGCAGTAACCCTCGATTTGGTCCAATCTTAGACTGGGAATGAACTTCGTATGCTTAGAAATGGAATGAACTCCATATGCCTAAGCCAACCCATGAAACGAGCGTCCAGGCGCTCAACCGTTCGGAGAGGCAGAATGCGTAAGTCGGGGACCGACCCGATCCCCTCTTGCGTGCTATCGATCCTGCTGCCACAACCCTCGGTTCGGTCTGATCTTAAACTGGGAATGAACTTTGTATGCGTAAGTGAACCCATGAAATGAGCATACGGGCGCTGAGCGGGTCGGAGAGGCATAATGCGCAAGTCGGGGATCGATCTGATCCCTCTCTACGTGCTGTCGGTCTCACTGTCCCAACCCTCAATCCAGTTGGGGTTTAAACATGGAATGAACTCCCTATGTCTAAGCTGACCCACGAAATGGGCGTGCGGGTGCTCAGCCGGCCAGACAGGCAGAATGCGCAAGCCGAGGATCGGTCTGGTCCCTCCTGCGTGCTATCGATCCTACTGTCGAAACCCTCGGTCCAGTCTGCTCTTAGATTGGGAATGAACTCCGTATGCTTAGACTGGGGATGAACTTCGTATGCCTAAGTCAACCCATGAAACGAGCGTACGGACGCTCAGTCGACCAGTTAGGCAGGATGCGCAAGTCGGGGATTGAATGGGTGGTAGGTGGGTTCAAACACATCTCCATATTTCTGTCGTGCCAATGCCATTTTTATATCCTATAAATTCATACAATGGTCCCCTACGCCTTCATGTGAAGTTTCGTGACAAGACGACCCGTTTTCTATTTTTCATGATTTTTGAAACTTTTTACGGTTCGAGATTTTTTAAAATTCTTTTAGAAATAGTTTTGTCATCAAATTTGGTAGAGATGATCCTTGTATTTTTGTTGGCATGCCCAAAAATATTCAGCTAAAACCTTGAAGTGGAGAAGATTTTGTGACCATTTGAAAAAAGTGTCCCCATTTCAGACACTTTAATTACTACTGGTCGCAAACCTATAAAATCTCAAATGCGCTTTAAGGGGGTGTGAGTTCTCGAGGTTTGATAAGGGATAGGGGGCAATATAAGGGCCAAGTACCAGCACCCATCGCACATCATGTGTGCACACCGCCCCGGCCCCCCTAATCACCAGAACGCCCAATGTCATCAGTTAGGCTCTCCGATGATGCTCCGACGATGGTGCCCCGGGTGAAAAAAATGTGGCACTAGCACATGCCCGAGCCTAGCATGTGCACCGTGGCTCAAAATCTTAGACTGGAAATGAACTCCATATGCTTAGACATGGAATGAACTCCGTATGCCTAAGCCAACCCACGAAACGAGCGTGCGGGCGCTCAGCCAACCAAAGAGACAGAATGCCTAAGCCGGGGATCGGCCCGATCCCCCTTGCATGCTATCGATCCTGCTACCACAACCCTCGGTCGATCCTATCTTAGACTGGGAATGAACTCTGTATGTATAAGTCAACCCATGAAATGAGCATACGGGCACTGAGTCGGCCGAAGAGGCATAATACGAAAGCCGAGGATCGGTCCGATCCCCCTCTGCCACAACCCTCGATCCGGTTGGGGCTTAGACATGGAATGAACTCCCTATGCCTAAGCCAGCCCACGAAACAGGTGTGTGGGTCCCCCCAGCGTGCTACCCATCTTGTAGTCGCAACCCTCGATCTGGTCTGATCTTAGACTAGGAATGAACTCCGTATGCTTGGACTGGGGATGAACTCCGTATGCCTAAGTCAACCCATGAAACGAGCGTGCGGGTTCTCAACCGACCAGAGAGGTCGATCAAAGAGGCATAATGCGTAAGTCGGGGATTAGCCCGGCCCCTCTCTGTGTGCTATCGATCCCGCTACCAGTCCTGCTACCACAACCCTCGGTCTGGCTGGGGCTTAGACATGGAATGAACTCCGTATGCCTAATCCAACCCATGAAACGAGTGTACGGGCGCTCAGCCGATCGGAGAGGTAGAATGCGCAAGCCAGGGATTGGCCCGGTCCCCCTTGCATAATGTCGATCCTGCTGCTTCAACCCTCGATCCGATCTGATCTTAGACTGGAAATGAACTCCGTATGCTTAGACTGGGGATGAACTCTGTATGCCTAATTCAACCCACGAAATGAGCGTGCAGGCACTCAGCCGACCGAAGAGGCATAATGCGTAAGCCGTGCTGCCGATCCTGCTGTTGCAACCCTCGGTCCTGTCTGATCTTAGACTGGAATGAATTCCATATGCTTAGACTGGGGATGAACTTCGTTTACCTAAGTCAACCCACGAAATGACCGTACGGGTGCTTAGCCGGCCAAAAAGGCATAATAAGCAAGCCGGGGATCAGCCCGATCCCCCTCTGTATACTATCGATCCCGCTGTCGGTCCTGCTACCACAACCCTCGTTTTGGATGGGGCTTAGACATTGAATGAACTCCGTATGCCTAAGCCAACCCATGAAATGAGCGAGCGGGTGCTCAATCGGCCGAAGAGGCAGAATGTGCAAGCCAGGGATCAGCCCGGTCCCCCCTGTGGGCTACCAATCTTGCTGCTGGTCCTGCTGTCATAACCCTCAGTCCAGTCCGATCTTAGGCTAGGAATGAACTCTGTATGCTTAGACATAGAATGAACTCCGTATGCCTAAGCCAACCCACAAAATGAGCATTCGTGCAGGCGTTCAACCGACCGAAGAGGCAGAATGCGCAAGCCAGAGATTGGCCCGGTCCCCCTCTGCGCGTTGTCGATCCTACTGTCGCAACCATCGGTTCGGTCTGATCTTAGACTAGGAATGAGCTCTGTATGCTTGGGCTTAGACATGGAATGAACTCCCTATGCCTAAGCCAACCCATGAAACAGGCGTGCAGGCACTCAACTGGCCGGAGAGGCAGAATGCGCAAGCCGAGGATCGACTCGGTCCCCCTACGTGCTGCTGATCCTGCTGCCACAACCTTCGATCCGGTCCTATCTTAGACTGGGAATGAACTCCGTATGCTTAGACTGGGGATGAACTCCGTATGCCTAAGTCAACCCACAAAACGAGTGTACGGGCACTCAGCCGACCAGAGAGCCAGGATGCGTAAGCTGGGGATAGAACGGGTGGCAGGTGTGTTCAAGCACATCTTCATATTTCTACCATGCCGATTCCATTTTTATGGCTTGTAAATTCATACAATGGTCCCGTAAGCCTTCATGTGAAGTTTCATGGCAAGACGACTTGTTTTCTATTTTTCATAATTTTTGAAAATTTTTATGGTTCGGGATTTTTTAAAATTTTTTTAAAAAGAGTTTTGTCCCTGAATTTCGTAGAGGTGATCCTTGTATTTTTGTTAGTATGCACAAAACAATTCAGCTACAAACTCAAAGTGGAGAAGATTTTGTGACCGTTTGAAAAAAGTGTCCCCATTTCAGATAGTTTAATGGCTACTGGCAGCAAACCTATAAAATCTCAAATGCTCTTTAAGGGGGTGTCAGTTCTCGAGGTTTGATGAGTGATAGGGGGCCAATATAAGGGCCAAGTACCAGCACCTATCGCACATCACGTGCGCACACCCCCTGGCCCCCCAATCGTCGGAACCCCCAATGTCGTCGGCTAGGCTCTTCGGGCGATGCTCCGGCGATGGTGCCTCGGGCGAAAAAAATGTGGCACCAGCACATGCCCGAGCCCAGTATGTGCACCGTGGCTGAAAATCTTAGACTAGCAAAGAACTCCGTATGCCTAAGCCAACCCACGAAACGAGCGTGCGAACACTCAGTCGATCGGAGAGGCAGAATGCGCAAATCGGGGATCAGCCCGATCCCCCCATGCATGCTGTCGATCCTACTGCCGCAACCCTCAATCCGATCTGATCTTCGATTGGGAATGAACTCCGTATGCATAAGTCAACCCATGAAACAAGCGTACGGGCGCTGAGCCGGCCGAAGAGGCATAATGTACAAGTCAGGGATCGGCCCGATCCCCCTCTACGTGCTGCCGGTCCTGCTGGCACGACCCTCGGTCCGAATGGGCCTTAAACATTGAATGAACTCCCTATGCCTAAGCCAACCCAAGAAATGGGCGTGCGGGTGCTCAGTCAGCCGGAGAGGTAGAATGCGCAAGCCGGGGATTGGCACGATCCCCCTTGCATGCTGCTGATCATGCTGTCGCAACCCTCAGTCCGATCTGATTTTAGACTGGGAATGAACTCCGTATGCTTAGACTAGGGATGAACTCCGTATGCCTAAGTCAACCCACGAAATGACCGTGCGGGTGCTCAGCCAGTCGGAGAGGTTGGTCGGAGAGGCATAATGTGCAAGCCGGGGATCAACCCGATCCTCCTCTGCGTCCTACCAATCCCGTTGCCGGTCCTGCTGCCATAACCCTCCTACGTGCTACCGATCCTGCTACTAGTCCTACTGTTGCAACCCTCGGTCCGGTTTGATCTTAGACTAGGAATGAACTCCGTATGCTTAGACATGGAATGAACTCTGTATGCCTAAGCTAACCCACGAAACGAGCATGTGGGCGCTCAGCCCGTCAGAGAGGCAGAATGCACAAGCTGGGGATCGGCCCAGTCCGTCCTACGTGCTGTCGATCCTACTACCGCAACACTCAGTTTGGTCCGATCTTAGACTGGGAATGAACTCCGTATGACTAAGTCAACCCATAAAATGAACGTGCGAGCACTGAGCCGGTCGAAGAGGCATAATGCACAAGCCGGGGATCAACCCGGTCCCCATCTGCATGCTGTCAGTCTCGCTGCCACAACCCTTGTTTCGGCTAGGGCTTAGACATGGAATGAACTCCATATGCCTAAGCCAACCCACGAAATGAGCGTGCGGGTGCTCAGTCGGTCGGAGAGGTAGAATGCGCAAGCCGGGGATCGGCCCGGTCCCCCTTGCATGCTGTCGCAACCCTCGGTCCCGTCCGATCTTAGACTGGGAATGAACTCCGTTTGCTTAGACTGGGGATGAACTCCGTATGCCTAAGTCAACCCATGAAACGAGCATACGAGTGCTCAACAAATTGGAGAGGCCGACCAGAGAGGCATAATGTGCAAGCCGGGGATTAGGCTGATCCCCTTCTCCGTGCTGTCGATCCCGCTAACTAAGTCAACCCACAAAATGAGCGTGCGAGCACTGAGTCGGTCGAAGAGGCATAATGCACAAGCCGGGGATCAGCCTGGTCCCCCTCTACGTGCTATCAATCTCATTGCCACAACCCTCATTTCGGCTGGGGCTTAGACATGGAATGAACTCCCTATGCCTAAGCCAACCCACGAAACGGGGGTGCGGGTGCTCAGTCGATCGGAGAGGTAGAATGCGCAAGCCGGGGATCGGCCCGGTCCCCTCTACGTTCTGCCGATCCTGCTGTCGTAACCCTCGATCCGATATTATCTTAGACTGGGAATGAACTCCGTTTGCTTAGACTGGGGATGAACTCCGTATGCCTAAGTCAACCCACGAAATGAGTGTGCGAGCGCGCAACCAACCGGAGAGGCCGACCGGAGAGGCATAATGCACAAGCCAGGGATCAGGCCGATCCCTTTCTACGTGCTGTCGATCCCGCTGTCGGTCCTGCTGCCACAACCCTCAATCCGGCTGGGGCTTAGACATGGAATGAACTCCGTATGCCTAAGCCAACCCACGAAACAAGCGTATGGGTGCTCAGCCGACCCGAGAGGCAGAATGCATAAGCCGAGGATCGACCCGGTCCTCCCTGCGTGCTGTCAATCCTACTACTGCAACCCTCGGTCTGGTCTGATCTTAGACTAGGAATGAACTCAATATGCCTAAATCAACCCACGAAACGAGCGTGCGGGCGCTGATCCAGTCGGAGAGGCATAATGCGCAAGTCGGGGATCGGCCTGATCCCTATCTGCGTGCTACCGATCCCACTGCCACAACCCTCGGACCGACTAGGGCTTAGACATGGAATGAACTCCCTATGCCTCAGCCAACCCACGAAAGGAGTGAGCGGGCGCTCAGTTGGCCGGAAAGGTAGAATGCGCAAGCCGAGGATCAACTAGGTCCTCCTCTGCGTGCTGCCGGTCCTGCTACCACAACCCTCGATCCGGCTGGGGCATAGACATGGAATGAACTCCCTATGCCTAAGCCAACCCATGAAACGGGCATGCGGGCGCTCAGCAGGCCGGAGAGGTAAAATACGCAAGCTGGGGATCGGCTCGATCCCTCCTGCGTACTACCGATCTTGCTGCCGCAACTCTCAGTCCGGTCTGATCTTAGAATGGGAAGGAACTCTGTATACTTAGACTAGGGATGAACTCTGTATGCCATAGTCAACCCACGAAACGAGCATGCGGACGCTCAGCCGACCAGAGAGGCAGGATGCGCAAGTCGGGAATCAAACAGCTGGTAGGTGGGTTCAAGCACATCTTCATATTTCTGCCATGCCACTACCATTTTTATGGCTTGTAAATTCATACAATGGTCTCCTAAGCCTTCATGTGAAGTGTCGTGGCAAGACGACCCATTTTCTATTTTTTGTGATTTTTGAAACTTTTTGCGGTTTGAGATTTTTTAAAATTTTTTTAGAAAGAGTTTTGTCCCAAAATTTGGTAGAGTTGATCCTTTTATTTTTGTTGGCATGTACAAAAACATTCAGCTAAAAACTCGAAGTGGAGAAGATTTTGTGACCATTTGAAAAAAGTGTCCCCATTTCAGACACTTTAATGGCTACTCGTAGCAAACCTATAAAATCTCAAATGCTCTCTAAGGGGGTGTGATTTCTCGAGGTTTGATGAGGGATAGGGGGCCAATATAAGGGCCAACTACCAGCACCCATCGCACATCATGTGCGCACACCCCCTGGCCCCCCAATCATCGGAACCTCCAATGTCGCCGATTAGGCTCTCCGACGATGCTCTAGCGATGGTGCCCCGGGCAAAAAAAATGCGGCACCAGCATATGCCCGAGCCCAGCATGTGTACTGTGGCTCAAACTCTTAGACTGTGAATGAACTCTGTTTGCTTAGACATGGAATGAACTCCATATGACTAAGCCAACCCACAAAACAAGCGTGCGGGCACTCAGTCGGCCTGAGAGAAAGAATGTGCAAGCCGGGGAACGGTCTGGTCCCCCTCTGCATGCTGTCGGTCCCACTGTTGGCTATGGCTTAGACATGGAATGAACTACCTATGTCTAAGCCAACCCACGAAATGAGCACGCGGGAGCTCAGCCGACCAGAGAGGGAGAATGCACAAGTCAGGGATCGGCCCGGTCCCCCCTGCATGCTGTCGATCCCGTTGCCGTAACCCTTGGTCCGGTTTGATCTGAGAATGGGAATGAACTCCATCTACTTAGACTAAGGATGAACTCCAACTGCCTAAGTCAACCCATGAAACGAGCGTGCGGGCGCTCAACAGGTCGGAGAGGCAGAATGCGCAAGCTGAGGATCGGCCCGATCCCCCCTACGTGCTATCGATCCTACCGCTGGTCCTGCTGCCGTAACCCTCAGTCCGGTCCGATCTTAGACTGGGAATGAACTCCGTATGCTTAGACATGGAGTGAACTCCGTATGCCTAAGCCAACACACGAAACGAGCGTGCGGGTGCTCAGCCCACTGGAGAGGCAGAATGCATAAGCCGGGGATCGGTCCGGTCCGCCTTTGTATGCTGCTTGTCCCACTGCCACAACCCTCGGTCTGGCTAGGGCTTAGACATGGAAAGAACTCCCTATGCCTAAGCCAACCCATGAAACGGGCGTGCGGATGCTCAGCCGATCGGAGAGGCAGAATGCACAAGCCGGGGATAGGCCCGGTCCCCCCTACATACTATCGATCTTGCTGTTGCAACCCTCGGTTCGATCTGATCATAGATTGGGAATGAACTCTATATGCTTTAACTGGGGATGAACTTCGTATGCCTAAGTCAACCCATGAAACGAGTGTGCGGGTGGTCAACCGACCGGAGAGGCCGATTAGAGAGGCAAAATGCGCAAGCCGGGGATCCGCTCGATCCACCCCTGCGTGCTACTGATCCTACTGCTAATCCTACTGTCGCAACCCTCGGTCCAGTCCAATCTTAGACTAGGAATGAACTCCGTATACTTATACATGGAATGAACTTCGTATGCCAAAGCAAACCCACGAAACGAGCATGTGGGTACTCAGCCAACCGGAGAGGCAGAATGCGCAAGCCGCAGACTGGCCTGATCCCCCCTGTGTGCTGTCGATCCTGCTGCTGTAACCCTCAGTCTGGTCTAATCTTAGATTGGGAATGAACTACGTATGCCTATGTCAACCCACGAAACGAACGTTCGGGTGCTGAACCGGTCGGAAAGGCATAATGTGCAAGCTGGGGATTGACCCGATCCCCCTCAGCATGTTGTCGGTCCTGCAGCCACAACCCTCAGTCCGGTTGGGGCTTAGACATGGAATGAACTCCCTATGCCTAAGCCAACCCACGAAATGGGCGTTCGGGCACTCAACCGACCGGGGAGGCAGAATGCGCAAGCTGGTGATCGGCCCAGACCCCCCTTCGTGCTACCGATCCTGCTACCGCAACCCTCAGTCCGGTCTAATCTTAGACTGGGAATGAACTCCATATGCTTATACTGGGGATGAACTCTGTATGCCTAAGTCAACCCACGAAACAAGCATGCGAGCGCTCACCCAATCGGAGAGGCCGACCGAAAAGGCATAATGCGCAAGTCGAGGATCAGCCTGGTCCCTCTCTGCATGCTGTCAAACCCACTGTCGGTCCTACTGCCACAACCCTCGGTCCAACTGGGGCTTAGACATGGAATGAACTCCCTAAGCCTAAGCCAACCCAAGAAACGAGCGTGCGGGCACTCAGTCGACCGGAGAGGTAGAATGCGCAAGCCGAGGAACGACCCGATCCCCTCTGCGTGCTGTCGATCCTGTTGATGGACCTACTACCATAATCCTTGATCCGATCTGATCTTAGACTGGGAATGAACTCCGTATGCTTAGACATGGAATGAACTCCGTATGCCTAAGCCAACCCACGAAACGAGCACGCAGGCGCTTAGTCGGTCGGAGAGGCAGAATGTGTAAGCTGAGGATCGGCTCGGTCCCCCCTACATGCTGCCAATCCTACTGTCGCAACCCTCCATCCGATCTGATCTTAGACTGGGAATGAACTCCGTATGCTTAGACGTGGAATAAACTCCGTATGCCTAAGCTAACCCACGAAATGAGCATCCGGGCATTAACTGGCCGGAGGGCAGAATGAGCAAGCCGGGGATCACCCTGGTCCCCCCTGGGTGCTGTCGATCCTACTGCCGCAACCCTCAATCCAGTCCGATTTAGACTAGGAAAGAACTCCGTATGCATAAGTCAACCCACGAAATGAACGTGCGGGCGCTGAGCTAGCCGAAGAGGCATAATGCGCAAGCCGGGGATCAGCCCAGTCCCCCTCTATGTGCTGCCATTCCCGCTACCACAACCCTTGGTCCGGCTGGGGCTTAGACATGGAATGAACTCCCTATGCCTAAGCTAACCCATGAAACGGGCGTGTGGGCGTTCAGCTGGCCGGAGAGGCTAAATGTGCAAGCCGGGGATTGGCCCGATCCCCCCTGCGTGCTGTCGATCCTACTGTCGCAACCCTCGATCTGGTTCGATCTTAGACTGGGAATGAACTCTGTATGCTTAGACTAGGGATGAACTCCGTATGCCTAAGTCATCCCACGAAACGAGCGTGTAGGTGCTCAACCGATCGGAAAGGCATAATGCATAAGTCGGGGATCAACCCAGTCCCCCTCTGCGTGCTGTCGATCCCGCTGTCGGTCCTACTATAGCAACCCCTGATGCGGCTGGGGTTTAGCATGGAATGAACTCCGTATGCCTAAGCCAACCCACGAAATGAGCATGTGGTCGGTCAGTCGATCGGAGAGGCAGAATATGCAAATCGGGGATCAGCCCGGTCCCCCCCTGCGTGCTACCGATCCTACTGCTGGTCCTGCTACCGCAACCTTCAGTTCGGTCCAATCTTAAATTGGGAATGAACTCCGTATGCTTAGACATGTAATGAACTCCGTATGCCTAAGCCAACCCACGAAGCGAGCGTGTAGGCACTAAGCCGGTCGGAGAGGCAGAATACGCAAGCGGGGGATCGACCCATTCTCAGCTTACGTGCTGTCGATCCTAAAGCTACAACCCTCAGTCTGGTCTGATCTTAGTTTGAGAATGAACTTCGTATGCCTAAGTTATCCCATGAAACGAGCATGCGGGCGCTCAACCGACCACAGAGGCTGGATGCGTAAGCCGTGGATCGAACGGGTGGTAGGTGGGTTTAAGCACATCTTCATATTTCTACAATGCCAATGCCATTTTTATGGCTTTTAAATTCAGACAATGGTCCCCTAAGCCTTCATGTGAAGTTTCATGGCAAAATGACCCGTTTTTTATTTTTCAAGATTTTTGAAACTTTTTACGGTTTGGGATTTTTTAAATTTTTTCTGGAAGTCTTTTTGTCCCAAAAGTTGGTAGAGGTGATCCTGTATTTTTGTTGGCATGCATAAAAAAATTCAGCTAAAAACTCGAAGTGGAGAAGATTTTGTGACCGTTTGAAAAAAGTGTCCCCATTTCAGACACTTTAATGGCTACTGGCAGCAAACCTATAAAATCTCAAATGCTTTTTAAGGGGGTGTGAGTTCTCGAGGTTTGATGAGGGATAGGGGGCTAATATAAGGGCCAAGTACCAGCACCCATCGCACATCATGTGCGCACATCCCCCGACCCCCCCAATCGCCGGAACCTCCAATACCACCGGTTAGGCTCTCCGACGATGGTGCCCCGGGTGAAAAAAATGCGGCACCAGCACACGCTGGAGCCCAGTATGTGCACCGTGGCTCAAAATCTTAGACTGGGAATGAACACCGTATGCTTAGACATGGAATGAACTCCGTATGCCTAAGCCAACCCACGAAACGAGCGTACGGGTGCTCAGTCGGCCGGAGAGGCAGAATGCGCAAGTGGGGGATCAACCCGATCCCCCCTACATGCTATCGATCCTGCTGTCGGTCCGATCTGATGTTACACTAGGAATGAACTTCGTATGCATAAGTCAACCCATGAAATGAGCGTGCGGGTGCTGAACCGACCGAAGAGGCATAATGCGTAAGTCGAGGATTGGCCCAGTCCCCCTCTGCGTGCTGTTGGTTCCGTTACCATAACCCTCGGTCCGGCTGGGGCTTAGACATGGAATGAACTGGCTATGCCTAAGCCAACCCTCGAAACGGGCGTGCGGGCACTCAGCCGACCAGAGAGGCACAATGCACAAGCCGGGATAGGCCAGGTCCCCCTGCGTGCTGTCGTTCCTGTTGTCGTAACCCTCGGTCTAGTCCGATCTTAAACTGGGAATGAACTCTGTCTGCTTAGACTGGAGATGAACTCCGTATGCCTAAGTCAACCCATGAAACGAGTGTGCGGGCACTCAGTCAGTTGGAGAGGCCGGTCGGAGAGGCATAATGTGCAAGCCGGGGATCAGCCTGATCCCCCTCTGAATGCTACCGATCTCGCTGTCGGTCCTGCTACCACAACCCTCGGTCCGGCTGGGGCTTAGACATGGAATGAACTCAGTATGCCTAAGCCATCCCATGAAACGAGCGTGCAGACGCTCAGCCGACCAGAGAAGTAAAATGCGCAAGCTGGGGATCGGCCCGGTCCCCCCCTGCATGCTACCGATTCGACTGCTGGTCCTGCTGTCGCAACCCTTGGTCCGATCCGATCTGAGATTGAGAATGAACTCCGTATGCTTAGACATGGAATGAACTCCGTATGCCTAAGCCAACCCACGAAACGAGCGTGCGTGCGGGTGCTCAACCGGCCAGAGAGGCAAAATACACAAGTCGGGGACCTGCCCGGTCCCCTCTTGCGTGCTTCGATACTACTGCCGTAACCCTCGGTCTGGTTCGATCTTAGACTGGGAATGAACTCCGTATGCCTAAGTCAACCCATGAAACGAGCATGCAGGTGCTGAACCAATCAGAGAGGTAGAATGCGTAAATTAGGGATCGGCCCGATCCCCTCTACGTGCTGTCAGTCTCGTTGCCACAACCCTCGGTCCGACTAGGGCTTAGACATGGAATGAACTGCCTATGCCTAAGCCAACCCACGAAATGGGTGCACGGGCGTTCAGCGGGCCGGAGAGGCAGAATGCGAAAGCCGAGGATCGATCCGGTCACCCCTGCATGCTATTGATCCTGCTGCCGTAACCCTCGATCTGGTCTGATCTTAGACTGGGAATGAACTCCATATTCTTAGACTGGGGATGAACTCTGTATGTCGAAGTCAACCCACGAAATGAGCGTGCGGGCGCTCGACCGACCAGAAAGGCAGGATACACAAGCCGGGGATTGAACGGGTGGTAGGTGGGTTCATGCGCATCTTCATATTTCTGCCATGCCAATGCCATTTTTATGCCTTGTAAAGTCATACAATGGTCCCCTAAGCCTTCATGTCAAGTTTCGTGGCAAGACGACCCATTTTCTATTTTTCAAGATTTTTGAAATGTTTTACGGTTCAGGATTTTTTAAAATTTTTTTAGAAAGAGTTTTGTCCCCAAATTTGGTAGAGGTGATACTTTTATTTTTTTTGGCATGCATAAAAAAATTTAGCTAAAAACTCGAAGTGGAGAAGATTTTGTGACCGTTTGCAAAAAGTGTCCCCATTTCAGACACTTTAATGGCTACTAGCAGGAAACCTATAAAATCTCAATGCTCTTTAAGGGGGTGTGAGTTCTCGAGGTTTGATGAGGGATAGGGGGCCAATGTAAGGGCCAAGTACCAGCACCCATCGCACATCACGTGCGCACACCCCCCGGCCCCCCCAATCACCGGAACCCCCAATGCCGCCTGTTAGGCTCTCCGGTGATGCTCCGATGATGGTACCCCGGGCGAAAAAAATGTGGCACCAGTGCATGCCTGAGCCCAGCATGTGCACCGTCACTTAAAATCTTAGACTAGGAATGAACTTCATATGCTTAGACATGGAATGAACTTCGTATGCCTAAGCCAACCCACGAAATGAGCATGCCATCGCTCAGTCGGCCAGAGAGGTAGCATGCGCAAGCCGGGGATCGGCCCGGTCCCCTCCTGCGTGCTGTCGATCCTGCTGCCTTAACCCTCGGTACGGTTCAATCTTAGACTGGGAATGAACTCCGTATGCATAAGTCAACCCACGAAACGAGCGTGCGGGCGTTGAGCTGGCCGAAGAGGCATAATGCGCAAGCCAGGGACCGGCTCGGTCCCCCTCTGCATGCTGTCGGTCCCACTGCCACAACCCTCGGTCCGACTGGGGCTTAGACATTAAATGAACTCCCTATGCCTAAGCCAACTCCCTATGCCTAAGTCAACCCATGAAATGAGCGTGCGGGCGCTCGACTGACCAGAGAGGCAGGATGCGTAAGCCGTGAATCAAACCGGTGATAGGTGGGTTCAAGCACATCTTCATATTTCTGCCATGCCAATGCCATTTTTATGGCTTGTAAATTCAGACAATGGTCCCCTAAGCCTTCATGTGAAGTTTTGTGGCAAGATGACCCATTTTTTATTTTTCATAATTTTTAAAACTTTTTACGGTTCGGGATTTTTTAAAATTTTTTTAGAAAGACTTTTGTCCCTAAATTTGGTAGAGGTGATCCTTGTATTTTTTTTTTGGCATGCACAAAAAAATTCAGCTAAAAACTTGAAGTGGAGTAGATTTTGTGACCGTTTGAAAAAAGTGTCCCCATTTCAGACACTTTAATGGCTACTGGCAGCAAACCTATAAAATCTCAAATGCGCTTTAAGGGGGTGTGAGTTCTCGAGGTTTGATGAGGGATAGGGGGCCAATATAAGGGCCAAGTACCAGCACCCATCGCACATCATGTGCGCACAACCCCCGCCTCCCCAATGGCCGGAACCCCCAATGCCTCCGGTTAGGCTCTCCGGCGATGCTCCAGTGATGGTGCCCAGGGTGAAAAAAATGCGGCACCAGCACATGCCTGAGCCCAGCATGTGCACCGTGGCTCAAAATCTTAGACTGGGATGAACTCCGTATGCTTAGTCGTTGAATGAACTCCGTATGCCTAAGCCAACCTACGAAATGAGCGTATGGGCGCTTAACCGTCTGGAGAGGCAAAATGCGTAAGCCGGGGATCAGCCCGATCCCCCCTGCGTGTTGTTGATCCTGCTACTGCAACCCTCGGTCCGGTCAGATCTTAGGTTGGGAATAAACTCCATATGCATAAGTCAACCCACAAAACGAGCGTGCGGGAGCTCAGCAAGCCGAAGAGGCATAATGCCCAGTCCCTCTCTGCGTGCCGCCGGTCCCACTACCACAACCCTCGGTCCAGCTAGGGCTTAGACATGGAATGAACTCTGTATGCCTAAGGCAACCCACGAAATGAATGTGCAGGCGCTCAGCCGACCGGAGAGGCAGAATGCACAAGCCAGGGATTAGCGGTGTCCCCCCTGCGTGCTACCGATCCTGCTGCCGTAACCCTCGGTCCGATCCGATCTTAGACTAGGAATGAACTCCGTATGCCTAAGTCAACCCATGAAATGAGTGTCCGGGCACTCAGCTGGTCGGAGGGGCATAATACACAAGCTGGGGTCAGCCCGATCCCCCTCTGTGTGTTGCCGATCCCGCTGCGACAACCCTCGGTCCGACAGGGCGTTAGACATGGAATGAACTCCCTATGCCTAAGCCAACCCACGAAACGGGCGTGCGGACGTTCAGTCGGTGGGAGACATAGAATGCGTAAGCCGAGGATTGGCCCGGTCCCCCTTGCGTGCTACCGATCCTACTGCTACAACCCTCAGTTCGAACCGATCCTAGACTGGGAATGAACTCTGTATGCTTAGATTAGGGATGAATTTCGCATGCCTAAGTCAACCCATGAAACGAGCATGAGGGCACTCAGCCGATCAGAGAGGCATAATGTGCAAGCCAGGGATCAGTCCGGTCCCCCTCTGTGTGCTATCGATCCCGCTGCCGGTCCTGCCACAACCCTCGGTCCGGTTGGGGCTCAGACATGGAATGAACTCCGTATGCCTAAGCCAACCCCCGAAACGAGCGTGCGGGTGCTCAACCAGCCGGAGAGGCAGAATGCACAAGCTGGGGATCGGCCCGATCCCCCCTGCGTGCTGTCGATCCTGTTACTGGTCCTGCTGTCACAACCCTCGATCTAGTCTGATCTTAGACTGGGAATGAACTGCGTATGCTTAGACATGGAATGAACTTCGTATGGCTAAGCCAACCCACGAAATGAGCGTACGGGCGCTTAGCCGACTGGAAAGGCAGAATGCGCTAGCCAGGGATCGGCCCGATCCCCCCTGCGTACTGTCAATCCTGCTGCTGCAACCCTTGGTCCGGTCTGATCTTAGTCTAGGAATGAACTCCGTATGAACAGGTCAACCCACGAAATGAGCGTACGGGCACTGAGCCACCGAAGAGGCATAATGCGCAAGTTGGGGATGGCCCGGTCCCCCTCTGCGTGTTGCAGGTCCCACTGCCACAACCTCTGGTCCAACAGGGGCTTAGACATGGAATGAACTCCCTACGCCTAAGCCAACCCACGAAACGGGCGTGCGGGCGCTCAGTCGGTCGAAGAGGCATAATGTGCAAGCCGAGGATCAGTTCGATCACCCTTTGCATGCTACCGATCCCGCTACCGATCCTGCAACCACAACCCTCAGTCCGGCTGGGGTTTAGACATGGAATGAACTCCATATACCTAAGCCAACCCACGAAATGAGCATGCGGGTGCTCAACTGGCTGGAGAGGTAGAATGCGCAAGCTGAGGATCGGCCTGGTCTCCCCCTATGTGCTATCGATCCTGCTGTTGGTCCTGCTGTCGCAACCTTCGGTCTGGTCTGATCTTAGACTAGGAATGAACTCTGTAAGCTTAGACATGGAATGAACTCCCTACGCCTAAGCCAACCCACGAAGCGGGCATGCGGGCACTCAATCGGTCGGAGAGGCAGAATGCACAAGCCAGGGATTGACCCGATCCCCCCTACGTGCTACCGATCCTGCTACCACAACCCTCGATCTGGTCTGATCTTAGACTGGGAGTGAACTCTGTATGCTTAGACTGGGGATGAACTCCGTATGCCTAAGTCAACCCATGAAACGAAGGTGTGGGTGCTCAGTCGACCAGAGGGGCAGGACGCGTAAGTCGGGGATCGAACGGGTGGTAGGTGGGTTCAAGCACATCTTCATATTTCTGCCATGCCAATGCCATTTTTATGGTGTGTAAATTCATACAATGGTCCCCTAAGCCTTCATGTGAAGTTTCGTGGCAAGACGACCCATTTTCTATTTTTCACGATTTTTAAAACTTTTTATAGTTTGGGATTTTTTAAAAGAAAGAGTTTTGTCCCCAAATTTGGTAGATGTAATCCTTGTATTTTTGTTGGAATGCAAAAAAAAATTTAGCTAAAAAATCGAAGTGGAGAAGATTTTGTGACCGTTTGAAAAAAGTGTCCCCATTTCAGACACTTTAATGGCTACTGGCAGCAAACCTATAAAATCTCAAATTCTCTTTAAGGGGGTTTGAGTTCTCGAGGTTTGATGAGGGATAGGGGGCCAATATAAGGGCCAAGTACCAGCACCCATCGCACATCATGTGTGCACACCCCCCGGCACCCCCAATCGTCGAAACCCCTAATGCTGCCAGTTAGGCTCTCCGGCGACGCTCCGACGATGGTGCCCCGGGCAAAAAAAATGGGCACCAGCACATGCCCGAGCCCAGCATGTGCACCATGGCTCAAAATCTTAGACTGGGAATGAACTCCGTATGCTTAGACATGGAATGAACTCCATATGCCTAAGCCAACCTACGAAACGAACATGTGGGAGCTCAGCAGACCGGAGAGGCATAATGCACAAGATGGGGATCGACCCGGTCCCCCTCTGTGTGCTGTCGATTCCGCTGCCCCAACCCTTGGTCCAGTTGGGGCTTAGACATGGAATGAACTCCCTATGCCTAAGCCAACCCACGAAACGGGCGTGCGGGTGCTCAGCCGATCAGAGAGGCAGAATGCGCAAGCCGGGGATCAGCTCGGTCCCCCCTGCATGCTACCGATCCTACTGCCTCAACCCTCGGTCCAGTCCAATCTTAGACTGGGAATGAACTTTGTATGCTTAGATTAGGGATGAACTTCGTATGCCTAAGTTAACCCACGAAATGAGCGTGCGGACGCTCAGCCAGTCAGAGAGGCCGACCTGAGAGGCATAATGCACAAGCCGGGGATCAGCTCGATCCCCCTCTACGTGCTGCTGATCCCGCTACTAGTCCTACTACCACAACCCTCGGTCCGGCTAGGGCTTAGATATGGAATGAACTTCGTACGCCTAAGCCAACCCACGAAACGAGCGTGCAGGCGCTCGGTCGATCGGAGAGGCAGAAACCTCAAGCCGGGGATCGGTCTGGTCCCCCCTGCGTGCTGCCGATCCTGCTGTGGTCCTGCTGCCGCAACCCTCGGTCAGGTCTGATCTTAGACTGGGAATGAACTCCATATGCTTAGACATGGAATGAACTCCGTATGCCTAAGCCAACCCAAGAAACGAGCGTGCGGGTGCTCAGCCGGTCGAAGAGGCAGAATACGTAGGCCGGGGATCAGCCCGATCCCTCCTACGTGCTGTCGATCCTGCTACTGCAATCCTCGATCCAGTCCAGTCTTAGACTGGGAATGAACTCCGTATGCCTAAGTCAACCCACGAAACGAGCATGTGAGCACTGAGCCGGCCAGGGAGGCATAATGCGTAAGCCGAGGATCAGCCCGATCCCCCTTTGTGTGCTGCTGATCCCATAGCCACAGCCCTCGGTCTGACTAGGGCTTAGACATTGAATCAACTCCTATGCCTAAGCCAACGCACGAAACGGGCGTACGGGTGCTCAGCCGACTGGAAAGGCAGAATGCGCAAGCTGGGGATTGGCCCGGTCCCCTCTGCGTGTTGTCGATCCTATGGCCACAACCCTTGCTCCAATCTGATCTTAGACTGGGAATGAACTTCGTATGCTTAGACTAGGGATGAACTCCGTATGCCTAACTCAACCCATAAAACAAGCGTGCGGGCGCTTAACCACCAGAAAGGCAGGATGAGCAAGCCAGGGATCGAATGGATGGTAGGTGGGTTCAAGGATGTCTTCATATTTCTGCCATGTCAATGCCATTTTTATGGCTTGTAAATTCATACAATGGTCCCCTAAGCCTTCATGTGAAGTTTCGTGGCAAGATGACCCGTTTTCTATTTTTCACGATTTTCGAAACATTTTACGATTCGAGATTTTTTAAAAATTTTTTACAAAGAGTTTTGTCCCCAAATTTGGTAGAGGTGATCCTTGTATTTTTTTTTTGCATGCACAAAAACATTCAGCTAAAAACTCAAAGTCGAGAAGATTTTGTGACCGTTTGAAAAAAGTGTCCCCATTTCAGACACTTTAATGGCCAGTGGCAGCAAACCTATAAAATCTCAAATGCTCTTTAAGGGGGTGTGAGTTCTCGAGGTTTGATGAGGGATAGGGGGCCAATATAAGGGCCAAGTGTCACACCCTGGGCGGGCACACCAGGCACATCAGGTGCACTAGCAGGCGAGCCAGAGGTTGAGGCCTGCAGACCAGGTGTGCTGGCGGGTATCTGCCCGTAAAGCCTAGCAAACGAGTTCAGAATGCCCGCCCAACTTGCAAGCCAGCCTGTGAGACCAAGGCCTAGCATACAAGCTGCCCGCACCACATCCAGAAGGGCCAAAGGTGCTGGACATGCAAGGGAAGCTTCTGGAAGCAAGCAGGATCAGCAGAGCATCCTGGCAGATTTGGTTGACCCTGAAAATTAGGAGTTAGCATCCTGATTGATTGTAATCTATATAATCCCATGATTTTAGCCTTTATTCTAGGGATATTGCCATTAATTGTAAGCTAGAGCCTCAACTATAAATAGAGGGCTGCTCCTCCCTTATTTGTACACCATCAGACACTTTTGTTTCAGTGAATACAAGAGCATTTCTAGAATTCTGCCTTCTTATCCTATTTCTCTTTAATTTGCGTAATCAGCCCTTCCTATTGTTCTAGTGCCCGTACGCTTGTGTTTTAGGTTGACTTAGGCATAAAGGAGGAGATTCCAAGCCTAAGGCCGCACGGTTTTTGAGTCTAAGGTCAGAACCTGTGACAGTTGGTATCAGAGCAAGTTTGATTCTGCGTGTTTGTGTTGTGCAGGTTAGAGGAGATGGCATCCCAAAGTGACGTTGCTAACCAACAACCAGAGGCCCAGGACCATGGGTGTGGAAAAGGGAGGAAAGCCAGTTCTAGAGATATCTTGTCTGCCATGGACGGTAGGCTGGCCAAGGTGGAGGTGACCATGGGCGACATGGGGGAGAAGCTTGAGGGGGTAGAGACTCACATTGCATTGCTAGACTCCATGGGGGAGGAGATCCAAAGTGAGCTGCAAGCTACTTTCAACAAAAGCTTGGACGTGTTCACCCAAAAGAATCAGACCTTTGAGGCTGAAGTGCTGACCTTGGGCGATGGCATGGAGGCCATGCGCCAGTGGATGGAGGAGCTTACCAGTGAGCTTGTTGCTTGCAAGACTGCCATTGGGAATGGCATGTTTGCTGGAGTGTCCAAGTCCAGATTGGATGTCCCCAAGCCTAAGGAGTTCAAGGGGACTAGGGCAGCCAAGGAAGTAGATTACTACCTTTGGGGTATGGAGCAGTACTTCCAGGCCATGGGCATTCAAGACGAGGCGATAAAGGTAAGCACCGCTGCTATGTATCTCCCTGATGTAGCCTTATTATGGTAGAGGTGCAGGTGTGATGATGTCAGGCGTGGGTGCATCAAGATTGGAACCTGGGCAGAGTTCCAAAAGGAGTTCAGAGAATAATTTTACCTGGAGTATGCCGATGATGAGGCACGGGCAAAGTTACGCAGGCTGAGCCAGTAAGGGGACATAAGGGAGTATGTCCAAAAATTCTCTGAACTGATGCTACAGATCTCAGATCTAGGTGAGAAGGACACCTTATTTGCTTTCATGGATGGGCTGAAGTCGTGGGTGAAGCATGAGCTACAAAGAAGAGGAGTTCATGACTTGGCTAATGCCATGACTACTACCGAGGCCTTGATAGAGTTCAAGCCTCTGAACAAGTTCGAGTCTACCAAGCCCAAGGGTAAGGGTAGGGACGATAGGGATCAAAAGAAGCAGTCTAAGGGGAAGGACTGTGACCGGGAGTCCAAGGATAGAGACCGAGACTATTCAACCAAAGATGGCAAGAGGAAGCCACCAGCAGGCAAGTGGAAAGCAAAGGGGGACCGAGAGCCACTAGCATGCTACCTATGTAGAGAGAGCCATATAGCGCGCAATTACCCACAGAAGGGCAAGCTGGCTGCTGTAGATAAGGAGTCTGATGAGGAACCAGAGTCAGGGGCAGCAAAGCTTGGGTCGTTGGTGCTCAATGCTATCCAGAGTAAGGGGAGCCGCAAGCCAAAGGGCTTAATGTTTGTAGATCTAATGGTTACGGGTTAGAAGGTGAGCACACTAGTGGACACAGGTGCCTCACATCTTTTTATTTCAGGTGATAGAGCCTGGAAGCTCGAACTAAAGGTGCAGAAAGGGACTGGTACCGTCAAAATGGTGAACTCTAATGAAGTTCCAGCCATTGGAGTAGCGCGGGGAGTGGAGTTACAGCTTGGAGACTGGAAAGGCAAGGAGACCATTGAGGTAATACCCCTTAATGACTATGAGTTTGTGATTGGGTTGGATTTCCTTGTTCGGATTAACGCCCTCATTGTGCCTTTTGTCAATTGTGTTTGCATCTTGGATGCACGGTGCCAATGCCTAGTGCCATTGAGGAGAGGGTCTGGAGTTAGGTCGCGGGTGGTGTCAGCCATCCAATTTGCCAAGGCGATAAGCAGACAAGAAGACACCTTCTTGGCAGCCCTAAAATATGATGAGCCAAGGGAGAAGGAGACCGAGTCACCCTTGGACTTGCTAAAGGTGATGAAGACCTTTAGTGATGTGATACCCACAAAGCTACCTAGCAAGCTACCACCTAAGAGGGAGGTGGACCACAAGATCGAGTTGGTGTCCGAGGCCAAGCCACCAGCTAGAGCCCTTTACCAAATGTCTCCACCAGAGTTGGAAGAGTTGAGGAAGCAGCTCAAAGAGTTACTTGATGCTGGCTTCATCAGGCCATCGAAGGCACCCTATGGTGCACCGATTCTATTTCAGCACAAGCATGATGGGTCGTTGCGACTGTGCATAGACTACTAGGCTTTGAATAAGCTGACGATCAAGAACAAGTACCCCATCCCACTCATTGCAAACTTGTTCGATCAACTTGGGAGCGCAAGGTGGTTCACCAAGCTGGATTTGAGGTCAGGCTACTATCAAGTCAGGATCGTGAAGGGAGATGAGCCAAAGATAGCATGTGTCACTCGGTATGGTTCGTATGAGTTCTTGGTGATGCCTTTCAAACTCACGAACGCCCCAGCAACATTCTGCACCCTTATGAATAAGGTACTTCAGTCATTCCTTGATTGGTTTGTTATGGTTTATTTGGATGACATTGTAATCTACAGCCAGACTTTGGGAGAGCATGTAGACCACTTCAGACAAGTGTTCGAGGTGTTGCGGGTAAACAAGCTATTTGTCAAGAGGGAGAAGTGCTCATTCACCCAGCAGGAGATCTCATTCCTTGGCCGCATAGTGGGAAGTGGCAGGATACGCATGGATGAAGGCAAGATACATGCCATCCTGGAGTGACAACCGCCAGTCAAGGTCACTGAGTTGAGATCATTCCTTAGGCTGGTCAACTACTATAGGCGCTTCAACAAAGGTCACTCAGCAATAGCCACACCATTGACTGACTTGCTCAAGAAAAGGAAAGCTGGGAGTGGAGCGCAGGGTGCCAGGAAGCCTTTGATAGGTTGAAGCGGGCTGTGATCGAGGAGCCAGTCTTGGCCTTGTCAGACCATGCCAAGCATTATGAGGTGCATACGGATGCATCAAACTTTGCCATAGGGGGCGTGTTGATGTAGGAGGGACGTCCAGTCACATTCAAGAGCAGAAAGCTGAACGAGACTGAGTGCAAGTACACGGTCCAAGAGAAGGAGATGACTGTAGTGGTGCACTGCTTGCGCACTTGGTGCCATTACCTATTAGGGTCGAGGTTTATGGTTAGGACGGACAATGTGGCGACCAGTTACTTCCAGACGCAGAAGAAGCTATCCCTCAAGTAGGTGAGATGGAAAGATTTTCTTTAGGAATATGATTTCCAGATGGAGTACAAGCAGGGGTGGGCAAACCTAGTGGCAGACGCCCTGAGCAAGAAGGCTAACCTTGCTACCATTAGCCAACCAGAGGGGTCACTGGTGTCGCGCATCAAGGAGGGACTTGCGCATGATCCTACAGCCAAGGCTTTGATAGAGTACGCCCAGCAAGGTAAGACTAGGTGGTTTTGGTTGTAGGATGGCTTGTTGTACACCAGGGGCAATAGACTGTTTGTGCCGTAGCACGGGAAACTCCGTAAGGAAGTTTTGCAAGAATGCCATGATTCAAGGTGGGTTGGACACCCCGGAGTGAGTTGTACCTTGGCACTGATCAAGGATCGATACTACTGGCCGCACATGAGGGATGATGTAGAGGCCTATGTGAAGACTTGTCTTGTGTGCCAACAGGACAAGGTGGAGCTCAAGAAACCAGGCGGTCTCTTAGAGCCATTGCCAGTGCCAAAGCGACCATGGGAGAGTGTTTCTCTGGACTTTATAGTCAGTCTACCAAAGCAGAAGGGTTTGGAAGCATCATGGTAGTGGTGGACAGGTTTTCCAAGTATGGAATCTTCATTCCAGCAACCAAGGAGTGCCCAGCCGAGGAGGCAGCTCGAAATTTCCTAAAGAACATGGTTAAGTACTGGGGAGTGCCGAAGACCATTGTTAGTGATCGGGATGGGCATTTTACGGGCAGGTTCTGGACTGAGTTGTTCAAGCTGTTGGGGTCAGACTTGAACTTTTTCACCAGCATGCATCCATAGACCGATGGGCAGATAGAATGACTGAATGGACTATTGGAGGTCTACCTCAGGTAGTATGTGAGTCCCACACAAAGGGACTTGCCAAAGCTGCTAGATATTACGTAGTTTTCCTACAACTTGCAAAGGAGCGAGGCAACGAACTAGAGCCCATTTAAGGTTGTGACAGGGCAACAACCACTAACACCTGGTTCGATTGCTGCAGGATATACAAGGTCAAATCCAGCAGCATACAAGTTTGCCAAGGCATGGCAGGAGCAAACTGACTTGGCCAGAGTTTGTCTACACAAGGCGGCCAAGAGGTCGAAGAAGTGGGCAGACCAAAATAAGTGGGACGTGCAGTTCCAGGTTGGAGACTTGATGTTAGTGAAGCTGCATCCCATTATGCACCATAGGGGGCTATACAAAGGCCTAGTCCAGAGGTATGAGGGTCTTTTTCGAGTAGTCAAGAGGGTAGGCAAGGTTGCCTACAAGCTGGATATGCCACCCAAGCTAAGGGTACACCCGATGTTCCATGTGAGCATGCTCAAGCCGTTCCATGAGGATGAGGGAGATCCAGGACAGGCAGAGTCAAAGCGTACGCCATTGGGAGCAAGGGCCTTATATGAGAAAGAGGTCCAAAGCATCATAGCTGATCGGGAGGTGAGATGAAAGAACTATCAGCCAAGATAAGAGTACTTGGTGCACTGGAAGGGACTTCCAAACAGTGAGATGAGCTGGGAACCAGCAAATTACTTATGGCAGTTTGAGGACCAGAATAGGCAATACCATGCAGAAGACGTAACGAGGGCATTGCGCAATCAGGTGGGGGAGAATGTCACACCCTGGGCGGGCGCGCCAGGCACATCAAGTGCACCAGCAGGTGAGCCAGAGGTTGAGGCTTGCAGACCAGGCGTGCAGGCAGGTATCTGTATGCAAAGCCTAGCAAACAAGTTCAAAACGCCTGCCCAACTTGTAGGCCAGCCCATGAGACCAAGGCCTGGCATACAAGTTACCTGTACCACATCCAGAAGGGCCCAAGGTGCTGGACAAGCAAGGGAAGCTTCTGGAAGCAGGTAGGATCAGCAGCAGCATCCTGGTAGATTTGGTTGACCCTAAAAATTAGGAGTTAGCATCCTGATTGATTGTAATCTATATAATCCCATGATTTTAGCCTTTATTCTAGGGATATTGCCATTAAGTGTAAGCTGGAACCTCAACTATAAATAGAGGGCTATTCCTCCCTTATTTGTACACCATCAAACACTTCCGTTTCAGTGAATACAAGAGCATTTCCAAAATTCTACCTTCTTATCCTGTTTCTCTTTAAGTTACGTAATCAGCCCTTTCCGTTGTTCTAGTGCCTGTACGCTTGTGTTTTAGGCTGACTTAGGCATAAAGGAGGAGATTCCAAGCCTAAGGCCGCACGATTTCTGAGTCTAAGGTCAGAACTCGTGACACAAGTACCAGCACCCATCGCACATCATGTGCACACCCCCCCGGCCCCCTCAATCGTCGAAACCCCCAATGCTGCCTATTAGGCTCTCCGACGATGCTCCGACGATGGTACCTCGGGTGAAAAATATGCAGCACTAGCACATGCCCTAGCCCAGCATGTGCACCGTGGCTCAAAATCTTAGACTGGGAATGAACTTCATATGCTTAGACATGGAATGAACTCCGTATGCCTAAGCCAACCCACGAAATGAACGTGCGGGTGCTCAACCGGCCGGAGAGGTAGAATGCGTGGCCGTAACCCTCGGTCCAGTTTGATCTTAGACTGGAATGAACTCCGTATGCTTAGACTGGGGACAAACTCCGTATGCCTAAGTCAACCCATGAAACCAGTGTGCGGGCACTCAGCCGGCCGGAGAGGCTGATCGGAGAGGCATAATGCATAAGCCGAGGATCAGCCCAATCCCCCTCTGCGTGCTGCTGATCCCCTGTCGGTCCTGCTGCCACAACCCTCGGTCTGGCTAAGGCTTAGACATAGAATGAACTCCGTATGCCTAAGCTAACCCAGGAAACGAGCGTGCGGGCGCTCAACCGATCGGAGAGGCAGAATGTGCAAGTCGGGGATCAGCTCGATCCCGCCTTACGTGTTGTCGGTCCTACTGCTGGTCCTGCTGTCGCAACCCTCGGTCTGATCCAATCTTAGACAGGGAATGAACTGCGGATGCTTAGACATTGAATAAACTCCGTACGCCTAAGCCAACCCATGAAATGAGCGTGCGGGCACTCAGCCGACCGGAGAGGCAGAATGCGTAAGTCGAAGATCGGCTCGATCCCCCCTGCGTACTGTCGATCCTATTGCTACAACCCTCGATCCGATCCAATCTTAGACTAGGAATGAACTCTGTATACCTAACACAACCCACGAAATGAGCGTTCAGACATTGAGCCGATCAGAGAGGCATAATACGCAAGCCGAGGATCAGCCCGATCCCTTTCTGTGTGCTACCGATCTCGTTGCCACAACCCTCGGTTCGGTTGGAGCTTAGACATGGAATGAACTCCCTATGCCTAAGCCAACCCACGAAACGGGCGTTCGGGCATTTAGCCGGCCAGAGAGGCAGAATGCGCAAGCCGGGGATCAGCCCGATCCCCCTCTGCGTGCTGTCGATCCTACTACCACAACCCTCGATCCAGTCTGATCTTAGACTGGGAATGAACTTCGTATGCTTAGACTGGGGACAAACTCCATATGACTAAGTCAACCCATAAAATGAGTGTGTGGGTGCTCAACCAGCCAGAGAGGCCGACCGGAGAGGTATAATGCACAAGCCGAGGATCAGCCCGATCCCCCTCTGCATGCTGCCGATCTCACTGCCGGTCCTGCTACCCCAACCCTCGTTCTGGCTAGGGCTTAGCATGGAATGAATGCCATATAACTAAGCCAACCCATGAAACGGGCGTGCGGGCGCTTAGTCGGTCGGAAAGGTAGAATGCGTAAGCCGGGGATCAGCCCGGTCCCCCCTGCGCGCTGTCGATCCTGCTACCGCAACCCTCGGTCCGGTCTGATCTTAGACTGGGAATGAACTCCGTATGCTTAGAATGGTGATGAACTCCATATGCCTAAGTCGACCCATGAAACGAGCGTGCGGGCGCTCAATCGACCAGAGAGGCAGGATGCGCAAGCTGGGGATCGAACGGGTGGTAGGTGGGTTCAAGCACATCTTCATATTTCTGCCATGCCAATGCCATTTTTATGGCTTGTAAATTCATACAATGGTCCCCTAAGCTTTCATGTGAAGTTTCGTGGCAAGATGACCCATTTTCTATTTTTCACAATTTTTAAAACTTTTTTCGGTTCGAGATTTTTTAAAATTTTTTTAGAAAGAGTTTCATCCCCGAATTTGGTAGAGGTGATCCTTGTATTTTTGTTGGTATGCACAAAAACATTCAGCTAAAAACTCAAAGTTGAGAAGATTTTGTGACCGTTTGAAAAAAGTGTCCCCATTACGGACACTTTAATGGCTACTGGCAGCAAACCTATAAAATCTCAAATGCTCTTTAAGGGGGTGTGAGTTCTTGAGGTTTGATGAGGGATAGAGGGCCAATATAAGGGCCAAGTATTAGCACCCATCACACATCATGTGCGCACACCCCCCCGACCCCCCCAATCGTCGGAACCCCCAATGCCGCTGGTTAGGCTCTCCGGCGATGCTTCGGCGATGGTGCCCCGGGCAGAAAAAAATGCGGCACCAGCACATGCCCGAGCCCAGCATGTGTACCGTGGCTCAAAATCTTAGACTGCGAATGAACTCCGTATGCTTAGACATGGAATAAACTTCGTATGCCTAAGCCAACCCACGAAACGAGCGTGCGGGCGCTCAGCTGGCCGGAGAGGCAGAATGCGCAAGCCAAGGATCGACCCGATCCCCCCTACGTGTTGTCGATCCTACTACCACAACCCTTGGTCTAGTCTGATCTTAGACTGGGAATGAACTCCGTGTGCATAAGTCAACCCACGAAACGAGCGTGCGGGCACTGAGTCGATCGAAGAGGCATAATGAGCAAACCGATGATCGGCCCGGTCCCCCTCTACGTGCTGTCGGTCCCGCTGCCACAACCCTCGATCCGACTGGGGCTTAGACATGGAATGAACTCCCTATGCCTAAGCCAACCCATGAAACGGACGTGCGGGTGCTCAGCCGGCCGGAGAGGCAGAATGCGTAAGCTGGGGATCACCTCGGTCCCCCCTGCGTGTTGCCAATCCTGCTACCGTAACCCTCAGTCCAGTCTGATCTTACACTGGGAATGAACTCTGTGTGCTTAGACTGGGGATGAACTCCATATGCCTAAGTCAACCTATGAAACGAGCGTGTGGGCGCTTAGTCGGCCAGAGAGGCCGGCTAGAGAGGCATAATGCGTAAGCCAGAGATCAGCCCGGTCCCCCTCTGCATGCTGTCGATCCCGCTACTGGTCCTACTACCACAACCCTCGGTTCAGCTGGGGCTTAGACATGGAATGAACTCCGTATGCCTAAGCCAACCCATGAAATGAGCGTGCGGGTGCTCAGCCGGCCGGAGAGGCAAAATGTGCAAGCCGGGGATCGACCCGATCCCCCCTACGTGCTGTCAATCCTACTACTGGTCCTACTGTCACAACCCTCAATCCGGTCTGATCTTAGACTGGGAATGAACTCCGTATGCTTAGACATGGAATGAACTCCGTATGCCTAAGCCAACCCATAAAACGAGCGAGCGGGCGCTCAGCCGGCCAGAGAGGCAGAATGCATATGCTGGGGATCGACCCGATCCCCCCTACGTGCTGTCAATCCTGTTGTCGTAACCCTCGATCTGGTCCGATCTTAGACTGGGAATGAACTGCGTATGCCTAAGTCAACCCACGAAACGAGCATACGGGTGCTGAGCCTTCCAGAGAGGCATAATGCGCAAGCCGGGGATCAACTCAGACCCCCTCCGTGTGCTATCAATCCCGCTGCCACAACCCTCAGTCCGGCTGGGGCTTAGAGATGGAATGAACTCCCTATACCTAAGCCAATCCATGAAACGGGCATGCGGGCGCTCAGCCGGTCGGAGAGGCAGAATGCCCAAGCTGGGGATCACCTCGATCCCCCTACGTGCTACCGATCCTACTATCGTAACCCTGGTTCGGTCCGATCTTAGACTGGGAATGAACTTCGTATGCTTAGACTGGGGATGAACTCAATATGCCTAAGTCAACCCACGAAACAAGCGTACGGGCGCTCAGCCGACCAGAGAGGTAGGATGCGTAAGCCGAGGATCAAACGAGTGGTAGGTGGGTTCAAGCACATCTTCATATTTTCTGCCATGCCAATGCCATTTTTATGGCTTGTAAATTCATACAATGGTCCCCTAAGCCTTCATGTGAAGTTTCATGGTAAGACGACCCGTTTTCTATATTTCAAGATTTTTGAAACTTTTTCCAGTTCAGGATTTTTTAAAATTTTTTAGAAAGAGTTTTATCCCTAGGTTTGGTAGAGGTGATCCTTGTATTTTTGTTGGCATGCAAAAAAAAAAAATTCAGCTATAAACTCGAAGTGGGGAAGATTTTGTGACCATTTGAAAAAAGTGTCCCCATTTCAGACACTTTAATGGCTATTGGCAGCAAACCTATAAAATCTTAAATGCTCTTTAAGGGGGTGTGAGTTCTCAAGGTTTGATGAGGGATAGGGGGCCAATATAAAGGCCAACTACCAGCACCCATCGCACATCATGAGCGCACACCCCCCGGCCCCCCCAACTACCAGCGAAGGTGCTCCAGGCGAAAAAAATGTGGCACCAGCACATGCTTGAGCCCAGCATGTGCACCGTGGCTCAAAATCTTAGACTGGGAATGAGCTTCATATGCTTAGACATGGATTGAACTCCGTATGCCTAAGCCAACCCACGGAACAAACTTGCGGGTGTTCAGTCGGCCAGAGAGGCAGAATGCGTAAGTCGAGGATCGACCCGATCCCCTCTATGTGCTATCAATCCTACTGTCACAACCCTCGGTCCGGTCTGATCTTAGACTAGGAATGAACATCGTATGCATAAGTCAACCCACGAAATGAGCGTGTGGGAGCTGAGCCGACCGAAGAGGCATAATACGCAAGCCGAGGATCGGCCCGATCTCCCTCTACATGCTGTCGATCCCGTTGCCAGTCCTGCTACCACAACCCTCGGTTCGGCTGGGGCTCAGACATGGTATGAACTCCGTATGCCTAAGCCAACCCATGAAATTAGCGTGTGGGTGCTCAGTCGGCCGGAGAGGCAAATGCGTAAGCCGAGGATCGTCCCGGTCCCCCCTACGTGCTGTCGATACTACTACTGGTCCTGCTGTCACAACCCTCAGTTCAGTCTGATCTTAGACTGGGAATGAACTCGTATGCTTAGACATGGAATGAACTCCGTATGCCTAAGCCAACCCATAAAACGAGCGTACGGGCGCTCAGCCGGTTGGAGAGGCAAAATGCGCAAGCTAGGGATCGGGTCGGTCCCCCCTGTGTGCTGTCGATCCTGCTACCGCAACCCTCAATCCGGTCCAATCTTAGATTGGGAATGAACTCCGTATGCTTAAGTCAACCCACGAAAGGAGTGTGCAGGCGTTGACCGACCGAAGAGGCATAATGTGCAAGTTGGGGATCGACCCGATCCCTCTCTGTGTGCTATCGATCCCACTGCCACAACCCTCGGTCTGGCTGGGCCTTAGACATGGAATGAACTCCCTATGCCTAAGCCAACCAACGAAACGGTCGTGCAGGCGCTCAGCCGGCCGGAGAGGCAGAATGCGCAAGCTGGGGATCGACTCGATCCCCCCGCGTGCTGCCTATTCTGCTGCCGCAACCCTCTGTCTAGTTTGATCTTAGACTGGGAATGAACTCCGTATGCTTAGACTGGGGATGAACTCCGTATGCCTAAGTTAACCCATGAAACGAGCATGCAGGCACTCAGCCGACCAGAGGGGATCGAACGAGTGGTAGGTGGGTTCAAGCAAATCTTCATATTTCTGCCATGCCAATGCCATTTTTATGGTGTGTAAATTCATACAACGGTCCCCTAAGCCTTCATGTGAAGTTTCGTGGCAAGACAACCCGTTTTCTATTTTTCACGATTTTCAAAACTTTTTGCGGTTCAGGATTTCTTTAAAATTTTTTTAGAATGATTTTTGTCCCCAAATTTGGTAGAGGTGATCCTTGTATTTTTGTTGGCATGCATAAAAAAATTCAGCTAAAAACTCAAAGTGGAGAAGATTTTGTGACCATTTGAAAAAAGTGTCCCCATTTCAGACACTTTAATGGCTACTGGCAGCAAACCTATAAAATCTCAAATGCTCTTTAAGGGGGTGTGAGTTTTCGAGGTTTGATGAGGGGTAGGGGACCAAGATAAGGGCCAAGTACTAGCACCGATCACACATCATGTGCGCACACCCCCCGGCCCCCCCAATCATCGAAACCCCCAATGCCGCCAGTTAGGCTCTCTGGCGATGCTCCAGTGATGTGCCCCGGGCGAAAAAAATGTGGCACCAGCACATGAGCAAGCCCAGCATGTGCACCGTGGCTCAAACTATTGGATTGGGAATGAACTCCGTATGCTTAGAAATTGAATGAACTCTGTATGCCTAAGCCAACCCATGAAACGAGCGTGCGGGCGCTCAACCGATCGGAGAGGCATAATGCGCAAGCCGAGGATCGGCCTGGTCCCCCTCAGCGTGCTGTCGGTCCCGCTGCCACAACCCTCGGTCCGGCTGGGGCTTAGACACGAAATGAACTCCTTATGCCTAAGCAAACCCACGTAACGGGCGTGCAAGCGCTCAACCGGCTGGAGAGGCAGAATGCGTAAGCCAGGGATCGGTTCGGTCCCCCTGCGTGCTGTCGATCTTGCTGCCGCAACCCTCGGTCCGGTCCGATCTTAGACTAGGAATGAACTCCGTATGCTTAGACTAGGGATGAACTTCGTATGCTTTAGTCAACCCACGAAACGAGCGTGCGGGTGCTCAGTCGATCGGTGAGGCTGAATGCGCAAGCCGGGGATCCACCCGGTCCCCCCTGTGTGCTACCGATCCTGCTGCTGGTCCTGCTACCGTAACCCTCAGTTCGGTTCGATCATAGACTGAGTGCAAGTACATGGTCCAAGAGAAGGAGATGACTGCAATGGTGCATTACTTACGCACTTGGCGCCATTACCTGTTGGGGTTGAGGTTCGTGGTTAGGACAGACAATGTGGCGACCAGCTACTTCCAGACGTAGAAGAAGTTGTCCCCCAAGTAGGCGAGATGGCAAGATTTTCTTACGGAATTTGATTTCTAGATGGAGTAGAAGTGGGGGTGAGTGAACCTAGTGGCAGATGCCCTGAGCAGGAAGGCTAACCTTGCTGCCATTAGCCAACCAGAGGGGTCACTGGTGCTGCTCATCAAGGAGGGACTTGTGCATGATCCTACTGCCAAGGCTTTGATGGAGTACGCCCAACAAGGTAAGACTAGGTGGTTTTGGTTGTAGGATGGCTTGCTGTACACCAGGGGAAGTAGACTGTTTGTGCTGTAGCACGAGAAGCTCTGATTCAAGGTGGGCTGGACACCCCGGAGTGAGTTGTACCTTGGCGTTGATCGAGGATCGGTACTACTAGCCGCACATGAGGGATGATGTGGAGGCCTATGTGAAGACTTGTCTTCTGTGCCAATAGGACAAGGTGGAGCTCAAGAAACCAGGCGGTCTCTTGGAGCCCTTGCTAGTGCCAAAGCGACCATGGGAGAGTGTTTCTCTGGACTTTATAGTCGGTCTACCCAAAGCAAAAGGGTTTGGAAGCATCATGGTAGTGGTGGATAGGTTTTCCAAGTATGGAATCTTCATTCCAGCAACCAAGGAGTGCCCAACCGATGAGGCAGCTCGATTGTTCCTGAAGAACATGGTTAAGTACTGGGGAGTGCCGAGGACCATTGTTAGTGATCGGGACGGGCGTTTCACAGGTAGGTTTTGGACTGAGTTGTTCAAGCTATTAGGGTCAGACTTGAACTTTTCCACCAGCATGCATCCGTAGATCGATGGAAAGACAGAATGAGTGAATGGACTATTGAAGGTCTACCTCATGCACTATGTGAGTGCCACACAAAGGGACTGGCCAAAGCTGCTAGATATTGTGCAGTTTTCCTACAACTTGCAAAGGAACGAGGTAACGAACCAGAGCCCATTTGAGGTTGTGACAGGGCAACAACCACTAACACCCGGTTTGATTGCTGCAGGTTATATAGGGCCGAATCCAACAGCATACAAGTTTGCCAAGGCATATCAGGAGCAAACTGACTTGGCCAGAGTTTGTCTACACAAGGCGGCCAAGAGGTCGAAGAAGTGGGCAGACCAGAATAGGCGGGACGTGCAGTTCCAGGTTGGAGACTTGGTATTGGTGAAGCTGCATCCCATTGTGTGCCATAGGGGGCTGCACAAAGGCCTAGTCCGGAGGTATGAGGGACCTTTCCGAGTAGTCAAGAGGGTAGGCAAGGTTGCCTACAAGCTGGATATGCCACCTAAGCTGAGGGTACACCCGGTGTTCCATGTGAGCATGCTCAAGCCGTTCCATGAGGATGAGGGAGATCCATGATGGGTAGAGTCAAAGCGTGCGCCATTGGGAGCAAGGGCCTCATATGAGAAGGAGGTCCACAGCATCATAGCTGACTGGGAGGTGAGACAGAAGAACGATCATCCAAATCAAGAGTACTTGGTGTGCTGGAAGGGTCTTCCAGACAGTGAGGCAAGCTGGGAACCAGCAGATGACTTATGGCAGTTCGGGGACCAGATCAGGTAGTACCATGCAGAAGACTCAATGAGGGCATTACGCAATCAGGTGGGGGAGAATGTCACACCCTGGACAAGCGCGCCAGGCACATCAGGCGCACCAGCAGGTGAGCCAGAGGTTCAGGCCCGCAGACCAGGCGTGCTGGTAGGTATCTGTGCGCAAAGCCTAGCAAACGAGTTCAGAACGCCCGCCCAACTTGCAGGCCAGCCCGTGAGACCAAGGCTTGGCATACAAGCTGCCCGCACCACATCCAGAAGGGCCCAAGGTGCTGGACACGCAAGGGAAGCTTCTGGAAGCAGGCAGGATCAGGAGCAGCATCCTGGCAGATTTGGTTGACCCTGAAAATCAAGAGTTAGCATCTTGATTGATTGTAATCTATATAATCCCATGATTTTAGCCTTTATTCTAAGGATATTGCCATTAAGTGTAAGCTGGAGCCTCAACTATAAATAGAGAGCTGCTCCTTCCTCATTTGTACACCATCAAACACTTCTGTTTCAGTGAATACAAGAGCATTTCCAGAATTCTGCCTTCTTATCCTGTTTCTCTTTAACTTGCGTAATCAGCCCTTCCCATTATTCTAGTGCCCATTCGCTTGTGTTTTAGGCTGACTTAGGCATAAAAGAGGAGATTCCAAGCCTAAGGCCGCACAATTTCTGAGTCTAAGGTCGGAGCTCGTGACATAAGTACCAGCACCCATCGCACATCATGTGCGTAAACCCCCCGACTCCCCAACCATCGGAACCCCCAATGTCGCCGGTTAGGCTCTCCGACGATGCTCTAGCAATGCTCCGACAATGGTGGCCCAGGAAAAAAAAATGCGGCTCTAGAACATGCCTAAGCCCAGCATGTGCACCGTGGCTCAAAATCTTAGGCTGGGAATGAACTCCGCATGCTTAGACATGGAATGAACTTTGTATGCCTAAGCCAACCCACGAAATGAGTGTGCGGGCACTCCGTCGGCCGAAGAGGTAGAATGCGCAAGTCAGGGATTGGCCTGATCCCCTCATGCGTGCTGTCGATCCTGCTGCTGCAACCCTCGATCCGGTTTGATCTTAGACTGGGAATGAACTCCGTATGCATAAGTCAACCCATGAAACGAGCGTGCAAGCGTTGAGCAGGCCGAAGAGGCATAATGCGAAAGTCAAGGATCAGCCCGATCAACTTTTACATGTTGTCGGTCCCGCTGCCACAACCCTCGATCCGGTTGGGGCTTACACATGGAATGAACTTCGTATGCCTAAGCCAACCCACGAAACGGGTGTGTGGGCGCTCAACCGGCCGGAGAGGCAAAATGCACAAGTCAGGGATCGACCCGATCCCCCCTGCGTGCTACAGATCCTGCTGCCGCAACCCTCAGTCTCATCCGATCTTAGGTTGGGAATGAACACTGTATGCTTAGACTGGGGATGAACTCCGTATGCCTAAGTCAACCCATGAAACGAGCGTGCGGGCACTCAGTAGGCCGTAGAGGCCGATCGAAGAGGCATAATGCGTAAGACGGGGATCAGCCCAATCCCCCTCTGCATGCTACTGATCCCACTGCCGGTCTTGTGGCACAACCCTCAGTCCGACTGGGGCTTAGACATGGAATGAACTCCGTATGCCTAAGCCAATCGATGAAACGAGCGTGCGGGTGCTTAGTCGAACAGAAAGGCAGAATGTGCAAGCCGGGGTTCGACCCGATCCCCCCTGCGTGCTATCGATCTTGCTACCGCAACCCTCGGTCTGGTCTGGTCTTAGACTGGGAATGACCTCCGTATGCATAAGTCAACCCACGAAACGAGCGTACGGGCGTTGAGCCGGTCGGAGAGGCATAATGTGCAAGCCGGGGATCGACCCGGTCCCCCTCTGTGTGTTACCGATCCCACTGCCGATCCTGCTGCCACAACCCTTGGTCTGGCTGGGGCTTAGAAATTGAATGAACTCTGTATGCCTATGCCAACCCATGAAATGAGCGTGCGGTCGGAGAGGCAGAATGCCAAGCGACGGATTGGCCCGGTCCCCCTGCGTGCTGTCATCCTATGTTGGTCCTACTGTCGCAACCCTTGGACCGGTCCGATCTTAGACTGGGAATGAACTCTGTATGCTTAGACATGGAATGAACTCCGTATGCCTCAGCCAACCCACGAAAAGAGTGTGCGGGTGCTCAGTCTACTGGAGAGGCAAAATGGGCAAGCCGGGGACCGGCCTGGTCCCTCCCTGCGTGCTATCGATCCTGCTACCGTAACCCTCAGTTCGGTCTGATCTTAGACTAAGAATGAAGTCTGTAAGCATAAGTCAACCCATGAATCGAGCGTACGGGCGCTGAGCTGACCGGAAAGGCATAATGCGCAAGCCGGGGATCGACTCGATCCCCCTCTACGTGCTACCAAACCCGCTGTCGATCCTGCTGCCACAACCCTCGGTCCAACTAGGGCTTAGATATGGATTGAACTCCGTATGCCTAAGCCAACCCACGAAACGAGCGTACGGGCGCTCAACCAACCGGAGAGGCAAAATGCGCAAGCCGTGGATTGGCCCAGTCCCCTTGCGTACTGTCGATCCTATGCTGGTCCTGCTGTCGCAACCCTCGATCCGATCTGATCTTAGACTGGGAATGAACTCCGTATGCTTAGACATGGAATGAACTCCATATGCCTAAGCCAACCTAGGAAACGGGCGTGCGGGCGCTCAGCCGGTCGGAGAGGTAGAATGCCCAAGTCGGGGATCAACCCGATCCCTCCTACGTGCTGTCAATCCTGCTGCTGGTCCTACTGCTACAACCTTAAGTCCAGTCTGATCTTAGACTGGGAATGAACTCCGTATGCTTAGGCATGGAATGAACTTTGTATGCCTAAGCCAACCCATGAAACAAGCTTGTGGGCACTCAGCCGACCAAAGAGGTCGGTTGGAGAGGCATAATGTGTGAGTCACGGAGTAGCCTGATCCCCCTTTACGTGCTGCTGATCCTGCTGTCGGTCCTACAGCCACAACCCTTAATCCGGCTGGTGCTTAGACATGGAATGAACTTCGTATGCCTAAGCCAAGCCATGAAATGAGCGTACGGGCGCTCAGCCGGTCAAAGAGGCAGAATACGCAAGCCAGGGATCAGCCCGATCCCCCCCTGCGTGCTACCGATCCTGCTGCTAGTCTTACTACCGCAACCATCGGTTTAGTCTGATATTAGACTGGGAATGAACTCCGTATGTCTAAGCCAACCCATGAAAGAAGCGTGCGGGCGCTCAACCAGACGAAGAGGCAGAATGCGTAAGTCGGGGACCAGCCTGATCCCCCCTTGTGTGCTATCGATCCTACTGTCGTAACCATCGGTCCGATCTGTTCGTAGACTGGGAATGAACTCCGTATGCCTAAGTCAACCCATGAAATGAGCGTGAGGGTGCTAGGCAGGCCGGAGAGGCATAATGCGCAAGCCTTGGATCGATCCGGTCCCCCTCTACATGCTGCCGGTCCCGCTACCACAACCCTCTGTCCAGCTGGGGCTTAGACATGGAATGAACTCCCTATGCCTAAGCCAACCCATGAAATGGGCGTGTGGGCGCTCAGTCGACCGGAGAGGCAGAAGGCGTAAGTCGGAGATCAGCCCGATCCACCCCTTTGTGCTATTGATCCTGCAGTTGCAACCCTCGGTCCGGTTCGATTTTAGACTGGGAATAAACTCCGTATGCCTAAGTCAACCTACGAAATGAGCGTACGGGCACTGAGCCAACCGGAAAGGCATAATGCGCAAGCTAAGGATCGGCCCGATCCCTCTCTGCGTGCTGCCGGTCCCGTTGCCACAACCATTTGTCTGGCTGGGGTTTAGACATGGAGTGAACTCCCTATGCCCAAACCAACCCATGAAACGGGTGTGCGAACGCTCAACCGATCGGAGAGGGAGAATGCGCAAGTCGAGGATCGGCCCGATCCCTATGTGCTATCGATCCTGCTTTTGGTCCTGCTGCTGTAACCCTCAGTCCGGTCCGATCTTTGACTGGGAATGAACTCCGTATGCTTAGGCATGGAATGAACTCCGTATGCCTAAGCCAACCCATGAAACGAGCGTGCGGGCGCTCAGCCAGCCATAGAGGTAGAAGGTGCAAGTCGGGGACCGATCCGGTCCCCCTTGCGTGCTGTCAATCCTGCTGTCACAATCCTCGATCTGGTATGATCTTAGATTGGGAATGAACTTTGTATGCCTAAGTCAACCCATGAAACGAGCCTACGGGCGTTGAGCCTGCCGGAGAGGCATAATGCGCAAGCCGGGGATCGGCCCGATCCTCCTCTGCATGTTATCGGTCCCGCTGCCACAACCCTCGATCCGGCTGGGGCTTAGACATGGAATGAACTCTTTATGCCTAAGCCAACCCACAAAACGGGCGTGCGGGTGCTCAGCAGGCCAGAGAGGCAGAATGCGCAAGCCAGGGATTAACCCGGTCCCCCTATGTGCTGCCGATCCTGCTATCGCAAACCTCCATCCGGTCCGATCTCAGACTGGGAATGAACCTTTTATGCTTAGACTGGGGATGAACTTCGTATGCCTAAGTCAACCCATGAAACGAGCGTATGGACTCTCAGCTGACCAGAGAGGCAGGATGCGTAAGCCGAGGATCGAACGGTGGTAGGTGAGTTCAAGCACATCTTCATATTTCTGCCATGTCAATGCCATTTTTATGGCTTGTAAATTCATACAATGGTCCCCTAAGCCTTCATATGAAGTTTCGTGGCAAGACGACCCATTTTTTATTTTTCACGATTTTTGAAACTTTTTTCGGTTTTGGATTTTTTAAAATTTTTTTAGATAGAGTTTTGTCCCCAAATTTGGTAGAGGTGATCCTCATATTTTTTTTGGTATGCACAAAAACATTTAGGTAAAAACTTGAAGTGGAGAAGATTTTGTGACCGTTTGAAAAAAGTGTCCCCATTTCAGACACTTTAATGGCTACTGGCAGCAAACCTATAAAATCTCAAATGCTCCTAAGGGGGTGTGAGTTCTCGAGGTTTGATGAGGGATAGGGGGCCAATATAAAGGCCAAGTACCAGCACCCATCGCACATCATGTGTGCACACCCCCTAGCCCCCCCAATCATCGGAACCCCCAATGCCACCGGTTAGGCTCTCCGGCGATGCTCCGACGATGGTGCCCCAGGCAAAAAAAATGTGGCTCGAGCACATGCTCAAGCCCAGCACGTGCACCGTGGCTCAAAATCTTAGACTGGGAGTGAACTCCGTATGCTTAGACATGGAATGAACTCCGTATGCCTAAGCCAACCCACGAAACGAGCGTACGGGCACTCAGCTTGGCGGAGAGGCAAAATGCGTAAGCCGAGGATCGGCCTGGTCCCCCCTGCATGCTGCAATCCTGCTGCCGCAACCCTCAGTCCAGTCTAATCTTAAACTAGGAATGAACTCCGTATGCTTAGACTTGGGATGAACTCCATATGCCTAAGTCAACCCATGAAACAAGCGTTTGGGCATTCAGTCGACCGGAAAGGTCGGCTGGAGAGGCATAATGTTCAAACTGGGGATCAGCTCGGTCCTCCTCTGCATGCTACCGATCTTGCTACCGGTCATGCTACCGATCTTGCTACCGGTCTTGCTACCACAACCCTCAGTCTGGCTGGCGCTTAGACATGGAATGAACTCCGTATGCCTAAGCTAACCCACGAAATGAGCGTGCGGGCGCTCAGCCAATCAGAGAGGCAGAATGTGAAAGCCAGGGATCGGCCCGATCCCTCCCTGCATGCTACCGATCCTACTGCTGGTCCCATAGCCGCAACCCTCGGTCCGGTCCGATCTTAGACTGAGAATGAACTCTGTATGCTTAGACATGGAATGAACTTCGTATGCCTAAGCCAACCCATGAAATGAGCGTGCGGGCACTCAGCCAGTCGGATAGACAGAATGCGTAAGCCAGGGACCGACCCGATCCCTCCCTGCGTGCTGTCGATCCTGCTGCCACAACCCTCGGTCTGGTCTGATCTTACATTGGGAATTAACTTCGTATGCCTAAGTCAACCCACGAAACGAGTGTACGGGTGCTAAACTGACTGGAGAGGCATAATGCGCAAGCCAGGGATCGGCCCGGTCCCTCTCTACGTGCTGTCGGTCTCGTTGCCACAACCCTCTATCCGATTGGGCCTTAAACATGGAATGAACTCCCTATGCCTAAGCCAACCCATGAAACAGGCGTGCAGGTGCTCAGCCGACCAGAGAGGCAGAACGCACAGGCCGAGGATCGGCCCGGTCCTCCCTGGCTGCTACCAATCTTGTTACCGTAACCCTCGGTCTGGTCTGATATTAGACTGGGAATGAACTCTGTATGCTTAGACTGGGGATGAACTTCGTATGCCTAAGTAAACCTATGAAACGAGCATACGGGCCCCCTATATCTATTGGTCCTACTGCCGTAACCCTTGATTTGGTCTGATCTTAGACTGGGAATGAACTCCGTATGCTTAGACTGGGGATGAACTCTGTATGCCTAAGTCAACCCACGAAATGAGCATGCGGGCGCTCAGCCGGCTGGAGAGGCATAATACGCAAGTCGGGGATCAGCTTGATTCCCCTCTGCGTGCTGCCGAACCTGCTATCGATCCTACTGCCACAACCCTCGGTCTGGCTGGGGCTTAGACGTGGAATGAACTCCGTATGCCTAAGCCATCCCACGAAATGAGCGTGCGGGTGCTCAACCGGCTGGAGAGGTAGAATGCACAAGCCGAGGATCGGCTCGATCCTCCCTGTGTGCTATCGATCCTACTGCTGGTCCTGCTACCGTAACCCTCAGTCCGATCCGATCTTAGACTGGGAATGAACTCCGTATGTTTAGACATGGAATTAACTCCGTATGCCTAAGCCAACCCATAAAATGAACGTGCGGGTGCTCAACCGACCGGAGAGGCAAAATGCGTAAGTCGAGGACCACCGCGATCCCCCTTGCGTGCTGTCGATCCTACGGCCACAACCCTTAGTTCGGGTCGATCTTAGACTAGAAATGAACTCCGTATGCCTAAGTCAACCCATGAAACGAGCGTATTGGTGCTAATCCAACTAGAGAGGCATAATGCGCAAGCCGAGGATTGGCTCAATCCCCCTCTACGTGCTGTCGGTCCCGCCACCACAACCCTCGGTCCGACTGGGGCTTAGACATGGAATGAACTCCCTATGCCTAAGCCAACTGATAAAACGGGCGTGCGGGCACTCAACAGGCCGGAGAGGCAGAATGCCCAAACTGGAGATCGGCCTGGTCCCCCCTACGAGCTGCCGATCCTGCTACCGTAACCCTCGGTCCTATCTGATCTTAGACTGGGAATGAACTCTATATGCTTAGACTGGGGATGAACTCCGTATGCCTAAGTCAACCTACGAAACGAGCGTGCGGACGCTCAGTCGACCAGAGATGCAGGATGCGCAAGCCGAGGATGAACGGGTGGTAGGTGGGTTCAAGCACATCTTCATATTTATGCCATGCCAATGCCATTTTTATGGCTTGTAAACTCATACAATGGTCCCCTAAGCCTTCATGTGAAGTTTCGTGGCAAGACGACTTGTTTTCTATTTTTCATGATTTTTGAAACTTTTTACGGTTCGGGATTTTTTAACATTTTTTTAGAAAAATTTTTGTCCCTAAATTTCATAGAGGTTATCCTTTTATTTTTGTTGGCATGCACAAAAAATTCAGCTAAAATTTCGAAGTGGAGAAGATTTTGTGAGCGTTTGAAAAAAGTGTCCCCATTTCAGACACTTTAATGGCTACTGGGAGCAAACCTATAAAATCTCAGATGCTCTTTAAGGCGGTTTGAGTTCTCGAGGTTTGATGAGGGATAGGGGGCCAATATAAGGGCCAAGTACCAGCACCCATCGCACATCATGTGCGCACACCCCCCGACCCCCCCAATCACCGGAACCCCCAATGTCGTCGGTTAGGCTCTCTGGCGATACTCCGGTGATGGTACCCCAGGCAAAAAAAATGCGACACCAGTATAGGCTCGATGAGGCATAATGCACAAGCCAGAGATCAGCTCGGTACCCCTCTGCATGCTACCAATTCCACTTTCGATCCTGCTGCCACAACCCTTGGTCCGGCTGGAGCTTAGACATGGAATGAACTCCGTATGCCTAAGCGAACCCACGAAACAACCGTGCGGGCACTCAACCGACCGGAGAGGTAGAATGCGCAAGCCGTAGATCGGCCTGGTCCCCCCTGCATCCTGTCGATCCTGTGCTAGTCCTGCTGCCGTAACCCTCAGTCTGGTTCAGCTACCGTAACCCTCAGTCCGATCTGATCTTAGACTGGGTATGAACTCCGTATGCGTAGACATGGAATGAACTCTGTATGCCTAAGCCAACCCAAGAAACGAGCGTGCAGGCGCTCAGTCGATCGGAAAGGCAGAATGAGCAAGCCGAGGACTGGCCCGATCCCCCCTACGTGCTGTCGATCCTACTATCATAACCCTCAGTCCAGTCTGATCTTAGACTGGGAATAAACTCCGTATGCCAAAGTCAACCCATGAAATGAGCATGTGGGCATTGAGCCGGCCAGAGAGGCATAATGTGCAAGCCGAGGATCGACCCGGTCCTCCTCTGCATGCTGCTGGTCCTGCTGCCACAACCCTCGGTCCGGCTGGGGCTTAGACATGGAATTAACTCCCTATGCCTAAGCCAGCCCATGAAATGGGCGTGCGGGCAGTCAGTCAGTCAGAGAGGCAGAATGCGCAAGCCGGGGATCGACCCGGTCCCCCCTGGGTGTTGTCGATCCTACTGCTGCAACCCTTGGTCCGGTTTGATCTTAGACTAGGAATGAACTCCATATGCTTAGACTGGGGATGACCTCTATATGCCTAAGTCAACCCACTAAACGGCCGTGCGGGCGCTCAGCCGACCAGAGAGGTAGGATGCGCAAGCTGGGGATCGAACGGGTGGTAGGTGGTTTCAAGCATCTTCATATTTCTGCCATGCCAATGCCATTTTTATGGCTTGTAAATTCATACAATGGTCCCTCAAGCCTTCATGTGAAGTTTCGTGGCAAGACGACCCGTTTTCTATTTTTCACGATTTTTAAAACTTTTTATGATTCGAGATTTTTTAAATTTTTTTAGGAAGATTTTTGTCCCTAAAATTGGTAGAGGTGATCCTTGTATTTTTTTTGGCATGCACAAAAAAATTAAGCTAAAAACTCAAAGTGGAGAAGATTTTGTGGCCGTTTGAAAAAAGTGTCCCCATTCCAGACATTTTAATGGCTACTGGCAGCAAACCTATAAAATCTCAAACGCTATTTAAGCGGGTGTGAGTTCTTGAGGTTTGATGAGGGATAGGGGGTCAATATAAAGGCCAAGTACCAGCACCCATCGCACATCATGTGCGCACACCCCCTTGGCCCCCCAATCGTCGGAACCCCCAATGCCGTCGGTTAGGCTTTTCGACGATGGTGCCCCGTGCGAAAAAAAATGCGGCACCAGCACAGGCCCGAAACCAACATGTGCACCGTGGCTCAAACTCTTAGACTGGAATGAACTCCGTATGCTTAGACATGGAATGAACTCCGTATGCCTAAGCTAACCCACGAAACGAGTGTGGGGGCGCTCAGTTGGTCGGAGAGGCAGAATGCGCAAGCCGGGGATCGAGTCGGTCCCCCTTTGTGTGCTGCCAATCCCGTTACCACAACCCTCAGTCTGGCTGGGGCTTAGACATGTAATGAACTCCCTATGCCTAAGCCAACCCACGAAACGGGCATGCGGGCGCTCAGTCGGTCGGAGAGGTAGAATGTGCAAGCCGGGGATCTGCCCGGTCCCCCCTGCGTGCTATCGATCCTGCTGCCGCAACCCTCAATCCAGTCTGATCTTAGACTGGGAATGAACTCTGTATGCTTAGATTGGGGATGAACTTCGTATGCCTAAGTTAACCCCCTCAACAAGCGTACGAGCGCTCAACCGGTCGGAGAGGTAGATGAGCAAGTCGGGGATCGACCCGATCCCCCCTGCGTGCTGCCTATCCTGCTACCGCAACCTTCGGTCTGATCCAATCTTAGACTAGGAATGAACTTCGTATGCTTAGACACGGAATGAACTCCGTATGCCTAAGCCAGCCCACGAAACGAGCGCGCGGGCGCTCAGTCGGTCGGAGAGGCAGAATGAGCAAGCCAGGGATTGGCCCGGTCCCCACCTACGTGCTGTCGATATTGCTGCTATAACCCTCGGTTCGATCCAATCTTAGACTGGGAATGAACTCCGTATGCTTAAGTCAACCCACAAAATGAGCGTGCGGGCGTTGAGCCGACCGGATAGGCATAATGTGCAAGCCGGGGATCGGCCCGATCCCTCTCTGTGTGATGCTGGTCCCATCGCCATAGCCCTCGGTCCGACTGGGGCTTAGACATGGAATGAACTCCCTATGCCTAAGCCAACCCGTGGCACGAGCGTGTGGGCGCTTAGCCGATCGGAGAGGTAGAATGCGTAAGCCGGGGATCGGCCCGGTCCCCCCTGCGTGCTGCCGATCCTGCTACTGTAACCCTCGATCCAGTCTGATCTTAGACTGGGAATAAACTCCGTTTGCTTTGGCTGGGGATGAACTTCGTATGCCTAAGTCAACCCATGAAACGAGCGTGCGAACACTCAGCTGACCAGAGAGGCAGGATGCGCAAGTCGGGGATCGAACTGGTGGTAGGTGGATTCAAGCACATCTTCATATTTCTACCATGCCAATGCCATTTTTATGGCTTGTAAATTCATACAATGGTCCCCTAAGCCTTCATGTGAAGTTTCGTGGCAAGATGACCCGTTTTCTATTTTTCATGATTTTTGAAACTTTTTACGGTTCAGGATTTTTTAAAATTCTTTTAGAAAGAGTTTTGTCCCCAAATTTGGTAGAGGTGATCCTTGTATTTTTGTTGGCATGCACAAAACAATTCAGCAAAAAACTCGAAGTGGAGGAGATTTTGTGACCGTTTGAAAAAAGTGTCCTCATTTCAGACACTTTAATTGCTACTGGCAGCAAACCTATAAAATCTCAAATACTCTTTAAGGGGGTGTGAGTTCTCGAGGTTTGATGAGGGATAGGGGGCCAATATAAGGGCCAAGTACCAGCACCCATCGCACATCATGTACGCACACCCCCCGACCCCCCCAATCGTCGGAACCCCCAATACCTTCGGTAAGGCTCTCCGACGATGCTCCAGTGATGGTGCCTGGGGCGAAAAAAATGTGGCACTAGCACATGCCCGAGCCCAGCATGTGCATCGTGGCTCAAACTCTTCGACTAGGAATGAACTCCGTATGCTTAGACATGGAATGAACTCCGTATGCCTAAGCCAACCCACAAAATGAGCGCGCAGGCATTCAGCCGACCGGAGAGGCAGAATGCACAAGCCGGAGATTGGCTCGGTCCCTCCTTTGTGCTGCCGATCCTGTTACCGCAACCCTTGGTCAGATCTGATCTTAGACTGGGAATGAACTCTGTATGCTTAGACTGGGGATGAACTCCGTATGCCTAAATCAACCCACGAAACAAGCGTGCGAGTGCTCAACCGGCCGCAGAGGCCAACCGGAGAGGTAAAATATGCAAGCCGGGGATCAGTCCGGTCCCCCCTATGTGCTACCAATCCTGTTGTTGGTCCTGCTACCATAACCCTCGGTCCGATCCAATCTTAGACTGGGAATGAACTCCGTATGCTTAGACATGGAATGAACTCCGTATGCCTAAGCCAACCCATGAAACGAGCGTACGGGCGCTCAGCCTACTGGAGAGGTAGAATGCATAAGCCAGGGATCGACCTGGTCCCCCCTGCATGCTGTCGATCCTGCTATCGTAACGCTTGGTCTGGTTCGATCTTAGATTGGGAATGAGCTCAGTATGTCTAAGTCAACCCATGAAACGAGTGTTCGGGCGTTGAGCTGGCCGGAGAGGCATAATGCCAAGCCAGGGATCGACCCGGTTCGCCTCTATGTGCTATCGGTCTCGCTTCCACAACCCTCGTTCTGGCTAGGGTCTAGACATGGAATGAACTCCCTATGCCTAAGCCAACCCATGAAACAGCCATGCGGGCGCTCAGTCAGTCGGAGACGCAGAATGCACAAGCCGAGAATCGACCCGATCCCCTTTGCGTGCTACCGATCCTATTGCCACAACCCTCGATCTGGTTCGATCTTAGACTGGGAATGAACTCCGTATGCTTAGACTGGGGATGAACTCCGTATGCCTAAGTCAACCCACGAAATGAACATGCGGGCGCTTAGCTGGCCGGAGAGGTCGGCCAGAGAGGCATAATGCACAAGTCAGGGATCAGCCAATCTCGTTCTACGTGCTGTCGATCCCGTTGTCAATCCTGCTGCCACAACCCTCGGTTTGACTGGGGCTTTGACATGGAATGAACTTCGTATGCCTAAGCCAACCCACGAAACGAGAGTGCGGGTGCTCAGTCGACAGGAGAGGCAGAATGCGCAAGCTGAGGATCGACCCGGTCCCCCCTACGTACTACTGATCCTGCTGCTAGTTCTGCTACCGCAACCTTCGGTCTGGTCCGATCTTAGACTGGGAATGAACTCCGTATGCTTAGACATGGAATGAACTCCGTATGCCTAAGCCAACCAACAAAACGAGTGTACGGGCGCTCAACCGGTCGAGGAGGCAGAATGTGCAAGCCGGGGACCGGCCTGATCCCCCCTGCGTACTGTCGATCCTGTTGCCACAACTCTCAGTCCGGTCCGATCTTAGACTAGGAATGAACTCCGTATGCCTAAGTCAACCCACGAAATGAGCGTGCGAGCACTCAGCCGATCGGAGAGGTATAACAGGGAATGAACTCCGTATGCCTACGCCAACCCATCGCACATCATGTGCGCACACCCCCCCGAACCCCCAATCTTCGGAACCCCCAATGCCGTCGGTTAAGCTCTCCGACGATCCTCCGGCGATCCTCCGGCGATGGTGACCCGGGCGAAAAAAATGTAGCACCAGCATATGCCCGAGCCCAGCATGTACATCGTGGCTCAAACTCTTAGACTGAGAATGAACTCCGTATGCTTAGACATGGAATGAACTCTGTATGCCTAAGCAAACCCACGAAACGAGCGTGCGGGCGCTCAGTAGGCCAGAGAGGCAAAATGTGCAAGCCAGGGATCGGCACAGTCCCCCTTTGTGTGCTGTCAGTCCTACTGCCACAACCTCTAGTCCGATTGGGGGTTAGACATTGAATGAACTCCCTATGCCTAAGCCAACCCATGAAATAGCCATGCGGGCACTTAGCCAGCCGAAAAGGTAGAACACGCAAGCCGGGGATCAGCCCGGTCCCCCCTGCGTGCTGTCGATCCTGCTACCGCAACCCTCGGTTCGGTTCGATCTTAGACTGGGAATGAACTCCGTATGCTTAGACTGGGGATGAACTACGTATGCCTAAGTCAGTCGGAGAGGCAGAATGCGCAAGCCGGGGATCGGCCCTCTGCGTGCTATCGATCCTGCTGCTGGTCCTGCTGCCACAACCCTCGGTCCGATCCGATCTTAGACTGGGAATGAATTCCGTATGCCTAAGCCAACCCATGAAACGAGCGTACGGGTGTTGAGCCGGCCGACTCGATCCCCCCTACGTGCTGTCGATCCTGCTGCCGCAACCCTCGGTCCTGTCTGATCTTAGACTGGGAATGAACTCCGTATGCCTAAGTTAACCCATGAAACGAGCGTGCGGGCGTTGAGCCGACCGAAGAGGTATAATGCACAAGCCAGGGATCGACCTGATCCCCCTCTGCGTGCTGCTGGTCCCGCTGCCACAACCCTCGGTCAGACTGGGGCTTAGACATGGAATGAACTCCCTATGCCTAAGCCAATCCACGAAACGAGCGTACGGGCGCTCAGCCAGCCGGAGAGGCAGAATGTGCAAGCCGAGGATTGGCCCGGTCCCCCCTGCGTGCTGTCGATCCTACTGCTGTAACCCTCGGTTCGGTCTGATCTTAGACTGGGAATGAACTCCATATGCTTAGACTAGGGATGAACTCCGTATGCCTAAGTCAACCCACGAAACGAGCATGCGAACGCTTAGCCGACTAGAGAGGCAGGATGCGTAAGCCGAGGATCGAACGGGTGGTAGGTGGGTTCAACCACATCTTCATATTTCTGCCATGCCAATTCCATTTTTATTGCTTGTAAATTCATACAAATCCCTACGCCTTCATGTGAAGTTTCGTGGCAAGATGACCCGTTTTTTATTGTTCACGATTTTCAAAACTTTTTACGATTCAAGATTTTTTAAAATTTTTTTAGAGAGAGTTTTGTCCCCAAATTTGGTAGAGGTGATCCTTGTATTTTTTTTGGCATGCGCAAAACAATTCAGCTAAAAACTTGAAGTGGAGAAGATTTTGTGACCGTTTGAAAAAAGTGTCCCCATTTCAGACACTTTAATGGCTACTGGCAGCAAACCTATAAAATCTCAAATGCTTTTTAAGGGGGTGTTAGTTCTCAAGGTTTGATGAGGGATACGGGGCCAATATAAGGGCCAAGTACCAGCACCCATCGCACATCATGTGCGCACACCCCCCAGCCCCCTAATCACCGAAACCCTCAATGCCACCAGTTAGGCTTTCCGACGATGCTCCGGTGATGGTGCCCCGAGCAAAAAAAATGCGGCACCAACACATGCCCGAGCCCAAGATGTGCACTATGGCTCAAACTCTTAGACTGGGAATGAACTCCGTATGCTTAGACATGGAATGAAATCCATATGCTTAAGCCAACACATGCAACGAGCGTGCGGGAGCTCAGCCGGCTGGAGAGGCAGAAAGCGTAAGTCGAGAATGGGCCTGGTCCCCCTCTGCGTGTTGTTGATCCTGCTGCCACAACCCTCGGTCTGGCTGGGGCTTAGACATGGAACGAACTCCCTATGCCTAAGCCAACCCACGAAATGGGCGTGCAGGCGCTCAGCCGAAAGGAGAGGCAGAATGCGCAAGCCGGGGATCAGCCCGGTCCCCCCTATGTGCTATCGATTCTGCAGCCGCAAACCTTGGTCCGCTTCAATCTTAGACTGGGAATGAACCCCGTATGCTTAGATCAGGGATGAACTCTGTATGCCTAACTCAACCCATGAAACGAGCATGCGGGCGCTTAGTCGGTCAGAGAGGCCGACCGGAGAGGCATAATACGCAAGCTGGGGATCAGCCCAGTCCCCCTTGGGTGCTACCCATCCTACTGCCTGTCCTGCTACCACAACCCTCGGTGCGGCTGGGGCTTAGACATGGAATGAACTCCGTATGCCTAAGCCAACCTAGGAAACGAGCGTACGGGCACTCAGCTGGTCGGAGGGTAGAATACACAAGCCGAGGATCGGATCGATCCCCCCTACGTGCTGCTGATCTTGCTGCTGGTCCTGCTACCACAACCCCCGGTCTGATCCGATCTTAGATTAGGAATGAACTTCGTATGCTTAGACATGGAATGAACTCCGTATGCCTAACCCAACCCACGAAACGAGCGTGTCGACGCTCAGCTGGCCGAAGAGGTAGAATGTACAAACCGACGATCGGCTCGATCCCCGCTGCTTGCTATCAATTTTACTGCCGCAACGCTCGGTCCGATCTGATCTTAGTCTAGTAATGAACTCTGCATGCCTAAGTCAACCCACGAAACGAGCGATCGGGGGCTAAGGCGACCGGAGAGGCATAATGCACAAGCCAAGGATCGACTCGGTCCCTCTCTGCGTGCTGTCGGTCTCGCTGCCACAACCCTCGGTCCAACTGGGGCTTAGACATGGAATAAACTCCCTATGCCTAAGCCAACCCATGAAACGGGCGTGCGGGCGGACAGCCAACCGGAGAGGCAGAATGCCCAAGCCGGGGAACGGCACGGTCCCTTCAACAAACTGTCGATCCTACTGCCGCAACCCTCAGTCTGGTCCGATCTTAGACTGGGAATGAACTCCGTATGCTTAGACTAGTGATGAACTCCGTATGCCTAAGTCAACCCATGAAATGAGCGTACGGGTGCTCAGCCTGTCGGAGAGGCCGGCCAGAGAGGCATAATGCGCAAGCCGGGGATCAGCCCTATCCCCCTCTACATGCTGTCGATCCTGCTGTCGGTTCTGCTGCCACATCCCTCAGATCGGCTGGGGATTAGACATGGAATGAACTCCGTATCCCTAAGCTAACCCATGAAACGAGCGTGTGGGCCTCAGCCGGTCGGAGAGGTAGAATGCGTAAGCCGGGCAGGCGATGGTGCCCCGGATAAAAAAAATGCAGCACTCGCACATGCCCAAGCCCAGCATGTGCACCGTGGCTCAAACTCTTAGACTAGGAATGAACTCCGTATGCTTAGACATGGAACGAACTCCGTATGCCTAAGCTAACCCATGAAGCGAGCGTGCGGGTGCTCAGTCGATCGGAGAGGAAGAATGCGCAAGCCGAGGATTGACCCGATCCCCTTCTGCGTGATGTCAGTCCCGCTGCCACAACCCTCAGTCCGGCTAGGGCTTAGATATGGAATGAACTCCCTATGCCGAAGCCAACCCATGAAACAGGCGTGCAAGCGCTCAATCGACCGGAGCGGCAGAATGCGCAAGCCGGGGATCAGCCCGATCCCCTCTGCGTGCTGTCGATCCTACTGTCGCAACCCTCAACCCTGTTCGATCTTAGACTAGGAATGAACTCCGTCTGCTTAGACTGGGGATGAACTCCGTATGCCTAAGTCAACCCACAAAACAAGCGTGCGTGCGCTTAGCCAATCGAAGAGGCCAGCCAGAGAGGCAAAATGCGTAAGCCAGGGATCAACCTGATCCCCCCTGCGTGCTACCGATCCTGCTGCTGGTCCTGCTGCCACAACCCTCAGTCCGATCTGATCTTAGACTAGGAATGAACTCCGTATGCTTAGACATGGAATGAACTCCGTATGCCTAAGCCAACCCATGAAACGAGCGTGCGGGTGCTCAACCGGGTGAAGAGGTAGAATACGTAAGTCAGGGACCAGCCCAGTCCCTCCCTACGTACTGTGGATCTTGTTGCCACAACCCTCGGTTCGATCCGATCTTAGACTGGGAATGAACTCCGTATGCCTAAGTCAACCCATGAAACGAGCGTTTGGGCGTTGAGCCGACTGGAGAGGCATAATGCGTAAGCCGAGGATCAGCCCAATCCCTCTCTGCATGCTGCAGGTCCCGCTACCACAACCCTTGGTCTGACTGGGGCTTAGACATGGAATGAACTCCCTATGCCTAAGCTAACCAACGAAACGGGCATGCAGGCGCTCAGCCAGTCGAAGAGGCAGAATGCGCAAGCCAGGGATCGGCCTGATCCCCTTTGCGTGCTGTCGATCCTGCTGTCGCAAACCTCGATCTGGTCTGATCTTAGGCTGGGAATGAACTCTGTATGCTTAGACTAGGGATGAACTCCTATGCCTAAGTCAACCCATGAAATGAGCATGCGGGCACTCAGCCGGCCAGAGAGGCATAATGCGTAAGCCGGGGATCAACCCGATCCCCCTCTGCGTGCTACCGATCTTGCTACCGGTCCTGCTGCCATAACCCTCGGTCCAGCTGGGGCTTAGACAAGGGAACTCAGTATGCCTAAGCCAACCCACGAAATGAGCGTGGGGGTGCTCAGCCGACCGGAGAGGCAGAATGCGCAAGCTAAGGATCGGTTCGGTCCCCCTCTGCATGCTGTCGATCTCGCTGCCACAACCCTTGGTTCGGCTGGGGCTTAGACATGGAATGAACTCCCTATGTCAAAAAAAACCCACAAAACAGGCGTGCGGGTGCTCAGCCGATCGGAGAGGCGGAATGCACAAGCCTGGGATCGGCTCGATCCCCCCTACGTGCTACGGATCCTGTTGTAGCAACCCTCGATCCCGTTCGATCTTAGACTGGGAATGAACTCCGTATGCTTAGACTGGGGATGATGGTGTACAAATGAGGGTGGAGCAGCCCTCTATTTATAGTTGAGGCTCCAGCTACAACTTAATGGCATATCCCTAGAATAAAGGCTAAAATCATGGGATTATACAGATTACAATCAATCAGGATGCTAACTCCTGATTTTTAGGGTCAACCAAATCTGTCAGGATGCTCCAATTGATCTTGCATGCATCCAGAAGCTTCCCTTGCCTGTCCAGCACCTTGGGCCCTTCTGGATCTGGTATGGGCAGCTTGTATGCCAGGCCTTGGTCTTACGAGCTGGCCTGCAAGTTGGGCAGGCATTCTTAACTCGTTCGTTAGGCTTTGCGCACAGATACCAGCCAGCACGCCTGGTCTGTGGGCCTTAACCTCTGGCTCGCCTGTTGGTGCGCCTGATGTGCCTGGCACGCCCACCCAGGGCATGACACGAGTGCTCAACCGGTCGAAGAGGTAGAATACGTAAGCTAGGGATCGGCCCGATCCCACCCTGCGTGCTGTCGATCCTGCTGCTGGTCCTGCTACCGTAACCCTTGATCCAGTCCGATCTTAGACTAGAAATGAACTCAGCATGCTTAAACTGGGGATGAACTCCGTATGCCTAAGTCAACCCATGAAACGAGCGTATGGGCGCTGAGCCGACTGGAGAGGCATAATGCGCAAGACGGGGATTGGCTCAGTCCCCCTCTACGTCCTGCCAGTCCCGCTGCCACAACCATCGGTTCGGTTGGGGCTTGACATGGAATGAACTCCCTATGCCTAAGCCAACCCACGAAACGGGCGTGTGGGCGCTCAACCGGTGGGAGAGGCAGAATACGCAAGCCAGGGATCAGCCCGATCCCCGCTACGTACTGTCGATCCTGTAGCCACAACCCTCGGTCCAGTCCAATCTTAGACTGGGAATGAACTCTGTATGCTTAGACTGGGGATGAACTCCATATGCCTAAGTCAACCCACGAAACAAGCGTGCGGGCGCTTAGCTGAGCAGAGAGGCAGGATGCGCAAGTCATGGATCGAACGGGTGGTAGGTGGGTTCAAGCACATCTTCATATTTCTGCCATGCCAATGCCATTTTTATGGCTTGTAAATTCATACAATGGTCCCCTAAGCCTTCATGTGAAGTTTCGTGGCAAGACAACCCGTTTTCTATTTTTCATAATTTTCAAAACTTTTTGTGGTTCGGGATTTTTTAAAATTTTTTTCGAAAGATTTTTGTCCCCAAATTTGGTAGAAGTGATCCTTTTATTTTTGTTGGCATGCACAAAAAAATTCAGCTAAAAACTCCAAGTGGAGAATATTTTGTGACCGTTTGAAAAAGGTGTCCCCATTTTAGACACTTTAATGGCTACTGGCAGCAAACTGATAAAATCTCAAACGCTCTTTAAGGCGGTGTGAGTTCTCGAGGTTTGATGAGGGATAGGGGGCCAATATAAGGGCCAGGTACCAGCTCCCATCGTACATCATGTGCAAACACCCCCCGGCCCCCTATCGTCGGAACCCTTAATGCTGTCAGTTAGGCTCTCCGATGATGCTCCGATGATGCTCCGACGATGGTGCCCCGGGTGAAAAAAATGCGGCACCAGCACATGCTCGAGCCCAGCATGTGCACCGTGGCTCAAAATCTTAAATTGGGAATGAACTCCATATGCTTAGACATGGAATGAACTCCGATGCCTAGGCCAACCCATGAAACGAGCGTGCGGGCGCTCAGCCGACAGGAGAGGAAGAATGCGAAAATCGAGGATCGACCCGGTCCCCCCCTACATGCTATTGATCCTATTATCGCAACCCTCAGTCCAGTCTGATCTTAGACTGGGAATGAACTCCGTATGCATAAGTCAACCCACGAAACGAGTGTGCGGGCGTTGAGCCGGTCGAAGAGGCATAATGCGCAAGCCAGCTATTGGCCCGATCCCCCTCTGCATGCTGCCAGTCCCACTGCCACAACCCTCAATCCGGCTGGGGCTTAGACATGGAATGAACTCCCTATGCCGAAGCCAACCCATGAAACGGGTGTGCGGGCGCTCAACCGATCGGAGAGGTAGAATGAGCAAGCCGGGGATCAGCCCAGTCCCCCCTACGTGCTGTCGATCCTGCTACCGCAACCCTCGGTCTGGTCCGATATTATATTGGGAATGAACTCGTATGCTTAGATTGGGGATGAACTTCGTATGACTAAGTCAACCCACGAAATGAGCGTGCATGCGCTCACCCAGTCGGAGAGGCATAATACGCAAGTCGGGGATCAGCCCGGTCCCCCTCTGCATGTAGCCGATCCCACTGCTAGTCATTCTGCCACAACCCTCGGTCTAGCTGGGGCTTAGACATTGAATGAACTCCGTATGCCTAAGCCAAGCCACAAAACGAGCATGCGGGCGCTCAACCGGCCGGAGAGGTAGAATGTGCAAGTCAGAGATTGACCTGGTCCCCCCCTGCGTGCTGTCGATCCTCCTGCTGGTCCTGCTGCCGCAACCCTCGGTCTGGCCCGATCTTAGACTGGGAATGAACTCCATATGCTTAGACATGGAATGAACTCCGTATGCATAAGTCAACCCATGAAACGAGCGTACGGGCGCTGAACCGGTCGGGGAGGCATAATGCACAGGCCGAGGATCGACCCGATCCCCCTCTGCGTGCTGCCAGTCCCGCTGCCACAACCCTCGGTCCGACTAGGGCTTAGACATGGAATGAACTCCCTATGCCTAAGGCAACCCATGAAATGGGCGTGCGGGCACTCAGCAGGTCGGAGAGGCAAAATGCGCAAGCCAGGGATCGACCCAATCCCCCCTACGTGCGACCGATCCTACTATCGCAACCCTCGGTCCGGTCTGATCTTAGGCTGGGAATAAACTCCGTATGCTTAAACTAGGGATGAACTCCGTATGCTTAAACTAGGGATGAACTCCGTATGCCTAAGTCAACCCACGAAACGAGCGTGCGGGCACTCAGCCAACCAGAGAGGCAGGATGCGCAAGCCGGGGATCGAACGGGTGATAGGTGGGTTCAAGCACATCTTCATATTTCTGCCATGCCAATGCCATTTTTATGGCTTGCAAATTCATAGAATGGTCCCCTAAGCCTTCACGTGAAGTTTCATGCCAAGACGACCCGTTTTCTATTTTTCATGATTTTTGAAACTTTTTACGTTTCGAGATTTTTTAAAATTTTTTTAGAAAACTTTTTGTCCCCAAATTTGGTAGAGGTGACCCTTGTATTTTTTTTGGCATGCACGAAAAAATTAAGCTAAAAACTCAAAGTGGAGAAGATTTTGTGATCGTTTGAAAAAAGTGTCCCCATTTTAGACACTTTAATGGCTACAGGCAGCAAACCTATAAAATCTCAAATGCTCTTTAAGAGGGTGTGAGTTCTCGAGATTTGATGAGGGATAGGGAGCCAATATAAGGGCCAAGTACCGGCACCCATTGCACATCATGTGCGTACACCTCCCGGCCCCCCAATCGTTAGAACCCCTAATGCCCGCCTGTTAGGCTCTCCGCCGATGCTGCCTCGAGCAAAAAAAATGCGGCACTAGCACATGCCCAAGCCCAGCATGTGTACCGTGGCTCAAAATCTTAGACTGGAATGAACTCCATATGCTTAGAAATGGAATGAACTTCATATGCCTAAGCCAATCCACGAAACGAACGTACGGGCGCTCAGTCGGCTGGAGAGGCAAAATGCACAAGCCGGGGATTGGCCCGGTCCCCCCTGCGTGCTGTCGATCCTGCTACCGCAACCCTCGATTCGGTCTGATCTTAGACTGGGAATGAACTCCGTATGCTTAGACATGGAATGAAATCCGTATGCCTAAGCCAACCTACGAAACGAGCGTGCGGGTGCTCAGCCAACCGGAGAGGCAAAATACGCAAGCCGAGGATCGGCCCGATCCCCCCTGCTTGCTGCTGATCTTGCTGCTGGTCCTGCTGCCACAACCCTCGGTCTGGTCTGATCTTAGACTGGGAATGAACTCCGTATGCTTAGACATGGAATGAACTTTATATGCCTATGCCAACCCATGAAACGAGCGTGGGACGCTTAGCCGGTCGGAGAGGTAGATGCATAAGCCGAAGATCGGCCTGGTCCCACCTATCTGCTGTCGATTCTGCTATCGCAACGCTCGGTCTGGTCTGATCTTAGATTGGGAATGAACTCCGCATGCCTAAGTCAACCCACGAAACGAGCGTTCAGGCACTGAGCCGATCGGAGAGGCATAATGCACAAGCCGGGGATCCACCCGATCCCCCTCTGAGTGCTGCCAGTCCCTCTACCACAACCCTCGATCCAGCTGGGGCTTAGACATGGAATAAACTCCCTATGCCTAAGCCAACCCATGAAACGGACGTGCGGGCGCTCAGCCAACCGAAGAGGCAGAATGCGTAAGCCGGGGAACGGCACGGTCCCCCCTGCGTACTGTCGATCCTACTATCGCAACTCTCGGTCCGATCTGATCTTAGATTGGGAATGAACTCCGTATGCTTAGACATGGAATGAACTCTGTATGCCTAAGCCAACCCACGAAACGAGCGTGCAGGTGATCAGCCGACCGGAGAGGTAGAATGTGCAAGCCGGGGATCGGCCCGATCCCCCCTACGTGATGCCGTAACCTTCTGTCTGGTTTGATCTTAGACTGGGAATGAACTCCGTATGCCTAAGACAACCCACGAAACGAGCGTTTGGGTGCTAAGCCGGACGGAGAGGCATAATGTGCAAGCCGGGGATCGGCTCGGTCCCCCTCTGCGTGCTGTCGATCCCGATGCCACAACCCTCGGTCTGGCTGGGGCTTAGACATGGAATAAACTCCTTATGCCTAAGCCAACCCACGAAACGGGCATGCGGGTGCTCAATCGATCGGAGAGGCAGAATGCGCAAGCCAGAGATCGGTCCGGTCCCCCCTGCATGCTGTCGATCCTGCTACCGCAACCCTCGATCCGATCTAATCTTAGACTGAGAATGAACTCTATATGCTTAGACTGGGGATGAACTCCGTATGCCTAAGTCAACCCATAAAACGAGCGTGCGGGCGCTCAACCGGTAGAAGAGGCTTACCGAAGAGGCATAGTGCACAAGCTGGGGATCAACTCGGTCCCCCTCTACGTGCTGCCGATTCCACTATCGGTCCTGCTGCCACAACCCTCGGTTTGACTTGGGCTTTGACATAGAATGAACTCCGTATGCCTAAGCCAACCCACGAAACGAGCGTATGAATGCTCAACCGATCGGAGAGGCAGAATGCACAAGCCGGGGATCAGCCCGATCCCCCCTTGCATGCTGCCGATCCTGCTACTGGTCCTGCTACCGTAACCCTCGGTCTGGTCGAATCTTAGACTGTGAATGAACTCCGTATGCCTAAGCCAACCCACAAAACGAGCGTACAGGCACTCAGCCGGTCGGAGAGGCAAAATGCGTAAGTCGGGGACCAGCCCGATCCCCCCTGCTTACTGTCGATCTTGCTGTCGCAACCCTCGGTCTGGTTCGATCTTAGACTAGGATTGAACTCCGTATGCCTAAGTCAACCCATGAAACGAGCGTACGGTGCTGAGCCGGTCAGAGAGGCATAATGCGTAAGCAAGGGATCGGCCCGGTCCCCCTCTGCGTGTTGTCGGTCCCGCTGCCATAACCCTAGGTCCGGCTAGGACTTAGACATGGAATGAACTCCCTATGCCTAAGCCAACCCATGAAACAGGCGTGTAGGCGCTCAGCTGGCCGAAGAGGTAGAATATGCAAGCCGGGGATCGACCCGATCCCCCCTGCGTGCTGTCGATCCTGTTGCCGTAACCCTCAGTCCAGTCTGATCTTAGACTGGGAATGAACTCCACGTGCTTAAACTGGGGATGAACTCTATATGCCTAAGTCAATCCACAAAACGAGCATGCGGACGCTCAGCCGACCAGAGAGGTAGGATGCGTAAGCCGGGGATCGAACGGGTGGTAGGTGGGTTCAAGCACATCTTCATATTTCTGCCGTGCCAATGCCATTTTTATGGCTTGTAAATTCATACAATGGTCCCCTATGCCTTCATGTGAAGTTTCGTGGCAAGACGACCCATTTTCTATTTTTCATGATTTTTAAAACTTTTTACGGTTCGAGATTTTTTAAAAATTTTTTAGAAAGAGTTTTGCCCCAAAATTTTGTAGAGATGATCCTTGTATTTTTTTTAGGATGCATGAAAAATTCAGCTAAAAACTCGAAGTGGCAAGATGACCCGTTTTCTATTTTTCAAGATTTTTGAAATGTTTTACGGTTCAAGATTTTTTAAAATTTTTTTAGAAAGAGTTTTGTCCCCAAATTTGGTAGAGGTGATACTTTTATTTTTGTTGGCATGCACAAAAAAATTTAGCTAAAAACTCGAAGTGGAGAAGATTTTGTGACCGTTTGCAAAAAGTGTCCCCATTTCAGACACTTTAATGGCTACTAGCAGCAAACCTATAAAATCTCAAATGCTCTTTAAGGGGGTGTGAGTTCTCGAGGTTTGATGAGGGATAGGGGGCCAATATAAGGGCCAAGTACCAGCACCCATCGCACATCATGTACGCACACCCCCCGGCCCCCCCAATCACCGGAACCTCCAATGCCGCCAGTTAGGCTCTCCGGTGATGCTCTGACGATGCTCCAGTGATGGTCCCTCGAGCGGAGAAAATACGACACCAGCACATGCCCGAGCCCAGCATGTTCACCGTTGCTCAAACTCTTAGACTGGGAATGAACTCCATATGCTTAGACATGGAATGAACTCCGTATGCCTAAGCCAACCCATGAAATGAACATGCGGGCGCTCAAACGACTGGAGAGGCAGAATGCACAAGATAGGGATCAACCTAGTCCCCTTCTGTGTGCTGCCGGTCCCGCTACCCCAACCCTCGGTCCAACTGGGGCTTAGAAATGAAATGAACTCCCTATGCCTAAGCCAACCCACAAAACGGGCGTGCGAGTGCTCATCCGGCCGGAGAGGCAGAATGCGAAAGCCAAGTATTAGCCTGGTGCCATCTGTATACTGCTGATCCTGCTCTCACAACCCTCAGTCCGGTTCGATCTTAGACTGGGAATGAACTCTGTAAGCCTAAGTCAACCCATGAAATGAGTGTGCGGGTGCTCAGTCGGTTGGAGAGGTAGAATGCGCAAGCCGAGGATCGACCCGATCCCCCTTACGTGCTGTCGATCCTGCTGCTAGTCCTGCTACCGCAACCCTTGCCCAATCTGATCTTAGACTGGGAATGAACTCCGTATGCTTAGACATGGAATGAACTCCGTATACCCAAGCCAACCCACAAAACGAGCGTGCGGGCACTCAACTGGTCGGAGAGGCAGAATGCGAAAGCTGAGGATCGACCTGGCCCTTCCTTGCGTGCTGTCGATCCTGCTGCCATAACCTTCCGTCCGGTCCGATCTTAGACTGGGAATGAGCTACGTATGCCTAAGTCAACCCATGAAACGAGCATTCGGGCGTTGAGCCGATCGAAGAGAAATAATGCGCAAGTCGGGGATCGACCCGGTCCCCTTCTGCGTGCTGCCGGTCCCGCTGCCATAACCCTCGGTCTGGCTGGGGCTTAGACATGGAATGAACTCCCTATGCCTAAGCCAACCCACGAAACTACCGTGCGGGTGCTCAGCCAGCTGGAGAGGCAGAATGCGCAAGCCAGGGATCGGCCCAGTCCCTTATGTGTGCTATCGATCTTGCTGTTGCAACCCTCGGTCCGGTCCGATCTTAGACTGGGAATGAACTCTGTATGCTTAGACTTGGGATGAACTTTGTATGCCTAAGTCAACCCATGAAATGAACGTGTGGGTGCTCAGCTGGCCGGAGAGGCCGGTCGAAGAGGCATAATGCACAAGCCGGGGATCAACCCGGTCCCCCTCTACGTGCTGCCAATTTCGTTGCCTGTCCTACTACCACAACCCTCAGTCCGACTGGGGCTTAGACATGGAATGAACTCTGTATGCCTAAACTAACCCACGAAACGAGCGTGTGGGTACTCAGCCGATCGGAGAGGTAGAATGTGCAAATCAGGGATCGATCCGGTCCCCCCTGCATGCTACTGATCCTGCTGCTGGTCCTGCTACCGTAACCCTCAATCCAATCTAATCTTAGACTAGGAATGAACTCCGTATGCCTAAGCCAACCCACAAAACGAACATGCGAGCGCTCAACCAGTCGGATAAGCAGAATGCGCAAGCCGGGGACGGACCCGGTCCCCCCTACGTGCTGTCGATCCTGCTGTCGAAACCCTCGGTCCGATCTGATCTTAGACTGGGAATGAACTCCGCTCGCCTAAGTCAAGCCACGAAATGAACATGCGGCCGCTGAGCCGATCGGTATGGCATAATGCACAAGCCGGGGATCGACTTTTTCCCCTCTACATGCTATCGATCTCGTTGCCACAACCCTCAGTCCGGCTGGGGCTTAGACATGGAATGAACTCTCTATGCCTAAGCCAACCCATGAAACGGGTGTATGGACACTCAGCCGACCGGAGAGACAGAATGCGCAAGCCGGGGATTGGCCCGATCCCCCCTGCATGCTGTCGATCCTGCTGTCGCAACCCTTGGTCTGGTCTGATCTGAGACTGGGAATGAACTCCATATGCTTAGACTAGGGATGAACTCTGTATGCCTAAGTCAACCCCCAAAACGAGCGTGCGGACGCTCAACCGACAAGAGAGGCAGGATGCATAAGCCGGGGATCGAACGGGTGGTTGGTGGGTTCAAGCACATCTTCATATTTCTGCCATGCCAATGCCATTTTTATTGCTTGTAAATTCATACAATGGTCCCTACACCTTCATGTGAAGTTTCATGGCAAGACGACCTGTTTTCTATTTTTCATGATTTTCAAAACTTTTTACGGTTCGAGATTTTTTAAAATTTTTTTAGAAAGAGTTTTGCCCCAACATTTGGCAGAGGTGATGCTTTTATTTTTTTTGGTGTACACAAAACATTTAGTTAAAAAACTCGAAGTGGAGAAGATTTTGTGATCGTTCGAAAAAAGTGTCCCTATTTCAAACACTTTAATGGCTACTGGCAGTAAACCTATAAAATCTTAAATGCACTTTAAGGGGGTGTGAGTTTTCAAGGTTTGATGAGGGATAGGGGGCCAATATAAGGGCCAACTACCAACACCCATCGCACATCATGTGCGCACACCCCCACGGCCCCCCAATCACCGGAACCCCCAATGCCACTGGTTAGGCTCTCCGGCGATGCTCCGATGATGCTACGGTGATGGTGCCTCAGGCAAAGAAAATGCAGCACCAGCACGTGCCCAAGCCCAGCATGTGCACCATGGCTCAAACTCTTAGACTGGGAATGAACTCCGTATGCTTAGACATGGAATGAACTCCGTATGCCTAAGCTAACCCACGAAGCGAGCGTACGGGTGCTCAGTCGACCGAAAAGGCAGAATGCGCAAGTCGGGGATCGACCTGGTCCCCCTCTGTGTGCTGTCGGTCCTGCTGCTACAACCCTCAGTTCAGCTGGGGCTTAGACATGGAATGAACTCCCTATGCCGAAGCCAACCCACGAAACGGGCGTGCGGGCGCTCAGCTGATCGGAGAGGCAGAATGCGCAAGTCGAGGATTGGCCTGGTCTCTTCTGCATGCTGCCGATCCTGTTGCCACAACCCTCGGCCCGGTCCGATCTTAGACTAGGAATGAACTCTGTTTGCTTAGACTGGGGATGAACTTCGTATGCCTAAGTCAACACACGGAACAAGCGTGCGTGCGCTCAGCCGGTCAGAAAGGCCAGCCAAAGAGGTAGAATGCACAAGCCAAGGATTTGCCCAATCCCCCTTACATGCTACCGATCTTGCTGCCACAACCCTCAGTCCGGTCTGATCTTAAACTAGGAATGAACTCCGTATGCTTGACATGGAATGAACTCTGTATGCCTAAGCCAACCCATGAAACGAGCGTGCAGGTGCTCAACCGAATGGAGAGGTAGAATGTGCAAGTTGAGGACTAGCCAGGTCCCTCCCTGCGTACTGTCGATCCTATTGCCGCAACCCTGATTCTGGTCTGATCTTAGACTGGGAATGAACTCCGTATGCCTAAGTCAACCCATGAAACAAGCGTTCGGGCGTTGAGCTAATCGGAGAGGCATAATGAGCAAGCCGGGGATCGGCTCGATCCCCCTCTGCGTGCTACCAGTCCCGCTGCCACAACCCTCGGTTCGACTGGGGCTTAGACATGGAATGAACTCCCTATGCCTAAGCCAACCCACGAAACGGGCGTACGGGCGCTCAGCCAGTCGGTGAGGCAAAATGCGTAAGCCAGGGATCGGCCCGGTCCCCCCTACGTGCTGCTGATTTTGCTATCGCAACCCTCAGTCCGGTCTGATCTTAGGTTGGGAATGAACTCCGTATGCTTAGACTGGGGATGAACTCCGTATGCCTAAGTCAACCCACGAAACAAGCGTGCGGGCGTTCAGCCGACCGGAGAGGCCAACCGGAGAGGCATAATGTGCAAGCCGGGGATCAACCCAGTCCCCCTTTGCATGCTGCTGATCTCGCTGTCGGTCCTGCTGCCATAACCCTCGGTTCGACTAGGGCTTAGACATGGAATGAACTCTGTATGACTAAGCCAACCCACGAAACAAGTGTGCGGGCGTTCAGCCGGCTGGAGAGGCAAAATGCGTAAGCCTGGGATCGGCCCGATCCCCCCTACATGCTGTCGATCCTGCTCTCGTAACCCTAGGTTCAATTTGATTTTAGACTGGGAATGAACTCCGTATGCCTAAGTCAACCCATGAAACGAGCGTACGGGCGCTCAACCGGCTGGAGTGGCATAATGAACAAGCCGGGGATCAGCCTGATCCCCCTCTGCGTGCTGCCGGTCCTGCTGTCAGAACCCTCGGTCCACCTGGGGCTTAGACATGGAATGAACTCCTTATGCCTAAGCCAACCCATGAAACGGGCGTGCGGGGCTCAGTCGACCGAAGAGGCAGAATGCACAAGACAGGGATCGACCCGATCCCTCATACCTGCCGCCGATCCTACTACCACAACCCTCGGTCTGGTCTGATCTTAGACTGGGAATGAACTCTGTATGCTTAGTCTGGGGATGAACTCCATATGGCTAAGTCAGCCCACGAAATGAGCGTGCAAACCCTCAGTCGACCAGAAAGACAGGATGAGCAAGCCAGGGATCGAACAGGTGGTAGGTGGGTTCAAGCACATCTTCATATTTCTACCATGCCAATGCCATTTTTATGGCTTGTAAATTTATACAATGGCCCCCTAAGCCTTCATGTGAAGTTTCGTGGCAAGACGACCCGTTTTCTATTTTTCATGATTTTTAAAACTTTTTGCGGTTCTAGATTTTTTAAAATTTTTTTGCAAAGAGTTTGGTCCCAAAATTTGGTTGAGGAGATCCTTGTATTTTTTTTGGCATGTGTAAAAAAATTCAGATAAAAACTCGAAGTGGAGAAGATTTTGTGACCATTTCAAAAAAGTGTCCCCATTTCAGACACTTTAATGGCTACTGGCAGCAAACCTATAAAATCTCAAGTGCTCTTTAAGGGGGTTTGAGTTCTCAAAGTTTGATGGGGGATAGGGGGCCAATATAAGGGCCAAGTACCAGCACCCATCGCACATCATGTGGGCACACCTCCCAGCCCCCTAATTGCCCGAACCCCAATGCCGTCGGTTAGGTTCTCCGGTGATGCTCCGGCGATGGTGCCCCGGGTGAAAAAACTGTGGCACCAGTACATGCCCGAGTCCAGCATGTGCACCGTGGCTCAAAATCTTAGACTGGGAATGAACTCCGTATGCTTAGACATAGAATGAACTCTGCATGCCTAAGCCAACCTATAAAATGAGCATGCGGGCGCTCAGCTGGCCGGAGAGGCAGAATACGCAAGCCGAGGATCGGCCCGATTCTCCCCTACGTGTTGTCAATTATGCTGCCGCAACCCTCAGTCCGGTCTGATCTTAGACTGGGAATGAACTCTATATGCATAAGTCAACCCACGAAATGAGCGTATGGGCGCTGAGCCGGCCGAAGAGGCATAATGCGCAAGCCAGGGATCGGCTCGATCCGCCTCTGCGTGCTGCCAGTCCCACTACCACAACCCTCAGTCTAGTTGGGGCTTAGACATGGAATGAACTCCCTATGCCTAAGCCAACCCACGAAACGGGCGTTCGGGTGCTCATCCGATCGGAGAGGTAGAATGCCCAAGTCAGGGATCGGCCTGGTCCCCCTTGCGTGCTGCCGATCCCGCTGCCATAACCCTCGGTCCAGCTGGGGCTTAGAAATGGAATGAACTACCTATGCCTAAGCCAACCCATGAAACGGGCGTGTGGGAACTCAGCCGACCGGAGAGGCAGAATGCGCAAGTCAGGGATCGGCCTGATCCCCCCTGCATGCTGTCGATCCTGCTGCCGTTACCCTCGGTCCGATTTGATCTTAGACTGGAATGAACTCCATATGCTTAGATTGGGGATGAACTTCGTATGCCTAAGTCAACCCACGAAACGAGAGTGCAGTTGCTGGAAAGGTCAGCCGGAGAGGCATAATGCGTTAGCCAGGGATCAGCCCGATCCCCCTCTGTATGCTGTCGATCCCGCTGCCGGTGATGCTACCACAACCCTTGGTCCAGCTGGGGCTTAGACATGGAATAAACTCTGTATGCCTAAGCCAACCAACAAAACGAGCGTGAGCGCGATCAGCTGGCCGGAGAGACAGAATGTGCAAGCAGGGGATCCCCCTCTATGTGCTGTCGATCCTATTGCCGCAACCCTCATTCTGGTCTGATCTTAGACTGGGAATGAACTCCGTATGCCTAAGTCAACACATGAAACAAGCGTTCGGGCGTTGAGCTAACCGGAGAGGCATAATGAGCAAGCCGGGGATCGGCTCGATCCCCATCTGCGTACTACCAGTCCCGCTGCCACAACCCTCAGTTCGACTGGGGCTTAGACATGGAATGAACTCCGTATGCCTAAGCCAACCCACAAAATGAGCGTGTGGGCGCTCAACCGGCTGTAGAGGCAGAATGCGTAAGCTGTGGATTGGCCCGGTCCCCTGTGCGTGCTATCGATCCTACGGCTGCAACCCTCGGTCCGGTCTGATCTTAGACTGGGAATGAACTCCGTATGCTTAAGTCAACCCATGAAACGATCGTGCGGGCACTGAGCCGACCGGAGAGGCATAATGTCCAAGCTGGGGATTGCCCCGGTCCCCTTCTGCGTGCTGTCGGTCCCGCTATCACAACCCTCGGTCTGGCTAGGGTTTAGACATGGAATGAACTCCCTATGCCTAAGTGAACCCACAAAATGGGCATGCAGGCAATCAGCCGATCGGAGAGGCAGAATGTGCAAGCCGGGGATTGGCCCAGTCCCTCCTACGTACTGTCGATCCTGTTGCCGCAACCCTCGGTCCGTCTGGTCTTAGATTGGGAATGAACTCTATATGCTTAGACTAGGGATGAACTTTGTATGCCTAAGTCAACCCACGAAACGAGCATGCGGGCGCTCAACCGACCGGAGAGGCAGGATGCGCAAGCCGAAGATCGAACGGGTGGTAGGTGGGTTCAAGCACATCTTCATATTTGTGCCATGCCAATGCCATTTTTATGGCTTGTAAATTCATACAATGGTCCCCTAAGCCTTCATGTGAAGTTTCATGGCAAGACAACCAGTTTTCTATTTTCCATGATTTTTGAAACATTTTACGGTTCGAGATTGTTTAAAATTTTTTTAGAAAGTGTTTGGTCCCCAAATTTGGTAGAGGTGATCCTTGTATTTTGTTGGCATGCACAAAAAAATTCAGCTAAAAACTCGAAATGGAGAAGATTTTGCGATCGTTTGAAAAAAGTATCCCCATTTCAGACACTTTAATGGCTACTGGCTGCAAACCTATAAAATCTCAAATGCTCTTTAAGGGGTGTGAGTTCTTGAGGTTTGATGAGGGAAAGGGGGCCAATATAAGGGCCAAGTGTCACACCCTGGGTGGGTGCGCCAGGCACATCAGACGCACCAGCAGGCGAGCCAGAGGTTGAAGCCTACAAACCAGGCTTGCTGGCGGGTATCTGCGCGTAAAGCCTAGCAAACGAGTTCAGAACGCCCGCCTAACTTGCAGGCCAGCCCGTTAGACCAAGGCCTGGCATACAAGCTACCTGTACCACATCCAGAAGGGCCCAAGGTGCTGGACATGCAAGGGAAGCTTCTGGAAGCAGGCAGGATCAACAGCAGCATCCTGGCAGATTTGGTTGACCTTGAAAATTAGGAGTTAGCATCCTGATTGATTGTAATCTGTATAATCCCATGATTTTAGCCTTTATTCTAGGGATATTGCCATTAAGTGTAAGATAGAGCCTCAACTATAAATAGAGGGCTACTCCTCCCTCATTTGTACACCATCAAACACTTCTGTTTCAATGAATACAAGAGCATTTCCAGAATTCTGCCTTCTTATCTTGTTTCTCTTTAACTTGCGTAATCAGCCCTTCTTGTTGTTCTAGTGCCCGTACGCTTGTGTTTTAGGCTGACTTAGGCATAAAGGAGGAGATTCCAAGCCTAAGGCCACACAGTTTTTGAGTCAAAGGTCGGAGCCCATGACAGTTGGTATTAGAGCAAGTTTGATTCTACGTGTTTCTATTGTGCAGGTTAGAGGAGATGGCATCTCAAAGTGACACTGCTAACCAACAACCAGAGGCCTAGGAGCATGGGCATGGAAGAGGGAGGAAAGCCAGTTCTAGAGATATCTGATCTACCATGGACAGTAGGCTGGCCAAGGTGGAGGTGACCATGGGCGACATGGGGGAGAAGCTTGAGGGGGTAGAGACTCACATTGCATCGCTAGACTCCATGGGAGAGAAGATCCAAAGTGAGCTGCAAGCTGCTCTCAACAAAGGCTTGGACGTGTTCACCTAAAAGAATCAGACCTTGAAGGCTGAAGTGCTAACCTTGTGTGATGGCATGGAGGCCATGCGTCAGTGGATGGAAGAGCTTACCAGTGAGCTCGTTGCTTGCAAGACTGCCATTAGGAATGGCATGTTTGCTGGAGTGTCCAAGTCCAGATTGGATGTCCCCAAGCCTAAGGAGTTCAAGGGGACTAGGGCAGCCAAGGAAGTAGATAACTACCTTTGGGGTATGGACCAGTACTTCCAGGCCATGGGCATACAAGATGAGGCGATAAAGGTAAGCACCGCTACTATGTATCTCACTGATGTAGCCTTATTGTGGTAAAGGTGCAAGTGTGATGATGTCAGGCGTGGGAGCACCAAGATTGGAACCTGGATAGAGTTCCAAAAAGAGTTCAGAGAACAATTTTACCCGGAGTATGTCGATGATAAGGCGCGGGCAAAGTTGCGCAGTTTGAGCCAGCAAAGGGACATAAGGGAGTATCTCCAAAAATTCTCTGAACTGATGCTATAGATCTTAGATCTAGACAGGAATGATGCCTTATTTACTTTCTTAGATGGGCTGAAGCCATGGGTGAAGCATGAGCTACAAAAGAGAGGAGTTCATGACTTGGCTAAAGCCATGACTACTGTCGAGGCCTTGATAGAGTTCAAGCCTCTGAACAAGTTTGAGTCTACCAAGCCCAAGGGTAAGGGCATGGACGATAGGGACTGAAAGAAGCAGTCCAAGGGGAAGGATCGTGACTGGGAGTCCAAGGATGGAGACCGAGACCGTTCAACCAAGGATGGCGAGAGAAAGCCACCAGCAGGCAAGTGGAAAGCAATAGGAGACTGAGAGCCACTAGCATGCTACCTATGTGGAAGGAGCCACATAACGGGGCAATTAGCCATAGAAAGGCAAGCTGGCTGCTATAGACAAGGAGTCTGATGAGGAGCCAGAGTCAGGGGCAACAAAGCTTGGGTCGTTGGTGCTCAATGCTGTCCAGAGTAAGGAGAGCTGCAAGCCAAAGGGCTTGATGTTTCTGGATCTGATGGTTGCGGGTCAGAAGGTGAGCGCACTGGTGGACACAGGTGCCTCACATCTTTTTATTTCAGGTGATAGAGCTTGAAAGCTCAGACTAAAGGTGCAAAAAGGGATTGGTACCATCAAAACGATGAACTCCAAGGAAGTTCCAACCATTGGAGTAGTGCGCGGAGTGGAGTTATAGCGAAGTTTCGTGGCAGGACGACCCGTTTTCTATTTTTCATGATTTTCAAAACTTTTTGCGATTTGGGATTTTTTAAAATTTTTTTAGAAAGAGTTTTGTCCCTAAATTTGGTAGAGGTGATCCTTGTATTTTTGTTGGCATGCACAAAACAATTCATCTAAAAAATCAAAGTGGAGAAAATTTTGTGACTGTTTGAAAAAAGTGTCCCCATTTTAAACACTTTAATGGCTACTGGCAGCTAACCTATAAAATCTCAAATGCTCTTGAAGGGGGTGTGAGTTCTCGAGGTTTCATGAGGGATAGGGGGCCAATATAAGGGCCAAGTACCAGCACCCATCGCACATCATGTACACACACCCCCCGGCCCCCCCAATCGCCGGAACCCCCAATGCCGCCGGTTAGGCTCTCCGGTGATGCTCCGGCGATGCTCTGGCGATGGTGCCCCGGGCGAAAAAAATGTGGCACCAGCACATGCTCGAGCCCAACATGTGCACCATGGCTCAAAATATTAGATTGGGAATGAACTCCGTATGCTTAGACTTGGAATGAACTCTGTATGCCTAAGCCAACCCACGAAATGAGCGTACAGGCGCTCAGCCGGTCGGAGAGGCAGAATGCGCAAGTTGGGGATCGGTCCGGTCCCCTCCTATGTTTTGTCGATCCTGCTACCGCAACCCTCGATCCAATCCTATCTTAGACTGGGAATGAACCCCATATGGATTAGTCAACCCATGAAACGAGCGTACAGGCGCTGAGCCGATCGAAGAGGCATAATGAGCAAGTCGGGGATCGGCCCGGTCCCCCTCTGTGTGCTGCCGGTCCCACTATCGAAACCCTCGATCCGGCTGGGGCTTAGACATGGAATTAACTCCCTATGCCTAAGCCAACCCACAAAACGGGTGTGCGGGCGCTCAGCCGATCGGAGAGGTAGAATGCACAAGTCGGGGATCGGCCCGGTCCCCCCTGCGTGCTACCGATCCTGCTACCACAACCCTCGATCCAGTCTGATCTTAGACTGGGAATGAACTCAATATGCTTAGACTGGGGATGAACTCTGTATGCCTAAGTCAACCCATGAAACGAGCGTGCGGGCGCTCAGCCAACCAGATAGGCAGGATGCGCAAGCCAGGGATCAAACGGGTGGTAGGTGGGTTCAAGCGCATCTTCATATTTCTGCCATGCCAATGCTATTTTTATGGCTTGTAAATTCATACAATGGTCCCCTAAGCCTTCATGTGAAGTTTCATGGCAAGACGACCCGTTTTCTATTTTTCACGATTTTCAAAACTTTTTACGGTTCGAGATTTTTTAGAATTTTTTTAGAAGGAGTTTTGTTCCCAAAATTGGTAGAGGTGATTCCTGTATTTTTGTTGGCATGCACAAAAAAATTCAGCTAAAAACTCGAAGTGGAGAAGATTTTCCTATAAAATCTCAAATGCTCTTTAAGGGGTGTGAGTTCTCGAAGTTTGATGAGGGATAGGGGTCCAATATAAGGGCCAAGTACCAGCACCCATTGCACATCATGTGCACACACCCCCCGGCCCCCCCAATCATTGGAAACCCCAATGCCACCGGTTAGGCTCTCCGACGATGGTGCCCGGGCGAAAAAAATGTAGCACCGGCATATGCCCGAGCCCACCATGTGCACCGTGGCTCAAAATCTTAGAATGGGAGTCAACTCCGTATGCTTAGACATGGAATGAACTCCATATGCCTAAGCCAACTCACGAAACAAGCGTGCGGGCGCTCAGTTGGTCGGAGAGACAGAATGCACAAGTCGGGGATCGACTTGGTCCCCCCTACATGTTGTCGATCCTGCTGTCGTAACCCCCGGTTCGATCGATCTTAGACTGGGAATGAACTTTGTATGCATAAGTCAACCCATGAAACGAGTGTGCGGGCACTAAGCCGACCGAAGAGGCATAATGCGCAAGCCGGGGATTGGCCGGACCCACTCTGCATGCTATCGGTCCCGCTGCCACAGCCCCTGGTCCGACTGGGGCTTAGACTTGGAATGAACTCCCTATGCCTAAGCCAACCCATGAAATGGGCATGCGGGCATTAAGCCGATCGGAGAGGCAGAATACGCAAGCCAGGGATTGGCCCGGTCCACCCTGTGTGCTACCGATCATGCTGTCGCAACCCTCGGTCTGCTCTAATCTTAGACTGGGAATGAACTCTGTATGCTTAGACTAGGGATGAACTCCGTATGCCTAAGTCAACCCATGACACGAACGTGCGGATGCTCAACCAACCAAAGAGGTAGGATGCGCAAGCTGAGGATCGAACGGGTAGTAGGTGGGTTCAAGCACATCTTCATATTTCTGTCATGCCAATGCCATTTTTATGGCCTGTAAATTCATACAATGGTCCTCTAAGCTTTCATGTGAAGTTTCGTGGCAAGACGACCCGTTTTTTATTTTTCATGATTTTTGAAACTTTTTGCAGTTAGGGATTTTTTAAAATTTTTTTAGAAAGAGTTTTGTCCCCAAATTTGGTAGAGGCAATCCTTTTATTTTTGTTGGCATGCACAAAAAAATTCAGCTAAAAACTCGAAGTGGAGAAATTTTGTGACCGTTTGAAAAAAGTGTCCCCATTTCAGACACTTTAATTGCTACTGGTAGCAAACCTATAAAATCTCAAATGCTCTTTAAGGGGTTGTGAGTTCTCTAGGTTTGATGAGGGATAGGGGGCCAATATAAGGGCCAAGTACCAGCACCCATCGCACATCATGTGCGCACACCCCCTGGCCCGCCCAATCGTCGGAACCCCCAATGCTATCGGTTAAGCTCTCCGACGATGCTCCGACAATGGTGCCCCGGGTGAAAAAATGCAGCACCAGGACATTCCCAAGCCCAGTATGTGCACCGTGGCTCAAACTCTTAGATTGGGAATGAACTCCATATGCTTAGACATGGAATGAACTCCGTATGCCTAAGCCAACCCATGAAACGAGCGTACGAGCGCTCAACCGATCGGAAAGGTAGAATGCACAAGCCGAGAATCGACCCGGTCCCCCTTTGGGTGCTGTCAGTCCCACTGTAACAACCCTCGGTCTGGCTAGGGCTTAAGCATGGAATGAACTCCCTATGCCTAAGTCAACCCATGAAACGGGCGTGCGGCCGCTCAGCTTGCATGCTGTCGATCCTGCTGTCGCAACCCTCGGTTTGGTCTGATCTTAGATTGGGAATGAACTTCGTATTCTTACACTGGGGATGAACTCCGTATGCCTAAGTTGACCCATGAAATGAATGTGCGGGCACTCAGCTGATCGGAGAGGTCAATCGGAGAGGCAGAATGCGCAAGCTGGGGATCGGCCTGATCCCCACTATGTGCTATCGATCCTACTGCTGGTCTACTGTCGCAACCCTTTTTTCAGTCCGATCCTAGACTAGGAATGAACTCTGTATGCTTAGATATGGAATGAACCCTGTATGCCTAAGCCAACCCATGAAACGAGCGTGCGGGTGCTCAGCTGATCGGAGAGGCAGAATGCGTAAGTCGGGGACCGGCCCGATCCCCCCTACGTGCTATCGATCCTGCTGCCTCAATCCTCAGTCCGGTCCGATCTTATACTGGGAATGAACTATGTATGCCTAAGTCAACCCATGAAATCAGCGTTCGGGTGCTGAACAGGCTGGAGAGGCATAATGCGCAAGCCAGGGATCGACCCGATCCCTCCCTACGTGCTGTCGATCCTACTGTCGCAACCCTCAGTCCAGTTCGATCTTACACTGGGAATGAACTACGTATGCCTAAGTCAACCCATGAAATCAGCGTTCGGGTGCTAAGCCAGCTGGAGAGGCATAATGCGCAAGCCAGGGATCGGCCCGATCCCCCTCTACCAGCTGGCGGTCTTGCTACCGCAACCATCTGTCCGGCTGGGGCTTAGACATGGAATGAACTCCGTATGCCTAAGCCAACACACGAAACGAGCATGTGGGTGCTCAATCGACTAGAAAGGCAGAATGTGCAAGCTGGGGATCAGCCCAGTCCCCCCCTGCGTGCTGTTGGTCCCGCTGCCACAACCCTCGGTCCGGTTAGGGCTTAGACATGGAATCAACTCCCTACGCCTAAGCCAACCCACGAAACAAGCTTGCGGGGGCTCAGCCGACTGGAGAGGTAGAATGCGCAAGCCAGAGATCGACCCGATCCCCCCTGTGTGCTGCCGATCCTGCTGCTGTAACCCTCGGTTCGGTCCGATCCTAGACTGGGAATGAACTTCATATGCTTAGACTGGGGATGAACTCCGTATGCCTAAGTCAACTCATGAAACGAGCGTGCGGGTGCTCAGCCAGTCGAAGAGCCCGGCCGGAGAGGCATAATGCCTAAGCTGAGGATCATCCCGATCCCCCTCTGTGTGCTACCGATCCCGCTGTCAGTCATGCTGCCACAACCCTCAGTTCGACTGGGGCTTAGACGTGGAATGAACTCCGTATGCTTAAGCCAACCCACGAAACGAGCTTACGGGCGCTCAACCGATCGGAGAGGCAGAATGCGGAAGCCGGGGCCCAGCCCAATCCCCCATGCGTGCTATCCGTCCTGCTGTCGTAACCCTCGGTCTGATCCGATCTTAGACTAGGAATCAACTCACGTATGCCTAAGTCAACCCACGAAACAAGCGTGCGGGCGCTGAGTAAGGCGGAGAGGCATAATGCGCCAGTCGAGGATCGGCCTGGTCCCTCTCTGCGTGTTGTCGATCCCGCTGCCACAACCCTCGGTCCAGTTGGGGCTTAGACATGGAATGAAGTCCCTATGCCTAAGCCAACCCATGAAACGGGCGTACGGTCGCTCAGCCAGCTAGAGAGGCAGAATGCGCAAGCTGGGGATCAGCCTGATCCTCTCTGCGTGCTGTCGATCCTGCTACCGTAACCCTCAGTCCGGTCCGATCTTAGACTGGGACTGAACTTCATATGCTTACACTAGGGATGAACTCCGTATGCTTAAGTCAACCAACAAAACGAGCGTGCGGACGCTCAGTCGACCAGAGAGGCAAGATGCGCAAGCCGAGGATTGATCGGGTGGTATGTGGGTTCAAGCACATCTTCATATTTTTGCCATGCCAATGCCATTTTTATGGCTTGTAAATTCATACAATGGTCCTCTAAGCCTTCATGTGAAGTTTCGTGGCAAGATGACCCGTTTTCTATTTTTCATGATTTTCAAAACTTTTTACGGTTCAGGATTTTTTAAACTTTTTTTAGAAAGGGTTTTGTCCCCAAATTTGGTAGAGGTGATCCTTGTATTATTTTTGGCATGCATAAAAATATTTAGCTAAAAACTCGAAGTGGAGAAGATTTTGTCACCGTTTGAAAAAAGTGTCCCCATTTCAGACACTTTAATGGCTACTGGCAGCAAACCTATAAAATGTCAAATGCTCTTTAAGGGATGTGAGTTTTCGAGGTTTGATGAAGGATAGGGGGCCAATATAAAGGCCAAGTACCAGCACCCATCGCACATCATGTGCGCACACCCCCCGGCCCCCAATCGCCGGAACCCCTAATGCCGTCGGTTAGGCTTTCTGATGTTGCTTCGTTGATGCTCCGATGATGGTGCCCGGGTGTGAGTTCATGAGGTTTGACCATTCCCACATCATGCACGCATACCCCCCGGCTCCCCCAATCATCGGAACCCCCAATGCCGCCGATTAGGTTCTCCGGTGATGCTCTTGTGATGCTCCGACGATGGAGCCACGAGCGAAAAAAATGTGGCACCAGCACATGCCCGAGCCCAGCATGTGCATTGTGGCTCAAACTCTTAGACTGGGAATGAACTCTATATGCTTAGACATGGAATGAACTTCGTATGCCTCAGCCAACCCACGAAATGAGTGTGCCAACGCTCAACCGGTCGGAGAGGCAGAATGCGTAAGTCGGGGATCGGCCCAGTCCCCCTCTGCGTGTTGCCGATCCCGCTGGCACAACCCTCGGTCCGGCTGGGGCTTAGACATGGAATGAACTCTATGAAACGAGCGTGTGGGCGCTCAGTCGACTGGAGCGGTAGAATGTGCATGTCGGGGATCGGCCTGATCCCCCCTGCGTGCTGTCGATCTTGCTACTGGTCCTGCTGCCGCAACCCTCAGTCCGGTCCGATATTAGATAGGGAATGAACTCCGGATGCTTAGACTTGGAATGAACTCTGTATGCTAAGCAAACCCACGAAGCGAGCATGTGCGCACTCAGCTGATCGAAGAGGAAGAATGCGTAATTCGGGGACCGGCCCAGTCCCCTTTGACTGCTGTCAATCCTACTGTCGTAACCCTCAGTCTGGTCCGATCTTAGACTGGGAATAAACTCCGTATGCCTAAGACCACCCACGAAATGAGCATTCGGGTGCTGAGCCGATCGAGGAGGCATAATGCGCAAGCCGGGATCGGCCCGCAAACCTCGATCCGCCTGGGGCTTAGACATGAATGATCTCCCTATGCCTAAGTCAACCCACGAAATGGGCGTGCGGGCGTTCAGCCGGTCGGAGAGGTAGAATGCACAAGCCGTGGATCGGCCCAGTCCCCCCTGAATGCTGCCGATCCTGCTGCCACAACCCTCGGTCCGGTCCGATCTTAGACTGGGAATGAACTCCGTATGCTTAGACTGGGGATGAACTCCGTATGCCTAAGTCAACCCACGAAACGAGCGTGCGGACGCTCAGTCGGCTGTAGAGGCCGACTGAAGAGGCATAATGCGTAAGCCGAGGATCACCCTGGTCCTCCTCTGCATGCCGCCGATCCCACTACCGGTTCTATTGCCACAACCATCGGTCCGGCTGGGGCTTAAACAAGGAATGAACTCTGTATGCCTAAGCCAACCCAGGAAACAAGCGTGTGGGCGCTCAGGCGACTGGAGAGGTAGAATGCACAAGTCGGGGATCGACCCGATCCCTCCTACGTGCTGTCGATCCTGCTGCTGCTCCTGCTACCGCAACCATCAGTCCAGTCCGATCTTAGACTGGGAATGAACTCCGTATGCTTAGACATGAAATGAACTCCGTATGCCTAAGCTAACCCATGAAACGAGCATACAATTGCTCAGTCGGCTGGAGAGGCCGACCGGAGAGGCAAAATGTGCAAGCCGGGGATCAGCTCGATCCCCCCTTACGTGCTACTGGTCCTGCTGCCTCAACCCTCAATCTGATCCGATCTTAGATTGGGAATGTACTCCTATGCTTAGACATGGAATGAACTCCGTATGCCTGAGCTAACCCATGAAACGAGCGTGCTGGCGCTTAGCCAGTCGGAGAGCAGAATGGGCAAGCCGGGGACCGGCCCGATCCCCCCTGCGTGCTATCGATCTTGCTACCGTAACTCTTAGTTTGGTCTTATCTTAGACTGGGAATGAACTCCGTATGCCTAAGTCAACCCATGAAATGAGCGTTCGAGCACTAAGTCGACTGGAGAGGCATAATGTGCAAGCCGAGGATCGACCCGATCCCCCTCTACGTGCTACCAATCCTGCTACCACAACCCTCGATTTGGCTGGGGCTTAGACATGGAATGAACTCCCTATGCCTAAGCCAACCCACGAAATGGGCGTGCAGGCGCTCAGCCGGCCAGAGAGGAAGAATGCACAAGCCGGGGACCGACCCGATCCCCCTCACATGCTGTCGATCCTACTACCACAACCCTTGATTTGGTTCGATCTTACACTGGGAATGAACTTCGTATGCCTAAGTTAACCCATGAAACGAACATACAGACGCTCAGCCGACCAGAGAGGCAGGATGTGCAAGCCGCGGATCGAACGGGTGGTAGGTGGGTTCAAGCACATCTTCATATTTATACCATGCCAATGCCATTTTTATGGCTTGTAAATTCATACAATGGTCCCCTATGCCTTCATGTGAAGTTTCGTCGCAAGACGACCCATTTTCTATTTTTCTTGATTTTTGAAACTTTTTGCAGTTCGGGATTTTTTTAAATTTTTTTAGAAAGAGTTTTGTCCCCAAATTTGGTAGTGGTGATCCCTATATTTTTTTTGGCATGCACAAAAAAATTTTGCTAAAAACTAGAAGTGGAGAAGATTTTGTGATCATTTGAAAAAAGTGTCCTCATTTCAGACACTTTAATGGCTACTGGCAGCAAACCTATAAAATCTCAAATGCTCTTTAAGAGGGTGTGAGTTCTCAAGGTTTGATGAGGGATAAAGGACCAATATAAGGGCCAAGTACCAACAGCCATCGCACATCATGTGCGCACACCCCCCGACCCCCCCAATCGCCGGAACCCCCAATGCCGCCGGTTAGGCTCTCCGATAATGCTCCGGTGATGGTGCCCTGAGCGAAAAAAATGCAGCACCAGCACATGCCCGAGCCCACCATGTGCACCGTTGCTCAAACTCTTAGAATGAACTCCGTATGCTTAGACATGGAATGAACTCCTTATGGCTAAGCCAACCCACGAAACGAGCGTGCGGGCACTCAACCGATCGGAGAGGTAGAATGCACAAGCCGAGGATTGGACTGGTCCACCTCTGTGTGCTGTCAGTCCCGCTGCCACAACCCTCAGTCCGACTGGGGCTTAGACATGGAATGAACTCCCTATGCCTAAGCCAACCCACGAAACGGGTGTGCAGGTGCCCAATCGGTCGGAGAGGCAGAATGCGCAAGTCGGGGATCAGCTCGGCCCCCCCTGCATGCTGTTGATCTTGCTGCCGCAACCCTCGGTCTGATTAGATCTTAGACTAGGAATGAACTCTGTATGCTTAGATTGGGGATGAACTCCGTATGCCTAAGTCAACCCACAAAACGAGTGTGCGAGCGTTCAGTCGGCCGGAGAGGCAAAATGCACAAGTTGGGGATCAGCTCGATCCCCCCTGCGTGTTGTCGATCCTGCTGCTGGTCCTGCTATCGTAACCCTTGGTCCGGTCCGATCTTAGACTGGGAATGAACTCCATATGCTTAGACATGGAATTAACTCCGTATGCCTAAGCCAACGCACGAAACGAGCGTGCGGGCGCTTAGTCGATCGAAGATGTAGAATGTGCAAGCCAGGGACCAACCTAGTCCCCACCACGTGCTGTCGATCCTGCTACCACAACCTTCGGTCCGGTCTGATGTTAGACTAGGAATAAACTCCGTATGCCTAAATCAACCCATGAAACAAGCATTCGGGGGCTGAGCTGGCCGGAGAGGCATAATGTGCAAGCCAGGGATCGGCACGGTCCCCCTCTGTGTGCTATCGGTCCCGCTGCCACAACCCTTGGTTTGGCTGGGTCTTAGACATGGAATGAACTCCCTATGCCTAAGCCAACCCATGAAACGGGCATACGGGTGCTCAGTCGGTCGGAGAGGCAGAATGCACAAGCCGGGGATCAGCCCGGTCCCCCCTATGTGCTATCGATCCAAGTGTCAAAACCCTCGGTCTGGTCTGATCTTAGACTGGGAATGAACTTCATATGCTTAGACTAGGGATGAACTCCATATGCATAACTCAACCCACGAAACGAGCGTACGGGTGTTCAGTCGGTCGGAGAGGCACAATGCATAAGCCGGGGATCAGCTCGGTCCCCCTCTACGTGCTACCGATCTAGCTGCCGATCCTGCTGCCACAACACTCGGTCCAGCTGGGGCTCCGTATGCTGGGAATGAACTCCAAATGCTTAGACATGGAATTAACTCTGTATGCCTAAGCCAACCCACGAAATGAGTGTACGGGTGCTCAGCCGACCGAAGAGGTAGAATGCGCAAGTCGGGGACCGATCCGATCCCCCCTGCGTGCTGTCAATCCTGCTGCCACAACCCTCGGTCCAGTCCGATCTTAGACTGGGAATGAACTCCGTATGCTTAAGTAAACCCATGTAACGAGTGTACGGGCGTTGAGCTAACTGAAGAGGCATAATGCGCAAGCTGAGATCGGCTCGGTCCCCCTCTATGTGCTGCCGGTCCCGCTGCCACAACCCTCAATCCGACTGGGGCTTAGACATGGAATGAACTCCCTATGCCTAAGCCAACCCACGAAACGGGTGTACGGGCACTCAGCCGACTGGAGAGACAGAATGCGCAAGCCAGGGATCAGCCCGGTCCCCCCTGCATGCTACCGATCCTGCTGTCGCAACCCTCGGTCCGGACCGATCTTAGACTGGGAATGAATTTTGTATGCTTAGACTGGGGATGAACTCCGTATGCATAAGTCAACCCACAAAACGAGCGTGCCGGCGCTCAGTCGATCGGAGAGGCCGGTCGAAGAGGCAAAATGTACAAGCTGGGGAACAACCCGATCCCCCTCTGCATGTTGCCGATCCCGTTGCTGGTCCTGCTACCACAACCCTCGGTTCGACTGGGGCTTAGACATGGAATGAACTTTGTATGCCTAAGCCAACCCACGGAACGAGCATGAGGGCACTCAGTCGGCTGGAGAGGTAGAATGCGTAAGCCAGGGATCGACCTGATCCCCCCTGCGTGCTGTCGATCCTGCTGCTGGTCTTGTTGTCGTAAACCTCGCTCCGGTCCGATCTTAGGCTAGGAATGAACTCTGTATGCTTAGACATGGAATGAACTCCGTATGCCAAAGCCAACCCACAAAACGAGCGTACGGGCGCTCAGCCGATCGTAAAGCCAGAATAGGTAAGCTGGGAACTGACTCGGTGCCCCCCAGTGTGCTTTCGATCTTACTGCTGCAACCCTCGGTCCGGTCCGATCTTAGATTGGGAATGAACTCCGTATGCCTAAGTCAACCCATAAAACATGCGTGCGGGCACTGAGCTGGCTGGAGAGGCATAATGCGTAAGTCGAGGATCGACCTGGTCCCCCTCTGCATGCTGCCGGTGCCGCTGCCACAACCCTTGGTCCGGCTGGGGCTTAGACATGGAATGAACTCCCTATGCCTAAGCCAACCCATGAAACAGGCATGCGGGTGCTCGGCCGGTCGGAGAGGCAGAATGCGCAAGCCGGGGATCAGCCCACTCCCCCCTGCGTGCTGTCGATCCTACTATCACAACCCTCAGTCCGATCTGATCTTAGACTGGGAATGAACTCAATATGCTTAGACTAGGGATGAACTCTGTATGCCTAAGTCAACCCACGAAATGAGCGTGTGGACGCTCAGCCGACTAGAGAGGTAGGATGCGCAAGCTGGGGATCGAACAGGTGGTAGGTGGGTTCAAGCACATCTTCATATTTCTGCCATGCCAATGCCATTTTTATGGCTTTTAAATTCATAAATGGTCCCCTAAGCCTTCATGTGACGTTTCGTGGCAAGACGAACCGTTTTCTATTTTTCACAATTTTCGAAACTTTTTAAGGTTCGAGATTTTTTAAAATTGTTTTAGAAGACTTTTGTCCCCAAATTTGGTAGAGGTGATCCATGTATTTTTTTTGGCATGCACAAAAAAATTCAGGTAAAAACTCGAAGTGGAGAAGATTTTGTGACCGTTTGAAAAAAGTGTCCCCATTTCAGACACTTTAATGGCTACTGGCATCAAACCTATAAAATCTCAAATGCTCTTTAAGGGGGTGTGAGTTCTCGAGGTTTGATGAGGGATAGGGGGTCGAGGTTTGATAAGGGATAGGGGGCCAATATAGGGGCCAATATAAGGGCCAAGTACTAGCACCCATCGCACATCATGTGCGCACACCCCCCCGACCACACCAATTGTTGGAACCCCCCAATGCCGTCGGTTAGGCTCTCTGGCGATGCTTCGGCAATGGTGCCCCGGGCAAAAAAAATGCGGCACCAGCACATGCCCGAGTCCAGCATGTGCACCTTGGCTCAAAGTCTTAGACTACGAATGACCTCCGTATGCTTAGATATGGAATGAACTCCGTATGCCTAAGCCAACCCATGAAACGAGTGTGCGGGCGCTTGGCCGGCCAGAGAGGCAGAATGCGCAAGCCGAGGATCAACCCGGTCCCCCTCTGCATGCTGCTGGTCCCGCTGCCACAACCCTCGGTCCGACTAAGGCTTAGACATGGACTGAACTCCCTATGCCTAAGCCAACCAACGAAACGTGCGTACGGGCGCTCAGTCAGCCGAAAAGGCAGAATGCGCAAGCCAGATCCACCCGGTCCCCCCTGCATGCTGTCGATCTTGCTGTCGCAACCCTTGGTCCAGTCGATCTTAGACTGGGAAAGAACTCCATATGCTTAGACTGGGGATGAACTCCGTATGCCTAAGTCAACCCACGAAATGAGCGTGCGGGTACTCAATCAACCGGAGAGGTTTGTCGAAGAGGTAGAATGCATAAGTTGGGGGTTGACCCAATCCCCCCTGCATGCTGTCGATCCTGCTCCTGGTCTTGATGTCGTAACCCTTGGTATGGTCCAATCTTAGACTAGGAATGAACTCTGTATGCTTAGACATGGAATGAACTTTGTATGCCTAAGCCAACCCACGAAACGAGCGTGCGGGCCATGTACCGGCACCCATCGCACATCATGTGTGCACACCCCCCTAGCCCCCATAATCGTCGAAACCCCCAATGCCATCGGTTAGGCTCTCCGACGATGCTCCGACGATGGTGACTCGGGCGAAAAAAATGTGGCACCAATACATGCCCGGGCCCAGCATATGCACCTTGGCTCAAACTCTTAGATTGGGAATGAACTCCGTATGCTTAGACAAGGAATGAACTCCGTATGCCTAAGCCAACCCACGAAACGAGCATGCGGGTGCTCAACCGGCCAGAGAGGTAGAATGCATAAGTCGAGGATCGACCCGGTCCCCCTCTACGCGCTGTCGGTCCCGCTGCCACAACCCTCGATCTGGCAGGGGCTTAGACATGGAATGAACTCCCTATACCCAAGCCAACCCATGAAACGGGCTGTTGCTGGTCCTACTGCCGCTTTGTGTGCTACTGATCCTGTTGCTGGTCCTGCTGTCGTAACCCTCGATCTGGTCTGATCTTACACTGGGAATGAACTTTGTATGCTTAGACATGGAATGAACTCTGTATGCCTAAGCCAACGCACGAAACGAGCGTGCGGGTGCTCAGCCGGTCGAAGAGGCAAAATGCGTAAGCCGAGGATCGGCCCGGTCGCCCCTACGTGCTGTCGATCCTGCTGCCACAACCCTCGATCCGACTGGGGCTTAGACATGGAATGAACTCCTTATGCCTAACCCAACCCACGAAACGTGCGTGTGGGTAGTCAGCCAGCCAGAGAGGAAGAATGCGCAATCCAGGGATTGGCCCGATCCCCTTCTGCGTGCTGCCGGTCCCGTTGCCACAACCCTCGGTCTGGCTGTGGCTTAGACGTGGAATGAACTCCCTATGCCTAAGCCAACCCATGAAACGTGCGTGTGGGCAGTCAGCCAGCCAGAGAGGCAAAATGCGCAAGCCAGGGATCAGCCCGGTCCCCCCCTGTGTGCAGTCGATGCTGCTGCTGGTCCTGCTGCCGCAACCCTCGATCCGATTCAATCTTAGACTAGGAATGAACTCCATATGCTTAGACATGGAATTAACTCCGTATGCCTAAGCCAACCCACGAAATAAGCATGCGGGCACTCAGCTGGTCGGAGAGGCAGAATACGCAAGTCTGGGTCCGACTCGATCGCCCCTACGTGCTGTCGATCCTGCTGCCGCAACACTCGGTCCAGTCCGATCTTAGACTGGGAATGAACTTCGTATGCCTAAGTCATCCCACAAAATGAGCGTGCGGGCACTGAGCCGGGCGGAGAGGCATAATGCGCAAGCCGGGATCGACCCGATCCCCCTCTGCGTGCTGTCGGTCCCGCTGCCACAACCCTTGGTCCGACTGGGGCTTAGGCATGGAATGAACTCCCTATGCCTAAGCCAACCCACAAAATGTGCGTGCGGGCACTCAGCCAACCGGAGAGGCAGAATGTGTAAGCCAGGGATCAACCCGGTCCCCCTTGCATGCTGTCGATCCTGCTGTCGCAACCCTCGGTCCGGTCTGATCTTAGACTGGGAATGAACTCCATATGCTTAGACTGGGGATGAACTTCGTATGCCTAAGTCAACCCATGAAATGAGTGTGTGGATGCTCAGTCGACCAGAGAGGCAGGATGCACAAGCCGAGGATCGAACGGCTGGTAGGTGGGTTCAAGCACATCTTCATATTTCTGCCATGCCAATGCCATTTTTATGGCATGTAAATTTATACAATGCACATGGAATGAACTCCATATGCCTAAGCCAACCCACGAAACGAGCGTGCGGGCGCTCAGTCGACTGGAGAGGCAGAATGGGCAAGCTGAGGATCAGCCTAGTCCACCTTTGCGTGCTGTCGATCCCGCTGCCACAACCTTCGGTTCAGCTAGGGCTTAGATATGGAATTAACTCCTTATGCCTAAGCCAACCAACGAAACGGGTGTGCGGGCACTCAGTCGGCCAGAAAGGTAGAATGCGCAAGTCGGGGATCAGCCCGGTCCCCTCTGTGTGCTGCTGATCCTGCTACCACAACCTCAGTCCGATTAGTTCTTAGACTAGGAATGAACTCTGTATGCTTAGACTGGGGATTAACTCCATATGCCTAAGTCAACCCACGAAATGAGTGTGCGGGCACTCAGCCGGCCGAAGAGGCAGAATGCGCAAGCCAGGGATTGACCCGATCCCCCCTGCGTGCTGTCGATCCTGCTGCTGGTCTTACTATTGCAACCCTCGATCCGGTCCAATCTTAGACTGGGAATGAACTCCATATGCTTAGATATGGAATGAACTCCATATGCCTAAGCCAACCGACAAAACGAGCGTGCGGGCGCTTAGTCGATCGGAGAGGCTGAATGCACAAGTCGGGGATCGGCCCGGTCCCTCCCTGTGTGCTGTCGATCCTGCTACCGCAACCCTTGGTCCAATCCAATCTTACACTGGGAATGAACTCCGTATGCCTAAGTCAACCCACGAAATAAGCGTTCGGGCGCTGAGCCGGTCGAAAATGCATAATGCGCAAGTCGGGGACCAGCCCGATCCCCCTCTGTGTGCTATGGGTCCCGCTGCCACATCCCTCGGTCCGACTGGGGCTTAGACATGGAATGAACTCCCTATGGTTAAGCCAACCCATGAAACGGGCATACGGGCACTCAGTCGGTCGGAGAGGCAGAATGCGCAAGTCGGGGACCGACCCGGTCCCCCCTACGTGCTATTGATCCTGCTACCGCAACTCTCGATCTGATCCGATCTTAGACTGGGAATGAACTTTGTATGCTTAGACTGGGGATGAACTCTGTTTGCCTAAGTCAACCCACGAAACGAGCGTGCGGACCCTTAGCCGACCAGAGAGGCAGGATGCGCACACCGGGGATCGAACGGGTGGTAGGTGGGTTCAAGCACATCTTCATATTTCTGTCATGCCAAAGCCATTTTTATGGCTTGTAAATTCATACAATGGTCCCATACACCTTCTTGTGAAGTTTCGTGGGAAGATGACCCGTTTTCTATTTTTCATGATTTTTGAAACCTTTTGCGGTTTGGGATTTTTTTAAATTTTTTTACAAAGAGTTTTGTCCCCAAATTTGGTAGAAGTGATCCTTGTATTTTTTTTGGCATGCATAAAACAATTCAGCTAAAAACTCGAAGTGGAAAAGATTTTGTGACCATTTGAAAAAAGTGTCCCCATTTCAGACACTTTAATAGCTACTGGCAGTAAACCTATAAAATCTCAAATGCTCTTTCAGGGGGTGTGAGTTCTCAAGGTTTGATGAGGGATAGGGGGCCAATATAAGGGCCAAGTACCAGCACCCATCGCACATCATGTGCGCACACCCCCCGGCCCCCAATCACCGAAACCCTCAATGCCGTCGGTTAGGCTCTTCGGCGATGCTCCGACGATGCTCCGACGATGGTGCTTTGGCCGAAAAAAATGCAGCACCAGCATGTGCACCATGGCTCAAACTCTTAGACTGGGAATGAACTCCGTATGCCTAAGCCAACCTATGAAACGAGCGTGCGGGCGCTCAGTCGGATGGAGAGGCAGAATACGCAAGCCGGGGATTAGCCCGATCCCCCTCTGCGTGCTACCGGTCCCGCTGCCACAATCTTCGGTCCGACTGGGGCTTATACATGGAATGAACACCCTATGCCTTAGCCAACCCATGAAACGGGCGTGCAGGCACTCAGTCAGTCGGAGAGGCAGAATGCAAAAATCGAGGATCGACCTGATCCCCCTGCGTTCTATCGATCTTGCTACCGTAACCCTCGGCCCGGTTCGATCTTAGACTAGGAATGATCTCCGTATGCTTAGACTGTGGATGAACTCCGTATGCATAAGTTAACCCATGAAACGAGCGTGTGGGCACTCAACCGACCGAAGAGGTCGGTCGGAGAGGCAGAATATGCAAGTCGGGGATCGACCTGGTCCCTCTTGCGTGCTGTCGATCCTGCTACTGGTCCTGCTACCGCAACCCTTAGTCCGATCCGATCTTAGATTGAGAATGAACTCCATATGCTTAGACATGGAATGAACTCCGTATGCCTAAGGCAACCCACAAAACGAATGTACGGGCACTCAGCCGACCGGAGAGGTAAAATGCATAAGTCGGGGACCTGCCCGATCCCCCCTGCGTCTTGTCGATCCTACTACCGCAACCCTTGGTCCATTTTGATCTTAGATTGGGAATGAACTCTGTATGCCTAAGTCAACCCATGAAACGAGTGTTCTGGCATTGAGCCGGTCGGAGAGGCATAATGCGCAAGCCGGGGATCGACTCGGTCCCCCTCTGCGAGTTGCTAGTCTCGCTGCCACAACCCTCAGTCCGGCTGGGGTGTAGACATGGAATGAACTCCCTATGCCTAAGCCAACTCACGACACAGGCGTCCGGGCGCTCAACCTGTCGGAGAGGTAGAATGCGCAAGCCGGGGATCGGCCTGGTCGCCCTTGTATGCTACCGATCCTGCTGCCGCAACCTTCGGTTCGGTCTGATGTTAGACTGGGAATGAACTCCGTATGCTTAGACTGGGGATGAACTCTGTATGCCTAAGTCAACCCACGAAATGAGCATGTGGGCGCTCAGCCAACCAGAGAGGTCGACCAAAGAGGCATAATACGCAAGCCGGGGATCAACCCAATCACCCTCTGCGTGCTGTCGATCCTGCTGTCGGTCCTGCTGCCACAACCCTCGTTCCGGTTGGGGCTTAGACATGGAATGAACTCCGTATGCCTAAGCTAACCCACGAAACGAGCATGCAGGCGCTCAACCGGCTGAAGAGCCAGAATGCGCAAGCCGAGGATCAGCCCGATCCCCCCTATGTGCTACCTATCTTGGTGCCGTAACCCTCGGTCTGGTATGATCTTAGACTGGGAATGAACTTCGTATGCTTAGACATGGAATGAACTCCGTATACCTAAGCCAACCCATGAAACGAGCGTGCGAGTGCTCAGCTGACCGAAAAGGCAAAATTGCACAAGTTGGGACTGGCCCGGTCCCCCCTATGTGCTGTCGATCCTACTGTTGCAACCCTTGGTCCGATCAGATCTTAGACTGGGAATGAACTCTGTATGCCTAAGTCAACTCACGAAACGAGCGTGCGGGCGCTAAGCCAGCCAGAGAGTCATAATGCGCAAGTCGGGGATCGGCCCAGTCCCCCTCTGCATGCTGCCAGTCCTGCTACCACAACCCTCGGTCTGATGGGGGCTTAGACATGGAATGAACTCCCTATGCCTAAGCCAACCCATGAAACGGGCATGCGGGCACTCAACCGGCCAAAGAGGCAAAATGCGTAAGTCGGGGATCGGTTCGGTCCCCCTTGCGTGCTGTCGATCTTGCTGCTGCAACCCTCAGTTCGGTTAGATCTTAGACTGGGAATGAACTCCGTATGCTCAGACTGGGGATGAACTCTGTATGCCTAAGTCAACCCACGAAATGAACGTGCGGGTGCACAGCCGGTTGGAGAGATAGAATGCATAAGCCGAAGATCGACCCGATCCCCTCTACGTGCTATCGATCCTGCTGCTGGTCCTACTATCGCAACCCTTGATCCGGATCGATCTTAGACTGGGAATGAACTCTGTCTGCTTAGACATGGAATAAACTCCGTATGCCTAAGCCAACCCATGAAACGAGCGTGCGGGCGTTCAACCGGCCGGAGAGGTAGAATGCGCAAGCTATGGAAAAGCCCGATCCCCCTGCGTGCTATCGATCCTTCTACTGCAACCCTCAGTCCGGCCTGATCTTAGACTAGGAATGAACTCCGTATGCTAAGTCAACCCACGAAATGAGCGTTCGGGCGTTGAGCCAACCGGAGAGGCATAATGCGCAAGCCGACGATCGGCCCGGTCCCCCTCTGTGTGCTGTCGGTCCCGCTGCCACAACTGTCGGTTTGGCTGGGGCTTAGACTTGGAATGAACTCCCTATGCCTAAGCCTACCCACGAAACAGGTGTGCGGGCACTCAGCCGGTCGGAGAGGCAGAATACACAAGCGGGGGATCGGCTCTGTCCCCCTGTATGCTACCGATTCTGCTGCCGCAACCCTCATCCGATCTTAGACTGGGAATGAACTCCATATGCTTAGACTGGGGATGAAGTCCGTATGCCTAAGTCAACCCACGAAACGAGTGTCTGGTGCTCAGTCGATCGGAGAGGCATAATGTGCAAGCCAGGGATCAGCCTGGTCCCTCTCTGCGTGCTACCGATCCTGCTACTGGTAATGTTGCCACAACCCTTGATCCAGCTGGGGCTTAGACTTAGAATGAACTCCGTATGCCTAAGCCAACCCATGAAACGAGTGTGCGGGTGCTTAACCGAACGGAGAGGTAGAATGCCCAAGCCGGGGACCGACTGATCCCCCCTACGTGCTGTCGATCCTACTGCCGCAACCCTCGGTCCGATCCAATCTTAGACTTGGAATGAACTCCGTATGCCTAAGTCAACCCACGAAACGAGCGTGCGGGCACTGAGCCAGTTGAAGATGCATAATGCGCAAGTCGGGGATCGATCCGATCCCCCTCTGCGTGTTACCGGTCCCACTACCACAACCCTAGATCCGATTGGGGCTTAGACATGGAATGAACTCCCTATGCCTAAGCCAACCCACGAAACGGGCGTGCAGGCGCTCAGCCGACTGGAGAGGCAGCATGTGCAAGTCAGGGATCGGCTGGTTCCCCCCTGCGTGCTACCGATCCTGCTATCGTAATCCTCGGTCCGATCCAATTTTAGATCGGGAATGAACACCGTATGCTTAGGCTGGGGATGAACTCCGTATGCCTAAGTCAACCCATGAAACGAGCGTGCGGACGCTCAACCGACCAGAGAGACAAGATGCACAAGCCGGGGATCGAACGGGTGGTAGGTGGGTTCAAGCACATCTTCATATTTCTGCCATGCCAATGCCATTATTATGGCTTGTAAATTCATACAATGGTCCCCTACGCCTTCATGTGAAGTTTCATGGCAAGACAACCCGTTTTCTATTTTTCATGATTTTTGAAACTTTTTAAGGTTCGGGATTTTTTAAAAATTTTTTAGAAAGAGTTTTGTCCCCAACTTTGGTAGAGGTGATCCTTTTATTTTTGCTGGCATGCACAAAAAAATTCAACTAAAAACTTGAAGTGAAGAAGATTTTTTGACCGTTTGAAAAAAGTATCTCCATTTCAGACACTTTAATGGCTACTGGAAGCAAACCTATATAATCTCAAATGCTCTTTAAGGGGGTGTGAGTTTTCGAAGTTTGATGAAGGATAGGGGGCCAATATAAGGGCCAAGTACCAGCACCCATCGCATATCATGTGCGCACACCCCCCGGCCCCCTCAATCGTTGGAACACCCAATGCCGCCGATTAGGCTCTTCGACGAAGCTCTGGCGATGGTGCCCCGGGTGAAAAAAACACGGCACCAGCACATTCCTGAGCCCAACATGTGCACCATGGCTCAAACTCTTAGACTGGGAATGAACTCCATATGCTTAGACATGGAATGAACTCCGTATGCCTAAGCCAACCAACGAAACTAGCGTTCGGGCGCTCAGTCGATCGGAGAGGCAGAATGCGCAAGCAGGGGATCGGCTCGGTCCCCCTCTGTGTGCTGTCGGTCCCACTGCCACAACCCTCAGTCCAGCTGGGGCTTAGACATGGAATCAACTCCCTATGCCTAAGCCAACCCACGAAACGGGTGTGCAGGCGCTCAGCCAGCCAGAGAGGCATAACGCCCAAGCTGGGGATCAGCCCGGTCCCCCCTGCGTGCTATCGATCCTGCTGCAGCAACCCTCAATCTAGTTAGATCTTAGACTGGGAATGAACTCCGTATGCTTAGACTAGGGATGAACTCCGTATGCTTAAGTCAACCCACAAAATGAGTGTGCGGGCGCTCAGTCGGTCGGAGGGGCCGGTCGAAGAGGCAGAATGCGCAAGCTGGGGATCAGCCTGATCCCCCCTGTGTGTTGTCGATCCTGCTGCTGGTCCTACTGTCGTAACCCTCAGTCTGATCTGATCTTAGACTGGGAATGAACTCCGTATCCCTAAGCCAACCCATGAAATGAGTGTGCGGGTGCTCAACCGACCAGAGAGGCAAAATGCGCAAGCCAGGGATTGACCTGGTCCCCTCTTGCGTGCTGTCGATCCTGCTGCCGCAACCCTCGATCCGGTCTGATCTTAGATTGGGAATGAACTCCGTACGCCTAAGCTGGCCCACGAAATGAGTGTTCGAGTGCTGAGCCGGTCGGAGAGGCATAATGCGCAACTCGAGGATCAGCCCGATCCCCCTCTGCGTGCTGTCGGTCTCGTTGCCACAACCCTCAGTCTGGCTGGGGCTTAGACGTGGAATGAACTCCCTACGCCTAAGCCAACCCACGAAACGGGCATACGGGTGCTCAGCTGGTCGGAGAGGCAGAATGCGCAAGTCGAGGATCGGCTTGGTCCCCCCTGCGTGCTACCGATCCTACTGTCGCAACCCTCTATCCATTCCGATCTTAGACTGAGGATGAACTCCGTATGCTTAGACTGGGGATGAACTTCATATGCCTAACTCAACCCACGAAACGAGTGTGCAGGTGCTCAGCTGACCGAAGAGGCCGACCGAAGAGGCATAATGCGCAAGCCGAGGATCAGCCCGATCCCCCTCTGCGTACTATCGATCCCACTATCGGTCCTACTACCACAACCCACGGTCCAGCTAGGGCTTCGGCATGGAATGAATTGTGTATGCCTAAGCCAACCCGTAAAACGAGCGTGTGGATGCTCAACCAGTCGGAGAGGCAGAATGCGCAAGCCGGGGATCGACCCGGTCCCCCCTACGTGCTGCCAATCCTGCTGTTGGTCCTACTACCACAACCCTCAGTCCAGTCCGATATTAGACTGGGAATGAACTCCGTATGCCTAAGTCAACCCATGAAACAAGCGTACGGGCGTTGAGCTGGCCGGAGAGGCATAATGCACAAGCCGGGGATCGGCCCTATCCCCCTCTGCGTACTGCCGGTCTCGTTGCCGTCGGTCCAGCTGGGGCTTAGACATGGAATGAACTCCCTATGCCTAAGCCAACCCACGAAACGGGCGTGCGGGCGCTCAGCCGGTCGGAGAGGCAGAATGCGCATGCCGGGGATCGGTCCGATCACCTCTGCGTGCTGCAGATCCTACTACTGCAACCCTTGATCCGGTCCAATCTTAGACTAGGAATGAACTCAGTATGCTTAGAATAGGGATGAACTCCGTATACCTAAGTCAACCCATGAAATGAACATGCAGACGCTCTGCCGACCAGAGAGGCAGGATGCGCAAGTTGGGGATCGAACGAGTGGTAGGTGGGTGCAAGCACATCTTCATATTTCTGCCATGTCAATGCCATTTTTATGGCTTGTAAATTCATACAATGGTCCCCTACGACTTCATGTGAAGTTTCATGGCAAGACGACCCGTTTTTTATTTTTCATGATTTTCAAAATGTTTTGCAGTTCGGGATTTTTTTAAATTTTTTTAGAAAGTGTTTTGTCCCCAAATTTGGTAGAGGTGATCCTTGTATTTCTGTTGGCACGTGAAAAAATATTCAGCAAAAAATTCGAAGTGGAGAAGATTTTGTGTCCGTTTGAAAAAAGTGTCCCCATTTCAGACACTTTAATGGCTACTGGCAGCAAACCTATAAAATCTCAAATGCTCTTTAAGGGGGTGTAAGTTCTCGAGGTTTGATGAGGCATAGGGGGCCAATATAAGGGCCAAGTCCCAGCACCCATCACACATCATGTGGGCACACCCCCCTGCACCCCCAATCATCGGAACCCCCAATGCCGTCGATTCGGCTCTCCGACGTTGCTCTGGTGACGGTGCCCTGAGCGAAAAAAATGCGTGCCCAGCATGTGCATCATGGCTCAAACTCTTAGACTGGGAATGAACTCTGTATGCTTAGACATGGAATAAACTCCGTATGCCTAAGCCAATCGACAAAACGAGCGTGCGGGCGCTCAGCCTGCTGGAGAGGCAGAATGCACAAGACGGGGATGGACCCGGTCCCCCTTCGCGTGCTGTCGATCCCGCTGCCACAACCCTCAGTCCGGCTGGGGCTTAGCCATGGAATGAACTCCCTATGCCTAATCCAACCCACAAAACGGGCGTGCGGGCACTCAGCCGGCCGAAGAGGCAGAATGCGCATGCTGGGGATCGACATGGTCCCCCTTGCTGCCGCAATACTCAGTCTGGTTTGATCTTACACTGGGAATGAACTCTGCTTGCTTAGACTGGGGATAAACTTCGTATGCCTAAGTCAACCCATGAAACGAGAGTGCGGGTGCTCAACCGGTCAGAAAGGTCGGCCGGAGAGGCAGAATGCGTAAGCTGGGGATCGACCCGATCCCCTCCTGCATGCTGTCGGTCCTGCTGTTGGTCCTGCTGCAGCAACGCTCGGTCCGATTTCATCTTAGACTGGGAATGAACTCTGTATGCTTAGACATGGAATGAACTCTGTATGCCTAAGCCAACCCACGGAACGAGCGTACGGGCGTTCAGCCGGTCAGAGAGGTAGAATGCACAAGCCGAGGATTGTCTCGATCCCCACCTGCGTGCTGTCGATCCTGCTATCACAACACTCAGTCTGATCTGATCTTTTACTGGTAATGAACTCTGTATGCCTAAGCCAACCCATGAAACAAGCGTTCAGGCGTTGAGCCGGTCGAAGAGGCATAATGCGTAAGCCAGGGATCGTCCCGGTCCCCCTCTGCATGCTGCCGATCCCGCTGCCACAACCCTTAGTCCAGCTGGGGCTTAGACATGGAATGAACTCCGTATGCCTAAGCCAACCCATGAAACCAGCGTGCGGGCGCTCAGCCAGTCGGAGTGGCAGAATGCGTAAGTCGAGGATCGACCCGGTCCCCCCTACGTGCTGTCGATCCTACTACTGGTCCTACTACCGCAACCCTTGGTCCGATCTGATCTTAGACTAGGAATGAACTCTGTATGCTTAGACATGGAATGAACTTCGTATGCCTAAGCCAACCTAAGAAACGAGCGTGCGGGCGCTCAACCGCCCGGAGAGGTAGAATGCGTAAGCCGGGGACCAGCCTGATCCCCTCTGTGTGCTGTCGATCCTACTGCCGCAACCCTCGATCCGGTCTGATCTTAGACTGGGAATGAACTCCGTATGCCTAAGTCAACCCACGAAACAAGCGTGTGGCACTGAGCCGACCGGAGAGGCATAATGTGCAAGTCGAGGATCGACCCGATGCCCCTCTGCGTCTTACCGATACCGCTGCCACAACCCTCGGTCCGACTGGGGCTTAGACATGGAATGAACTCCCTATGCCTAAGCCAACCCACGAAACGAACGTACGGGTACTCAGTCGACCGGAGAGCCAGAATGCGTAAGCCGAGGATCGGCCCGATCCCCCCTGCGTGCTATCGATCCTGCTACCGTAACTCTCGGTCTGGTTCATCTTAAACTGGGAATGACCTCCGTATGCTTAGATTGGGGATGAACTCCGTATGCCTAAGTCAACCCATGAAATGAGCATGCAAGCGCTCAGCCGGTTGAGGAGGCTAGCCGGAGAGGCAGAATGCGCAAGCCGGGGATTGACCCAGTTCCTCCCTACGTGCGGCCGATCCTACTGTTGGTCCTGCTGCCGTAACCTTCGGTCCGGTCCGATCTTAGATTGGGAATGAACTCCATATGCTTAGACATGGAATGAACTCCGTATGCCTAAGCCAACCCATGAAATGAGCGTACGGGTGCTCAGCCGACCAGAGAGGCAGAATGCGCAAGCCAGGGACCAGCCCCGTCCCCCCTGCGTGCTGTCGATCCTACTGTCGCAACCCTCGGTCCAATCCAATCTTAGACTGGGAATGAACTCCGCATGCCTAAGTCAACCCACAAAATGAGCGTGCGGGCGCTCAACCGACTGGAGAGGCAGAATGCGCAAGCCGGGGATCGGCTCGGTCCCCCCTACGTGCTGTCGATCCTACTGTCACAACCCTCGGTTCGGTCCAATCTTAGACTCAGAATGAACTTTGTACTCTTAGACTGGGGATGAACTCCGTATGCCTAAGCGAACCCATGAAATGAGCGTCCGGACGCTCAGCCGACCAGAGAGGTAGGATGCGCAAGCTTGGGATCGAACGGGTGGTAGGTGGGTTCAAGCACATCTTCATATTTTCGCCATACCAATGCCATTTTTATGGCTTGTAAATTCATAGAATGGTCCCCTACGCCTTCATGTGAAGTTTCTTGGCAAGACGACCTGTTTTCTATTTTTCACGATTTCCAAAACTTTTTACGGTTCTGGATTTTTGAAAAAACTTTTAGAAAGTGTTTTGTCCCCAAATTTGGTAGAGGTGATCCTTGTATTTTTTTTGGAATGCACAAAAAAATTCAGCTAAAAACTCGAAGTGGATAAGATTTTGTGACCATTTGACAAAAGTGTCCCAATTTCAGACACTTTAATGGCTACTGGCAGCAAACCTATAAAATCTCAAACGCTCTTTAAGGGGGTGTGAGTTCTCGAGGTTTGATGATGGATAGGGGGCCAAAATAAGAGCCAAGTACCAGCACCCATCGTACATCATGTGCGCACACCCCCCGGCCCCCCCAATCATCAGAACCCCCAATGCCACCGGTTAGGCTCTCCGGCGATGCTCCGGCGATGGATCCTCAGGAGAAAAAAATGCAGCACCAGCACATGCGCAAGCCCAGCTTGTGCATCGCGGCTCAAACTCTTAGACTGGGAATGAACTTCGTACGCTTAGTCATGGAATAAACTCTGTATGCCTAAGCCAACCCACGAAACGAGCGTTCGGGCGCTCAGCCGACCAGAGAGGCAGAATGTGCAAGCCGGGGATCGGCCCATTCCCCCTCTGTGTGCTGTCGAAACCACTGCCAAAACCCTCGATCCGGCTGGGGCTTAGACATGGAATGAACTCCCTATGCCTAAGCCAACCCACGAAACGGGTGTGCGGGTGCTCAGCCTACCAGAGAGGTAGAATGTGCAAGCCGGGGATCGACCCGATCCCCCTTGCGTGCTACCAATCCTGCTACCGCAACCCTTGGTCTGGTTCAATCTTACACTGGGAATGAACTCCGCATGCCTAAGTCAACCCACGAAACGAGCGTGGGGGCGCTGAGCAGGTCGGAGAGGCATAATGCGTAAGCTGGGGATCGACGCGACCGCCTCTGCGTGCTGCCGGTCCCGCTGCCACAACCCTTAGCCCGACTGGGGCTTATATATGGAATGAACTCCCTATGCCTAAGCCAACCCACGAAACGGGCGTATGGGTGCTCAGCCAACTGGAGAGGCAGAATGTGCAAGCCGGGGATCAGCCCGATCCCCCCTGCGTGCTACCGATCCTGCTGCCGCAACCCTCGGCCTGGTCCGATCTTAGGCTGGGAATGAACTCCTTATGCTTAGACTGGGAATAAACTTCGTATGCCTAAGTTAACCCACGAAACGAGCTTGCGGACGCTCAGCCGACCAGAGAGGCAAGATGAGTAAGCCGAGGGTCAAACGGGTGGTAGGTGGGTTCAAGCACATCTTCATATTTCTTCCATGCCAATGCCATTTTTATGGCTTGTAAATTCATACAATGTTCCCCTACGCCTTCATGTGAAGTTTCGTGGCAAGACGACCCGTTCTCTATTTTTCATGATTTTTGAAACTTTTTGCGGTTCGAGATTTTATAAAAATTTTTTAGAAAGAGTTTTGTCCCCAAATTTGGTAGAGGTGATCCTTGTATTTTTGTTGGCATGCATAAAAAAATTCAGCTAGAAACTCGAAGTGGAGAAGATTTTGTGACCATTTGAAAAAAGTGTCCCCATTTCAGATACTTTAATGGCTATTGGTAGCAAACCTATAAAATCTCAAATGCTCTTTAAGGGGGTGTGAGTTCTCAAGGTTTGATGAGGGATAGGGGGCTAATATAAGGGCCAAGTACCAGCACCCATAGCACATCATGTGGGCACACCCCCCGGCCCCCCCAATTGTCGAAACCCCCAATGCCACCGGTTAGGCTCTTCGACGACGCTCCGACGATGGTGCCTCAAGCGAAAAAAATGTGGCACCAGCACATGCCCGAGCCCAGCATGTGCACCGTGGCTCAAACTCTTCGACTGGGAATGAACTCTGTATGCTTAAGCTAACCCACGAAACAAGCGTGCGGGCGTTCAGCCGGCCGGAGAGGTAAAATGCCCAAGTCGAGGATCGACCCGATCCCTCACTACGTGTTGCTGGTCCCGCTGCCACAACCCTCGGTCCGGCTGGGGCTTAGACTTGGAATGAACTCCCTATGCCTAAGCCAATGCATGAAACAGGCGTACGGGCACTCAACCGACCGGAGAGGCAGAATACGCAAGCCGGGGATTAGCAAGGTCCCGCTCTGCGTGCTTTCGGTTCCGCTGCCACAACCCTCGGTCTGGCTGGGGCGTAGACATGGAATGAACTCCCTATGTCTAAACCAACCCATGAAACGGGCGTGCGGACGCTCAGCTGGTCGGAGAGGCAGAATGCGCAAGCCAGGGATCAGCCCGGTCCCTCCTGCGTGCTATTGATCCTGCTGTCGCAACCCTCGATCTGGTCTGATTTTAGAATGGGAATGAACTCCGTATGCTTAGACTGGAGATGAACTCCGTATGCCTATGTCAACCCACGAAACGAGCGTGCGGGCGCTCAGCTGACCAGAGAGGCAGGATGCATAAGCCGAGGATCAAACGGGTGGTATTCAAGCACATATTCATATTTCTACCATGCCAATGCCATTTTTATGGCTTGTAAATTCATACAACGGTCCCCTAAGCCTTCATGTGAAGTTTCGTGGCAAGATGACCTATTTTCTATTTTTCATGATTTTTGAAAGTTTTTGCAGTTCGGGATTTTTTAAATTTTTTTAGAAAGAGTTTTGTCCCCAAATTTGGTAGAAGTGATCCTTGTATTTTTGTTGGCATGCATAAAAAAATTCAGCTAAAAACTCGAAGTGGAGAAGATTTTGTGACCATTTGAAAAAAATGTCCCCATTTCAGATACTTTAATGGCTATTGGTAGCAAACCTATAAAATCTCAAATGCTCTTTAAGGGGGTGTGAGTTCCCGAGGTTTGATGAGGGATAGTGGGCTAATATACGGGCCAAGTACTAGCACCCATCGCACATCATGTGCGCACACCCCCCCGGGCCCCCAATCGTCGAAACCTCCAATGCCACCGGTTAGGCTCTTCGGCGACGCTCCGACGATGGTGCCCTGAGCGAAAAAAATGCGGCACCAGCACATGCCCGAGCCCAGCATGTGCACCGTGGCTCAAACTCTTAGACTGGGAATGAACTTCGTATGCCTAAGCCAACCCACGAAACAAGCGTGCGGGCGCTTAGCCAGCCGGAGAGGCAAAATGCGCAAGCCGGGGATCAGCCCGATCCCCCTCTACGTCTTGCTGGTCCCGCTGCCACAACCCTTGGTCCGGCTGGGGCTTAGACATGGAATGAACTCCCTATGCCTAAGCCAACGCATGAAACGGGCGTGCGGGTGCTCGACTGACCGGAGAGGTAGAATGTGCAAGCCGCGGATCGACTCGATCCCCCTCTACGTACTGTCGGTCCCGCTGCCACAACCCTCGATCCGGTTGGGGCATAGACATGGAATGAACTCCCTATGTCTAAGCCAACTCATGAAATGGGCGTGTGGAGGCTCAACCGATCGGAGAGGCAGAATGCGCAAGCCAGGGATCGACCCGATCCCCCCTGCGTGCTGTCGATCCTGCTATCGCAACCCTCGATCCGGTCTGATCTTACACAACTCCGTATACTTGATTGGAGATGAACTCTGTATGCCTAAGTCAACCCACGAAACGAGCGTGCGGGTGCTCAGCTGACCAGAGAGGCAGGATACGTAAGCCGGGTATCGAATGGGTGGTATTCAAGCACATATTCATATTTCTGCCATGTCAATGCCATTTTTATGGCTTGTAAATTCATACAACGGTCCCCTAAGCCTTCATGTGAAGTTTCGTGGCAAGACGGCCCGTTTTGTATTTTTCATGATTTTTGAAACTTTTTACGGTTCGGGATTTTTTAAATTTTTTTAGAAAGAGTTTTGTCCCCAAATTTGGTAGAGGTGATCCTTGTATTTTTGTAGGCATGCACAAAAAAATTCAGCTAAAAACGCAGAGTGGAGAAGATTTTGTGACCGTTTGAAAAAAGTGTCCCCATTTCAGACACATTAATGGCTATTGGCAGCAAACCTATAAAATCTCAAATGCTCTTTAAGGGGGTGTGAGTTCTTGAGGTTTTATGAGGGATAGGCAGCCAATATAAGGGCCAAGTACCAGCACCCATCACAGATCATGTGCGCACACCCCCCCAGTCCCCCCAATCATCGGAACCCCCAATGTCACCGGTTAGGCTCTCCAGCGATGCTCCGACATTGCTCCGACGATGGTGCCCCAGGCAAAAAAAATGCGGCACCAGCACATGCCCGAGCCCAGCATGTGCATCGTGGCTCAAAATCTTAGACTGGGAATGAACTCCGTATTCTTAGACATGGAATGAACTTCGTATGCCTAAGCCAACCCACGAAAGGAGCATGCGGGCACTCCGTCGGCCGAAGAGGCAGAATGCACAAGCTGGGGATCGGCCCTTTCCCCCCTATGTGCTGTTGATCCTGCTAATGCAACCCTTGGTTCGATCCGATCTTAGGCTGAGAATGAACTCCGTATGCATAAGTCAGTCAACCCACAAAATGAGCGTGCGGGCACTGAGCCGGCCGAGGAGGTATAATGCGTAAGCCAAGGATTGGCCCAGTCCCCCTTTGTGAGCTGTCAGTCCCACTACCACAACCTTCTGTTCAGCTGGGGCTTAGACATGGAATGAACTCCCTATGCCTAAGCCAACCCACGAAATGGGTGTGCGGGCGCTCAGCCGGTTGGAGAGGTAGAATGCACAAGCCGGGGATCGGCCCGATCCCCCCTGCGTACTGTCGATCCTGCTGCTGGTCCTACTGTCGCAACCCTCGATCTGATCCGATCTTAGACTAGGAATGAACTTCGTATGCTTAGAGATGGAATAAACTCTGTATGCCTAAGCCAACCCACGAAACGAGCATGTGGGCGCTCCACCGGTCGGAGAGGCAGAATGCGTAAGTCCGAGATCGGCCTGGTCCCCCCCTGCATGCTATCGATCCTACTGCGCAACCCTCGATCCGGTCCGATCTTTGATTGGGAATGAACTTCATATGCCTAAGTCAACCCACGAAATGAGTGTACAGGCACTGAGCCGATCGGAGAGGCATAATGTGCAAGCCGGGGATCGACCCGATCCCCCTCTGCATTCTGTCGGTCCCGCTGCCCCAACCCTCAGTTCGACCAGGGCTTAGACATGGAATGAACTCCCTATGCCTAGGCAACCCACGAAATGGGCGTACGGGCGTTCAGCCGATCGAGGAGGCAGAATGCGCGAGCCAAAGATCGGCCCGGTCCCCCATCGTGCTACCGATCCTACTGCTGCAACCTTCGATCTAGTCCGATCTTACACTGGGAATGAACTCCGTATGCTTAGACTGGGGATGAACTTCGTATGCCTAAGTCAACCCATGAAACGAGCGTGCGGGCACGCAGCCGACCAGAGAGGCAAGATGCGTAAGCCGGGGATCGAACGGGTGGTAGGTGGGTTCAAGCACATCTTCATATTTCTGCCATGACAATGCCATTTTTATGGCTTGTAAATTCATACAATGGTCGCTTAAGCCTTCATGTGAAGTGTCGTGGCAAGATGACCCGTTTTCTATTTTTCACGATTTTCAAAATTTTTTGCGGTTCAAGATTTTTTTTAATTTTTTTAGAAAGAGTTTTGTCCCCAAATTTGGTAGAGGTGATCCTTGTATTTTTGTTGCACGCATAAAACAATTCAGCTAAAAACTCGAAGTGGAGAAGATTTTGTGATCGTTTGAAAAAAGTGTCCCCATTCCGGACACTTTAATGGCTACAGGCAGCAAACCTATAAAATCTCAAATGCTCTTTAAAGGGGTGTGAGTTCTCGACATTTGATGAGGGATAGGGGGCCAATATAAGGGCCACGTACTAGCAGCCATTGCACATCATGATGAGGGTTAGGCTCTCCGGCGATGCTCCGGTGATGCTCCGACGATGGTGCCCCGAGCGAAAAAAATGTGGCACCAACACATGCCTGAGCCTAGCATGTACACCGTGGCTCAAACTCTTAGACTGGGAATGAACTCCGTATGCTTAGACATGGAATGAACTCCGTATGCCTAAGCCAACCCACGAAATGAGCGTGCAGGCAGTCAGCGTGCTATCGATCCTGCTACCGCAACCCTCGGTCCAGTCTGATCTTAGACTGGGAATGAACTTTGTATGCCTAAGTCAACCCACAAAACTTGCGTGCAGGTGCTGAGTCGGTCGGAGAGGCATAATGCACAAGCCGGGGATCGGCCCGATCCCCCTCTGCGTGCTGTCGGTCCCACTGCCACAACCTTCGGTCCGGTTGGGGCTTAGACATGAAATAAACTCCTTATGCCTAAGCCAGCCCACGAAACGGGCGTGCGGGTGCTCAGTCAGTCGGAGAGGTAGAATGCGCAAGCCAGGGATTGGCCCGGTCACCCCTGTGTGTTGTCGATCCTACTGCCGGAACCCTCGATCCAGTCCGATCTTAGACTGGGAATGAACTCCGTATGCTTAGACTGGGGATGAACTCCGTATACCTAAGTCAACCCACGAAACGAGCGTGCGGCGCTCAACCGACCAGAGAGGCAGGATGCGTAAGCCGGGGATCGAACGGGTGGTAGGTGGGTTCAAGGACATCTTCATATTTCTGCCATGCCAATGCCATTTTTATGGCTTGTAAATTCATACAATGGTCCCCTCAGCCTTCATGTGAAGTTTCATAGCAAGACGAATCGTTTTCCATTTTTCACGATTTTCAAAACATTTTGCAGTTCGAGATTTTTTAAAATTGTTTTAGAAAGAGTTTTGTCCCTAAATTTGGTAAGGTGATCCTTGTATTTTTGTTGGCATGCAAAAAAAAAATTCAGCTAAAAAATCGAAGTGAAGATTTTGTGACCGTTTGAAAAAAATGTCCCCATTTCAGACACTTTAATGGCTACTGACAGCAAACCTATAAAATCTCAAATGCTCTTTAAGGGGGTGTGAGTTCTTGAGGTTTGATGAGGGATAGAGGGCCAATATAAGGGCCAATTGCCATGCCTTGGGAGGGGCACGCCAGGCACATCAGGCGCACCAGCAGGCGAGCCAGAGGTTGAGGCCCGTAGACCAGGCGTGCTGGCGGGTATCTATGTGCAAAGCCTAGCAAACGAGTTTAGAACATCTGCCCAACTTGCCGGCTAGCTCGTGAGACCAAGGCCTGGCATACAAGCTACCCGCACCACATCCAGAAGGGCCCAAGGTGCTGGACACACAAGGGAAGCTTCTGGAAGCAGGCAGGATCAACAGTAGCATCCTAGCAGATTTGGTTGACTCTGAAAATCAGGAGTTAGCATCCTGATTGATTGTAATCTGTATAATCCCATGATTTTAGCCTTTATTCTAGGGATATTGCCATTAAGTGTAAGTTGGAGCCTCAACTATAAATAGAGGGCTACTCCTCCCTCATTTGTATACCATCAAACACTTCTGTTTCAGTGAATACAAGAGCATTTCCAGAATTCTACCTTCTTATCCTGTTTCTCTTTAACTTGCGTAATCAGCCCTTCCTATTGTTCTAGTGCCCGTACACTTGTGTTTTAGGCTGACTTAGGCAAAAATGAGGAGATTCCAAACCTAAGGCCGCACGGTTTCTGAGTCTAAGGTCAGAGCCCGTGATAGTTGTGCAGGTTAAAGAAGATGGCATCCCAAAGTGATGCTGCTAACCAACAACCAGAGGCCCAGGAGCATGGGTGTGGAAGAGGGAGAAAAGCCAATTCTAGAGATATCTGATCTACCATGGACGGTAGGCTGGCCAAGGTGGAGGTGACCATGGGCGACATGGGGGAGAAGCTTGAGGGGGTAGAGACTCACATTGCATTGCTAGACTCCATGAGGAAGGAGATCCAAAGTGAGCTACAAGCTGCTCTCAACAAAAGCTTGGATGTGTTCACCCAAAAGAATCAGACCTTGGAGGCTAAAATGCTAACCTTGCACGATGGCATGGAGGCCATGTCTGAGCGGATGGAGGAGCTTACCAGTGAGCTCGTTGCTTGCAAGACTGCCATTAGGAATGGCATGTTTGCTGGAGTGTCCAAGTCCAGATTGGATGTCCCTAAGCCTAAGGAGTTCAAGGGGACTAGGGTGGCCAAGGAAGTAGATAACTACCTTTGGGTTATAGAGCAGTACTTTCAGGCCATGGGCATGCAAGATGAGGCGATAAAGGTAAGCACCGCTACTATGTATCTCACTGATGTAGCCTTATTATGGTAGAGGCATAGGTGTGATGATGTCAGGCATGGGAGCGCCAAGATTGGAACCTGGGCAGAGTTCCAAAAGGAGTTCAGAGAATAATTTTACCTGGAGTATGCCGATGATGAGGCACAAGCAAAGTTGTACAGGCTAAGCCAGTAAGGGGACATAAGGGAGTATGTCTAAAAATTCTCTGAACTGATGCTATAGATCTCGGATCTAGGTGATAAGGATGCCTTATTTACTTTCATGGATGGGCTAAAGCCATGAGTGAAGCATGAGCTACAAAGGAGAGGAGTTCATGACTTGGCTAAAGCCATGACTACTGTCGAGGCCTTGATAGAGTTCAAGCCTCTGAACAAGTTCAAGTTTACCAAGCCCAAGGGTAAGGGCAAGGACGATAGGGACCGAAAGAAGCAGTCCAAGGGGAAGGACTGTGACCGGGAGTGCAAGGATGGAGATCGAGACCGTTCAACCAAAGATGGCGAGAGGAAGCCACCAGCAGGCAAGTGGAAAGCAAAGGGGGACCGAAAGCCACTAGCATGCTACCTATGTGGAGGGAGCCACATAGCGCGTAATTACCTGCAGAAGGGCAAGCTGGCTACTATAGACAAGGAGTCTGACGAGGAGCCAGAGTCAGGGGCAGCAAAGCTTGGGTCGTTGGTGCTCAATGCTATCCAGAGTAAGGGGAGTCGTAAGCCAAAGGGCTTGATGTTTACGGATTTGATGGTTACGGGTCAGAAGGTGAGTGCACTGGTGGACACAGGTGCCTCACATCTTTTTATTTCAGGTGATAGAGCCCGGAAGCTCGGACTAAAGGTGCAGAAAGGGATTGGTACCATCAAAACGATGAACTCCAATGAAGTTCCAGCCATTGGAGTAGCGCGAGGAGTGGAGTTGCAGCTTGGAGACTGGAAAGGCAAGGAGACCATTGAGGTAATACCCCTTGACGACTATGAGTTTGTGATTGGGTTGGATTTCCTTGTTCAGATTAACACTTTCCTTGTGCCTTTTGCTGATTGTGTTTGCATCTTGGATGCACGGTGCCAATGCCTAGTGCCATTGAAGAGAGGGTCTGGAGTTGGGTCGCGGGTGGTGTCAGCCATCCAATTTGCCAAGGCGGTAAGCAGACAAGAAGACACCTTCTTGGCCACCCTGGAATATGATGAGCCAAGGGAGAAAGAGACCGAGTCACCCTTGGAGGTGCTAAAGGTGCTAAAGAACTTTAGTGATGTGATGCCCGCAAAGCTACCTAGCAAGCTACCACCTAAGAGGGAGGTGGACCACAAGATCAAGCTGGTGTCCGAGGCCAAGCCACCAGCTAAAGCCCCTTACTGAATGTCTCCACTAGAGTTGGAGGAGTTGAGGAAGCAGCTCAAAGAGTTTATTGATGCTGGCTTCATCAGGCCATCAAAGGCACCTTATGGTGCACCGATTCTATTTTAGCACAAGCATGATGGGTCGTTGTGACTGTGCATAGACTATCGGGCTTTGAACAAGCTGACCATCAAGAACAAGTACCCCATCCCACTCATTGCGGACTTGTTCGATCAACTTGGGAGCGCAAGGTGGTTCACCAAGCTGGATTTCAGGTCAGGCTACTATCAAGTCAGGATCACGGAGGGAGATGAGCCAAAGACAGCATGTGTCACTCGGTATGGTTCGTATGAGTTCTTGGTGATGCCTTTTGGACTCACGAATGCCCTAACAACATTTTGCACCCTTATGAACAAGGTACTTCAGTCATTCCTTAATCGGTTTGTTGTGGTTTATTTGGATGACATTGTGATCTATAGCCAGACTTTGGGAGAGCATGTAGACCACTTGAGACAGGTGTTCGAGGTGTTGTGGGTGGACAAGCTGTTTGTCAATAGGGAGAAGTGCTCATTCACCCAGCAGGAGATCCCGTTCCTTGGCCACATAATGGGAGGTGGCAGGATATGCATGGATGAAGGCAAGATACATGCCATCTTGGAGTGGCAACGGCCAGCTAAGGTCACTGAGTTGAGATCGTTCGTTGGGCTGGCCAACTATTACAGGCGCTTCATCAAAGGTCATTCAGCAATAACCACGCCATTGACTGACTTGCTAAAGAAAGGGAAAGCATGGGAGTGGAGCGCAGGGTGCCAGGAAACCTTTGACAGGTTGAAGCGGGCTGTGATCGAGGAGCTAGTCTTGGCCTTGCCAGACCATGCCAAGCTATATGAGGTGCATACGGATGCATCATACTTTGCCATATGGGGCGTGTTGATGCAGGAGGGATGTCCAGTTGCATTCGAGAATAGAAAGCTGAACGAGATTGAGCACAAGTACATGGTCCAAGAGAAAAAGATGACGCGGTGGTGCACTACTTGTGCACTTGGTGCCATTACCTGATAGGGTCGAGGTTCATGGTTAAGATGGACAATGTGGTGACCAGCTACTTCTAAACGTAAAAGAAGCTATCCCCCAAGCAGGCGAGATGGTAAGATTTTCTTACGAAATTTGATTTCCAGATGGAGTACAAGCCGGGACGGGCGAACCTAGTGGCAGACGCCCTGAGCAGGAAGGCTAACCTTGCTACCATTAGCCAACCAGAGGGGTCATTGGTGCCGCACATCAAGAAGGGACTTGCGCATGATCCTACAGCCAAGGCTTTGATGGAGTATGCCCAGCAAGGTAAGACTAGGCAATTTTGGTTGCAGGATGGCTTGCTGTACACCAGGGGCAGTAGACTATTTGTGCCGTAGCATGGGAAGCTCTGCAAGGAAGTTTTACAAGAATGCCATGATTCAAGGTGGGCTGGACACCCCGGAGTGAGCCATACCTTGGCGCTGATCAAGGATCGGTACTACTGGTCGTACATGAAGGACTATGTGGAGGCATATGTGAAGACTTGTCTTGTGTGCCAACAGGACAAGGTGGAGCTCAAGAAACTAGGCGGTCTCTTGGAGCCATTGCCAGTGCCAAAGTGACCATGGGAGAGTGTTTCTCTGGACTTTATAGTCGGTCTACCCAATGCAGAAGGGTTTGGAAGCATCATGGTAGAGGTGGACATGTTTTCCAAGTATGGAATCTTCATTCCAGCAACCAAGGAGTGCCCAACCGAGGAGGCAGCTCGATTGTTCCTGAAGAACATGGTTAAGTATTGGGGAGTGCTGAGGACCATTGTTAGTGATCGGGACGGGCGTTTCAGGGGCAAGTTCTGGACTGAGTTGTTCAAGCTATCGGGGTTAGACTTGAACTTTTCCACCAGCATGCATTCGCAAATCGATGGGCAGACAGAACGAGTGAATAGACTATTGGAGGTCTACCTCAAGCACTATGTGAGTGCCACATAAAGGGACTGGCCAAAGCTACTAGATATTGCATAGTTTTCCTACAACTTGCAAAGGAGCGAGGTAACGAACCAGAGCCCATTTGAGGTTGTGACAGGGGAACAACCACTAACACCCGGTTCGATGGCTATAGGTTATACAAGGCTGAATCCAGTAGCATACAAGTTTGCCAAGGCATGTCATGAGCAAACTAACTTGGCCAGAGTTTGTCTACACAAGGCGGCCAAGAGGTCGAAGAAGTGGGCAGACCAGAATAGGTGGGACGTGCAGTTCCAGGTTGGAGACTTGGTGTTGGTGAAGCTGCATCCCATTGTGCGCCATAGGGGGCTGCACAAAGGCCTAGTCTAAAGGTATGAGGGACCTTTCTGAGTAGTCAAGAGGGTAGGCAAGGTTGCCTACAAGCTGGATATGCCACTCAAGCCAAGGGTACACCCGATGTTCCATGTGAGCATGCTCAAGCCATTCCATGAGAATGAGGGAGATCCATGACGGGCAAAGTCAAAGTGTGTGCCATTGGGAGCAAGGGCCTCATATGAGAAGGAGGTCCACAGCATCATAGCTGACCGGAAGGTGAGATGAAAGAAATATCAGCCAAGACAAGAGTACTTGGTGCGTTGGAAGGGACTTCTAGATAGTGAGGTGAGCTGGGAACCAACAGATGACTTATGGCAGTTCGGGGACCAGATCAGGCAGTACCATGCAAAAAATGCAACGAGGGCATTACATAATCTGGTGGGGGAGAATATCATGCCCTGGGCAGGCGTGCTAGGCACATTAGGTGCACCGGCAGGCGAGCCAAAGGTTAAGGCCCGCAGACCAGGCGTGCTGGCAGGTATCTGCATGCAAAGCCTAGCAAACGAGTTCAGAATGCCCGCCCAACTTGCAGGCCAGCCCGTGAGACCAAGGCCTGGCATACAAGCTGCCCGTACCACATCCAGAAGGGCCCAAGGTGCTGGACATACAAGGAAAGCTTCTGGAAGCAAGCAGGATCAGCAGTAGCATCCTGGTAGATTTGGTTGACCCTGAAAATCAGGAGTTAGCATCCTGATTGATTGTAATCTATATAATCCCATGGTTTTAGCCTTTATTCTAGGGATATTGCCATTAAGTGTAAGCTGGAGCCTCAACTATAAATAGAGAGTTGTTCCTCCCTCATTTGTACACCATCAAACACTTCCGTTTCAGTGAATACAAGAGCATTTCCAGAATTCTACCTTCTTATCCTGTTTCTCTTTAACTTGCGTAATCAGCCCTTCCCGTTGTTCTAGTGCCTGTATGCTTGTGTTTTAGGCTGACTTAGGCATAAAGGAGGAGATTCAAAGCCTAAGGCCGCATGGTTTCTAAGTTTAAGGTCGGAGCCCATGACACAAGTACCAGCACCCATCGCACATCATGTGCGCACACCCCCTCGGCCCCCCAATCATCGGAACCCCCAACGTCGTCGGTTAGTTTCTCCAGTGATGCTCCGATGATGCTGCCCCGGGCAAAAAAAATATGGCACCAGCACATGTCTGAGCCCAACATGTGCACCGTGGCTCAAAATCTTAGATTGGGAAAGAACTCCATATGCTTAGACATGGAATGAACTCCATATGCCTAAGCCAACCCACGAAACGAGCGTACGGGCACTTAGCCGACCAGAGAGGTAGAATGCACAAGCTGAAGATCAGCTCGATCCCCCTTTGTGTGCTGTCGATCCTACTACCGCAACCCTCGGTCCGGTCTGATCTTAGACTGGGAATGAACTCCGTATGTATAAGTCAACCCATAAAACGAGCGTGCGGGCATTGAGCCAGTCGAAGATGCATAATGCACAAGCCGAGGATCGGCCCAGTCCCCCTCTACGTGCTGCCCGTCCCGCTACCACAACCCTCGATCCGACTGGGGCTTAGACATGAAATGAACTCCCTATGCCTAAGCCAACCCACGAAACAGGCATGCGGGCGCTCAGCCGGCCGGAGAGGCAGAATGCGAAAGCCGGGGATCGACCTGGTCCCCCCCAGCGTGCTGTCGATCCTGCTACCGTAACCTTCGATCTGGTCCAATTTTAGACTGGGAATGAACTCCATATGCTTAGACTGAGGATGAATTCCGTATGCCTAAGTCAACCCTCGAAACGAGTGTGTGGGCGCTCAGCCAGCCAGAGAGGCATAATGCATAAGTCGGGGATTAGCCCGGTCCCCCACTGCATGCTACCGATCCCACTGCCATAACCCTCGATCTGGCTGGGGCTTAGACATGGAATGAACTCCCTATGCTGAAGCCAACCCACAAAACGGGCGTGCGGGCGCTCAGTCGGTTGGAGAGGTAGAATGTCCAAGCCGGGTATCGACCCGATCCCCCTAAGTGCTGCCGATCCTACTGTAGCAACCCTCGATCTGGCTCGATCTTAGACTGGGAATGAACTCCGTATGCTTAGACTGGGGATGAACTCCGTATGCCTAAGTCAACCCACGGAATGAGCGTCGGGGCGCTCAACCGGTCGGAGAGGCATAATGCGTAAGTCGAGGATTAGCTCGATCCCCCGCTGTGTGCTGTCGGTCACGCTGCCACAACCTTCGGTCTGACTGGGGCTTAGACATGGAATCAACTACCTATGCCTAAGCCAACCCACGAAATGGGCGTGCGGGCACTTAGCCGGTCGGAAAGGTAGAATGCGCATGCCGGGGATCGACCTGATTCCCCTGCGTGCTGTCGATCCTGCTGTCGTAACCCTTAGTCCGATCCGATCTTAGACTAAGAATGAACTTCATATTATTAGACTGGGGATGAACTCCGCTTGCCTAAGTCAACCAACAAAATGAGCGTGTGGGCACTCAGTCAGTCGGAGAGGCATAAATCGAAAGTCGGGGATCAGCCCGATCCCCCGCTGCGTGCTACCGGTCTCGCTGCCACAACCCTCGGTCCGGTTGGGGCTTAGACATGGAATGAACTCCTTATGCCTAAGCCAACCCACGAAACGAGCATGTGGGTGCTCAGCTAGCTGGAGAGGCAGAATGTGCAAGCCAGGGATCGGTCTGGTCCCTTTCTGCGTGATGTCGATCCTGCTGTCGCAACCCTCAATTTGGACCGATCTTAGACTGTGAATGAACTCTGTATGCTTAGACATGGAATGAAATCTGTATGCCTAAGCCAACCTATGAAACGAGCGTGCGGCCGCTTAGTCGACCGGAGAGGCAGAATGCCTAAGCTAGTGATCGACCCGGTCCCCCCTACATGCTATCGATCCTACTGCCACAACCCTCGGTCCGATCCAATCTTAGACTGGGAATGAACTCCGTATGTGTAAGTCAACCCATGAAACGAGTGTGCGGGTGTTGAGCCAGCCGAAAAGGCATAATGCGCAACCCAGGAATCGGCCCAGTCACCCTCTGCGTGCTGCCGGTCCAGCTGCCACAACCCTCGATCCCGTTGGGGCTTAGAGATGGAATGAACTCCCTACGCCTAAGCCAACCCACGAAACAGGCATTCGGGCGCTCAGTCGACCGAAGAGGCAGAATGCGCAAGCTGGGGATCGGCCTAGTCCCCCCTACGTGCTGCTGATCCTGCTGCCGCAACCTTTGGTCTGATCCGATCTTAGACTGGGAATGAACTCCATATGCTTAGACATGCAATGAACTCCGTATGCCTAAGTTAACCCATGAAACGAGCGTGCGGGCGCTCAGCCGACCAAATAGGCAGGATGCGCAAGCCGGGGATCGAATGGGCGGTAGGTGGGTTCAAGCACATCTTCATATTTCTACCATGGAAATGCCATTTTTATGGCTTGTAAATTCATACAATGGTTCCCTAAGCCTTCATGTGAAGTTTCGTGGCAAGACGACACGTTTTCTATTTTTCGTGATTTTTGAAACTTTTTAAGGTTCAGGATTTTTTAAAATTTTTATAGAAAGAGTTTTGTCCCCAAATTTGGTAGAGGTGATCCTTTTATTTTTTTTTGGCATGCACAAAAAAATTCAGCTAAAAACTCGAAGTGGAGAAGATTTTGTGATCGTTTGAAAAAAGTGTCCCCATTTCAGACACTTTAATGGCTATTGGCGGCAAACCTATAAAATCTCAAATGCTCTTTAAGGGGGTGTGAGTTTTGATGAGGGATAGATGGCCAATATAAGGGCCAAGTACCAGCACCCATCGCACATCATGTGCGCACACCTCCGGCCCCCCCAATCGTCGGAACCCCCAATGCCGCCGGTTAGGCTCTCCGGCGATGCTCCAGCGATGGTGCCCCAGGCAAAAACAATGCGGCACTAGCACATGCCTGAGCCCAGCATGTGCACCGTGGGTCAAAATCATAGACTGGGAATGAACTCCATATGCTTAGACAAGGAATGAACTCCGTATGCCTAAGACAACCCACAAAACGAGCGTACGGGTGCTCAGCCGGCCGGAGAGGCAAAATGCGCAAGCCGAGGATCAACCCGGTCCCCCCTGGTGTTGTCGATCCTGCTGCCGCAACCCTTGGTCCGATTCAATCTTAGACTGGGAATGAACTCTGTATGCCTAAGTCAACCCACGAAACGACCGTGCGAGCGCTGAGCTGACCGGAGAGGCATAATGCGCAAGTCAGGGATCAGCCCGATCCCCTTCTGTGCTGCCAGCCCCGTTGCCACAACCCTCGGACTGGCTGGGGCTTAGACATGGAATGAACTCCCTATGCCTAAGCCATCCCATGAAACGGCCGTGTGGGTGCTCAGTCGACCGGAGAGGTAAAATGCGCAAGCTAAGGATTAGCCCGGTCCCCCCTGCGTGCTGTCTATCCTACTGCCGTAACCCTCGGTCCAGTCTGATCATAGACTGGGAATGAACTCCGTATGCTTGGACTAGGGATGAACTCCGTATGCCTAAGTCAACCCATGAAACGAGCGTACGAGCGCTCAGCCGACCGGAGAGGCATAATTCGTAAGTCGAGGATTAGCCCGGTCCCCCTCTACATGCTGTCGATCCCACTGTCAGTCCTGCTGCCACAACCCTCGGTTCGGCTAGGGCTTAGACATGGAATGAACTCCGTATGCCTAAGCCAACCCACATAACGAGCGTGCGGGCGCTCAGCCTACCGGAGAGGCAAATGCACAAGTCAGGGATCAGCCCGGTCCCTCCCTACGTGCCGTCGATCCTGCTGCAGTCCTGCTACCGTAACCCTCAATCTGATCTGATCTTAGACTGGGAATGAACTCCGTAGGCTTAGACATGGAATGAACTCCGTATGCCTAAGCCAACCCACGAAATGAGCGTGCAAGCACTTAGCGGTCGGAGAGGCAGAATGTGCAAGCCAGGGATTGGCTCGGTGCCCCCTGCGTGCTATCGATCCTGCTACCACAACCCTCTGTCCGATCTAATCTTAGACTGGGAATGAACTCCGTATGCCTAAGTCAACCCACGAAACGAGCTTGCGGGTGCTGAGCTGGCTGGAGAGGCATAATGCGCAAGCCGAGGATCGGCCCGATCCCCTTTGCGTGCTACTGGTCCCGTGCCACAACCCTCGGTCCGACTGGGGCTTAGACATGGAATGACCTCCCTATGCCTAAGCCAACCCGCGAAACGAGTGTGCAAGTGCTCAGCTAATCAGAAAGGCATGATGCGTAAGCCGTCGCATGGGTGGTAGGTGGGTTCAAGCACATCTTCATATTTTTGTCGTGCCAATGCCATTTTTATGGCTTGTAAATTCATACAATGGTCCCCTAATCCTTCATGTGAAGTTTCATGGCAAGACAACCCGTTTTCTATTTTTAATGATTGTTGAAACTTTTTACGGTTCGGGATTTTTTAAAATTTTTTTAGAAAGAGTTTCTCCCCAAATTTGGTAGAGGTGATCCTTGTATTTTTGTTGGCATGCATAAAAAAATTCAGCTAAAAACTCGAAGTGGAGAAGATTTTGTGACCGTTTGAAAAAAGTGTCCCCATTCCAGACACTTTAATGGCTACTGGCAGCAAACCTATAAAATCTCAAATACTCTTTAAGGGGGTGTGAATTCTCAAGGTTTGATGATGGATAGGGGGCCAATATAAGGGCCAACTACCAGCACCCATCGCACATCATGTGCGCACACCCCCCGGCCCCCCAATCGCCGGAACCTCCAATGCCGTCGGTTAGGCTCTCCGACGATGCTCTGACGATGGTGCCCCGGGCAAAAAAAATACGGCACCAGCACATGCTAGAGCCCAGCATGTGCACTGTGGCTCAAAATTTTAGACTGGGAATGAACTCCATATGCTTAGACATGGAATAACCTCCGTAGGCCTAAGCCAACCCACAAAACGAGCGTGTGGGCGCTCAACCGGTCGAAGAGGCACAATTCGCAAGTCGGGGATCGACCCGATCCCCTCCTACGTGCTGTCAATCCTGCTACTGTAACCCTCAGTCCGGTCTGATCTTAGACTGGGAATGAACTCCGTTTGCCTAAGTCAACCCAGGAAACGAGAGTTCGGGCACTATGCCAGTCGGAGAGGCATAATGCACAAGTCGAGGATCGGCTCGATCCCCCTCTGATTGCTGTCGGTCCCGCTGCCACAACCCTCAGTCTGGCTGGGGCTTAGACATGGAATGAACTCCCTATGCCGAAGCTAACCCACGAAACGGGCATGCGGGCATTCCGTCGGCCAAAGATGTAGAATACGTAAGCCGGGGATCGGCTCGATCCCCTTGCGTGCTATCGATCATGCTGCCGCAACCCTCGGTCTGATCCAATCTTAGATTGGGACTGAACTCCATATGCTTAGACTGGGAATGAACTCCGTATGCCTAAGTCAACCCTCGAAACGAGTGTGCGGGCACTCAACCAACCGGTGAGGCATAATGCACAAGCTGGGGATCAGCCCAGTCCCCCTCTGCGTGCTGTTGATCCCGTTGCCGGTCCTACTGCCACAACCCTCGATCCAGCTGGGGCTTAAGAATGGAACGAACTCTGTATGCCTAAGCCAACCCACGAAATGAGCATGTGGGTGCTCAGCCAGCCTGGGAGGTAGACTGCGTAAGTCGAGGATCGGCTCGGTCCCCCCCTGCGTGCTGTCGATCCTGCTATTGGTCCTACCACCGCAACCATCGGTCCGATCTGATCTTAGACTGGGAATGAACTCCGTATGCTTAAACATGGAATGAACTCTGTATGCCTAAGCCAACCCATGAAACGGGCATGCGGGCGCTCATTCGATCGGAGACGCAGAATGCACAGGCCAGGGACCAACCCGATCTCCCACTACGTGCTATCGATCCTGCTACCACAACCCTCAGTCTGGTCTGATCTTAGACTAGGAATGAACTTCGTATGCCTAAGTCAACCCACGAAACAAGCGTGCGGGCGCTGGGCTGACCGGTGAGGCATAATGCGAAAGTTGGGGCTCGTCCTGATCCCCTTCTACGTGCTATCGATCCCGCTGCCACAACCCTCGGTCCGACTGGGGCTTGGACATGGAATGAACTCCCTATGCCTAAGCCAACCAATGAAACGGGCGTATGGGGCCTCAGCCGGCTGGAGAGGCAGAATGCGCATGCTGGGGATCGGCCCGGTCCCCCTATGTGCTGCCGATCCTGCTGCTGTAACCCTCGGTCTGATCCAATCTTAGACTGGGAATGAACTCCGTATGCTTAGACTAGGGATGAACTCCGTATACCTAGGTCAACCCACGAAACGAGCGTGCGGACGCTCAGCTGACCAGAGAGGCAGGATGCGCAAGTCGGGGATCGAATGGGTGGTAGGTGGGTTCAAGCACATCTTCATATTTCTACCATTCCAATGCCATTTTTATGGCTTGTAAATTCATACAACCCCTACACCTTCATGTGAAGTTTCATGGCAAGACGACCCGTTTTCTATTTTTCACGATTTTTGAAACTTTTTGCGGTTAGGGATTTTTTAAAATTTTTTTAGAAAGAGTTTTGTCCCCAAATTTGGTAGATGTGATCCTTGTATTTTTGTTGGCATGCACAAAACAATTCAGATAAAAACTCAAAGTGTAGAAGATTTTGTGACTGTTTGAAAAAAGTGTCCCTATTTCAGACACTTTAATGGCTACTGGCAGCAAACCTATAAAATCTCAAATGCTCTTTAAGGGGGTGTGAGTTCTTGAGGTTTGATGAAGGATAGGGGGCCAATATAAGGGCCAAGTACCAGCACCCATCTCACATCATGTGCGCACACCCCCGGCCCCCCCAGTCGTTGGAACCCCTAATGCCGCCGGTTAGGCTCTCCGACGATGCTCCGACGATGCTATGGCAATGATGCCCCGGGCGGAAAAAATGCAGTACCAGCACCAGCACATGCTCGAGCCCAACATGTGCATTGTGGGTAAAACTCTTAGACTGGGAATGAACTCCATATGCTTAGACATGGAATGAACTTCGTACGCCTAAGGCAACCCACGAAATGAGCGCGCGGGCGCTCAGCCAGCCGGAGAGGTAGAATGTGCAAGCCGGGAATCGACTCACTCCCCCTCTATCTTCTGTCAGTCTAGCTACAACAACCCTCAGTCTGGCTGGGCCTTAGACATGGAATGAACTCCCTATGCCTAAGCCAACCCATGGAATGGGCATGCGGGCATTCAGCCGATCAAAGAGGCAGAATGCGCGAGCCGAGGATCGGCTCGGTCCCCCTTGCGTGCTGTTGATCCTGCTACTGCAACCCTCAGTCCGATTAGATCTTAGACTGGGAATGAACTCCGTATGCTTAGACTGAGGATGAACTCCATATGCCTAAGTCAACCCATGAAATGAACGTGCAGGCGCTCAGTCCGCCGGAGAGGTCGACAAGAGAGGTAGAATGTGCAAGTCGGGGATCGACTTGGTCCCCCCTTGCGTGCTGCCGATCCTGCTACCACAACCCTCGGTTCGATCCGAATTTAGACTGGGAATGAGCGTGCGGGCGTTCAGCTGACCGAAGAGGCAGAAGGCGTAAGTCGAGGACCAGCTCGATCCCCCTTACGTGCTGTCGATCCTGCTATTGCAACCCTCGGTCCGGTCTGATCTTAGACTGGAAATCAACTCCGTATGCCTAAGTCAACCCACCAAATGAGCGTTCGGTCGCTGAGCCAATCGGAGAGGCATAATGCGCAAGCCGAGGATCGGCCCGGTCCCCCTCTGCGTGCTGTCGGTCTCGCTGCCACAACCCTCAGTCTGACTGGGGCTTAGACATGGAATGAACTCCCTATGCCTAAGCCAACCCATGAAACGAGCGTGCGGGCAGTCAACCGGCCGAAGAGGTAGAATGCGCAAGTCAGGGATTGGCTCGGTTGCCCCTGCGTGCTGTCGATCCTTCTGTCACAACCCTCGATCCGGTTCGATCTTAGACTGGGAATGAACTCCTATGCTTAGACTGGGGATGAACTCCGTATGCCTAAGTCAACCCATGAAACGAGCGTGCGAGCGCTCAGCCGGCCGAAGAGGCTAGCCAGAGAGGCATAATGCGTAAGCCGAGGATCAACTTGGTCCCTCTCTGTGTGCTGCCAATCCCGCTGTCGGTCTTGCTGTCACAACCCTCGGTTGGGCTGGGGCTTAGACATGGAATGAACTCTGTATGCCTAAGCCAACCCATGGAACGAGCGTGCGAGTGCTCAACTGAACGGAGAGGTAGAATGCGTAAGCTGGGGATTGGCTCGGTCCCTTTCTGTGTGCTGTCGATCCTACTACTGGTCCTACTACCTTAACCCTCAGTCTGGTCCGATCTTAGACTGGGAATGAACTCCGTATGCTTAGACATAGAATGAACTTCGTATGCTTAAGCCAACCCACGAAACGAGCATGCGGGTGATCCGCCGGTCGGAGAGGCAGAAATCGCAAGCTGAGGACCGACCCAGTCCCTCCCTCCGTGCTATTGATTCTACTACTGTAACCCTTGGTCCGGTCCGATCTTAGACTGGGAATGAACTCCGTATGCCTAAGTCAACCCATGAAACGAGCATGCGGGTGCTGAGCCAGCCGAAAAGGCATAATACGCAAGCCGGGGATCGGTCTGATCCCCCTCTGCGTGCTGCCGGTCTTGTTGCCACAACCCTCGGTCCGACTGGGGCTTGGAATGAACTACCTATGCCTAAGCCAACTCATGAAATGGGCGTGCAGGCGCTTAGCCGACCGGAGAGGCATAATGCGTAAGCCGGGGATCGGCCTGGTCCCCCCTGCGTGTTGTCGATCCTGCTATCGTAACCCTCGATCCGGTCCGATCTTAAACTGGGAATGAACTCTTTATGCTTAGACTGGGGATCAACTCCGTATGCCTAAGTCAACCCATGAAACGAGCGTGCGGGTGCTCAGTCAGTCGGAAAGGCATAATGCGTAAGTCGGGGATCAGCCCGGTCCCCTTCTTCGTGCTGTCGATCTCGCTGCCGGTCCCGCTATCACAACGCTTGGTCTAGTTGGGGCTTAGACATGGAATGAACTCCGTATGCCTAAGCCAACCCACAAAACGAGCGTGCGGGTGCTCAGTCGGCTGGAGAGGTAGAATGCGCAAGCTGGGGATTAGCCTGATCCCCCTCTGCGTGTTGTCGATCCTGCTGCTGGTCCTGTTGCCGCAACCCTCGATCCGGTCTGATCTTAGACTGGGAATGAACTCCGTACGCTTAGACATGGAATGAACTCCGTATGCGTAAGTCAACCCACGAAACAGGCGTGCGGGCGCTCAGCCAGCCGGAGAGGCAGAATGCCCAAGTTGAGGATCGATTCGATCCCCCCTACGTGCTACTGATCCTGCTATCGCAACCCTCGGTCCAGTCTGATCTTAGACTAGGAATGAACTCCATATGCTTAGACTGGGGATGAACTCCGTTTGCCTAAGTCAACCCATGAAATGAGCATGCGGACGCTCAGTCGACTAGAGAGGTAGGATGCGCAAGCCGGGGATCAAACGGGTGGTAGGTGGGTTCAAGCACATCTTCATATTCTGCCATGCCAATGCCATTTTTATGGCTTGTAAATTCATACAATGGTCCCCTAAGCCTTCATGTGAAGTTTTGTGGCAAGACGACCCGTTTTCTTTTTTTCACAATTTTCAAAACTTTTTACGGTTCGAGATTTTTTGAAAATTCTTTTAGTAAGAGTTTTGTCCCTAAATTTGGTAGAGGTGATCCTTGTATTTTTGTTGGCTAGCACAAAATAATTCAGCTAAAAACTCGATGTGGAGAAGATTTTGTGACCATTTGAAAAAGTGTCCCCATTTCAGACACTTTAATGGCTACTGGCAGCAAACCTATAAAATCTCAAATGCTCTTTAAGGGCTCGAGGTTTGATGAGGGATAGGGGGCCAATATAAGGGCCAAGTACCAGCACCCATCGCACATCATGTGCGCACACCCCTCCGGCCCCCACAATCGTCAGAACCCCCAATGCCGCCAGTTAGGCTCTCCGATGATGCTTCGACGATGCTCCGTCGATGGTGCCCCAGGCGAAAAAAATGCAGCACCAGCACATGCTTGAGCCCAGCATGTGCATCGTGGCTTAAAATCTTAGACATGGAATGAACTTCGTATGCCTAAGCCAACCCACGAAACGACCGTGCGGGCACTCAGCCGGTCGGAGAGGCAGTATGTGCAAGCCGAGGATCGGCCCGATCCCCCCTACGTGTTGTTGATCCTGCTGTCGCAACGCTCAGTCCAGTCTGAACTTAGACTGGAATGAACTCCGTATGCTTAGACTGGGTATGAACTCCGTATGCCTATGTCAACCCATAAAATGAGCATGCGGGTGCTCAGCCGGTCGGAGAGGCATAATACGCAAGCCGGGGATCAACCCGATCCCCCTTTGTGTGCTACCGATCCCGCTGTCGGTCCTACTGCCACAACCCTCGGTTCGACCTGGGCTTAGACATGGAATGAACTCTGTATGCCTAAGCTAACCCATAAAACGAGCGTGCGGGCCCTCAGCCGGCAGGAGAGGCAGAATGCGTAAGTCGAGGATCGGCCTGTTTCCCCCTTGCGTGCTGTCAATCCTGCTGTCGTAACCCTCGATCTGGTATGATCTTAGACTGGTAATGAACTCCGTATGCATAAGTCAACCCATGAAACAAGCGTACGGGCACTGAGCCGATTGAAGTGTCATAATGCGCAAGCCAGGAATCGACCCGGTCCCCCTCTGCGTACTGTCAGTCCCGCTGCCACAACCCTCGATCCGACTGGGGCTTAGACATGGAATGAACTCCCTATGCCTAAGCCAACCCACGAAACGGGTGTGCGGGTGCTCAATCATTCGGAGAGGCAGAATGTGCAAGCCAGGGATTGGCCCGATCCCTCCTACGTGCTGTTGATCCTACTACAGCAACCCTCGGTCTGGTCTGATCTTGGACTGGGAATTGACTCCGTATGCTTAGACTAGGGATGAACTCTGTATGCCTTAGTCAACCCATGAAATGAGCGTACGAGAGCTCAGCCGGCTAGAGAGACCGACCGGAGAGGCATAATACGTAAGCCGGGGATCAGTTCAATCCCCCTCTATATGCTACCGATCCCACTGCCGGTCCTGCTGCCACAACCCTCAGTTCGGCTGGGGCTTAGACATGGAATGAACTCCGTATGCCTAAGCCAACCCATGAAACGAGCGTGCGGATGTCACGGGCTCTGACCTTAGACTTAGAAATCGGTGGCCTTAGGCTTGGAATCTCCTCCTTTATGCCTAAGTCAGCCTAAAACACAAGCGTGTGGGCACTAGAACAATGGGAAGGGTTGATTACGCAAGTTAAAATGAAACAGGATAAGAAGACAGGATTTTGGAAATGCTCTTGTATTCATTGAAACAGAAGTGTTTCATGGTGTACAAATGAGGGTGGAGCAGCCCTCTATTTATAGTTGAGGCTCCAGCTACAACTTAATGGCATATCTCTAGAATAAAGGCTAAAATCATGGGATTATACAGATTACAATCAATCAGGATGCTAACTCTTGATTTTCAGGGTCAACCAAATCTGCCAGGATGCTCTAGTTGATCCTGCCTGCTTCCAAAAGCTTCCCTTGCGTGTCCAGCACCTTGGGCCCTTCTGGATATGGTGCGGGCAGCTTCTATGCCAGGCCTTGGTCTCATGGGCTAGCCTGCAAGTTGGGCGGGTGTTCTGAACTCGTTTGTTAGGCTTTACGCACAGATACCCGCTAGCATGCCTGGTCTACGGGCCTTAACCTTTGGCTCACCTGTTGGTGGGCCTGATGTGCCTGGCGCGCCCTCCCCCTCTGTACGTTGTCGATCCTGCTGCTAGTCCTGTTGCTGCTACCCTCGGTCTGATCTGATCTTAGACTAGGAATGAACTCCATATGCTTAGACATGGAATGAACTCCGTATGCCTAAGCCAACCCATGAAACGAGCGTGCGGGCGATCAACCAGTTGGAGAGGCAGAAAAGCACAAGCCGGGGATCGACCCAGTCCTCCCCTGCGTGCTGCTGATCCTGTTGCCATAATCCTTACTCCGGTCCAATCTTAAACTAGGAATGAACTCCATATGCCTAAGCCAACCCACGAAATGGGCGTGCGGGTGCTCAACCTATCGTAGAGGCAGAATGCACAAGTCGAGGATCGGCCCGGTCCCCCTGCGTGCTGCCGATCCTGCTGTCGCAACCCTCGGTCCAGTCTGATCTTAGACTGGGATTGAACTCTGTATGCCTAGGCTGGGGATGAACTCTGTATGCCTAAGTCAACCCATGAAATGAGCGTGCGGGCGTTCAACCGACCGGAGAGGCAGGATGCGCAAGCCATGGATCGAACGGGTGGTAGGTGGGTTCAAGCACATCTTCATATTTCTGCAATGCCAATGCCATTTTTATGGCTTGTAAATTCATACAATGGTCCCCTAAGCCTTCATGTGAAGTTTCATGGCAAGATGACCCATTTTCTATTTTTCAAGATTTTTGACACTTTTTACGGTTCGGGATTTTTTAAAATTTTTTTAGAAAGATTTTTGTCCCCAAAATTGTTAGAGGTGATCCTTGTATTTTTCTTGGCATGAACACAAAAATTCAGCAAAACACTTGAAATGGAGAAGATTTTGTGCCCCGTATGCCTAAGCCAACCGACCGAAGAGGCAGAATGCGCAAGCTGGGGACCGGCTCGATCCCCCTTGCGTGCTGTCGATCCTGCTGCTGCAACCCTCGGTCCGGTCCAATCTTAGACTGTGAATGAACTCCGTTTGACTAAGTCAACCCATGAAACGAGTGTGCGGACGCTGAGCCGATCGGAGAGGCATAATGTGCCAGCCAGGGATCGACCCGATCCCCCTCTGCGTGCTGTCGGTCCCGCTGCCACGACCCTCGGTCTGACTGGGGCTTAGACATGGAATGAACTCCCTATACCTAAGCAAACCCATGAAACAGGCGTGCGGGCACTCAGTCAGTCAGAGAGGCAGAATGCACAAGCCGGGGATCGGCCCGGTCCCCCCTGCATGCTGTCGATCCTACTGCCACAACCCTCAGTCCAATCCGATCTTAGATTGGGAATGAACTATGTATGCTTAGATTGGGAATGAACTATGTATGCTTAGACTGGGAATGAACTCTGTATGCCTAAGTCAACCCACGAAACGTGCGTGCGGACGCTCAGCCAACCAGAGAGGCAGGATGCGCAAGCCGAGGATCGAACTGGTGGTAGGTGGGTTCAAGCACATCTTCATATTTATGCCAAGCCAATGCCATTTTTATGGCTTGTAAATTCATACAATGGTCCCCTAAGCCTTCATGTGATGTTTCGTAGCAAGACGACCCGTTTTCTATTTTTCATGATTTTTGAAACTTTTTACAGTTTGGGATTTTTTAAAATTTTTTTAGAAAGCTTTTTGACCCCAAATTTAGTAGAGGTGATCCTTGTATTTTTTTTGGCATGCCCAAAAAATTTAGCTAAAAACTCGAAGTGGAAAAGATTTTGTGGCCGTTTGAAAAAAGTGTCCCCATTTTAGACACTTTAATGGCTACTGGTAACAAACCTTTAAAATCTCAAATGCTCTTTAAGGGGGTGTGAGTTCTAGAGGTTTGATAAGGGATAGGGGGCCAATATAAGGGCCAAGTACCAGCACCCATTGCACATCATGTGCGCACACCCACCCAGCCCCCCAATCATCGGAACCCCCTAATGCCGTCGGTTAGGCTCTCTGGCGATGCTCCGGTGATGGTGCCCTGGGCAAAAAAAATGCGGCACCAGCACATGCTTGAGCCCAGCAAAAAAAATGCTGGTCCTGCTGCCGCAAGCCTCGGTTTGATCCGACCTTAGACTGGGAATGAACTCTGTATGCTTAGACAAGGAATGAACTCCGTATGCCTAAGCCAACCCACGAAACGAGCGTGCAGGCGCTCAACCGACCGGAGAGGTAGAATGCGCAAGTCGGGGATCGACCCGGTCCCCCCCTACTTGCTGTCAATCCTACTCCTAGTCCTACTATCGCAACCCTCGGTCCGGTCTAATCTTAGACTGGGAATGAACTCCATATGCTTAGACATGGAATGAACTTCGTATGCCTAAGGCAACCCACGAAACGAGCGTGCGAGTGCTCAACCGACCGGAGAGACAGAATCCGTAAGCCAGGGACCGACCCATTCCCCCCTGCATGCTGTTGATCCTGCTATCGTAACCCTCAGTTCGGTTCTATCTTAGACTAGGAATGAACTCCGTATGCCTAAGTCAACCCACAAAACAAGCCTACGGGCGCTGAGTCGACCGGAGAGGTGTAATGCATAAGCCAGGGATCGGTCCGATCCCCCTTTGCGTGCTACCGTTCCCGCTGCCACAACCCTCGATCCGGCTGGGGCTTAGACATGGAATGAACTCCCTATGCCTAAGCCAACCCATGAAATGGGCGTTTGGTCACTCAGTCGACCGGAGAGGCAGAATGCACAAGCTGGGTTTCGGCCTGGTTCCCCCTGCGTGCTGTCAATCCTGCTGCTGTAACCCTCGGTCCAGTCTGATCTTAGACTAGGAATGAACTTCGTATGCTTAGACTGGGGATGAACTTCGTATGCCTAAGTCAACCCACGAAACGATCACGTGGGTGCTCAACTGGCTGGAGAGGTCGGTCAGAGAGGTAGAATGCGCAAGTCAGGGATCAGCCCGGTCCCCCCTGCGTGTTGTCGATCCTGCAGCAAGTTCGCTACCGTAACCCTCAGTCCGGTCTGATCTTAGGCTGGGAATGAACTCCGTATGCTTAGATGTGGAATGAACTCTGTATGCCTAAGCCAACCCATGAAACGAGCGTATGGTTGCTCAACCGGTCAGAGAGGCATAATGCGCAGGCCGAGCACCGGTTTGGTCCGCCCTGCATGCTGTCGATCTTGCTAGCGCAACCCTCGATCCGATCTGATCTTAGACTAGGAATGAACTCCGTATGCCTAAGTCAACCCACGAAACGAGCGTTCGGGCGCTGAGCCAGTCAGAGAGGCATAATGCGTAAGCTGGGGATCGGCCCGAGCCCCCTCTGTGTGCTGTCGGTCCCACTGCCACAACCCTCAGTCTGACTGGGGCTTAGACATTGGAATGAACTCCCTATGCCTAAGCCGACCCACGAAACGGGCGTACGGGCGCTCAGCCAACCGGAGAGGCAGAATGCGCAAGTCGAGGATTGACCCGGTCCCCCCTGGGTGCTGTCGATCCTACTGTCGTAACCCTCGGTCTGGTCCGATTGTGGACTAGGAAAGAACTCTGTATTCCTAAGTCAACGCATGAAATGAGCATACGAGCGCTCAGCTAGCTGGAGAGATCGGCCGAAGAGGCATAATACGCAAGCCAGGGATCAGTCTGGTCCCCCTCTACGTGCTGTCGATCCTACTGTCGGTCCTGCTGCCACAATCTTCGGTCCGACAGGGGCTTAGACAAGGAATGAACTCCGTATGCCTAAGCCAACCCACGAAACGAGCGTGCAGGTGCTCAGCCAGCCGGAGAGGCAGAATATGCAAGCCGGGGATTTGCCCGATCCACCCCTGCATGCTATCGATCCTACTGCTGGTCTTGCTGCCATAACCCTTGGTCCGATCCAATCTTAGACTGGGAATGAACTCTGTATGCTTAGACATAGAATGAACTCCATATGCCTAAGCCAACCCATGAAACGAGCGTGCGGGTGCTTAGCCAACCGGAGAGGCAGAATGCGTAAGCCGGGGACCGGCCCGATCCCCCCTGCGTGCTGTCGATCCTACTACTGCAACCCTTGGTCCGGTCTGATCTTAGACTAGGAATGAACTCCGTGGCCTAAGTCAACCCACAAAACGAGTGTGCCTAAGCCAACCCTTGAAACGGGCATGCAGGCGCTCAGCCGGCCAGAGAGGCAGGATGCGCAAGCCGGGGATCGAACGAGTGGTAGGTGGGTTCAAGCACATCTTCATATTTCTACCATGCCAATGCCATTTTTATGGCTTGTAAATTCATTCAATGGTCCCCTATGCCTTCATGTGAAGTTTCGTGGCAAGACGACCCGTTTTTTTTTTTCAAGATTTTTGAAACTTTTTGTGGTTCGGGATTTTTTAAAATTCTTTTAAAAAGAGTTTTGTCCCCAAATTTGGTAGAGGTGATCCTTGTATTTTTGTTGGCATGCATAAAAAATTCAGCTAAAAACTCAAAGTGGAGAAGATTTTGTGATCGTTTGAAAAAAGTGTCCCCATTTCAAACACTTTAATGGCTACTGGCAGCAAACCTATAAAATCTCAAATGCTTTTTAAGGGGTGTGAGTTCTCGAGGTTTGATGAGGGATAGGGGCCCAATATAAGGGCCAAGTACCAGCACCCATCGCACATCATTTGTGCACACCCCCTCGGCCCCCCTATTGCCGAAACCCCCAATGCTGTCGGATAGGCTCTCCGACGATGCTCTGACGATGCTCCGACGATGGTGCCCTAGGTGAAAAAAATGCAGCACCAGCACATGCCCGAGCCCAGCATGTGCACCATGGCTCAAACTCTTAGACTGGGAATGAACTCCGTATGCTTAGACATGGAATGAACTTCGTATGTCTAAGCCAACCCACGAAATGAGTGTGCGGGTGCTCAGTTGGCTGGAGAGGCAGAATGTGCAAGTCGGGGATTGGTTCAATCCCCCTCTACGTGCTACAGGTCCCGTTGCCACATCCCTCGGTCCATCTTGGGCTTAGACATGGAATGAACTCCCTACGCCTAAGCCAACCCATGAAACGGGCATGCGGACGCTCAGCCGGCCAGAGAGGCAGAATGCCCAAGTAGGGGATCAGCTCAGTGCCCCTCTGTGTGCTGTCGATCCTGCTGCCGTAACCCTCAGTCCGGTTCAATCTTAGATTGGGAATGAACTCTGTATGCTTAGACTTGGGATGAACTCCGTATGCCTAAGTCAACCCATGAAACGAGCGTGCGGGCGCTCAACCGACCGAAGAGGCAGAATGCGTAAGTCGAGGACCGACCTGGTCCCCCCTGCATGCTGTCGATCCTGCTACTAGTCCTACTACCGCAAGCCTCTGTCCGGTTCGATCTTAGACTAGGAATGAACTTCGTATGCTTAGACATGGAATGAACTCCGTATGCCTAAGCCAACCCACGAAACGAGCTTGCGGACGCTCTGCCGACCAGAGAGGCAGGATGCGTAAGCTAGGGATCGAACGGATGGTAGGTGGGTTCATGCACATCTTCATATTTCTGCCATGCCAATGCCATTTTTGTGGCTTGTAAATTCATACAATGGTCCCGTTCACCTTCACGTGAAGTTTCGTGGCAAGATGACCCGTTTTTTATTTTTCATGATTTTTGAAACTTTTTACGGTTCTGGATTTTTTAAAATTTTTTTAGAAAGAATTTTGTCCCCAAATTTGGTAGAGGTGATGCTTGTATTTTTTTTGGCATGTACAAAAAAATTCAACCAATAACTCGAAGTGGAGAATATTTTGTGACCGTTTGAAAAAAGTTTCCCCATTTCAGACATTTTAATGGCTACTGGCAACAAACCTATAAAATCTCAAATGCTCTTTAAGGGGGTGTGAGTTCTTGAGGTTTGATGAGGGATAGGGGGCCAATATAAGGGCCAAGTACCAGCACCCATCGCACATCATGTGCGCACACCCCCGACCCCCCCAATCGTCGAAACCCCCAATGCTGCCGGATAGGCTCTCCGGTGATGCTCCAGCGATGGTGCCCCGGGCGAAAAAAATGTAGCACCAGCACATGCCTGAGCCCAACATGTGCACCGTGGCTCAAACTCTTAGACTAGGAATGAACTCCGTATGCCTAAGCCAACCCACGAAACGAGCGTGCGGGCGCTCAGCCAGTTGGAGAGCTAGAATGCACAAGCTGGGGATCGACCCGGTCCCCCTCTACGTGCTGCAGGTCCCGCTGCCACAACCCTCGGTCTGGCTAGGGTTTATACATGGAATGAACTCCCTATGCCTAAGCCAACACATGAAATAGGCATGTGGGCACTCAGCCGGTCGGAGAGGCAGAATGCGCAAGCCGGGGATTGAGTTGGTCCCCCCTGCGTGCTACCGATCTTGCTGCCGCAACCCTCGGTCTGGTTCGATCTTAGACTAGGAATGAACTCTATAAGCTTAGACTGGGGATGAACTTCGTATGCCTAAGCCAACCCATGAAATGAACGTGCAGGCGCTCAACTGGCCGGAGAGGCAGAATGCACAAGCCGGGGATCGACCCGGTCCCCCTCTACGTGCTGTCAGTCGCGTTGCCACAACCCTCGGTCCGGCTGGGGCTTAGACGTGAAATGAACTCCCTATGCCTAAGCCAACACACGAAATGGGCATGCGGGCACTCAGCCAGTCAGAGAGGCAGAATGCGCAAGCCGAGGATCGGCTTGGTCCCCCCTGCGTGCTACCGATCTTGCTGCTGCAACCCTCAGTCCGGTTCGATCTTAGACTGGGAATGAACTTTGTATGCTTAGACTGGGGATGAACTCCGTATGCCTAAGTCAACCCACGAAACAAGCATGCGGCCACTCTACCGATCAGAGAGGTCAGCTAGAGAGGCAGAACGTGCAAGCCAGAGATCGACCCGGTCCCTCCCGACGTGCTACCGATCCTGCTACTGGTCCTGCTGCCACAACCCTCGGTTCGATCCGATCTTAGACTGGGAATGAACTCCGTATGCTTAGACATGGAATGAACTCTGTATGTCGCAACCCTTGGTCCCCCTCTACATGCTGTCGGTCCTGCTGCCACAACCCTCGATTCGGTTGGGGCTTAGACATGGAATGAACTCCTTATGCCTAAGCCAACCCACGAAACGGGCGTGCGGGCGCTCAGCCAGTCGGGGAGGTAGAATGCGTAAGCCAGGGATCAACCTGGTCCGCCTACGTGCTGCCGATCTTGATGTTGAAACCCTCAGTCTGGTTCGACCGAGGATGAACTCCGTATGCTTAGATCGGGGATGAACTCCATATGCCTAAGTCAACCCATGAAACGAGCGTACGGGCGCTCAACTGGCCGGAGAGGCCAGCTGGAGAAGTATAATATACAAGCCAAGGATCAGCCCGATCCCACTCTGCGAGCTGTCAATCCTGCTGTCGATCCTGCTGCCACAACCCTCGGTCCGACTGGGGCTTAGACATGGAATGAACTTTGTATGCCTAAGCCAACCCACGGAATGAGCGTGCGGGCTTTCAGCCGGCCGGAGAGGTAGAATACGCAAGCTAGGGACCGGTCCGGTCCCCCCCTGTGTGCTATCGATTCTGCTGCCATAACCCTCAGTTCAGTCTGATCTTAGACTGAGAATGAACTCCGTATGCCTAAGTCAACCCACGAAATGAGCATGCGGGTGCTGAGCTAGCCGGAGAGGCATAATACGCAAGCTGGGGATCGGCTCGATCCCCCTCTATGTGCTGTCGGTCCCGCAGCCACAACCCTCGGTCCAGCTAGGACTTAGACGTGGAACAAACTCCCTATGGCTAAGCCAACCCACGAAATGGACGTGCGGGCGCTCAGCCGACCGGAGAGGCAGAGTGCACAAGTCGGGGATCGGCCCGATCCCCCTGCGTGTTGTCGATCCTGCTGCCACAAGCCTAGGTCCGGTCTGATCTTAAACTGGGAATGAACTCCATTTGCTTAGACTGGGGATGAACTCCATATGCATAAGCCAGGGATCGAACGGATGGTAGGTGGGTTCAAGCACATCTTCATATTTCTACCATGCCAATGCCATTTTTATGGCTTGTAAATTGATACAACGGTCCCCTACACCTTCATGTGAAGTTTCATCGTAAGACGACCCGTTTTCTATTTTTCACAATTTTTGAAACTTTTTACAGTTCAAGAATTTTTAAAATTTTTTTAGAAAGTTTTGTCTCCAAATTTGGTAGAGGTGATCCTTTTATTTTTTTTGGCATGCACAAAAACATTCAGCTAAAAACTCAAAGTGGAGAAGATTTTGTGACCGTTTGAAAAAAGTGTCCCCATGTCAGACACTTTAATGGCTACTGGCAGTAAACCTATAAAATCTCAAATGCTCTTTAAGGGGGTGTGAGTTCTTGAGGTTTGATGAGGGATAGGGGGCCAATATAAGGGCCAAGTACCAGCACCCATCGCACGTCATGTGCGCACACCCCCCGGCACACCAAACGTCGGAACCCTCAATGTCGTCGGTTAGGCTCTCTGACGATGCTCAGACGATGCTCCGGCGATGGTGCCCCGGGGGAAAAAAAGGTGGCACCTGCACATGCCCGAGCCTAGCATGTGCGTTGTGGCTCAAACTCTTAGACTAGGAATGAACTCTATATGCTTAGACATGGAATGAACTCCGCATGCCTAAGCCAACCCACAAAACGAACGTGTGGGCACTCAGTTGGTCGGAGAGGTAGAATGCGCAAGCCGGGGATCAACCCAGTCCCCCTCTGCGTGCTATCAGTCTCGCTGCCACAACCCTCGGTCCGGCTGGGGCTTAGACATGGAATGAACTCCCTGTGCCTAAGCCAACCCACGAAACGGGCGTGCGGGCGCTCGACCGGTCGGAGAGGCAGAATGCGAAAGCTAGGCATCAGCTCGATCACCCCTGCGTGCTGTTGATCCTGCTGTCGCAACCTTCGATCCGGTTTGATGTTAGACCGGGAATGAACTCCCTACGCTTAGACTGGGGATGAATGCCGTATGCCTAAGTCAACCCACTAAACGAGCGTGCGAGCGCTCAGCCAATCGGAGAGGCCAGCCGGTGAGGCAGAATGCGTAAGCTGAGGATTGGCCCAGTACCTCCTTACGTGCTACCGATCCTGCTGCTGGTCCTGCGGTCCCAATCCTCAATCCGATCCAATCATAGAATGGGAATGAACACCATACACTTAGACATGGAATGAACTCTGTATGCCTAAGCCAACCCATGAAACGAGCGTACGGCCACTTAGCCGGTCGAAGAGGTAGAATGCACAAGTCGGGGATCGGCCCCATCCCCCCTGCGTGCTGTCGATCCTACTGTCGTAACCCTCAGTCCGGTCTGATCTTAGACTAGGAATGAACTCTGTATGCCTAAGTTAACCAACGAAACAAGCATTCGGGCGCTGAGTCAGTCGGAGAGGCATAATGCGCAAGCTAGCGATCAACCTGATCCCCCTCTGCATGCTGTCGGATTCGCTGCCACAACCCTCGATCTGACTGGGGCTTAGACATGGAATGAACTCCCTATGCCCAAGCCAACCCATGAAACGGGTGTGCAGGCGCTCAGCTAGCCGGAGAGGTAGAAAGTGCAAGTTGGGGATCGACTCGGTCCCCCCTGTGTGCTGTCGATCCTGCTGTTGCAACCCTTGGTCCAGTCCGATCTTAGACTAGAATAAACTTCGTATGCTTAGACTGGGAATGAACTCTGTATGCCTAAGTCAACCCATGAAATGACCGCGCGGATGTTCAGCCGATCGGAGAGGCCAGCTGGTGAGGTAGAATGTGCAAGCCGAGGATCGACCTGATCCCCCCTACGTGCTTACCGATCCTGGTGCTGGTCCTATGGCCGTAATCCTTGGTCCAGTCCGATCTTAGACTGGGAATGAACTCCGTATGCTTAGACATGGAATGAACTCGGTATGCCCAAGCCAACCTCCAAAACGAGCGTACAGGTGCTCAGCCGATCGGAGAGGCAGAATGAGCACACCGAGAATCGGCCTGATCCCCCCCTACGTGCTGTCGATGCTGCTACCGCAACCCTCGATCTGATCCGATCTTAGACTGGGAATGAACTCCATATGCATAAGTCAACCCACGAAATAAGCGTACAGGCACTGAGCCGGCCGAAGACGCATAATGCGCAAGCCAGGGATCGGCCCGGTCCCCCTCTACGTGCTACCGGTCCCACTGCCACAACCCTCAGTCTGACTAGGGCTTAGACATGGAATGAACTCCCTATGCCTAAGCCAACCCACGAAACGGGCATGCGGACGCTCAGCCGATCGGAGAGGCAAAATGCGCAAGTTGGGGATCGGCCCGGTCCCCCCTGCGTGCTGCCGATCCTGCTACCGTAACCCTCAGTCCGGTCTGATCCTAGACTGGGAATGAACTCTGTATGCTTAGATTGGGGATGAACTCCGTATGGGTATGTCAACACATGAAACGAGCGTGCGGGCGCTCAGCCAGCAGGAGAGGAATAATGCGTAAGCTGAGGATCAGCCCGGTCCCCCTCTGCGTGCTGTCGATCTCGCTGCCAGTCCTACTGCCACAACCCTCGGTTTGATTACAGCTTAGACATGGAATGAACTCCCTATGCCTAAGCCAACCCACGAAATAGGCATGGGGGCACTCAGCCGACTGGAGAGGCAGAATGCGCAAGTTAGGGATCGGCTCGATCCCCCCTGCGTGTTGCCGATCCTGCTACCGCAACCCTCGGTCCGATCTGATCTTAGACTAGGAATGAACTTCGTATGCTTAGACTGGAGATGAACTTCGTATGCCTAAGTCAACCCACGAAACAAGCGTGCGGGTGCTTAGCCGACCAGAGAGGCAGGATGCGCAAGTCGGGGATCGAACGGGTGGTAGGTGGGTTCAAGCACATGTTCATATTTCTACCGTGTCGATGCCATTTTTATGGATTGTAAATTTATACAATGGTCCCCTAAGCCTTCATATGAAGTTTCGCAACAAGACGACCCGTTTTCTATTTTTTACGATTTTCAAAACTTTTTACGGTTCGAGATTTTTTTAAATTTTTTCAGAAAGAGTTTTGTCCCCAAATTTGGTAGAGGTGATCCTTGTATTTTTGTTGGCATGCACAAACAAATTCAACTAAAAACCCAAAGTGGAGAAGATTTTGTGACCCTTTGAAAAAAGTGTCCCCATTTTAGACACTTTAATGGCTACTGGTAGCAAACCTATAAAATCTCAAATGCTCTTTAAGGGGGTGAGAGATCTCGAGGTTTGATGAGGGATAGGGGGCCAATATAAGGGCCAAGTACCAGCACCCATCACACATCATGTGCGCACACCCCCCGGCCCCCCAATCGTCGGAACCCCTAACGCCGCCGGTTAGGCTCTCCGGCGATGCTCCGGCGATGCCCTGGCGATGGTGCCCCGGGCAAAAAAAATGCGGCACCAGCATATGCTAGAGCCCAGCATGTGCACCGTGGCTCAAAATTTTAGACTGGGAATGAGCTTCGTATGCTTAGACATGGAATGAACTCCATATGCCTAAGCCAACCGACGAAACGAGCATACGGGCGCTCAGCCGGCCAGAGAGGCAGAATACGCAAGCCGAGGATTGGCCAGCTCCCCCCTACGTGCTGTCGATCCTGTTCCCACAACCTTCGATCCGATCCAATCTTAGACTGGGAATGAACTCCATATACATAAGTCAACCCACGAAACGAGCATCCGAGCGCTGAGCCAGCCGAAGAGGCATAATGTGCAAGCCGAGGATCGGCCCGATCCCCCTCTGTGTGCTGTCGGTCCCACTGCCACAACCCTCGATCTGACTGGGGCTTAGACATGGAATGAACTCCCTATGCCTAAGCCAACCCATGAAACTGGCGTGCGGGGGCTTAGCTGATCAGAGAGGCAGAATGCACAAGCCGGGGATCGGCCTGGTCCCCCTTCATGCTGTCGATCCGGCTACTGCAACCCTCGGTCTGGTTTGATCTTAGATTGGGAATGAACTTTGTATGCTTAGACTGGGGATGAACTCTGTATGCCTAAGTCATCCCATGAAACAAGCGTGTGGGTGCTCAGCCGATCGGAGAGGCCTACCGGAGAGGCATAATACGCAAGCCGGGGATCAACCTGGTCCCCCTTTGCGTGTTGTCGATCCCATTGCCGATCTCGCTGCCGATCCTACTGCCACAACCCTCGGTCAGGCTGGGGCTTAGACATGGAATGAACTCCGTAAGCCTAAGCCAACCCACGAAATGAGCGTGCGAGCGCTAAGCAGGTCGAAGAGGCAGAATGCGCAAGCCGGGGATCGACCCGATCCCCCCTGCGTGCTATCGATGCTGCTGCTGGTCTTGCTGCCGCAACCCTCGGTCCGGTCTGATGTTAGATTGGGAATGAACTCTGTATGCTTAGACATGGAATGAACTCCGTATGCCTAAGCCAACCCATGAAACGAGCGTGCAGGCGCTCAACTGATCGGAGAGGTAGAATGCGCAAGCCGGGGATCGACCCGATCCCCCCTGTGTGTTGTCGATGCTGCTGCCACAACCCTCGGTCTGGTCTGATCTTAGACTTGGAATGAACTCTGTATGGCTAAGTCAACCCACAATATGAGCGTGCGGGTGCTGAACCGACCGGAGAGGCATAATGCGTAAGTCGAGGATCGGCCCGATTCCCCTCTGCGTGTTGTTGGTCCCACTGCCACAACCCTCGGTCCGACTGGGCTTAGACATGGAATGAAACGGGCGTGCGGGCGCTTAGCCAATCGAAGAGGTAGATGCGCAAGCCAGGGATCGGCCCGATCCCTCTCGTGCTACCAATCCTGCTACCGCAACCCTCGATCCGGTCTGATCTTAGATTGGGAATAAACTCTGTATGCTTAGACTGGGGATGAACTTTGTATGCCTAAGTTAACCCATGAAACGAGCGTGTGGGCGCTCAATCGATCGGAGTGGTCGATCAAAGAGGCATAATATGAAAGCCGGGGATCAACCCGGTCCCCCTCTGCGTGCTACCGATCCAGCTGTCGGTCTTGCTGCAACAACAATCGGTTCGATTGGGGCTTAGACATGGAATGAACTTCGTATGCCTAAGCCAACCCATGAAACGAGCGTGCGGGCGCTCAACCGATCGAAGAGGTAGAATGAGTAAGCCGGGGGTCGACCCGGTCCCCCTCTGCATGCTGTCGATCCTGCTGTTGGTCCTACTGTCACAACCCTTGATCCGGTCCGATCTTAGATTGGGAATGAACTCTATATGCTTAGACATGGAATGAACTTTGTATGCCTAGGCTAACCCATGAAACGAACGTGCAGGCGCTCAGCCAAACGGAGAGGCAGAATGCGCAAGCCAGGGATCATCCCGATCCCCCTTGCGTGCTATCAATCCTACTGCCGCAACCCTCGGTCCGGTTTGATCTTAGACTGGGAATGAACTCCGTATGCCTAAGTCAACCCACAAAATGTGTGTACGGGCGTTGAGCTGGCCGGAGAGGCATAATGCGTAAGCCAGGGATCGACCCGATCCCCCTCTGCATGCTGCCAGTCCCGCTGCCACAACCCTCGATTTGATTGGGGCTTAAACATGGAATGAACTCCCTATGCCTAAGCCAACCCACGAAACGGGCGTGCGAGCACTCAGCCAGCCGGAGAGGCAAAATGCGTAAGTCGGGGATCGACTCGGTACCCCCTGCGTGCTGTCGATCCTACTGCCGCAACCCTCGGTCCGGTCTGATCTTAGACTGGGAATGAACTTCGTATGCTTAGACTAGGGATGAACTCCGTATACCTAAGTCAACCCACGAAACGAGCGTGTGGGTGCCCTACCGGCCGAAAAGGCAGAGTGCGTAAGCCGAGGATCAACCTAGTCCCCCCCTGCATGCTATCGATCCTACTGCTAGTCCTGCTACCGTAACCCTCGGTCTGGTCCGATCTTAGACTGGGAATGAACTCCGTATGCCTAAGCCAACCCACGAAATGAGCGTGCGAGTGCTCAGGCGGTCGGAGAGGCAGAATACGCAAGTTGGGGATCGGCTCGATCCCCCTGCGTGTTGTTGATCTTGCTGCTACAACCTTCGGTCCAGTCTGATCTTAGACTGGGAATGAACTCCGTATGCCTAAGTCAACCAACGAAACGAGCGTGCAGGCACTGAGCTGGCCGGAGAGGCATAATGCACAAGTCGGGGATCGGCCTGATCCCCCTCTACGTGCTACTGGTCTTGCTGCCACAACCCTCGGTCTGGCTGGGATTAGACATGGAATGAACTCCCTATGCCTAAGCCAACCCACGAAACGGGCATGCAGGCGCTCAGCCGGTCGGAGAGGTAGAATGAGCAAACCGGGGATCGGCCTGATCCCTCCTGCGTGCTGTTGATCCTGCTGCCACAACCCTCGATCCGGTCCGATCTTAGACTACGAATGAACTCTGTATGCCTAAGTCAACCCATGAAACGAGCGTGCAGGCGCTGAGCCGACCAGAGAGGCATAATGCGCAAGTCGGGGATCGACCTGGTCCCCCTCTGCGTGTTGCTGGTCCCGCTGCCACAACGCTCAGTCCGGCTGGGCTTAGACATGGAATGAACTCCCTATGCCTAAGCCAACCCACGAAACGGGCTGCGGGCACTTAGCCGGTCGGAGAGGCAGAATGCACAAGCCGGGGTTCAACCTGGTCCCCCCTGCGTGCTATCGATCCTACTGTCGCAACCCTCGGTCCGATCCGATCATGGACTGGGAATGAACTCTGTATGCTTAGACATGAAATGAAGTCCGTATGCCTAAGCCAACCCACGAAATGAACGTACGAGCGCTCAGCCAATCAGAGAGGCAGAACACGCAAGCCGGGGATCGGCCCGGTCCCCCCCTCCGTGCTGTCGATCCTGCTACCACAACCTTCGGTCCGGTCTGATCTTAGACTGGGAATGAACTCCGTATGCCTAAGTCAACCCACGAAACGAGCATGCAGGCGTTGAGCCGATCGGAGAGGCATAATACGCAAGTCAGAGATCGGCCCGGTCCCCTTCTGCGTGCTGCTGGTCCCGCTGCCACAACCCTCGATCCGATTGGGCTTAGACATGGAATGAACTCCCTATGCCTAAGCCAACCCACGAAACGGGCGTTCGGGTGCTCAGTCGACCGGAGGGGCATAATGCGCAAGCCAGGGATCGGCCCGGTCCCCCCTGCGTGCTGTCGATCTTGCTACTACAACCCTCGGTCTAGTCTGATCTTAGACTGGGAATGAACTCCGTATGCCTAAGTCAACCCACCAAATGAGTGTGCAAGTGCTGAGCCGGTCGAAGAGGCATAATGCGCAAGTCGAGGATCAGCCCGGTCCCCCTTTGCGTGCTACCTGTCTCGCTGCAACAACCCTCGGTCCGACTGGGCTTAAACATGGAATGAACTCCCTATGCCTAAGCCAACCCACGAAACGGGCGTCCGGGCACTCAGCCGACCGGAGAGGTAGAATGCGCAAGCCGGGGATCGGCCCAGTCCCCCATGCATGCTGTCGATCCTGCTGCTACAACCCTCGGTCTGGTCCGATCTTAGATTGTGATTGAACTCCGTATGCCTAAGTCAACCCATGAAATGAGCGTGCAGGCGCTGAACCGATCGAAGAGGCATAATGCGCAAGTCGGGGATCAGCCCGATCCCCCTCTGCGTGCTGCTGGTCCCGCTGCCACAACCCTCGGTTCGGCTGGGCTTAGACATGGAATGAACTCCCTATGCCTAAGCCAACCCACGGAACGGGCGTGCGGGCACTTATTCGATCGGAGAGGCAGAATGCGCAAGTCGAGGTTCGTCCCAGTCCCCCCTGCGTGCTATCGATCCTACTGTCGCAACCCTCGGTCCGGTTCGATCATGGACTGGGAATGAACTTCGTATGCTTAGACTGAGGATGAACTTCGTATGCCTAAGTCGACCCACGAAACGAGCGTGCAGGCGCTCAGTCGACCAGAGAGGCAGGATGTGCAAGCCGGGGATCGAACGGGTGGTAGGTGAGGTCAAGCGCATCTTCATATTTCTGCCATGCCAATGCCATTTTTATGGCTTGCAAATTCATACAATGGTCCCCTAAACCTTCATGTGAAGTTTCGTGGCAAGACGACCCATTTTCTATTTTTCATGATTTTTAAAACTTTTTACGGTTCGGGATTTTTTAAAATTTTTTTAGAAAGAGTTTTGTCCCCAAAATTGTAGAGGTGATCCTTGTTTTTTTGTTGGCATGCACAAAAAAATTCAGCTAAAAACTCAAAGTGGAGAAGATTTTGTGACCGTTTGAAAAAAGTGTCCCCATTTCAGACACTTTAATGGCTACTGGCAGCAAACCTATAAAATCTCAAATGCACTTTAAGGGGGTGTGAGTTCTCAAGGTTTGATGAGGGATAGGGGGCCAATATAAGGGTCAAGTTTCATGCCCTGGGCAGGTGCGCCAGGCACATCAGGCGCACCAGTAGGCGAGCCCGAGGTTGAGGCCCGCAGACCAGGTGTGCTGGCGGGTATCTGCGCGTAAAGCCTAGCAAACGAGTTCAGAACACCCGCCCAACTTACAGGCCAGCCCGTGAGACCAAGGCCTGGCATAAAAGCTGCCCGCACCACATCCAGAAGGGCCCAAGGTGCTGGACACGCAAGGGAAGCTTCTGGAAGCAGGCAGGATCAGCAGCAGCATCCTGGCAGATTTGGTTGACCCTGAAAATCAGGAGTTAGCATCCTGATTGATTGTAATCTGTATAATCCCATGATTTTAGCCTTTATTCTAGGGATATTGCCATTAAGTGTAAGCTAGAGCCTCATTTGTACACCATCAAACACTTCTAGTTTAGTGAATACAAGAGCATTTCCAAAATTCTGCCTTTTATCCTGTTTCTCTTTAACTTGCGTAATCAGCCCTTCCTGTTGTTCTAGTGCCCATACGCTTGTGTTTTAGGCTGACTTAGGCATAAAGAAGGAGATTCCAAGCCTAAGGCTGATCGGTTTCTAAGTCTAAGGTTGGAGCCCGTGACAGTTGGTATCAGAGCAAGTTCAATTCTCCATGTTTATGTTGTGCAGGTTAGAGGAGATGGCATCCCAAAGTGACGCTGCTAACCAACAACCAGAGGCCCAGGAGCATGGGCGTGGAAGAGGGAGGAAAGCCAGCTCTAGAGATATCTAGTCTACCATGGACGGTAGGCTGGCCAAGGTGGAGGTGACCATGGGTGACATGGGGGAAAAGCTTGAGGGGGTAGAGACTCACATTCCATTGCTAGACTCCATGGGAGAAGAGATCAAAAGTGAGCTGCAAGCTGCTCTCAACAAAGGCTTGGATGTGTTCACCCAAAAGAATCAGACCTTGGAGGCTGAAATGCTGACCTTGCACGATGGCATGGAGGCCATGTGCCAGCGGATGGAGGAGCTTACCAGTGAGCTCGTTGCTTGCAAGACTGCCATTGGGAATGGCATGTTTACTGGAGTGTCCAAGTCCAGATTGGATGTCCCCAAGCCTAAGGAGTTCAAGGGGATGAGGGTGGCCAAGGAAGTAGATAACTACCTTTGGGGTATGGAGCACTACTTCCAGGCCATGGGCATGCAATACGAGGCGATAAAGGTAAGCACCGCTGCTATGTATCTCACTGATGTAGCCTTATTGTGGTAGAGGTGCAGGTGTGATGATGTTAGGTGTGGGAGCACCAAGATTGGAACCTAGATAGAGTTCCAAAAGGAGTTCAGAGAACAATTTTACCCGGAGTATGCTGATGATGAGGCACGGGTAAAGTTGCACAAGCTGAGCTAGCAAGGGGACATAAGGGAGTATGTCCAGAAATTTTTTGAACTGATGCTACAGATCTCAGATCTAGGTGAGAAGGATGCCTTATTTGCTTTCATGGATGGGCTGAAGCCATGGGTGAAGCATAAGCTACAAAGGAGAGGAGTTCATGACTTGGCTAATGCCATGACTACTGCCAAGGCCTTGATAGAGTTCAAGCCTCTAAACAAGTTCGAGTTTACCAAGCCCAAGGGTAAGGGTAGGGATGATAGGGATTGAAAGAAGCAGTCCAAGGGGAAGGACCGTGATCGAGAGTCCAAAGATGGAGATCGAGACAGTTCAACCAAAGATGGTGAGAGAAAGCCACCAGCAAGCAAGTGGAAAGCAAAAGGGGATCGAGAGCCACTAGCCTGCTACCTATGTGGAGGGAGCCACATAGCGCACAATTACCCGCAAAAGGGCAAGCTGGCTGTTGTAGACAAGGAGTCTGATGAGGAGCCAGAGTCAAGGCTAGCAAAGCTTAGGTCGTTGGTGCTCAATGCTATCCAGAGTAAGGGGAGTCGCAAGCCAAAGGGCTTGATGTTTGTGGATCTGATGGTTGTGGGTTAGAAGGTGAGCGCACTAGTGGACACAGGTACCTCACATCTTTTTATTTCAGGTGATAGAGCCCGAAAGCTTAGACTAAAGGTGCAGAAAAGGACTGGTACCATCAAAACGATGAACTCCAAGGAAGTTCCAGCCATTGGAGTAGCGCGGGGAGTGGAGTTGTAGCTTGGAGACTGGAAAGGTAAGGAGACCATTGAGGTAATACACCTTGACGACTATGAGTTTATGATTGGGTTGGATTTCCTTGTTCGGATTAATGCCCTCCTTGTGCCTTTTATCGGTTGTGTTTGCATCTTGGATGCACGGTGCCAATGCCTAATGCCATTGAAGAGAGGTTCTGGAGTTGGGTCGCGAGTGGTGTCAGCCATCCAATTTGCCAAGGCGATAAGCAGACAAGAAGACACCTTCTTGGCAGCCTTGAAATATGATGAGCCAAGGGAAAAGGAAACCAAGTCACCCTTGGAGGTGCTAAAGGTGCTGAAAACCTTTAGTGATGTGATGCCTGCAAAGCTACCTAGCAAGCTACCACCTAAGAGAGAGGTGAACCAGAAGATCGAGCTAGTGTTCGAGGCCAAACCACCAGCTAGAGCCCTTACCGAATGTCTCCACTAGAGTTGGAGGAGTTGAGGAAGTAGCTCAAAGAGTTAGTTGATGTTGGCTTCATCAGGCTATCGAAGGCACCCTATGGTGCACCAGTTCTATTTCAGTGCAAGCATGATGGGTCGTTGCGGCTATGCATAGACTATTGGGCCTTGAACAAGTTGACCATCAAGAACAAGTACCCCATCCCACTCATTGCGGACTTGTTCGATCAACTTGGGAGCGCAAGGTGGTTCACCAAGCTGGATTTGAGGTCAAGCTACTATCAAGTCAGGATCGCGGAGGGAGATGAGCCAAAGATAGCATGTGTCACTCGGTATGGTTCGTATGAGTTGTTAGTGATGCCTTTCGGACTCAGAACGCCCCAGCAACATTCTGCACCCCTATGAACAAGGTACTTCAGTCATTCCTTGATCGGTTTGTTGTGGTTTATTTGGATGACATTGTGATCTATAGCCAGACTTTGGGAGAGCATGTAGACCACTTGAGACAGGTGTTCGAGGTGTTATGGGTGCACAAGCTATTTGTCAAGAGGGAAAAGTGCTCATTCACCCAGTAGGAGATCCCGTTCCTTGGCCACATAGTGGGAGGTGGCAAGATACGCATGGATGAAGGGAAGATACATGCCATCCTGGAGTGGCAACCGCTAGCCAAGGTCACTGAGTTGAGATCGTTCCTTGGGCTGGTTAACTACTATAGGCGCTTCATCAAAGGTCACTCAACAATAGCCACGCCATTAACTGACTTGCTCGAGAAAGGGAAAGCATGGGAGTGGTGCACAGGGTGCCAAGAAGCCTTTGATAGGTTGAAGCGGGCTGTGATCGAGGAGCCAGTCTTGGCCTTGCCAGACCATGCTAAGCCGTATGAGGTGCATACGGATGCATCAGACTTTGCCATAGGGGGCGTGTTGATGCAGGAGGGACGTCCAGTTATGTTCGAGAACAAGAAGCTGAACGAGACTGAGTGCAAGTACACGGTCCAAGAGAAAGAGATGACTACAGTGGTGCACTACTTGCGCACATGGTGCCATTACCTGTTGGGGCCATGGTTTGTGGTTAGGATGGACAATGTGGCGACCAGCTACTTCCAGACGCAGAAGAAGCTATCCCCCAAGCAGGCGAGATGGCAAGATTTTCTTGCAGAATTTGATTTCCAGATGGAGTACAAACCGAGGTGGGAGAACCTAGTGGCAGACACCCTGAGCAGGAAGGCTAACCTTGCTGCCATTAGCCAACCAGAGGGGTCACTGGTGCCACGCATCAAAGAGGGACTTGTGCATGATCCTACATCCAAGGCTTTGATGGAGTACGCCCAGCAAGGTAAGACTAGGCGATTTTGGTTGCAGGATGGCTTGCTGTACAACAGGGGAAGTAGACTGTTTATGCCATAGCACAGGAAGCTCCGCAAGGAAGTTTTACAAGAATGCCATGATTCAAGGTAGGCTGGACACCCAGAGTGACCCATACCTTGGCGTTGATCGAAGACCGGTACTACTAGCTGCACATGAGGGACGATTTGGAGGCCTATGTTAAGGCTTGTCTTGTGTGCCAACAGGACAAGGTGGAACTCAAGAAACCAGGTGATCTCTTGGAGCCATTGCCAGTGCTAGAGCGACCATGGGAGAGTGTTTCTTTGGACTTTATAGGTGGTCTACCCAAAGCAGAAGGGTTTGAAAGCATCATGGTAGTGATGGACAGGTTTTCCAAGTATGGAATCTTCATTCCAGCAACCAAGGAGTGCCCAATCGAGGAGGCAGCTCGATTGTTCCTAAAGAACATGGTTAAGTACTGGGGAGTGCCGAGGACCATTGTTAGTGATCGGGACGGGCATTTCACGGGCAGGTTCTGGACTGAGTTGTTCAAGCTGTTAGGGTCAGACTTGAACTTTTCCACCAGCATGCATCCATAGACCGATGGGCAGATAGAACAAGTGAATGGACTATTGGAGGTCTACCTCAGGCACTATGTGAGTGCCATACAAAGGGACTGGCCAAAGCTGCTAGATATTGCATAGTTTTCCTATAACTTGCAAAGGAGCGAGGCAACGAACCAGTGCCCATTTGAGGTTGTGACAGGGCAACAACCACTAACACCCGGTTCGATTGCTGCAGGTTATACAGGGCTGAATCCAGCAGCATACAAGTTTGCCAAGGCATGGCAGGAGTAAACTGACTTGGCCAGAGTTTGTCTACACAAGGCGACCAAGAGGTCGAAGAAGTGGGCAGACCAGAATAGGTGGGATATGCAGTTTCAGGTTGGAGACTTGGTGTTGGTGAAGCTGCATACCATTGTGCACCATAGGGGGCTGCACAAAGGCCTAGTCCGAAGGTATGAGGGACCTTTACGAGTAGTCAAGAGGGTAGGCAAGGTTGCCTACAAGCTAGATATGCCACCCAAGCTGAGGGTACACCCGGTGTTCCATGTGAGCATGCTCAAGCCATTCCATGAGGATAAGGGAGATCTAGGACGGGTAGAGTCAAAACGTGTGCCATTGGGAGCAAGGGCCTCATATGAGAAGGAGGTCCACAGCATCATAGCTGATCGGGAGGTGAGACGAAAGAACTATCAGCTAAGACAAGAGTACTTGGTGTGCTAGAAGGGACTTCCAGATAGTGAGGCGAGCTGGGAACTAGCAGATGACTTATGGCAGTTTGAGGACCAAATCAGGTAGTACCATGCAGAAGACATAATGAGGGCATTGTGCAATCAGGTGAGGGAGAATGTCACACCCTGGACGGGCACGCCAGGCACATCAGGCGCACCAGTAGGTGAGCCAGAGGTTGAGGCCCGTAGATCAGGTGTGCTGGCGGGTATCTACGTGTAAAGCCAAGCAAACGAGTTCAGAACACCTGACCAACTTGCAGGCTAGCCCGTGAGACCAAAGCCTGGTATACAAGCTACCCGCACCACATCCAGAAAGGCCCAAGGTGCTGGACATGCAAGGGAAGCTTCTGGAAGCAGGCAGGATCAGCAACAGCATCCTGGTAGATTTGGTTGACCCTGAAAATCAGGAGTTAGCATCCTGATTGATTGTAATCTGTATAATCCCATGATTTTAGCCTTTATTCTAGGGATATTACCATTAAGTGTAAGCTAGAGCCTCAACTATAAATAGAGGGCTGTTTCTCCCTCATTTGTACACAATCAAACACTTTCGTTTCAGTGAATACAAGAGCATTTCTAGAATTCTACCTTCTTATCCTATTTCTCTTTAACTTGCGTAATCAGCCCTTCCCATTGTTCTAGTGCCCGTATGCTTGTGTTTTAGGCTGACTTAAGCATAAAGGAGGAGATTCAAGCCTAAGGCTGCACGGTTTCTGAGTCTAAGATCGGAGCCCGTGACACAAGTACTAGCACCCATCGCACATCATGTGCGCACACCCCCCAATCGTCGGAACCCCCAATGTCGCCGGTTAGGCTCTCCAGTGATGCTCCAACGATGGTGCCCCAGGCAAAAAAAAAGTGGCACCAGCACATGCCGACCTGTTCCCCCCTGCATACTCCGACGGAGAGGCAGAATGCGCAAGTCGAGGACCGACCTGTTCCCCCCTGCATGCTGTCGATCCTACTATCGCAACCCTCAGTCTGGTTCGATCTTAGACCAGGAATGAACTCCGTATGCCTAAGTCAACCCACTAAATGAGCGTGCGGGTGCTGAGCCGGTCGGAGAGGCATAATGCGCAAATCAGGGCCGTTCCCCTCTGCGTGCTACCGGTCCCGCTGCCACAACCCTTGGTCTGGCTGGGGCTTAGAAATTGAATTAACTCCTTATGCCATAACCCTTAGCCGATCAGAACGACAGAATGCACAAGCCGGGGATCGAGCCAGTCGGCCGGAGAGGTAGAATGTGCAAGCCAGGGACTGACCCGGTCCCTCTGTACGTGCTGTCGATCCTACTATCGTAACCCTCGATCCGCTCCGATCTGAGACTAGGAATGAACTCCGTATGCCTAAGTCAACCCACACAACGAGCATTCGAGCGCTGAGCCTATCGGAGAGGCATAATACATAAGTTGGGGATCAGCCCGGACCTTTTCTGCGTACTGTCGGTCTCACTACCACAACCTTCGGTTCGATTGGGGCTTAGACATGGAATGAACTGCCTATGCCAAAGCCAACCCATGAAACAAGCATACGGGCACTCAGTCGGCTGGAGAGGCAGAATGTTTAAGTCGAGGGTGGGCCCGATCCCCCCTGTGTGCTATCGATCCTGCTACCGCAACCCTCGGTCCGGTCCGATCTTAGACTGGGAATGAACTCCGTATGCTTAGACTAGGGTTGAACTCCGTATGCTTAGACTGGGAATGAACTCCGTATGCCTAAGTCGACCCACAGAATGAGCGTTCGGGCGCTGCGCCGATCAGAGAGGCATAATGCACAAGCCGGGGATCGGCCCGGTCCCCCTCTGTGTACTGCCGGTCCCGTTGCCACAACCCTCGGTCCGACTGGGGCTTAGACATGGAATGAACTCCCTATGCCTAAGCCAACCCACGAAACGGGTGTGCGGGTGCTCAACTGGCCGGAGAGGCAGAATGTGCAAGCCAGGGATCGGCCCGGTCCACCCTACATGCTGCCACAACCTTCGATCCGGTCCGATCTTAGACTGGGGATGAACTCCGTATGCCTAAGTCAACCCATGAAACGAGCGTGCAGGTGCTCAGTCGGCCAGAGAGGCATAATGAACAAGCTGGGGATCGGCTCGGTCCCCCTACATGCTGTCGATCTTGCTGCTGCAACCGTCGGTTTGATCCGATCTTAGACTGGGAATGAACTGCGTATGCCTAAGTCAACCCATTAAACGAGCGTGCAGGAGCTGAGCCAGCCGAAGTGGCATAACGCGCAAGCCGAGGATGGGCCCGGTCCCCCTTTACGAGCTATCGATCCCGCAGCCACAACACTTGGTCAGGCTGGGGCTTAGACATGGAATGAACTCCGTATGCCTAAGCCAACCCACGAAATGAGCGTGAGGGCGCTCAGTCGGCCGGAGAGGCAGAATGCACAAGCCGAGGACCGACCCGATCCCACCCTACGTGCTATCGATCCTACTGCCGCAGCCCTCGATCCGGTCTGATCTTAGACTGGGAGTGAACTCCGTATGCCTAAGTCAACCCACGAAATGAGTGTTCGGGCACTGAGCTGGCCGAAGTGGCATAATGCGCAAGCCGGGGATTGGCTCGGTCCCCCTCTGCGTGCTGTCGATCCCGCTACCACAACCCTCGGTCTGGCTGAGGCTTAGACATGGAATGAACCCCCGATGCCTAAGCCAACCCACGAAATGGGCGTGCGAGTGCTCCGCCGGCCGGAGAGGCAGAATGCGCAAGCTGGGGATCGACCCGGTCCCCCCTACGTGCTGTCGATCCTCGTGCCGCAACCTCGATCCGGTCCAATCTTAGACTGGGAATAAACTCCGTATGCTTAGACTGGGGATGAACTCCGTATGCCTAAGTCAACCCACGAAACGAGCGCACGGGCACTTAACCTGTCGGAGAGGCATAATACGCAAGCCGGGGATCAGCTCGGTCCCTCTCTGCGTCCTGTCGATCCCACTGCCGGTCTTGCTACCACAACCCTTGGTTCGATTGGGGATTAGACATGGAATGAACTCCGTATGCCTAAACCAACCCATGACACAAGCGTGCGGGCGCTCAACCGATCGGAGAGGCAGAATGCGCAAACCGGAGATCGGGCCGATCCCCCTACATGCTGTCGATCCTGCTGGTTGTCCTACTACCACAACCCTCAGTCCGGTCCGATCTTAGACTAGGAATGAACTCTGCATGCTTAGACATGGAATGAACTCCGTATGCCTAAGCCAACCCACGAAACAAGCGTACAGGCGTTCAACCGGTTGGAGAGGCAGAATGCGCAAGCCAGGGTTTAGCCTGATCCCCCCTTGCGTGCTGTCGATCCTGCTACCATAACCCTCGGTCCAGTCTGATCTTAGACTGGGAATGAACTCCGTATGCCTAAGTCAACCCACGAAATGAGCGTCCGGGCGTTGAGCTGGCCGGAGAGGCATAATGCACAACCCAGGGATCGGCCTGGTCCCCCTCTGTGTGCTGCCGATCCCACTGCCACAACCCTCGGTCTGGCTGGGGCTTAGACATGGAATGAATTTCCTATGCCTAAGCCAACCCACGAAATGGGCGTGCGGGTGCTCAACCAATTGGAGAGGCAAAAAGCGCAAGCCGGGGATCGACCCGTTCCTCCCTGCGTGCTATCGATCTTGCTGCCACAATCCTCGGTCCAATCCTATCTTAGACTGGGAATGAACTCCATATGCTTAGACTGGGGATGAACTCCGTATGCCTAAGTCAACCCACGAAATGAGCGTGCGGGCGCTCAACCGACCAGAGGGGCAGGATGTGCAAGCCGGGGATCGAATGCGTGGTAAGTGGGTTCAAGCACATCTTCATATTTTTGCTGTGCCAATGCCTTTTTTATGGCTTGTAAATTCATACAATAGTCCCCTAAGCCTTCATGTGAAGTTTAGTGGCAAGACGCGCCGTTTCTATTTTTCATGATTTTTGAAACTTTTTACGATTTGAGATTTTTTAAAATTTTTTTAGAAGGAGTTTTGTCCCCAAATTTGGTAGAGGTGATCCTTTTATTTTTGTTGGCACGCAAAAAAAAATTAGCTAAAAACTCGAAGTGGGGAAGATTTTGTGACCGTTTGAAAAAAGTGTCCCCATTTCAGACACTTTAATGGCTACTGGCAGCAAACCTATAAAATCTCAAATGCTCTTTAAGGGGGTGTGAGTTCTCGAGGTTTGATGAGGGATAGGGGGCCAATATATGAGCCAAGTACCAGCACCCATCGCACATCATGTGTGCACACGCCCCGGCCCCCCAATCATCGGAACCCCCAATGCCTCCGGTTAGGCTCTCCGGTGATGCTCCGACGATGGTGCTCCGGGTGAAAAAAATGCGGCACCAGCACATGCCCAAGCCCAGCATGTGCACCGTGGCTCAAAATCTTAGATTGGGAATGAACTCTGTATGCTTAGACATGGAATGAACTCCGTATGCCTAAGCCAACCTATGAAATGAGCGTGCGGGCGCTCGGCCGACTAGAGAGGCAAAATGCGCAAGTCGGGTATCAGCCCGGTCCCCCCTACGTGCTATCGATCCTACTGCCACAACCCTCCATCCGGTTGGATCTTAGACTAGGAATGAACTCTGTATGCATAAGTCAACCCACGAAACGAACGTGCGGCCGCTCAGCCGACCGAAGAGGCATAATGTTCAAGACAGGGATCGGTTCGGTCCCCCTCTACGTGCTGTCGGTCCGCTGCCACAACCCTCGGTCCAGCTGGGGCTTAGACATGGAATGAACTCCCTATGCCTAAGCCAACCCATAAAACGGACGTGCGGGCGCTCAGCTGGTCGGAGAGGCATAATGCGCAAGCTGGGGATCGGCCCGGTCCCCCCTGCATGCTACCGATCCTACTGCCGCAACCCTCAGTCCGGACCGATCTTAGACTGGGAATGAACTCCGTATGCTTAGATTTGGGATGAGCTTTGTATGCCTAAGTCAACCCACAAAATGAGCGTGTAGGAGCTCATCCGGTCGAAGAGGCCGATCGGAGAGGCATAATGCGTAAGCCTGGGATCAGCCCAGTCCCCCTCTACATGCTACCGATCCCGCTGTCGGTCCTGCTGCCACAACCCTCGGTCCAGCTAGGGCTTAGACATGGAATGAACTTCGTATGCCTAAGCCAACCCACGAAACGAGCGTGCGAGTGCTCATCCGATCGAAGAGGCAGAATGCATAAGTCGGGGACTGGCCCAATCCCTCCTGCGTGCTGCCTATCCTGCTGCTGGTCCTACTATCGCAACCCTCGATCCGGTCTGATCTTAGACTGGGAATGAACTCCATATGCTTAGACATGGAATGAACTCCGTATGCTTAAGCCAACCCATGAAATGAGTGTGCGGGTGCTTAGCCAACCGGAGATGCATAATGCGCAAGCCGGGGATCAGCCCAGTCCCCCTCTGCATGTTGTCAAACCCGCTGCCGGTCTTGCTACCACAACCCTCGGTCTGGCTAGGGCTTAGACATGCAATGAACTCCGTATGCCTAAGCCAACCCATGAAATGACCGTGCGGACGCTCAGCCGGTCGGAGAGGCAGAATGCGCAAGCCGGGGATCGGCCTGATCCCTCTTGTGTGCTGTCTATCCTACTGCCGCAGCCCTCGATCTAGACCGATCTTAGACTGGGAATGAACTCTGTATGCTTAGATTGGGGATGAACTTCGTATGCCTAAGTCAACCCACGAAACGAGCGTGTGGGTGCTCAGCTAGCCAGAGAGGCCAGCCTGAGAGGTATAATGCGCAAGCCAGAGATCAGCCCGATCCCTCTCTACATGCTGCTGATCCCGCTGCTAGTCCTGCTGCCACAACCCTCGGTCCGACTGGGGCTTAGACATGGAATGAACTCCGTATGCCTAAGCCAACCCCCGAAACAAGCGTGCGGGTGCTCAACCGGCCGGAGAGGTAGAATGCGCAAGCAGAGGATCGACCCGGTCCCTCCCTGCGTGTTGCTGATCCTGCTACTGGTCCTACTACCGTAACCCTCAATCTGGTCTGATCTTAGACTGGGAGTGAACTCCGTATGCTTAGACATGGAATGAACTCCGTAGGCCTAAGCCAACCCACGAAAAGAGCGTGCGGGCGCTCAGCCGGCCGGAGAGGTAGAATACGCAAGTCGAGAATCCGCTCGGTCCCCCCTGCGTGCTGTCGATCCTGCTGCCGCAACCCTCGGTCTTATACGATCTTAGTCTGGGAATGAACTCCTTATGCATAAGTCAACCCATGAAACAAAAGTGCGGGCGCTGAGCCGGTCGAAGAGACATAATGCGCAAGTCGAGGATCGGCCCGGTCCCCCTCTACGTGCTGCAGGTCCCACTGCCAAAACCCTCGATCTGACTGGGGCTTAGACATGGAATGAAATCCCTACACCTAAGCCAACCCATGAAACGGACGTGCGGCCGCCCAGCCAATCGAAGATGTAGAATGCGCAAGCCAGGGATTGGCCTGATCCCCCCTGCGTGCTACCGATCCTACTACCACAACCCTCGATCCGGTCCGATCTTAGACTGGGAATGAACTTCGTATGCTTAGACTGGGGATGAACTTCGTATGCCTAAGTCAACCCACGAAACGAGCGTGCGGGCGCTCAGCCGGCCAGAGAGGTAAAATGTATAAGCCGAGGATCAGCCTGGTCCCCCCCTGCATGCTGCCGATCCAACTGCCGGTCCTGCTACCACCCTCGGTCCGATTGGGGCTTAGACATGGAATGAACTCTGTATGCCTAAGCTAACCCATGAAACAAGTGTGCGGGCACTCAACCAACCGGAGAGGCAGAATGCGCAAGCTGGGGATCGGCCCGATCCCCCCTGCGTGCTAGCAATCCTGCTATTGGTCCTGCTACTGCAACCCTCGGTCCGATCTGATCTTAGACTGGGAATGAACTCCGTATGCTTAGACATGGAATGAACTCCATGTGCCTAAGCTGACCCACGAAACGAGCATGCGGGCACTCTACCGACCGGAGAGGCAGAATGCACAAGTCGGGGATCAGCCCGGTCCCCCCTGCGTGGTATCGATCCTGCTATTGCAACCCTCGGTCTGGTCTGAACTTAGACTGGTAATGAACTCTGTATGCCTAAGTCAACCCATGAAATGAGCGTGCGGCGCTGAGCCGATCGGAGAGGCATAATGCGCAAGTCAGGGATCGACCCGGTCCCCCTCTGCGTGCTGTCGGTCCCGCTGCCACAACCCTCGGTTCGGTTGGGGCTTAGACATGGAATAAACTCACTATGCCTAAACCAACCCACGAAACGGGCATGCGGGTGCTCAGCCGGCCGAAGAGGCAGAATGCGCAAGCCAGGGATCGGCCCGGTCCCCCCTGCGTGCTGTCGATCCTGCTGCCGCAACCCTCGATCCAGTTTGATCTTAGACTGGGAATGAACTCTGTATGCTTAGACTGGGGATGAACTCCGTATGCCTAAGTCAACCTATGAAACGAGCGTGCGGGCGCTTAGCCGACCAGAGGGGCAGGATGCTCAAGCCGGGGATCGAAAGGGTGGTAGGTGGGTTCAAGCACATCTTCATATTTCTGCCATGCCAATGCCATTTTTATGGAGTGTAAATTCATACAATGGTCCCCTAAGACTTCATGTGAAGTTTTGTGGCAAGACGACCCGTTTTCTATTTTTCACCATTTTTGAAACGTTTTACGATTTGGGATTTTGTAAAATTTTTTTAGAAAGAGTTTTGTCCCCAAATTTGGTAGAGGTGATCCTTGTATTTTTGTTGGCGTGCACAAAAACATTCAGCTAAAAATTTGAAGTGGAGAAGATTTTGTGACCGTTTGAAAAAAGTATCCTCATTTCCGACACTTTAATAGCTACTGGCAGCAAACCTATAAAATCTCAAATGCTCTTTAAGGGGGTGTGAGTTCTCAAGGTTTGATGAGGGATAGGGGGCCAATATAAGGACCAAGTACTAGCACCCATCGCACATATTGTGCGCACACCCCCTGGCCCCCCTAATCGTCGTAACCCCCAATGTCGCCGGTTAGGCTCTCCGGTGATGCTCCGACGATGGTGCCCTGGGCGAAAAAAAATGCGGTACCAACACATGCCCGAGCCCAGCATGTGCACCGTGGCTCAAAATCTTAGACTGGGACTCCGTATGCTTAGACATGGAATGAACTCCGTATGCCTAAGCCAACCTACGAAACGAGCGTGCGGGCGCTTAGTCGATCGGAGAGGCATAATGCACAAGACGGGGATTGGCCCGATCCCCCTCTGTGTGCTACTGGTCCTGCTGCCACAACCCTCGGTCCAGTTGGGGCTTAGACATTGAATGAACTCCCTATGCCTAAGCCAACCCACGAAACGGGCGTGCGGGTGCTCAGCCAGTCGGAGAGGCAGAATGCGCAAGCCGGGGATCGGCCCGGTCCCCCTTGCATGCTGCCGATCCTGCTGTCGCAACCCTCGATCCGATCCGATCTTAGACTGGGGATGAACTCCGTATGCTTAGATTGGGGATGAACTTTGTATGCCTAAGTCAACCCACGAAACGAGCGTACAGGAGCTCAGCCGACCGGAGAGGTCGGCCTGAGAGGCATAATGCGCAAGCCGGGGATCAGCCCAATCCCCCTCTGCATGCTGTCGATCCCACCGTCGGTCCTGTTGCCAAACCCTTAGTCCGGCTAGGGCTTAGACATGGAATGAACTTCATATGCCTAAGCCAACCCACGAAATGAGCGTGCAGGCGCTCGACCGGTCGGAGAGGCAGAATGCGCAAGTCAGGGATTGGCTCGGTCTCCCTTGCATGCTATCGATCCTGCTATTGGTCCTGCTACAGCAACCGTTAGTCCAATCCGATCTTAGACTGGGAATGAACTCCGTATGCTTAGATATGGAATGAATTTCGTATGCCTAAGCCAACCCACAAAACGAGCGTACGGGCGCTCAGCCGACCGAAGAGGCAGAATGCCCAAGCCGAGGATCGACCCTGTCCCCCCTATGTGCTGTCGATCCTGCTGCTACAACCTCAGTCCGATCCGATCTTAGACTGGGAATGAACTCTGTATGCCCAAGTCAACCCACGAAATGAGCGTACGGGCACTGAGCCGACCGGGGAGGCATAATGCACAAATCGGGGATCGGCCTGGTCCCCCTTTGCGTGCTACCAGTCCCGCTGCCACAACCCTCAGTCTGGTTGGGGCTTAGACATGGAATGAACTCCCTATGCCTAAGCCAACCCATGAAACGGGCGTGCGGGCGCTCAACCGACCGGAGAGGTAGAATGCGCAAACCGGGGATTGGCCCGGTCCCTCCTGCGTGCTGTCGATCCTGCTGCCGCAACCCTCGGTTCGGACCGATCTTAGACTGGGAATGAACTCCGTATGCTTAGACTGGGGATGAACTCCGTATGCCTAAGTCAACCCATGAAACGAGCATGCGGGCGCTCACCCGACCAAAGAGGCAGGATGCGCAAGCCAGGGATCGAACGGGTGGTAGGTCGGTTCAAGCACATCTTCATATTTCTACCATGCCAATGCCATTTTTATGGCTTGTAAATTCATACAATGGTCCCCTAAGCCTTCATGTAAAGTTTCATGGCAAGACGACCTGTTTTCTATTTGTCACAATTTTCAAAATATTTTACGGTTCGAGATTTTTTAAAATTTTTTTAGAAAAAGTTTTGTCCCCAAATTTGGTAGAGGTGATCCTTGTATTTTTTTTGGCATGCACAAAAACATTCAGCTAAAAGCTCGAAGTGGAGAAGATTTTGTGACCGTTTGAAAAAATTGTCCCCATTTCAGACACTTTAATGGCTACTGGCAGCAAACCTATAAAATCTCAAATGCTTTTTAAGGGGGTGTGAGTTCTCGAGGTTTGATGAGGGATAGGGGGCCAATATAAGGGCCAAGTGTCACACCTTGGGCAGGCGCGCCAGGCACATCAGGCACACCAGCAAGTGAGCCAGAGGTTGAGGCCTGTAGACCAGGTGTGCTGGCGGGTTTTTGTGCGCAAAGCCTAGCAAACGAGTTCAGAGCACCCGCCCAACTTTTAGGCCAGCCCGTGAGATCAAGGCCTAGCATACAAGCTGCCCGCACCACATCCAGAAGGACCAAAGGTGCTGGACACACAAGGGAAGCTTTTGGAAGCAGGCAGGATCAACAGCAGCATCCTGGCAGATTTGGTTGACCCTGAAAATCAAGAGTTAGCATCCTGATTGATTGTAATCTATATAATCCCATGATTTTAGCCTTTATTCTTGGGATATTGCCATTAAGTGTAAGCTGGAGCCTCAACTATAAATAGAGGGCTGCTCTTCCCTCATTTGTACAATATCAAACACTTCTGTTTCAGTGAATAAAAGAGCATTTCCAGAATTCTGCCTTCTTATCTTGTTTCTCTTTAACTTGCGTAATCAGCCCTTCCTGTTGTTCTAGTGCCCGTACGCTTGTGTTTTAGGCTGACTTAGGCATAAAGGAGGAGATTCCAAGCCTAAGGTCGCATGGTTTCTGAGTCTAAGGTCGGAGCCCGTGACAGTTGGTATCAGCGCAAGTTCGATTCTATGTGTTTGTGTTGTGCAGGTTAGAGGAGATGGCATCCCAAAATGACGCTGCTAACCAACAACCAAAGGCCCAGGAGCATGGGTGTGGAAGAGGGAGGAAAGCCAGATCTAGAGATATTTAGTATACCATGGATGGTAGGCTGGCCAAGGTGGAGGTGACCATGGGCGACGTGAAGGAGAAGCTTGAGGGGGTAGAGACTCACATTACATCACTAGACTCCATGGGGGAGGAGATCCAAAGTGAGCTGCAAGCTGCTCTCAACAAAGGCCTGGACGTGTTCACCCAAAAGAATCAGACCTTGGAGGCTGAAGTGCTAACCTTGTGCGATGGCATGGAGGCCATGTGCCAGCAGATGGAGGAGCTTACCAGTGAGCTTGTTGCTTGCAAGACTGCCATTGGGAATGGCATGTTTGCTGGAGTGTCCAAGTTTAGATTGGATGTCCCCAAGCCTAAGGAGTTCAAGGGGACTAGGGCGGCCAAGGAAGTAGATAACTACCTTTAGGGTATGGAGTAGTACTTCCAGGCCATGGGCATGCAAGACGAGGCGATAAAGGTAAGCACCGCTGCTATGTATCTCACGGATGTAGCCTTATTATGGTAAAGGCGCAGGTGTGATGATGTCAGGCATGGGAGTGCCAAGATTGGAACCTGGGCAGAGTTTCAATGGGAGTTCAGAGAACAATTTTACCCGGAGTATGCCGATGATGAGGTGCGGGCAAAGTTACGCTGGCTGAGCTAGCAAGGGGACATAAGGGAGTATGTCCAAAAATTCTCTGAGCTGATGCTATAGATCTCAGATCTAGGTGAGAAGGATGCCTTATTTGCTTTCATGGATGGGCTAAAGCCATGGGTGAAGCATGAGCTACAAAGGAGAGGAGTTCATGACTTGGCTAAAGCCATGACTACTACCGAGACCTTGATAGAGTTCAAGCCTCTGAACAAGTTCGAGTCTACCAAGCCCAAGGGTAAGGGCAGGGATGATAGGGATCAGAAGAAGTAGTCCAAGGGGAAGGATCGTGACCAAGAGTCCAAGGATAGAGATCGAGACCGTTCAACCAAGGATGGCGAGAGGAAGCCACCAGCAGGCAAGTGGAAAGCAAAGGGGGATCGAGAGCCACTAGCATGCTACCTATGTGGAGGGAGCCATATAGCACGTAATTACCCGTAGAAGGGCAAGCTGGCTGGTGTAGACAAGGAGTCTGACAAGAGCCAGTGTCAAGGGTAGCAAAGCTTAGGTCGTTGGTGCTCATTGCTGTCTAGAGTAAGGGGAGCCGCAAGCCAAAGGGCTTGATGTTTATGGATCTGATGGTTGTGGGTCAGAAGGTGAGCGTACTAGTGGACATAGGTGCCTCACATCTTTTTATTTCAGGTGATAGAGCCCGGAAGCTCAGACTCAAGGTGCAGAAAGGGACTGTTACCATCAAAACGGTGAACTCCAATGAAGTTCCAGCCATTGAAGTAGCGCGGGGAGTGGAGTTACAGCTTGGAGACTGGAAAGACAAGGAGACCATTGAGGTAATACCCCTTGACGACTATGAGTTTGTGATTGGGTTGGATTTCCTTGTTCAGATTAATACCCTCCTTGTGCCTTTTGCCGATTGTGTTTGCATCTTGGATGCACGGTGCCAATGCCTAGTGCCATTGAGGAGAGGGTCTGGAGTTAGGTCATGGGTGGTGTCAGCCATCCAATTTGCCAAGGCGATAAGCAGACAAGAAGACACCTTCTTGGTAGCCCTAAAATATGATGAGCCAAGGGAGAAAGAGATCGAGTCACCCTTGGAAGTGCTAAAGGTGCTGAAGACCTTTAGTGATGTGATGCCCGTAAAGCTACCTAGCAAGCTACCACCTAAGAGGGAGGTGGACCAGAAGATCGAGCTGGTGTTCGAGGCTAAGCCACCAGCTAGAGCCCCTTACCGAATGTCTCTACTAGAGTTGGAGGAGTTGAGCAAGTAGCTCAAAGAGTTAGTTGATGCTGGCTTCATCAGGCCATCGAAGGCACCTATGGTGCACCGATTCTATTTCAGCGCAAGCATGATGGGTCGTTGCGACTGTGCATAGACTACCGGGCTTTGAACAAGCTGACCATCAAGAACAAGTACTCCATCCCACTCATTGCAGACTTGTTCGATCAACTTGGGAGCGCAAGGTTGTTCACCAAGCTGGATTTGAGGTTAGGCTACTATCAAGTCAGGATCGCGGAGGGAGATGAGCCAAAGACAGCATGTGTCACTCGGTATGGTTCGTATGAGTTCTTGGTGATGCCTTTCAAACTCACGAATGCCCCAGCAACATTCTGCCCCCTTATGAACAAGGTACTTCAGTCATTCCTTGATCGGTTTGTTATGGTTTATTTGGATGACATTGTGATCTACAGCCAAACTTTGGGAGAGCATGTAGACCACTTGAGACAGGTGTTTGAGGTGTTGTGGGTGCACAAGCTGTTTGTTAAAAGGGAGAAGTGCTCATTCTCCCAGCAGGAGATCCCGTTCCTTGGCCACATAGTGGGAGGTGGCAGGATATGCATGGATGAAGGCAAGATACATGCCATCCTAGAATGGCAACAGCCAACCAAGGTCACTGAGTTGAGATCATTCCTTGGGCTGGTCAACTACTATAGGCACTTCATCAAAGGTCACTCAGCAATAGCCACGCCATTGACTGACTTGCTCAAGAAAGAGAAAGCATGGGAGTGGAGCGCAGGGTGCCAGGAAGCCTTTGATAGGTTGAAGCGGGCTGTGACTGAGGAGCCAGTCTTGGCCTTGCCAGACCATGCCAAGCCTTATGAGGTGTATACGGATGCATCAAACTTTGCCATAGGGGGTGTGTTGATGTAGGAGGGACGTCCAGTCACATTCGAGAATAGGAAGTTGAACGAGATTGAACGCAGGTACACGATCCAACAGAAGGAGATGACTGCAATGGTGCACTGCTTACGCACTTGGTGCCATTACCTGTTGGGGTCGAGGTTCATGGTTAGGATGGACAATGTGGCGACCAGCTACTTTCAGACGTAGAAGAAGCTATCCCTTAAGCATGTGAGATGGCAAGATTTTCTTACAGAATTTGATTTCCAGATGGAGTACAAGCTGGGGTTTGTGAACCTAGTGGCAGATGCCCTGAGCAGGAAGGCTAACCTTGCTGCCATTAACCAATCAGAAGGGTCACTAGTGTCACGCATGAAGAAGGGACTTGCGCATGATCCTACAGCCAAGGCTTTGATGGAGTATGCCTAGCAAGGTAAGACTAGGTGATTTTGGTTGTAGGATGGCGTGCTGTACACCAGGGGCAATAGATTGTTTATGCCATAGCACGAGAAGCTCTGCAAGGAAGTTTTGCAAGAATGCCATGATTCAAGGTGGGCTGGACACCCCGGAGTGAGTCGTACCTTGGCACTGATCGAGGACTGGTACTACTGGCCGCACATGAGGGACGATGTGGAGGCCTATGTGAAGACTTGTCTTGTGTGCCAATAGAACAAAGTGGAGCTCAAGAAACTAGGCGATCTCTTAGAGCCATTGCCAGTGCCAGAGTAACCATGGGATAGTGTTTCTTTGGACTTTATAGTCGGTCTACCCAAAGTAGAAGGGTTTGGAAGCATCATGGTAATGGTGGATAGGTTTTCCAAGTATGGAATCTTCATTCCAGCAACCAAGGAGTGCCCAGCCGAGGAGATAGCTCGATTGTTCTTGAAGAACATGGTTAAGTATTGGGGAGTGTCGAGGACCATTGTTAGTGATCGAGATGGGCATTTCACAGGTAGGTTCTGGACTGAGTTGTTCAAGCTGTTGGGGTCAGACTTGAACTTTTCCACCAGCATGCATCTACAGACTGATGGGCAGACAGAATGAGTGAATGGACTATTGGAGGTCTACCTCAGGCACTATGTGAGTGCCACATAAAGGGACTGGCCAAAGCTGCTAGATATTGCGTAGTTTTCCTACAACTTGCAAAGGAGCGAGGCAACGAACCAGAGCCCATTTAAGGTTGTGACAGAGCAACAACCACTAACACCCGGTTCGATTGCTGCAGGTTATACAGGGTCAAATCCAGCTACATACAAGTTTGCCAAGGCATGGCAGAAGCAAACTGACTTGGCCAGAGTTTGTCTACACAAGGCGGCCAAGAGGTCGAAGAAGTGGGCAGACCAAAATAGGTGGGACGTGCAGTTCCAGGTTGGAAACTTGGTGTTGGTGAAGTTGCATCCTATTGTGCGCCACAGGGGGCTACACAAAGGCCTAGTCCGGAGGTATGAGGGACCTTTCTGAGTAGTCAAAAGGGTAGGCAAGGTTGCCTACAAGCTGGATATGCCACCCAAGCCGAGGGTACACCTGGTGTTCCATGTGAGCATGCTCAAGCCGTTCCATGAGGATGAGGGAGATCCAGGACGGGCAGAGTCAAAGCGTACGCCATTGGGAGCAAGGGCCTCATATGAGAAGGAGGTCCACAGCATCATAGCTGATCGAGAGGTGAGACAGAAGAACTATCAGCCAAGACAAGAGTACTTGGTGCACTGGAAGGTACTTTCAGACAGTGAGGTGAGCTAGGAACCAGCAGATGACTTATGGCAGTTCAGGGACCAGAATAGGTAGTACCATGCAGAAGACACAACGACGGCATTGCACAATCAGGTGGGGGAGAATGTCACACCCTGGGCAGGCGTGCCAGGCACATCAGGCGCACTAGCAGGTGAGTCAGAGGTTGAGGCCCGTAGACCAAGCGTGCTGGCGGGTATCTAAGCGCAAAGCCTAGCAAACGAGTTCAGAACGCCCGCCCAACTTGCAGGCCAGCCCATGAGACCAAGGCCTGGTACACAAGCTGTCGCACCACATCCAGAAGGGCCCAAGGTGCTGGACACACAAGGGAAGCTTCTGAAAGTAGGCAGGATCAGCAGCAGCATCCTGGTAGATTTGGTTGACCCTGAAAATTAAGAGTTAGCATCCTGATTGATTGTAATCTGTATAATCCCATGATTTTAGCCTTTATTCTAGGGATATTGCCATTAAGTGTAAGCTGGAGCCTCAACTATAAATAGAGGGCTGTTCATTCCTCGTTTGTACACCATCAAACACTTCCGCTTCAGTGAATACAAGAGCACTTCCAGAATTATGCCTTCTTATCCTATTTCTCTTTCACTTGTGTAATCAGCCTTTTCTGCTCTTCTAGTGCCCGTACGCTTGTGTTTTAGGCTGACTTAGGCATAAAGGAGGAGATTCCAAGCGTAAGGCCGCACGGTTTCTAAGTCTAAGGTCGAAGCCCGTGACACAAGTACCAGCACCCATCGCACATCATGTGCGCACACCCCCCCGGCCCCCCCAATCGTCGAAACCTCCAATGCCGCCGGTTAGGCTCTCTGGTGATGCTCCGTCGATGGTGCCCCGAGCGAAAAAAATGTAACACCAGCACATGCCCGAGCCCAACATGTGCACCGTGGCTCAAAATCTTAGATTGGGAATGAACTCCGTATGCTTAGACATGGAATGAACTCCATATGCCTAAGCCAACCCACGAAACGAGCGTGCGGGCACTCAGCCGACCGGAGAGGCAGAATGCGCAAGTCAGGGATCGACCTGGTCCCCCCTGCGTGCTGTTGATCCTACTACCGCAACCCTCAGCTCGATCTGATCTTAGACTGGGAATGAACTTCGTATGCATAATTCAACCCACGAAACAAGCGTGCGGGCGCTGAGCTGGCCAAAGAGGCATAATGCGCAAGCAGCGGATCGGCCCGGTCCCCCTCTACATGCTATCGGTCCCGCTGCCACAACCCTCGGTCTAGCTAGTGCTTAGAAATCGAATGAACTCCCTATGCCTAAGCCAACCCATGAAATGGGTGTGCGGGCGCTTAGCCGGCCAGAGTGGTAGAATGCGCAAGCCAGGAATCGACCCGGTCCCCCATACGTGCTGCCGATCCTGCTGTCGCAACCCTTAGTCCGATCCGATCTTAGACTGGGAATGAACTCCGTATGCTTAGACTTTGGATGAACTCCGTATGCCTAAGTCAACTTACGAAACGAGCGTACGGGCGCTCTGTCGGCCGGAGAGGCATAATACACAAGCCGGGGATCAACCCGATCCCCCTCTGCGTGCTGTCGACCCCGCTGCCGATCCTGCTGGCACAACCCTCGATCCGACTGGGGCTTAGACATGGAATGAACTCCGTATGCCTAAGCCAACCCACGAAACGAGCGTACGGGCGCTCAGCCGATCGGAGAGGCAGAATGCGCAAGTCAGAGATCGGTCCGGTCTCCCCTGCGTGCTGTTGATCCTGCTGCCGCAACCCTCGACTCAGTCTGATCTTAGACTGGGAATGAACTCCGTATGCATAAGTCAACCCATAAAACAAGCGTGCGGGTGCTGAGCCAGCCAAAGAGGCATAATGCGCAAGTCGGGGATCGGCCCGATCCCCCCTGCATGCTGTCGATCCTACTGCTGGTCCTGCTGTCGCAACCCTCGGTCTGGTCCGATCTTAGACTGGGAATGAACTCTGTATGCTTAGACATGGAATGAACTCTGTATGCCTAAGCCAACCCACGAAACGAGCGTGCGGGAGCTCAGCCGGCCGGAGAGGCAAAATGCGCAAGCTAGGGATCGACCCGGTCCCCCCTTGTGTGCTATTGATCCTGCTGCCTCAACCCTCGGTCTGATCCAATCTTAGACTGGTAATGAACTTTGTATGCCTAAGTCAACCCACGAAACAAGCGTGCGGGCGCTGAGCCGGTCGGAGAGGTATAATGCGCAAGCCGGGGATCAGCCCGGTCCCCCTCTATGTGCTGCCAGTCCCGCTGCCACAACCCTCGGTCCGATTACAGCTTAGACATGGAATGAACTCCTTATGCCTAAGCCAACCCACGAAACAGGAGTGCGGGCGCTCAGCTGGCCGGAGCGGCAGAATGCGCAAGCCGGGGATCGGTCTGATCCCCCCTACGTGCTACCGATCCTACTGCCGCAACCCTCGGTCCGGTCTGATCTTAGATTGGGAATGAACTCTGTATGCTTAGACTGGGGATAAACTCCGTATGCCTAAGTCAACCGACGAAACAAGTGTGCGGGCGCTCAGCCAACCAGAGAGACAGGATGCGCAAGTCGGGGATCGAACGGGTGGTAGGTGGGTTCAAGCACATCTTCATATTTCTGTCATGCCAATGCCATTTTTATGGCTTGTAAATTCATACAATGGTCCCCTAAGCCTTCATGTAAAGTTTCGTGGCAAGACGACCCGTTTTCTATTTTTCACGATTTTCAAAACTTTTTGCAGATTGGGATTTTTTTAAAATTTTTTTAGAATACGTTTTGTCCCTGAATTTGGTAGAGGTGATCCTTGTTTTTTTTTTGGCTTGCGTAAAAAAATTCAGCTAAAAACTCGAAGCGGAGAAGATGTTGTGACCGTTTGAAAAAAGTGTCCCCATTTTAGACACTTTAATGGCTACTGGCAGCAAACCTATAAAATGTCAAATGCTCCTTAAGGGGGTGTGAGTTCTCAAGGTTTGATGATGGATAGGGGGCCAATATAAGGGCCAGGTACCAGCACCCATCGCACATCATGTGCGCACACCCCCTCGGACCCCCAATCGTCAGAACCCCTAATACCGTCGGTTAGGCTCTCCGATGATGCTCCGACGATGCTCCAGCGATGGTGCCCCAGGTGAAAAAAATGCGGCACCAGCACATGCCCATTCCCAGCATGTGCACTGTGGCTCAAAAACTTAGACTGTTAATGAACTCCGTATGCTTAGACATGGAATGAACTCCGTATGCCTAGGCCAACTGACGAAACGAGCGTGCGGGTGCTCAGCCAGTCGGAGAGGCAGAATGTGCAAGCCGAGGATCGACCTGATCCCCCCCTGCATGCTGTCGATCCTGTTGCCGTAACCCTCAGTCCAGTCTCATCTTAGACTGGGAATGAACTCCATATGCATAAGTCAACCCACGAAACTAGCGTGTGGGAACTGAGCCGATCGAAGAGGCATAATGCGCAAGTCGGGGATCGGCCCAGTCCCCCTCTATGTGCTACCGGTCCCACTGCCACAACCCTCGATCCAGCTGGGGCTTAGACATGGAATGAACTCCCTATGCCTAAGCCAACCCACGAAATGGGCGTGCGGGTGCTCAGCCGGCCGGAGAGGCAGAATGCGTAAGCCGGGGATCGGCCTGGTCCCTCCTGCGTGCTGTCGATCCTGCTACCGCAACCCTCGGTCTGGTCCGATCTTAGATTGGGAATGAACTCGTATGCTTAGAGTGGGGATGAACTCCGTATGCCTAATTCAACCCACAAAACGAGCGTGCGGGCGCTCTGCCAGCCGAAGAGGCATAATGGGCAAGTCAGGGATCAGCCCGGTCCCTTTCTGCGTGCAGTCGATCCCGCTGCCGGTCCTGCTACCACAACCCTCAATCCGACTGGGGCTTAGACATGGAATAAACTCCGTATGCCTAAGCCAACCCATGAAACGAGCGTGCGGGCACTCAGTTGGCCGAAAAGGCAGAATACGCAAGCCGGGGATCGGCCCGGTCCCCCCTGCGTGCTGCTGGTCCTGCTGCAGCAACCCTTGGTCTGATCCAATCTTAGACTGGGAATGAACTCCATATGCTTACACATGGAATGAACTCCGTATGCCTAAGCCAACCCACGAAACGAGCGTGCGGGCGCTCAGCCGGTCGGAGAGGTAGAACGTGTAAGCCGAGGACCGACCCGGTCCCCCTATGTGCTGTCGATCCTACTACCGCAACCCTTAGTCCGGTCCGATCTTAGACTGGGAATGAACTTCGTATGCCTAAGTTAACCCATGAAACGAGCGTGCAGGCACTGAGCTGATCGGAGAGGCATAATGCGCAAGCCGGGGATTGGCTCGGTCCCCCTTTGCATACTATCGATCCCACTGCCACAACCCCCGGTCCGGCTGGGGCTTAGACTTGGAATGAACTCCCTATGTTTAAGCCAACCCACGAATCGGGAGTGCGGGTGCTCAGTTGGCCGGAGAGGCAGAATGTGCAAGTCGAGATCAACCTGATCCCCCTGTGTGTTGCTGATCCTGCTGTCGCAACCCTCGGTCCGATCTGATCTTAAGCTAGGAATGAACTCCGTATGCTTAGACTGGGGATGAACTCCGTATGCCTAAGTCAACCCACGAAACGAAAGTGCGGGCGTTCAGTCGACCAGAGAGGCAGGATGCGCAAGCCAGGGATCGACCGGGTGGTAGGTGGGTTCAAGCACATCTTCATATTTCTGCCATTCCAATGCCATTTTTATGGCTTGTAAATTCATACAACGGTACCCTAAGCCTTCATGTGAAGTTTCATGGCAAGACGACCCGTTTTCTATTTTTCACTATTTTCAAAACCTTTTGCGATTCGAGTTTTTTTAAAATTTGTTTAGAAAGAGTTTTGTCCCCAAATTTGGTAGAGGTGATCCCTGTATTTTTGTTGGCATGCAAAAAAAATCAGCTAAAAACTTAAAATGGAGAAGATTTTGTGATCGTTTGAAAAAAGTGTCCCCATTTCAGACACTTTAATGGCTTCTGGCAGGAAACCTATAAAATCTCAAATGCTCTTTAAGGGGGTCTGAGTTCTGGAGGTTTGATGAGGGATAGGGGGCCAATATAAGGGCCAAGTACCAGCACCCACTGCACATCATGTGCGCACACCCCCAAGCCCCCTATCGCCGGAACCCTCAATGCCGCTGGTTAGGATCTCCAACGATGTTCCGACGATGGTGCCCCGGGTGAAAAAACTGCGGCATAGCATATGCCCGAGCCCAGCATGTGCATCGTGGCTCAAAATCTTAGACTACGAATGAACTCTGTATGCTTAGACATGGAATGAACTCCATATGCCTAAGCCAACCCACGAATCGGACGTGCGGGCGCTCAGCCGGCCGGAGAGGCAGAATGCGCAAGTCAAGATCAACCCGATCCCCTCTGCGTGCTGTCGGTCCTGCTACCGCAACCCTCGGTCCGGTCTGTTCTTAGGCTGGGAATGAACTCCATAAGCTTAGACTGGGGATGAACTCCGTATGCCTAAGTCAACCCACGAAACGAAAGTATGGGCGCTCAGCCGACCAGAGAGGCAAGATGTGCAAGCCGGGGATCGAACAGGTGGTAGGTGGGTTCAAGCACATCTTCATATTTCTGCCATGCCAATGCCATTTTTATGGCTTGAAAATTCATACAATGGTCCCCTAAGCCTTCATGTGAAGTTTCGTGGCAAGACGACCTGTTTTCTATTTTTCATTATTTTTAAAACCTTTTGCGGTTCGGGTTTTTTTAAAATTTGTTTAGAAAGAGTTTTGTCCCCAAATATGGTAAAGGTGATCCTTGTATTTTTGTTGGCATGCAAAAAAAAATCAGCTAAAAACTTAAAGCAGAGAAGATTTTGTGACCGTTTGAAAAAAGTGTCCCCATTTCAGACACTTTAATGGCTTCTGGCAGCAAACCTATAAAATCTCAAATGCTATTTAAGGTGGTGTGAGTTATGGAGGTTTGATGAGGGATAGGGGGCCAATATAAGGGCCAAGTACCAGCACCCACCGCACATCATGTGCGCACACCCCCAAGCCCCCTATCACCGGAACCCCCAATGTCGCTGGTTAGGATCTCCGACGATGTTCTGACAATGGTGCCCCAGGCGAAAAAAATGTGGCACCAGCATATGCCCGAGGCCAGCATGTGCATCGTGGCTCAAAATCTTAGACTAGGAATGAACTCCGTATGCTTAGACATGGAATGAACTCCATATGCCTAAGCCAACCCACGAATCAGACGTACGGGCGCTCAGTCGGCCGGAGAGGCAGAATACGCAAGTCAAGATCAACTCGATCCCCCCTGCGTGCTGTCGGTCCTGCTGTCCCAACCCTCGGTCCGGTCTGCTCTTAGGCTGGGAATGAACTCCGTAAGCTTAGACTGGAGATGAACTCCGTATGCCTAAGTCAACCCACGAAACGAAAGTGTGGGCGCTCAGCCGACCAGAGAGGCAGGATGTGCAAGCCGGGAATCGAATGGGTGGTAGGTGGGTTCAAGCACATTTTCATATTTCTTCCATGCCAATGCCATTTTTATGGCTTGTAAATTCATACAATGGTCCCCTAAGCCTTCATGTGAAGTTTCGTGGTAAGACGACCCGTTTTCTATTTTTCACTATTTCAAAACCTTTTGCGGTTCGGGTTTTCTTAAAATTTGTTTAGAAAGAGTTTTGTCCCCAAATTTGGTAGAGGTGATCCTTGTATTTTTGTTGGCATGCAAAAAAAAAATCAGCTAAAAACTTAAACCGGAGAAGATTTTGTGACCGTTTGAAAAAAGTGTCCCCATTTCAGACACTTTAATGGCTTCTGGCAGCAAACCTATAAAATCTCAAATGCTCTTTAAGGGGGTGTGAGTTCTGGAGGTTTGATGAGGGATAGGGGGCCAATATAAGGGCCAAGTACCAGCACGCACCGCACATCATGTGCGCACACCCCCCAGCCCCCTATTGTCGGAACCCCCAATGCCGCTGGTTAGGATCTCCGACGATGTTCTGACGATGGTGCCCCGGGCAAAAAAAGTGCAGCACCAGCACATGCCCGAGCCCAGCATGTGCATCGTGGCTCAAAATCTTAGACTAGGAATGAACTCCGTATGCTTAGACATGGAATGAACTCCATATGCCTAAGCCAACCCATGAATCGGGCGTCCGGGCGGTCAGCCGGCTGGAGAGGCAGAATGCGCAAGTCAAGATCAACTCGATCCCCCCTACGTGCTGCCGGTCCGGCTGCCGGAACCCTCGGTCCGATCTGCTCTTAGGCTGGGGATGAACTCCATAAGCTTAGACTGGGGATGAACTCCGTATGCCTAAGTCAACCCATGAAACGAAAGTGTGGGCGCTCAGCCGACCAGAGAGGCAGGATGTGCAAGTCGGGGATCGAACGGGTGGTAGGTGGGTTCAAGCACATCTTCATATTTTTGCCATGCCAATGCCATTTTTATGGCTTGTAAATTCATACAATGGTCCCCTAAGCCTTCATGTGAAGTTTCGTGGCAAGACGACCCCTTTTCTATTTTTCACTATTTTCAAAACCTTTTACGGTTCGGGTTTCTTTAAAATTTTTTTAGAAAGAGCCTTGTTCCCAAATTTGGTAGAGTGATCGTTGTATTTTTTTTGGCGTGCACAAAAAAATTCAGCTAAAAACTCAAAGTGGAGAAGATTTTGTGACTGTTTGGAAAAAGTGTCCCCATTTCAGACGCTTTAATGGCTACTGGCAGCAATCCTATAAAATCTCAAATGCTCTTTAAGGGGGTGAGAGTTCTCAAAGTTTGATGAGGTATAGGGGGCCAATATAAGGGCCAAGTGCCAGCACCCATCGCACATCATGTGCGCACACCCCTCGACCCCACCAATCACAGGAACCCCCAATGCCGTCGGTTAGGATCTCCGGCGGTGCTCCGGTGAGGGTGCCCCAGGCAAAACAAATGCGGCACCAGCACAAGCCCTAGCCCAGCATGTGCACCTGGCTCAAAATCCTAGATTGGGAATGAACTCTGTATGCTTAGACATGGAATGAACTCCATATGCCTAATCCAACCCACAAAATGAGCGTACGAGCGCTCAGTCGATCGGAGAGGCAAAATGCGTAAGCCGGGGATCGGCCCGGTCCCCCTCTGTGTGCTGTCAATCTTGCTGCTGCAACCCTCGGTCCGGTCTGATCTTAGACTGGGAATGAACTCCGTATGCATAAGTCGACCCACGAAACGAGCGTGCGGGCACTGACCCGGTCGAAGAGGCATAATGCGCAAGCCGAGGATCGACCCGGTCCCCCTCTACATGCTGCCAGTCCCGCTGCCACAACCCTCAGTTCGGTTGGGGCTTAGACATGGAATGAACTCTTTATGCCTAAGCCAACCCATGAAACGGGCGTGCCGGCGCTCGGCCAGTCGAAGAGGTAGAATGCGCAAGTCGGGGATCGACCCGGTCCCCCCTGCGTGCTACCGATCTTGCTATCGCAACCCTCGATCTGATCTGATCTTAGATTCGGAATGAACTCCGTATGCTTAGACTGGGGATGAACTCCGTATGCCTAAGTCAACTCACGAAACGAGCGTGCGGGCGCTCAGGCGGTCGGAGAGGCATAATGCGCAAGATGGGGATCAGCTTGACCCCCCCTGCATACTGTCAATCCTGCTGTCGTAACCCTCGGTCTGATTCGATCTTAGACTAGGAATGAACTCCGTATGCATAAGTCAAGCCACGAATCGAGCGTGCGGGCCCTGAGCCAGCCGAAGAGGCATAATGCATAAGCTAGGGATCGATCCGGTCCCCTTCTGCGTGCTGCCGGTCTCGCTGCCACAGCCCTCGGTCCGGTTGGGGCTTAGACATGGAATGAACTCCCTATGCCTAAGCCAACCCACGAAATGGGCGTGCGGTCGCTCAGCCGACCAGAGAGGCAGAATGCGCAAGCTAGGGATTGGCCCGATCCACCCTACGAGCTATCGATCCTGCTGTCGCAACCCTCGGTCCGGCCTAATCTTATACTGGGAATGAACTCCGTATGCTTAGACTGGTGATGAACTCCGTATGCCAACCCACGGAACGAGCATACGGGTGCTCAGCCTATCAGAGAGGTCGACCGAGAGGCGTAATGCACAAGTTGGGGATCAGCCCAGTCCCCCTCTACGTGCTACCGATCCCGTAGCCAGTCCTACTGCCACAACCCTCAGTTCGGCTGGGCCTTAGACATGGAATGAACTCTATATGCCTAAGCCAACCTATGGAACAAGCGTACGGGTGCTTAACCGACCGGAGAGGTAGAATGTGTAAGCCGGGGATTGGCCCGGTCCCCCCTGCGTACTGTCGATCCTTCTACTGGTCTTGCTATCGCAACCTATGATCCGATCCGACCTTAGGTTGGGAATGAACTCCGTATGCTTAGACATGGAATGAACTCTGTATGCCTAAGCTGGGGATCGGCACGGTCCCCCTCTGTGCGTTGTCGATCCCACTACCATAACCCTCGATCCGACTGGGGCTGAGACATGGAATGAACTCCCTATGCCTAAGCCAACCCATGAAACGGGCGTGTGATTGCTCAGTCAGCCAGGTAGGTAGAATGCGCAAGCCGGGGACCGGCTCGGTCCCCTCCTGCATGCTATCGATCCTGCTATCGTAACCCTCAGTCTGATCCGATCTTAAACTGGGAATGAACTCTGTATGCCTAACTCAACCCACGAAATGAGCGTGCGGGTGCTGAACTGATCGAAGAGGCATAATGCGTAAGCCGAGGATCAGCCCAGTCCACCTCTGCATGCTGTCGGTTCCACTGCAACAACCCTCGGTCTGACTGGGGTTTAGACATGGAATGAACTCTGTATGGCTAAGCCAACCCAGGAAATGAACGTGCGGGGGCTCAGCCGATCGAAGAGGCAGAATGCATAGGCCAGGGATCGGCCCGATCCCCCCTGCATGCTGTCGATCCTGCCGTCGCAACCCTCAGTCTGGTCTGATCTTAGACTAGGAATGAACTCTGTATGCATAAGTCAACCCACGAAACGAGCGTACGGGTGCTGACCCAACCGAAGAGGCATAATGCGCAAGCCGGGGATCGACCTGGTCCCCCTCTACGTGCTGCTAGTCCCGCTGCCACAACCCTCGATCCGGCTGGGGCTTAAACATGGAATGAACTCCCTATGCCTTAGCCAACCCACAAATCGAACGTGCGGGTGCTCAACCGGCCAGAGAGGTAGAATGCGTAAGCCGAGGATCGACTTGATCCCCTCTGCGTGCTGTCGATCCTACTATCGTAACCCTGGGTCCAGTCCGATCTTAGACTGAGAATGAACTCCGTATGCTTAGATTGGGGATGAACTCCATATGCCTAAGTCAACTCACAAAACGAACGTGTGGGCGCTCAGCCGACCAGAGAGGCAGGATGCGTAACCCGGGGATCGAACGGGTGGTAGGTGGGTTCAAGCACATCTTCATATTTCTATCATGCCAATGCCATTTTTATGGCTTGTAGATTCATACAATGGTCCCCTAAGCCTTCATGTGAAGTTTCATGGCAAGACGGCCCGTTTTCTATTTTTCACGATTTTTGAAACTTTTTACGGTTCAGGATTTTTTAAAATTTTTTTAGAAAGAGTTTTGTCCTGAAATTTGGTAGAGGTGATCCTTGTATTTTTGTTGGCATGCCCAAAACAATTCAGCTAAAAACTCGAAGTGGAGAAGATTTTGTGATCATTTGAAAAAAGTGTCCCCTTTTTAGACATTTTAATGGCTACTGGTAGCAAACCAATAAAATCTCAAATGCTCTTTAAGGGGGTGTGAGTTCTCGAGGTTTGATGACGGATAGGGGGCCAATATAGGGCCAAGTACCAGCACCCATTGCACATCATGTGCGCACACCCCTCCGGGCCCCCCAATTGCCGGAACCCCCAATGCCGTTGGTTAGGATCTCCGATGATGCTTCGGCGATGGTGCCTCGAGCGAAAAAAAATGCGGCACCAGCACATGCCCAAGCCCAGCATGTGCACCGTGGCTCAAAATCTTAGACTGGGAATGAACTCCATATGCCTAAGCTAATCCACGAAATGAGCATGCGGGTGCTCAACCGACCAGAGAGGTAGAATACGCAAGTGTGCTATCGATCCTTCTACGCAACCCTTGATCTGATCCGATCTTAGACTAGGAATGAACTTTGTATGCATAAGTCAACCCATGAAATGAGTGTGCGGGCACTGAGCCAGCCAAAGAGGCATAATGTGCAAGCCGAGGACCAGCCCGGTCCCCCTGTTCGTGCTGCCAGTCCCGCTGCCACAACCCTCAGTCCGGCTGGGGCTTAGACATGGAATGAACTCCCTATGCCTAAGCCAACCCATGAAACGAGCGTGCGGGCACTCAGCCAAGTCCCCCTCGACATGCTACCGATCCCGCTGTCGGTCCTGCTGCCATAAACTTCGGTCCGACTGGGGCTTAGACGTGGAATGAACTCTGTATGCCTAAGCCAACCCACAAAATGAGTGTGCAGGCGCTCAATCGGTCAGAGAGGGAGATTACGCAAGCCGAGGATCAGCCTGATCATCCCCTGTATGCTATCCATCCTGCTGCTAGTCCTGCTATCGCAACCCTTGGTCCGGTCTGATCTTACACTGGGAATGAACTTCGTATGCTTAGACATGGAATGAATTCCGTATGCCTAAACCAACCCACGAAATGAGCGTACGGGCGCTCTGTCGGCCGGAGAGGTAGAATGTGAAAGTTTGGGATGGACCCGGTCCCCTCCTATGAGCTGTCGATCCTACTGCCGCAACCCTCGATCTGATCCGATCTTAGATTGGGAATGAACTCCGTATGCCCAAGTCAACCCATGAAACGAGTGTGCAGGTGCTGAGCCAGCCGGAGAGGCATAATGCGCAAGCCAGGGATCGACCCGGTCCCCCTCTGCGTGCTGCCAGTCCGGCTACCACAACCCTCAGTCTGGCTGGCGCTTACACATGAAATGAACTCCCTATGCCTAAGCCAACCCATGAAACGGGCATGCGGGCGCTCAGTCGGCCGGAGAGGCAGAATGCGCAAGCCAGGGATCGACCCGGTCCCCCTTGTGTACTGTCGATCCTACTGTCGCAACCTTTGGTCTGATCCAATCCTAGATAGGGAATGAACTCCATATGCTTAGACTGGGGATGAACTCCGTATCTCTAAGTCCCCCCGAGAAACGAGCGTGCGGGCGCTCAGCCGAAGAGAGACGCAGGATGCGCAAGCCGGGGATCGAATGGGTGGTAGGTGGGTTCAAGCACATCTTCATATTTCTCCCACGCCAATGCCATTTTTATGGCTTGTAAATTCATACAATGGTCCCCTAAGCCTTCATGTGAAGTTTCGTGGCAAGACGACCCGTTTTCTATTTTTCACGATTTTTGAAACTTTTTGGGTTCGGGATTTTTTAAAATTTTTTTAGAAAGAGTATTTTTTTTTAGAAAGACGATCCTTGTATTTTTTTTGGCATGCACAAAAAAATTCAGCTAAAAACTCGAAGTGGAGAAGATTTTGTGACCGTTTGAAAAAAGTGTCCCCATTTTAGACACTTTAATGGCTACTGGCAGCAAACCTATAAAATCTCAAATGCTCTTTAAGGGGGTGTGAGTTCTCAAGGTTTGATGAGGGATAGGGGGCCAATATAAGGGCCAAGTACCAGTACCCATCGCACATCATGTGCGCACACCCCCGGGCCCACCCAATCGTCGGAACCCCCAATGCCGCCAGTTAGGATCTTCGACGATGCTCCGACGATGGTGCCCCGGGCGAAAAAAATGTGGCACCAGCACATGCCGAAGCCCAGCATGTGCACCATGGATCAAAATCTTAGACTGGGAATGAACTCCATATGCTTAGACATGGAATGAACTTCGTATGCCTAAGCCAAGCCATGAAACGAATGTGCAGGCGCTCAGTCGACTGGAGAGATAGAATGCACAAGTCGGGGATTGGCCTGGTCCCCCCTATGTACTGTTGATCCTGCTACTGCAACCGTCGGTCCGGTCCAATCTTAGATTGGGAATGAACTCCGTATGCATAAGTTAACCCATGAAACGAGCGTGCGGGCGCTGAGCCAGTCGAAGAGGCATAATGCGTAAATCGGGGATCGACCCGGTCCCCCTCTACGTGCTACCGGTCCCACTGCCACAACCCTCAGTCCGGCTGGGGCTTAGACATGGAATGAACTCCCTATGCCTAAGCCAACCCACGAAACGGGCGTATGGCCGCTCAGCTGGCCGAAGAGGCAGAATGCGTAAGCTGGGGATCGGCCCGGTCCCCCCTGTATGCTGCCGATCCTGCTGTCGCAACCCTCGATCTGGTTCGATCTTAGACTGGGAATGAACTCCGTATGCTTAGACTAGGGATGAACTCCGTATGCCTAAGTCAACCCACGGGTGGTAGGTGGGTTCAAGCACATCTTTATATTTCTGCTGTGCCAATTCCATTTTTATCGCTTGTAAATTCATACAATGGTCCCCGAAGCCTTCATGTGAAGTTTCGTGGCAAGATGACCCGTTTTCTATTTTTCACGATTTTTGAAACTTTTTACAGTTCGAGATTTTTTAAAATTTTTTTAGAAAGAGTTTTGTCCCCAAATTTGGTAGAGGTGATCCTTGTATTTTTGTTGGCATGCACAAAAAAAATTCAGACAAAAACTCGAAGTGGAGAAGATTTTGTGACCGTTTGAAAAAAGTGTCCCCATTTCAGACACTTTAATGGCTACTGGCAGCAAACCTATAAAATCTCAAATGCTCTTTAAGGGGGTGTGAGTTCTTGAGGTTTGATGAGAGATAGGGGGCCAATATAAGGGCCAAGTGTCAGCGCCCATTGCACATCATGTGCGCACACCCCCTTGACCTCCCCAATCGTCGGAACCCCCAATGCTGCCTGTTAGGCTCTGCGGTGATGCTCCGACGATGGTGCCCCGGGTGAAAAAATTGCAACACTAGCACATGCCCGAGCCCAGCATGTGCATCATGGCCCAAAATCTTAGACTGCAAATGAACTCCGTATGCTTAGACATGGAATGAACTCCGTATGCCTAATCTAACCCATGAAACGAGCATGCGGGCGCTCAGCCGACCGGAGAGGCATAATGCGTAAGCCGACGACCGGCCTGGTTCCCTCTGTGTGCTATGAATCCTGCTGCCAGAACCCTCGGTCTGATACGATCTTAGACTAGGAATGAACTCTGTATGCTTAGACTAGGGATGAACTCCGTACGCCTAAGTCAACCCATGAAACAAGCGTGCGGGCACTCAGCCGGCTGGAGAGGCATAATACGCAAGCTAGGGATTAGCCCGATCCCCCTCTACATGCTGCTGATCCCGCTACCACAACCCTTGGTCTGGCTGGGGCTTAGACATGGAATGAACTCCCTATGCCTAAGCCAACCCAAGAAACTGGGGTGCGAGCGCTCAGCCAACCGGAGAGGCAGAATGTGCAAGATAGGGATCGGCCCGGTCCCCCCAGCGTGCTGTCGAACCTGCTGTCGCAACCCTTGATCCGGTCTGATCTTAGACTGGGAATGAACTTGGTATGCTTAGACTAGGGATGAACTCTGTATGCCTAAGTCAACCCATGAAACGAGCGTGCGGGTGCTTAGCCGATCGGAGAGGCATAATGCGCAAGTCGGGGATCAGTCCGGTTCCCCTCTGCATGCTATTGATCTCGCTGCTAGTCCTGCTACCACAACCCTCGATCCGGCTAGGGCTTAGACATGGAATGAACTCCATATGCCTAAGCCAACCCACAAAACGAGTGTGCTGGCGCTCGGCCAGTCAGAGAGGCAGAATGTGAAAATCGAGGATCGACCCGGTTCACCCCTGCATGCTGTCGATCCTGCTATCGTAACTCTCGATCTGGTCTGATCTTAGACTGGGAATGAACTCTGTATGCATAAGTCAACCCACGAAACGAGTGTGCAGGCACTGAGCCGACCGAAGAGGCATAATGCACAAGCCAGGGATCGGCCCGATCCCCCTCTGCGCGCTGTTGGTCCCGTTACCACAACCCTCGGTCCAGCTGGGGCTTAGACATGGAATGAACTCCCTATGCCTAAGCCAACCCATGAAATGGGCGTGCGGGAGCTGAGCCGGCTGGAGAGGTAGATTGCGCAAGCCAGGGATTGGCCCGGTCCCCCCCGCGTGCTGTCAATCCTGCTGCTGCAACCCTCAGTCAGGTTCGATCTTAGAGTGGGAATGAACTCTGTATGCTTAGACTGGGGATGAACTCCGTATGCCTAAGTCAACCCACCAAACGAGCGTGCGGGTGCTCAGCCGGTCGGAGAGGCATAATGCGCAAGGTCCCTCTCTGTGTGCTGTCGATCCCGCTGCCGGTCCTGCTGCCACAACCCTCAGTCCGGCTAGGGCTTAGACATGGAATGAACTCCGTATGCCTAAGCCAACCCACAAAATGAGCGTGCGGGTGCTCAGCCAACCGAAGAGGTAGAATGCGCAAGCCAGGAATCGGCTCGATCCCTCTTACGTGCTGCCGATCCTACTGTTGGTCCTGCTGCCGTAACCCTCAGTCTGGTCCGATCTTAGACTGGGAATGAACTTCGTATGCTTAGACATGGAATGAACTACGTATGCCTAAGCCAACCCACAAAACGAGCGTACGGGCGCTCAACCGGTCGGAGAGGTAAAATGTGCAAGCCGAGGATCAACCCGATCCCCCCTGTGTGCTGTCGATCCTACTGCAACCCTCGGTCCAGCCCGATCTTAGACTAGGAATGAACTCTGTATGCCTAAGTCAACCCACGACACGAGCGTGCGGGCGCTGAGCCAGCCAGAGAGGCATAATACGCAAGCCGGGGATCGACTCAGTCCCCCCCTGCGTGCTGTCGGTCTCGCTACCACAACCCTCGGTCCGGCTGGGGCTTAGACATGTAATGAACTCCGTATGCCTAAGCTAACCCACGAAAGGAACGTGCGGGCACTCAGCCGGCCGGAGAGGTAGAATACGCAAGCCGGGGATCAGCCCGGTCCCTCCTGCATGCTGTTGATCCTGCTATCACAACCCTCGGTTCAGTCCGATCTTAGACTGGGAATGAACTCCGTATGCTTAGACTGGGGATGAACTCCGTATGCCTAAGTCAACCCATGAAACAAATGTGCGGGCGCTCAGCCGGTCGGAGAGGAATAATACGTAAGCTGGGGATCAGCCCGATCCCCCTCTACATGCTGTCGATCCTGCTATCGGTCCTACTGCAACAACCTTCGATCTAGCATAGAATGAACTCTGTATGCCTAAGCCAACCCACAAAATAAGCGTGCAGGCACTCAATGGGTCGAAAAGGCAGAATGCGCAAGCTGGGGATCGACTCAGTCCCCCTCTGCGTGCTGTCGATCCTACTGCTGGTCCTACTGTCGTAACCCTCGATCCAGTCCAATCTTAGACTGGGAATGAACTCTGTAAGCTTAGACATGGAATGAACTCCGTATGCCTAAGCCAACCCACAAAACGAGCGTGCGGGTGCTCAGTCGGTCGGAGAGGCAGAATGCGCAAGTCGGGGATTGGCCCGGTCCACCCCTACGTGCTATCGATCCTACTACCGTAACCCTTGGTCCGGTCTGATCTTAGACTGAGAATGAACTCCATATGCCTAAGTCAACCCATGAAATGAGCGTACGGGCACTGAGCCGACCGGATAGGCATAATGTGCAATCCGGAGATTGGCCCGGTCTTCCTCTGCGTGCTGCCGGTCCCGCTGCCACAGCCCTCGATCCGGCTGGGGCTTAGACATGGAATGAGCTCCCTATGACTAAGCCAACCCACGAAACGGGCATGCAGGCCCTTACCCGGTCGGAGAGGCAGAATGCGCAAGCCGAGGATCAACTCAGTCCCCCTATGTGCTGTCGATCCTGCTACCGCAACCCTCGGTCCAATTCGATCTTAGATTGGGAATGAACTCTGTATGCTTAGACTAGGGATGAACTCCGTATGAGTAAGTCAACCCATGAAATGAGCGTACGAGCGCTCAGCCGACCAAAGAGGCAGGATGCACAAGCCGGGGATCGAATGGGTGATAGGTGGGTTCAAGCACATCTTTATATTTTTGCCATGCCAATGCCATTTTTATGGTGTGTAAATTCATACAATGGTCCCCTAAGCCTTCATGTGAAGTTTCGTGGCAAGACGACCCGTTTTCTATTTTTCATGATTTTCAAACCTTTTTGCTGTTCGAGATTTTTTAAAATTTTTTTAGAAAGAGTTTTGTCCCCAAATTTGGTAGAGATGATCCTTGTATTTTCTTTTGGCATGCACAAAAAAATTCAGCTAAAAATTGGAAGTGGAGAAGATTTTGTGACCGTTCGAAAAAAGTGTCCCCATTTCAGACACTTTAATGGCTACTGGCAGCAAACCTATAAAATCTCAAATGCTCTTTAAGGGGGTGTGAGTTCTTGAGGTTTGATGAGGGATAGGGGCCAATATAAGGGCCAAGTACCAGTACCCATCGCACATCACATGCGCACACCCCCTCGGCCCCCCCAATCGTCGGAACCTCCAATGCCACCTGTTAGGCTCTTCGGTGATGCTCCGAAGATGCTTCAATGATGGTGCCCCGGGTGAAAAAAATGTGGCACCAGCACATGCCCAAGCCTAGCATGTTCATCGTGGCTCAAAATCTTAGACTGGGAATGAACTCCGTATGCTTAGACGTGGAATGAACTCCGTATGCCTAAGCCAACTTATGAAATGAACGTGCAGGCGTTCAGCCAGTCGGAGAGGCAGAATGCACAAATCGGTGATCGACCCGGTCCCCCCTACGTGCTATCGATCCTGCTGCTACAACCCTTGGCCCGGTCCAATCTTAGACTAGGAATGAACTCTTTATGCATAAGTTAACCCATGAAACGAGCGTGTGGGTGCTGAGCCGGTCGAACAGGCATAATGCATAAGCCGGGGATAGGCTCGGTCCCCCTCTGCGTGCTGCCGGTCCTGCTACCACAACCCTCAGTCTGGCTGGGGCTTAGACATGGAATGAACTCCCTATGCCTAAGCCAACCTACGAAACGGGCGTGCGGGTGCTAAGCCAGTCGGAGAGGTAGAATGCAAAAGTCAAGGATCGGCCCAGTCCCCCCTGTGTGCTACCGATCCCACTGCCATGACCCTCAGTCTGGCTGGGGCTTAGACGTGGAATGAACTCCCTATGACTAAGCCAACCCACAAAACAGGCATACAGGGCATTCAGCAGGCCGGATAGCCAGAATACACAAGCCGAGGATCGGCCCGGTCCCTCCTGCGTGTGTTGATTCTGCTACCGCAACCCTCGGCCTGGTCCGATCGTGGACTGGGAATGAACTTCGTATGCTTAGATTGATGATGAACTTCGTATGCCTAAGTCAACCCATGAAAGGAGCGTACGGGGGCTCAGTCAGCCGGAGAGGCCGGTCGGAGAGGCATAATACACAAACCAAGGATCAACCGATCCCCCTCTGCGTGCTGCTGATCCCGTTACCGGTCCTGCTGCCACAACCCTCGGTTCGGCTGGGGATTAGACATGGAATGAACTCCGTATGCCTAAGCCAACCCACGAAACGAGCGTGTGGGAGCTTAGTCGACCAGAGAGGTAGAATGCGTAAGCCGGGGATTAACCCGATCCCTCCCTGCATGTTGTCGATCTTGCTGCTGCAACCCTTGGTCTGATCTGATCTTAGACTGGGAATAAACTCCGTATGCCTAAGTCAACCCACGAAATGAGCGTGCGGGCGTTGAACCGGCTGGAGAGGCATAATGCGCAAGCCAGGGATCGACCCGATCCCTCTCTATGTGTTGTCGGTCCCACTGCCACAACCCTCAGTCCAACTAGGGCTTAGACATGGATTGAACTCCCTATGCCTAAGTCAACCCACAAAATGGGCATGCGAGCGCTCGACCGGTCGGAGAGGTAGAATGAGCATGTCAGGGATTGGCCTGGTCTCCCCTACGTGCTGTCGATCCTACTGCCATAACCCTCAGTCTGGTCTGATCTTAGACTGGGAATGAACTCCGTATGCTTAGACTGGGGATGAACTCCGTATGCCTAAGTCAACCCACGAAACGAGCGTGCGGGCGCTCAACCGACCAGAGAGGCAGGATGCGCAAGCCAGGGGATCAAACGGGTGGTAGGTACGTTCAAGCACATCTTCATATTTCTACCACGCCAATGCCATTTTTATGGCTTGTAAATTCATACAATTTTCCCCTAAGCCTTCATGTGAAGTTTCGTGGCAAGATGACCCGTTTTCTATTTTTCACGATTTTCAAAACTTTTTGTGGTTCGGGATTTTTTAAAATTTTTTTAGAAAGAGTTTTGTCCCTAAATTTGGTAGAGGTGATCCTTGTATTTTTTTTGGCATGCACAAAAAAATTGAGCTAAAAACTAGAAGTGGAGAAGATTTTGTGACTGTTTGAAAAAGGTTTCCCCATTTCAGACACTTTAATGGTTACTGGCAGCAAACCTATAAAATCTCAAATGCTCTTTAAAGGGGTGTGAGTTCTTGAGGTTTGATGAGGGATAGGGGGCCAATATAAGGGCCAAGTGTCACACCCTAGGTGGGCGTGCTAGGCACATCAGGCACACCAGCAGGTGAGCCAAAGGTTAAGGCCCGCAGACCAGGCATGCTGGCGGGTGCTTGCACGCAAAGCCTAGCAAATGAGTTCAGAACGCCCGCCGAACTTGTAGGCCAGCCCGTGAGATCAAGGCCTGGCATACAAGCTGCCCACACCTCATCTAAAAGGGCCTAAGGTACTGGACATGCAAGGGAAGCTTCTGGAAGTAGGCAGGATCAGCAGTAGCATCCTGGCAGATTTGGTTGACCCTGAAAATCAGGAGTTAGCATCTTGATTGATTGTAATCTGTATAATCCCATGATTTTAGCCTTTATTCTAGGGATATTGCCATTAAGTGTAAGCTGGAGCCTCAACTATAAATAGAGGGCTGCTTCTCCCTCATTTGTACACCATCAAACACTTCTGTTTCAGTGAATACAAGAGCATTTCCAGAATTCTACCTTCTTATCATGTTTCTCTTTAACTTACGTAATCAGCCCTTTCTGTTGTTCTAGTGCCCATACGCTTGTGTTTTAGGCTGAATTAGGCATAAAGGATGAGATTCCAAGCCTAAGGCCGCACAGTTTCTGAGTCTAAGGTCGGAGCCCGTGACAGTTGGTATCAGAGCAAGTTTCGATTCTGTGTGTTTGTGTTGTGCAGGTTAGAGGAGATGGCATCCCAAAGTGACGCTGCTAACCAACAACCAAAGGCCCAGAAGCATGGGTGTGGAAGAGGGAGGAAAACCAATTTTAGAGATATCTGGTCTACCATGGACGGTAGGCTGGCCAAGGTGGAGGTGACCATGGGCGACATGGGGGAGAAGCTTGAGGGGGTAGAGACTCACATTGCATCGCTAGACTCCATGGGGGAGGAGATCCAAAGTGAGCTGCAAGCTGCTCTCAACAAAGGCTTGGACGTGTTCACCCAAAAGAATCAGACCTTGGAGGCTGAAGTGCTGACCTTGCGCGATGGCATGGAGACCATGTGCCAGCGGATGGAGGAGCTTACCAGTGAGCTCGTTGCTTGCAAGACTGCCATTGGGAATGGCATGTTTGCTGGAGTGTCCAAGTTTAGATTGGATGTCCCCAAGCCTAAGGAGTTCAAGGGGACTAGGGCGGCCAAGAAAGTAGATAACTACCTTTGGGGTATGGAGCAGTACTTTTAGGCCATGGGCATGCAAGATGAGGTGATAAAGGTAAGCACCGCTGCTATGTATCTCACTGATATAGCCTTATTGTGGTAGAGGCACAGGTGTGATGATGTCAGGTGTGGGAGCACCAAGATTGGAACCTGGGCAGAGTTCTAAAAAAAGTTCAAAGAACAATGCCGATGATGAGGCACGGACAAAGTTACGCAGGCTGAGCCAGGAAGGGGACATAAGGGAGTATGTCTAGAAATTCTCTGAACTGATGCTACAGATCTCGGATCTTGGTGAGAAGGACACCTTATTTGCTTTCATGGATGGGCTGAAGCTGTGGGTGAAGCATGAGCTACAAAGGAGAGAAGTTCATGTCTTGGCTAAAGCCATGACTACTTCCGAGGCCTTGATAGAGTTCAAGCCTCTGAACAAGTTCGAGTCTACCAAGCCCAAGGGTAAGGGTAGGGATGATAGAGATCAAAAGAAGCAGCTCAAGGGGAAAGACTGTGATCGGGAGTCCAAGGATGGAGACCGAGACCGTTCAACCAATGATGGTGAGAGGAAGCCACCAGTAGGCAAGTGGAAAGCAAAAGGGGACCGAGAGCCACTAGCATGCTACCTATGTAGAGGGAGCCACATAGCGTGCAATTACCCACAGAAGGGCAAGTTGGCTGCTGTAGACAAGGAGTCTGATGAGGAGCCAGAGTCAGGGGCAGTAAAGCTTGGGTCGTTGATGCTCAATGCTGTCAGAGTAAGGGGAACCGCAAGCCAAAGGGCTTAATGTTTGCGGATCTGATGGTTACGGATCAGAAGGTGAGTGCACTGGTGGACACAGGTGCTCACATCTTTTTATTTCAGGTGATAGAGCTCGGAAGCTCAGACTAAAGGTGCAGAAAGGGATTGGTACCATCAAAACGGTGAACTCCAAGGAAGTTCCAGCCATTGGAGTAGCGCGGGGAGTGGAATTGTAGCTTGGAGACTGGAAAGGCAAGGAGACCATTGAGGTAATACCCCTTGATGACTATGAGTTTGTGATTGGGTTGGATTTTCTTATTCGGATTAAGCCCTCCTTGTGCCTTTTGTTGATTGTGTTTGCATCTTGGATGCACGGTGCCAATGCCTAGTGCCATTAAGGAGAGGGTCTGGAGTTAGGTCACGGGTGGTGTTAGCCATCCAATTTGCCAAGGCGGTAAGCAGACAAGAAGACACCTTCTTGGCAACCCTGAAATATGATGAGCCAAGGGAGAAAGAGACCGAGTCACCCTTGGAGGTGCTAAAAGTGCTGAAGACCTTTAGTGATGTGATGCCTGCAAAGCTACCTAGCAAGCTACCACCTAAGAGGGAGGTGGACCACAAGATCGACCTGGTGTTCGAGGCCAAGCCACTAGCTAGAGCCCCTTATCGAATGTCTTTACTAGAGTTGGAGGAGTTGAGGAAGCAGCTCAAAGAGTTAGTTGATGCTGGCTTCATCAGGCCATCGAAGGCACCCTATGGTGCACCAGTTCTATTTCAGCGCAAGCATGATGGGTTGTTGCGGCTGTCCATAGACTACTGGGCTTTGAACAAGCTGACCATCAAGAACAAGTACCCCATCCCACTCATTGTGGACTTGTTCGATCAACTTGAGAGCGCAATGTGGTTCACCAAGCTAGATTTGAGGTCAGGCTACTATCAAGTTAGGATCGTAGAGGGAGATGAGCCAAAGATAGCGTGTCACTCGGTATGGTTCGTATGAGTTCTTGGTGATGCCTTTCAGACTCATGAACGCCCCAGCAACATTCTGCACCCTTATGAACAAGGTACTTCAATCATTCCTTGATCGGTTTGTTGTGGTTTATTTGGATGACATTGTGATCTACAGCCAAACTTTGGGAGAGCATGTAGACCACTTGAGACAGGTGTTCGAGGTGTTGTGGGCACACAAGCTATTTGTCAAGAGGGAGAAGTGCTCATTCACCCAGCAGGAGATCCCGTTCCTTGGCCACATAGTGGGAGGTGGTAGGATACGCATGGATGAAGGCAAGATACACGCCATCCTGGAGTGGCAACCGCTAGCCAAGGTCACTGAGTAGAGATCATTCCTTGGGCTGGTCAACTACTACAGGCGCTTCATCAAAGGTCACTCAGCAATAGCCACGCCATTGACTGACTTGTTCAAGAAAGGGAAAGCATGGGAGTGGAGCGCAGGGTGCCAGGAAGCCTTTGACAGGTTGAAGCGGACTGTGATCGAGGAGCCAGTCTTGGCCTTGCCAGACCATGCCAAGCCGTATGGGGTGCATACGAATACATCAGACTTTGCCACAGGGGGCATGTTGATGCAGGAGGGACGTCCAGTCACGTTCGAGAGCAGGAAGCTGAACGAGACTGAGTGCAAGTACACGGTCCAAGAGAAGAAGATGATTGCAGTGGTGCACTGCTTGTGCACTTGGTGCCATTACCTGTTAGGGTCGAGGTTCATGGTTAGGACAGACAATGTGGTGACCAGCTACTTCTAGACGTAGAAGAAGCTATCCCCCAAGCAGGCGAGATGGCAAGATTTTCTTGTAGAATTTGATTTCCAGATGGAGTACAAGCCGGGGTGGGTGAACCTAGTGGTAGATGCCCTGAGCAGGAAGGCTAACCTTGCTGCCATTAGCCAACCAGAGGGGTCACTGGTGCCGTACATCAAGGAGGGACTTGTGCATGATCTACAGCCAAGGCTTTGATGGAGTACGCCCAGCAAGGTAGACTAGGTGATTTTGGTTGCAGGATGGCTTGCTGTACACCAGGGGAAGTAGACTGTTTGTGTCGTAGCACGGGAAGCTCCGTAAGGAAGTTTTACAAGAATGCCATGATTCAAGGTGGGTTGGACACCTCGGAGTGAGCTGTACCTTGGCATTGATCGAGGACCGATACTACTGGCCGCACATGAAGGATGATGTGGAGGCCTATGTGAAGACTTGTCTGGTGTGCCAACAGGACAAGGTGGAGCTCAAGAAACCAGGCGGTCTCTTGAAGCCATTGCTAGTGCTAGAGTGACCATGGGAGAGTGTTTCTCTGGACTTTATAGTGAGTCTACCCAAAGCAGAAAGTTTTGGAAGCATCATGGTAGTGGTGGATAGGTTTTCCATGTATGGAATCTTCATTCCAGCAACCAAGGAGTGCCCAGCCGAGGAGGCAGCTTGATTGTTCCTAAAGAACATGGTTAAGTACTGGGAAGTACCGAGGACCATTGCTAGTGATCAGGACAGGCGTTTCATGGGTAGGTTCTGCATTGAGTTGTTCAAGCTGTTGGGGTCAGACTTGAACTTTTCCACCAACAAGCATCCACAGACCAATGAGCAGACAGAACGAGTGAATAGACTATTGAAGGTCTACCTCAGGCACTATGTGAGTGCCACATAAAGGGACTGGCCAAAGCTGCTAGATATTGTGCAGTTTTCCTACAACTTGCAAAGGAGCGAGGCAACGAACCAGAGCCCATTTGAGGTTGTGATAGGGCATCAACCACTAACACCCGATTCGATTGCTGCAGGTTATACAGGGCCGAATCCAGTAGCATACAAGTTTGCCAAGGCATGGTAGAAGCAAACTGACTTGGCCAGAGTTTGTCTACATAAGGTGACCAAAAGGTCAAGGAAGTGGGCAGACCAGAATCGGCGGGACGTGCAGTTCCAGGTTGGAGACTTTGTATTGGTGAAGCTGCATCCCATTATGCGCCACAGGAGGCTACACAAAGGCCTACTCCAGAGGTATGAGGGACCTTTTCGAGTAGTCAAGAGGGTAGGCAAGGTTGCCTACAAGCTGGATATGCCACCCAAGTCGAGGGTACACCCGATGTTCCATGTGAGCATGCTCAAGCCGTTCCATGAGGATGAAGGAGATCCAGGATGGGCAAAGTCAAAGCGTGTGCCATTGGGAGCAAGGGCCTCATATGAGAAGGAGGTCCACAGTATCATAGCTGATCAGGAGGTGAGACGAAAGAACTATCAGCCAAGACAAGAGTACTTGGTGCACTGGAATGGACTTCCAGATAGTGAGGCAAGCTGGGAACTAGCAGGTGACTTATGGCAGTTCGGGGACCAAATCAAGTAGTACCATGCAGAAAATGCAATGAGGGCATTGCAAAATCCGGTGGGGGAGAATGTCACACCCTGGGTGGGCACGCCAGGTACATCAGGCGCACCAGCAGGTGAGCCAGAGGTTGAGGCCCACAGACCAGGCGTGCTGGCGGGTATCTACGCGCAAATCCTAGCAAACGAGTTCAGAACACCCGCCCAACTTGTAGGCCAGCTCGTGAGACCAAGGCCTGGCATACAAGCTGCCAGCACCACATCTAGAAGGGCCCAAGGTGCTAGACACACAAGGGAAGCTTCTGGAAGTAGGCAGGATCAGCAGCAGCATCCTGACAGATTTGGTTGACCCTAAAAATTAGGAGTTAGCATCCTGATTGATTGTAATCTGTATAATCCCATGATTTTAGCCTTTATTCTAAGGATATTGCCATTAAGTGTAAGCTGGAGCCTCAACTATAAATAGAGAGCTGCTCCTCCCTCATTTGTACACCATCAAACACTTCTGTTTCAGTGAATACAAGAGCATTTCCAGAATTCTACCTTTTTATCGTATTTCTCTTTAACTTGCGTAATCAGCCCTTCCCATTGTTCTAGTGCTCGTACGCTTGTGTTTTAGGCTGACTTAGGCATAAAGGATGAGATTCCAAGCCTAAGGCCGCATGGTTTCTGAGTCTAAGGTCAGAGCCCATGACACAAGTAACAGTACCCATCGTACATCATGTGCGCACACCTCCCCGGCCCCCCCAATCGCCAGAACCCCCAATGCCATCGGTTAGGCTCTCTGACGATGCTCCGATGATGCTTCAACAATAGTGCCCCGGGTAATAAAAATGTGGCACCAGCACATGCCCGAGCCCAGCATGTGAACGTGGCTCAAAATCTTACACTGGGAATGAACTCCGTATGCTTAGACATGGAATGAACTCCGTATGCCTAACCAACCCACGAAACGAGCGTATGGGCGCTTAGTCGACCGGAGAGGTAGAATGCGCAAGTCAGGGATCGGCCCGATCCCCCCCTGCATGCTGTCGATCCTGCTGCTGCAACCCTCGATCTGATCCGATCTTAGACTGGGAATGTACTCCGTATGCATAAGTCAACCCACGAAACGAGTGTCCGGGCGCTGAGCCGGCCGAAGAGGCATAATGCGCAAGTCGGGGATCGACCCGGTCACCCTCTGCATGCTGTCGATCCCGCTGCCACAACCCTCGGTCTGGCTGGGGCTTAGACATGGAATTAACTCCCTATGCCTAAGCCAACCCACGAAACAAGTGTGCAGGCACTCAGCCGCTCGAAGAGGCAGAATGCACAAACCGGGGATCGACCCAATCCCCCCTGCGTGCTACGGATCCTGCTTCCGTAACCCTCGATCTCATCTGATCTTAGATTGGGAATGAACTGTGTATGCCTAAGTCAACCCACGAAACGAGCCTGCGGGCGCTCAGTCGGCCGTAGAGGCCGATCGGAGAGGCATAATGCACAAGCCAGGGATCAGCCCAGTCCCCCTCTGTATGCTGTCGATCCCGCTACCTATCCTGCTGCCACAATCCTCGGTCCGACTGTGGCTTAGACATGGAATGAACTCCGTATGCCTAAGCCAACCCATGAAACAAGCGTGCGGGCGCTCAGTCGGTCAGAGAGGCAGAATGCGCAAGCCGGGGATCGGCCTGGTCCCCCCTGCGTTCTGTCGATCCTACTATTGGTCTTGCTGCCACAGCCCTTGGTTCGATCCGATCTTAGACTGGGAATGAACTCCATATGCTTAGACATGGAATGAACTCCGTATGCCTATGCCAACCCACAAAATGAGCCTGCGGGCCCTCGACCAGCCGGAGAGGTGGAATGCGTAAGCCGGGGATCGACCCGATCCCCCCTGCGTGCTGTCGATCCTGCTACTACAACCCTCAGTCCGATCTGATGTTAGACTGGGGATGAACTCCGTATGCCTAAGTCAACCCACAAAACGAGTGTGCTGGCGCTCAGCCGACCAGAGAGGGGGATGCGCAAGCCGGGGATCGAACGGGTGGTAGGTGGGTTCAAGCATATCTTCATATTTCTACCATGCCAATGCCATTTTTATGGCTTGTAAATTCATGCAATAGTCCCTGAAGCCTTCACGTGAAGTTTCATGGCAAGATGACCCGTTTTCTATTTTTTATGATTTTTGAAACTTTTTACGGTTTGGGATTTTTTAAAACTATTTTAGAAAGAGTTTTATCCCCAAATTTGGTAGAGGTGATCCTTGTATTTTTTTTGGCAAGCATAAAAAAATTCAGCTAAAAACTCAAAGTGGAGAAGATTTTGTGACCGTTTGAAAAAAGTGTCCCCATTTCAGACACTTTAATGGCTACTGGCAGCAAACCTATAAAATCTCAAATGCTCTTTAAGGGGGTGTGAGTTCTTGAGGTTTGATGAGGGATAGGGGGTCAATATAAGGGCCAAGTACCAGCACCCATCGCACATCATGTACACACACCCCCGGCCCCCCATCACCGGAACCCCCGATGCCAACAGTTAGGCTCTCCGGTGATGCTCCGGTGATGGTGCCCCGGGCGAAAAAACTGCTGCACCAGCACATGCCTGAGCCTAGCATGTGCACCATGGCTCAAAATCTTAGACTGGGAATGAACTCCGTATGCCTAAGTCAACCCACGAAAGGAGCATGTGGGCACTGAGCCGGTCGGAGAGGCATAATGCGCAAGCCGGGGATCACCCAGTCACCCTCTTCGTGCTGCCAATCCCACTGCCACAACCCTCAGTACGGCTGGGGCTTAGACATGGAATGAACTCCCTATGCCTAAGCCAACCCATGAAACGGGCGTGCGGGTGCTCAGTTGGCCGGAGAGGCAGAATGCGCAAGCCGAGGATCAGCCCGGTCCCCCCTGCGTGCTGTCAATCGTGCTGTCGCAACCCTTGGTTCGGTCTAATCTTAGACTGGTAATGAACTCTGTATGTTTAGATTGGGGATGAACTTTGTATGCCTAAGTCAACCCACAAAATGAGCATGCGGGCGCTCAGCCGACCAGAGAGGCAAGATGCGTAAGCCGGGGATCGAATGGGTGGTAGGTGGGTTCAAGCACGTCTTCATATTTTCTGCCATGCCAATGCCATTTTGATGGTGCACAAATTCATACAATGGTCCCCTAAGCCTTCATGTGAAGTTTTGTGGCAAGACGACCCATTTTCTATTTTTCACGATTTTTGAAACTTTTTACGGTTTGGGATTTTTTAAACTTTTTTTAGAAAGACTTTTGTCCCAAAATTTTGGTAGAGGTGATCCTTGTATTTTTGTTGGCATGCACAAAAAAATTCAGCTAAAAACTCAAAGTGGAGAAGATTTTTTGACCGTTTGAAAAAAGTGTCCCCATTTCAGACACTTTAATGGCTACTGGCAGCAAAGCTATAAAATCTCAAATGCTCTTTAAAGGGGTGTGAGTTTTCAAGGTTTGATGAGGGATAGGGGGTCAATATAAGGGCCAAGTACCAGCACCCATCGCACATCATGTGTGCACACCCCCGGGCCCCTCCAATTGCCGGAACCCCCAATGCCGTCGATTGGGCTCTCCGGTGATGCTCCGGTGATTGTGCCCCGAGTGAAAAAAATACGGCACCAGCACATGCCCGAGCCCAGCATGTGCACCGTGGGTCAAAATCTTAGACTGGGAATGAACTCCGTATGCTTAGACATGGAATGAACTCTGTATGCCTAAGCCAACCCACGAAACGAGCGTGCAGGTGCTCAGCCGATCGGAGAGGCAAAATGCACGAGCCGGAGATAGGCCCGATCCCCCCTGTGTGCTGTCGATCTTGCTGCCATAACCCTCGGTCCGATCCGATCTTACACTGGGAATGAACTCTGTATGCATAAGTCAACCCACGAAACGAGCGTGCGGGCGCTGAGCCGGTCCCCCTCTACGTATTGTCGGTCCCGCTGTCACAACCCTCGGTTCGGCTGGGGCTTAGACATGGAATGAACTCCCTATGCCTAAGCCAACCCATGAAATGGGTGTGCGGGTGCTCAACCGACCGAAGAGGCAGAATGCGTAAGTCGAGGATCGGCCCGGTCCCCCCTTCGTGCTGCCGATCCTGCTATCGCAACCCTCGGTCCAGTCCGATCTTAGACTGGGAATGAATTCTGTATGCTTAGACTGTGGATGAACTCCGTATGCCTAAGTCAACCCATGAAACGAGCGTACGGACGCTCAGTCGGCCGGACAGGCATAATGCACAAGTCGGGGATCAGTCAGGTCCCCCTCTACGTGCTGTCGATCCCGCTGCTAGTCCTGCTACCACAACCCTCTATTCGGCTGGGGCTTAGACATGGAATGAACTTCGTATGCCTAAGCCAACCCACGAAATAAGTGTGCGGGTGCTCAGCCGGTTGGAGAGGAAAAATGCGCAAGTCGGCGATTGACTCGATCCCTTCTGCGTGCTATCGATCCTGCTTTGGTCCTACAGTCGCAACCCTCGGTCTGGTCCGATCTTAGACTGGGAATGAACTCGTATGCTTAGACATGGAATGAACTCTGTATGCCTAAGCCAACCCACGAAACGAGCGTACAGGCGCTCAGTCGATCGAAGAGGCAGAATGCGTAAGCCGGGGATCGACCCGGTCACCCCCTGCGTGCTGTCGATCCTGTTGCTGGTCTTGCTACCATAACCCTTGGTCCGGTCCAATCTTAGACTGGGAATGAACTTTGTATTCTTAGACATGGAATGAACTCCATATGCCTAAGCTAACCCACAAAACGAGCGTGCGGGCGCTCTGCCGACCGGAGAGGTAGAATGAGCAAGCTGAGGACCGGCCCAGTCCCCCCTGCATGCTGTCGATCCTGTTGCCACAACCCTCGATCCGGTCTGATCATGGACTAGGAATGAACTCCGTATGCCTAAGTCAACCCACAAAATGAGCATGCGGGCACTGAGCCGGTCGGAGAGGCATAATGTGTAAGCCAGGGATTGGCCTGATCCCCCTTTGTGTGCTGTCGATCTCGCTGCCACAACACTCGGTCCGGCTGGGGCTTAGACATGGAATGAACTCCCTATGCCTAAGCCAACCCATGAAACGGACGTGCGGGTGCTTAGCCAACCGGAGAGGCAGATTGCGCAAGCTGGGGATCGGCTCGTTCCCCCCTGCATGCTACCAATCCTGTTGTCGTAACCCTTGGTCCAGTCTGATCTTAGACTGGGAATGAACTCCGTATGTTTAGACTAGGGATGAACTCCGTATGCCTAAGTCAACCCACGAAACGAGCGTGTGGACGCTCAGCCGACCAGAGAAGCAGGATCCGCAAGTCGGGGATCGAACGGGCGGTAGGTAGGTTCAAGCACATCTGCATATTTCTGCCATGCCAATGCCATTCTTATGGCTTGTAAATTCATACAATGGTCCCCTACACCTTCATGTGAAGTTTCATGGCAAGATAACCCGTTTTCTATTTTTCACGATTTTCAAAACTTTTTACGGCTCGGGATTTTTTAAAATCTTTTTAGAAAGAGTATTGTCCCCAAATTTGGTAGAGGTGATCCTTGTATTTTTGTTGGCATGCACAAAAAAATTAAGCTAAAAACTCAATGTGGAGAAGATTTTGTGACCATTTGAAAAAAGTGCCTCCATTTCAGACACTTTAATGGCTACTGACAGCAAACCTATAAAATCCCAAATGCTCTTTAAGGGGGTATGAGTTCTCAAGGTTTGATGAGGGATAGGGGGCCAATATAAGGGCCAAATACTAGCACCCATCGCACATCATGTGTGCACACCCCCCGGCCCCCCCAATCATCGAAACCACTAATGGCGTCGGTTGGGCTCTCCGGCAATGCTCCGGCGATGGAGCCCCGGGCGAAAAAAATGTGACACCAACAGATGCCCAAGCCCAGCATGTGGATCGTGGCTCAAACTCTTAGACTGGGAATGAACTCCGTATGCTTAGACATGGAATGAACTCTGTATGCCTAAGCCAACCCACGAACCGAGCGTGCGGGGGCTCAGCCGGTCGGAGATGCGGAATATGCAAGTTAGGGATTAGCCCGGTCCCCCTTGCGTGCTGCTGGTCTCACTGCCACAACCCTCAGTCCAGCTGGGGCTTAGACATGGAATGAACTCCCTATGCCTATGCCAACCCATGAAACGGACGTGCGGGCGCTCAATGCGTCGGAGAGGCAGAATGCGCAAGTCGGGGATCAGCCCAGTCCCCCCTGCGTGCTGTCGATCCTACTGCCGCAACCCTTGGACCGGTTCGATCTTAGACTCAGAATGAACTTCGTATGCTTAGACATGGAATGAACTTCGTATGCCTAAGTCAACCCACGAAACGAGCGTGCGGGCGCTCAGCAAGCCGGAGAGGCAGAATGCGCAAGTCGGGGATTGACCCGGTCCCCCCTTCATGCTGTCGATCCTGCTGTTGGTATTGCTTTTGCAACCCTCGATCCGGTCCAATCTTAGACTGGGAATGAACTCCATATGCTTAGACATGGAATGAACTCCGTATGCCTAAGCCAACCCATGAAACGAGCGTGCGGGCGTTCAACCAGCCAGAGAGGTAGAATAAAAAAATAGGGACCAGCTCGATCCCCCCTACATGCTATCGATCCTGTTACTGCAACCCTCGGTCCGGTCCGATCTTAGACTGGGAATGAACTCCGTATGCCTAAGTCAACCCACGAAATGAGCGTACGGCGCTGAGCTGACTGGAGAGGCATAATGCATAAGCTGGGGATCGGCCCGGTCTCCCTCTGCGTGCTGTCAGCCCCGCTGCCACAACCCTCGATCTGGCTAAGGCTTAGACATGGAATGAACTCCCTATGACTAAGCCAACCCATAAAACGGGCGTGCGGGCACTCAATCAGTCAGAGAGGCAGAATGCGTAAGCCAGGGATCGACCTGATCCCCCATGCGTGCTGCTGTTCCTAGTACCGCAACCCTCGGTTCGATCCAATCTTGGACTGGAAATGAACTCCATATGCTTAGACTAGGGATAAACTCCGTATGCCTAAGTCAACCAACGAAACGAACGTGTGCGCACTCAGCCGACCAGAGAGGCAGGATGCGCAAGCCAGGGATCGGCCTGGTCCCCCCTGCATGCTGCCAATCCTACTGTCGTAACCCTCGATCCGATCTGATCTTAGACTGGGAATGAACTCTGTATGCTTAGACTGGGGATGAACTCCTTATGCCTAAGCCAACCCGTGAAACGAGCGTATGGACGCTCAGCCGACCGGAGAGGTTGACCGGAGAGGCATAATGCACAAGTCGGGGATCAACCCGGTTCCCCTCTGCCAGCTGCCGATCCCGCTGTCGGTCCTGCTGCCATAACCCTAAGCCAGGCTGGGGGTTAGACATGGAATGAACTTCATATCCCTAAGCCAACCCATGAAACGAGCGTGCGGGTGCTCAACCGATCGAAGAGGCAGAATGCGCAAGCCGGGGATCGACCCGATCCCCTCTGTGTGCTGTCGATCCTGCTGCTGGTCCTGCTGCCACAATCGTTGGTCCGGTCCGATCTTACACTGGGAATGAACTCCATATGCTTAGACATGGAATGAACTACATATGCCTAAGCCAACCCACAAAATGAGCGTTCGGGCATTCAACTGACCGGAGAGGCAGAATGCGCAAGCTGAGGATCGACCCGATCCCCCCTACGTGCTGTCGATCCTGCTACCGCAACCCTCGATCCGATTCGATCTTAGACTGGGAATGAACTTTGTATGCCTAAGTCAACCCATCAAACGAGCGTACAGGCGCTGAGCCGGCCAGAGAGGCCTAATGCGTAAGTCGAGGATCGACTCGGTCCCCCCTGCATGCTGCCGGTCCCGCTGTCACAACCCTCAGACCAACTAGAAATTAGACATGGAATGAACTCCCTATGCCTAAGCCAACCCACGAAACGGGCGTGCGGGCGCTCAGCCTGCCAAAGATGTAGAATGTGCAAGCCGGGGATCGGCCTGAACCCTCATGCGTGCTACCGATCCTGCTGCCGTAACTCTCGGTCCGGTTCGATCTTAGACTGGAAATGAACTTTGTATGCTTAGACTGGGGATGAACTCCATATACCTAAGTCAACCCGTGAAACGAGCGTACAGATGCTCAACCGGTGGGAGAGGCCGACCGGAGAGGCATAATACGTAAGTCAGGGATCAGCCTGATCCCCCTCTGCGTGCTACCGATCTCGCTGTCGGTCCTGCTATCACAACCCTCGATCGGGCTGGGGCTTAGACATGGAATGAACTTCGTATCCCTAAGCCAACCCACGAAACGAACGTGCAGGCGCTCAGCCGGTCGGAAAGGCAGAATGCGCAAGCCGGGGACCGTTGGTCCTGCTGTCGATCCTGCTACTGGTCCTACTGCCACAACCGTTGGTCCGGTCTGATCTTAGACTGGGAATGAACTCCATATGCTTAGACATGGAATGAACTCCGTATGCCTAAGCCAACCCATGAAACGAGCGTGCGGGCGTTCAATCGGTCGGAGAGGTAGAATCAAAAATCGAGGACCAGCTCGATCCCCCATACGTGCTGTCGATCCTGTTACTGCAACCCTCGATCTGATCTAATCTTAGACTGGGAATGAAGTCTGTATGCCTAAGTCAACCCATGAAATGAGCATACGGGCGCTGAGCAGGCCGGAGAGGCATAATGCGCAAGCCGGGGATCGGCCCGGTCCCCCTCTGCGCGCTGTCGGTCCCGTTGCCACAACCCTCAAATCGGCTGGGAATTAGACATGGAATGAACTCCCTATGCCTAAGCCAACCCATGAAACGGGCGTGCGGGCGCTCAGTCGGCCGGAGAGGCAGAATGCGCAAGCCTGGGATCAACCAGTCCCTCCTGCATGCTGTCGATCCTGCTGTCGCAACCCTCGGTCTGGTCTGATCTTAGACTAGGAATGAACTCTGTATGCTTAGATTGGGGATGAACTTCGTATGCCTAAGTCAACCCATGAAACGAGCGTGCGGGCGCTCAGCCGACCAGAGAGGCAGGATGCGCAGGCTGGGGATCGAACGGGTGGTAGGTGGGTTCAAGCACATCTTCATATTTCTACCATGCCAATGCCATTTTTATGGCTTGTAAATTCATACAATGGTCCCTAAGTCTTCATGTGAAGTTTCGTGGCAAGACGACCCGTCTTCTATTTTTCATGATTTTCGAAAACTTTTTACGGTTCGGGATATTTTAAAATTTTTTTAGAAAGATTTTTGTCCCCAAAATTGGTAGAGGTGATCCTTTTATTTTTGTTGGCATGCACAAAAAAATTCAGCTAAAAACTTGAAGTGGAGAAGATTTTGTGACCATTTGAAAAAAGTGTCCCCATTTCAGGCACTTTAATGGCTACTGTCAGCAAACCTGTAAAATCTCAAATGCTCTTTAAGGGGGTGTGAGTTCTCAAGGTTTGATGAGGGATAGGGGGCCAATATATGGGCCAAGTACCAGCACGCATCGCACATAATGTGTGCACACCCCCCGGCCCCCCCAATTGCCAACACCCCAAATCCGTCAGTTAAGCTCTCTGACGATGCTCCAACGATGGTTCCCCGGGCAAAAAAAATGTGGCACCAGCACATGCCCGAGCCCAGCATGTGCACCGTGGCTCAAAATGTTAGATTGGGAATGAACTTCGTATGCTTAGACATGTAATGAACTCCGTATGCCTAAGCCAACCCACGGAATGAGCGTACCGACGCTCAGCCGGCCAGAGAGGCAGAATGCGCAAGCCGGGGATCGGCCCGTTCCCCCCTTGTGTGCTGTCAATCCTGCTGCCACAACCCTCAATCCGGTCTGATCTTAGACTGGGAATGAACTCCATATGCCTAAGTCAACCCACGAAACGAGCGTACGGGTGCTGAGCCTACCGAAGAGGCATAATGCGCAAGCTGGGAATCAACCCGATCCCCCTCTACGTGCTGTCAGTCCCACTACCGCAACCCTCAGCCTGGCTGGGGCTTAGACATGGAATGAACTCCCTATGCCCAAGCCAACCCATGAAACGGGCGTACGGGCGCTCAGCCGACCGGAGAGGTAGAATGCGCAAGTCGAGGATCGACCCAGTCCCCCCTACGTGCTGTCGTAACCCTCGGTCCGATTCAATCTTAGATTGGGAATGAACTCCGTATGCTTAGACATTGAATGAACTTCGTATGCCTAAGCCAACCCATGAAACGAGCGTGCGGGTGCTCAGCCGACCGGAGAGGCAGAATGCGTAAGCCAGGGATGGCACGGTCCCCCCTGCGTGCTGTCGATCCTACTGCTACAACCCTCGATTCGGTCTAATCTTAGACTGGGAATGAACTCCATATGCCTAAGTCAACCCTCGAAACAAGCGTGTGGGCACAGAGCCGGTCGGAGAGGCATAATGCGCAAGTCGGGGATCGGCCCGGTCCCCCTCTACATGCTACCAGTCCCACTGCCCAAACCCTCGGTCCGGTTGGGCTTAGACATGGAATGATCTCCCTATGCCTAAGCCAATCCATGAAACGGGCGTGCAGGCATTCAGCCGACCGGAGAGGCAGAATGCGCAAGTCAGGGATCGCACCGATCCCCCCTGCGTGTTGTCGATCCTGCTGCTGCAATCCTCGGTCCAGTCTGACCTTAGACTGGGAATGAACTCCGTATGCTTAGACATGGAATGAACTCCGTATGCCTAAGCCAACCCACAAAATGAGCGTGCGGGCGCTCAGCCAATCGGAGAGGCAGAATGCGCAAGCCACGGATCTGCCCAGTCCCCCCTGCGTGCTATTGTTCTTGCTGCCACAACCCTCGGTCTGGTTCGATCTTAGACTGGGAATGAATTCGTATGCCTAAGTTAACCCACGAAATGAGCATGCGGGCACTGAGCCGGCGGAGAGGCATAATGCGCAAGCCAGGGATCGGCCCGATCCCCCTTTTCGTGCTACCGATCCCGCTACCACAACCCTCGGTCCGGCTGGGGCTTACACATGGAATGAACTCTCTATGCCTAAGCCAACCCACGAAACAGGCATGCGGACGCTCAGCCGGCTGGAGAGGCATAATGCGCAAGCTGGGGATCGGCCCGGTCCCCCCTGCGTGCTACCGATCTTGCTGCCACAACCCTCGGTCCAGTCCGATCTTAGACTGGGAATGAACTCCGTATGCTTAGACTGGGGATGAACTTCGTATGCCTAAGTCAACCCACGAAACGAGCATGCGGGCGCTCAACCGACCAAAGAGGCATGATGCGCAAGCCGAGGATCGAACGAGTGGTAGGTGGGTTCAAGCACATCTTCATATTTCTGCCGTGCGAATGCTATTTTTATGGTGTGCAAATTCATACAATGGTCCCTTAAGCCTTCATGTGAAGTTTCGTGGCAAGACGACCCATTTTCTATTTTTCATGATTTTTGAAACTTTTTATGGTTCGGGATTTTTTAAAGTTTTTTAGAAAGAGTTTTGTCCCAAAATTTGGTAGAGGTGATCCTTGTATTTATGTTGGCGTGCATAAAAAAATTCAGCTAAAAACTCGAAGTGGAGAAGATTTTGTGACCGTTTGAAAAAATTGTCCCCATTTTAGACACTTTAATGGCTACTGGCAACAAACTTATAAAATCTCAAATGCTCTTTAAGGGGGTGTGAGTTTTCAAGGTTTGATGAGGGATAGGGGGCCAATATAAGGGCCAAGTACCAGCACCCATCGCACATCATTGTGCACACCCCCTCGGCCCTCCCAATTGTCAGAACCCCTAATGACGCCGGTTAGGCTCTCTGGCGATGCTCCGACGATGGTTCCTCGGGTGAAAAAAAAGTGGCACCAGCACATGCCCAAGCCCAGCATGTGCACCGTGGCTCAAAATCTTAGACTGGGAATGAACTCCGTTTGCTTAGACATGGAATGAACTCCGTATGCCTAAGCCAACCCACGGAACGAGCGTGCGCGCGCTCAACCGACCAGAGAGGCAGAACGCGCAAGGCGGAGATCGACCCGGTCCCCCCTTACGTGCTGTCGATCCTACTGTGCAACCCTCGGTCCGATCTGATCTTACACTGGGAATGAACTCTGTATGCATAAGTCAACCCACGAAACGAGCGTGCGGGCATTGAGCCGGCCGAAGAGGCATAATGCGCAAGGCAGGGATTGGCCCGATCCCCCGCTACGTGCTGTTGGTCCCGCTGCCACAACCCTCAGTCTGACTGGGGCTTAGACATGGAATGAACTCCCTATGCTTAAGCCAACCCACGAAACGGGCGTACGGGCGCTCAGCCGATTGGAGTGACAGAATGCGCAAGCCGAGGATCAGCCTGATCCCCCCTACGTGCTGTCGATCCTACTGTCGTAACCCTCGATCCGGTCTGATCTTAGACTGGAATGAACTTTGTATGCTTAGACTGGGGATGAACTTCGTATGCTTAAGTCAACCCATAAAACGAGTGTGCGGGCGCTCAGCCGACCGGAGAGGCCGACCAGAGAGGCATAATGTGCAAGTCAGGGATTAGCCAAGTCCTCCTCTGCGTGCTCTCGATCCTGTTGCCGGTCTTGCTACCACAACCCTCAGTCCGGGTAGGGCTTAGACATGGAATAAACTCCGTATGCCTAAGCCAACAAACAAAACAAGCGTGCGGGCGCTCAGCCGGTCGAAGAGGCAGAATGCGTAAGCCAGAGATTGGCTCGATCCCCCCTGTGTGCTACCGATCCTGTTGCTGGTCCTGCTACCGTAACCGTCGATCCGATCTGATCTTAGAATGGGAATGAACTTCGTATGCTTAGACATGGAATGAACTCCGTATGCCTAAGCCAACCCATGAAACGAGCGTGTGGGTGCTCAACTGGTCGGAGAGGCAGAATGCGCAAGCCGGGGATCAGCCCGATCCCCCCTGCATGCTGTCGATCCTGCTACCGCAACCCTCGGTCCGGTCCCCCCTGCGTGCTATTGATCTTGCTGCCACAACCCTCGGTCCGGTCCGATCTTAGACTGGGAATGAACTTCGTATGCCTAAGTCAACCCACGAAACGAGCGTACGGACGCTGAGCCGGTCGGAGAGGCATAATGTGCAAGCCGGGGATTGGCCCGATCCCCTTTTTCGTGCTACCGATCCTGCTGCCACAACCCTCGGTCTGGCTGGGGCTTAGACATGGAATGAACTCCCTATGCCTAAGCCAACCACGAAACGGGCGTGCGGGCGCTCAGTCGGCCAAAGAGGTAGAATGGGCAAGCCGGGGATTGGCTCGGTCCCCCTTGCTTGCTGTAGATCCTACTGTCGCAACCCTCGGTCCAGTCAATCTTAGACTAGGAATGAACTCCGCATGCTTAGACAGGGGATGAATTCCGTATGCCTAAGTCAACCCACGAAACGAGCGTGCGGGCGCTCAGCCGACCAGAGAGGCAAGATGCGCAAGACGGAGATCGAATAGGTGGTAGGCGGGTTCAAGCACATCTTCATATTTCTACTGTTCCAATGCCATTTTTATGGGTTGTAAATTCATACAATGGTCCCCTAAGCCTTCATGTGAAGTTTCGTGGCAAGATGACCCGTTTTCTATTTTTCACGATTTTCAAAACTTTTTGCGGTTCAGGATTTTTTTAAATTTTTTTAGAAAGAGTTTTGTCCCCAAATTTGGTAAAGGTCATCTTTGTATTTTTGTTGGAATGCACAAAATAATTCAGCTAAAAAATCGAAGTGGAGAAGATTTTGTGACCGTTTCAAAAAAGTGTCCCCATTTTAGACACTTTAATGGCTATTGGCAGGAAACCTATAAAATCTCAAATGCTCTTTAAGGGGGTGTGAGTTCTCGAGGTTTGATGAGGGATAGGGGGCCAATATAAGGGCCAAGTACCAGCACCCATCGCACGTCATGTGCGCACACCCCCCGGCCCCCCAATCATCGAAACCCCCAATGTCGTCGATTAGGCTCTCCGACGATGCTCCGAGATGGTGCCCCGAGGGAAAAAAATGCGGTACCAGTACATGCCCTAGCCTAGCATGTGCACCATGGCTCAAAATATTAGACTGAGAATGAACTCCGTATGCTTAGACATGGAATGAACTCCGTAAGCCTAAGCCAACCCACGAAACGAGCGTGCGGGCGCTCAGCCAGTCGGAGAGGCAGAATGCGCAAGTCGGGGATCAGCCCGGTCCCCCCTGCATGTTGTTGATCTTGCTACCACAACCCTCGATCTGGTCCATTCTGAGACTGGGAATGAACTCCCTATGCCTAAGCCAACCCACAAAACAGGCGTGCAGGCGCTCAGCCGGCCGAAGAGGCAGAATGCGCAAGTCGGGGATCGACCCGATCCCCCTGCGTGCTGTCGATCCTGCTGCCACAACCCTTGGTCCGATCCAATCTTAGACTGGGAATGAACTTCGTATGCTTAGACTAAGGATGAACTTCATATGCCTAAGTCAACCCACGAAACGAGCGTGCAAGGGCTCAATCGGTCGGAGAGGCATAATGTGCAAGCCGGGGATCAGCCCGACCCCTTTCTACGTGCTACCGATCCCGTTGTCAGTCCTGCTACCACAATCCTTGGTCCAGCTGGTGCTTAGACATGGAATGAATTCCATATGCCTAAGCCAACCCACGAAATGAGTGTGTGGGCGCTCAGCCGACCGGAAAGGCAGAATGCGTAAGCCGGGGATCGGCCCGATCCCCTCTGCATGCTACCGATCCTGCTAATGGTCCTGCTACCGCAACCTTCGATCCGATCCAATCTTAGACTGGGAATGAACTCCATATGCTTAGACTGGGGATGAACTCCGTATGCCTAAGTCAACCCACGAAACGAGCATGTGGGCGCTCAACCGGCCGGAGAGGCCGATCGAAGAGGCATAATGCACAAGCCGAGGATCAACCCGGTCCCCCTCTGTGTCCTGCCAATTCTGCTACTGGTCTTGCTACCACAATCCTCGGTTCGACTGGGGTTTAGGCTTAGAATGAACTCCATATGCCTAAGCCAACCCGCGAAATGAGCGTGCGGGCGCTCAGCCGATCGGAGAGGCAGAATGGGCAAGCCGAGGACCAGTCTGGTCCCCCCTGCGTTCTGTCAATCCTACTGTCGTAACTCTCGATCCGGTCCGATCTTAGACTGGGAATGAACTCTGTATGCATAAGTCAACCCACGAAACGAGCGTACGGGTGCTGAACCGACCGGAGAGGCATAATGCACAAGCCTGGGATCGGCCCGGTCCCCCTCTGCGTGCTACCGATCCTGCTACCACAACCCTCGGTCTGGCTGGGGTTTAGACATGGAGTGAACTCCCTATGCCTAACCCAACGCACGAAACGGGCATGCGGGCGCTCAGCCTGTTGGAGAGGAAGAATGCGTAAGTCGGGGATTGGCCTAGTCCCCCCCGCGTGCTATCGATCCTGCTACCGTAACCCTCAGTCCGGTCTGATCATAGACTGGGAGTGAGCTCCATATGCTTAGACTGGGGATGAACTTCGTATGCCTAAGTCAACCCATGAAACGAGCATGCGGGTGCTCAGTCGACTAGAGAGGCAGGATGCACAAGTCGGGGATCGAACGAGTGGTAGGTGGGTTCAAGCACATCTTCATATTTTTGACATGCCAATGCCATTTTTATGGCTTGTAAATTCATACATTGGTCCCCTAAGCCTTCATGTGAAGTTTCACGGCAAGACGACCCATTTTCTATTTTTCATGATTTTTGAAACTTTTTACGGTTTGGGATTTTTTAAAATTTTTCTAGAAAGAGTTTTGTCCCCAAATTTGGTAGAGGTGATCCTTGTATTTTTGTTGGCATGCACAAAAAACTCGAAGTGGAGAATATTTTGTGACCATTTGAAAAAAGTGTCCCCATTTCAGACACTTTAATGGCTATTGACAGGAAACCTATAAAATCCCAAATGCTCTTTAAGGGGGCGTGAGTTCTCGAGGTTTGATGAGGGATAGGGGGCCAATATAAGGGCCAAGTACCAGCACCCATCGCACATCATGTGCATACACCCCCCGGCCCCCCAATCACCGGAACCTCAAATGTCGCCTGTTAGGCTCTCCGACAATGCTCCGGCGATGGTGCCCCGGGCAAAAAAAATGCAGCACCAGCACATGCCCAAGCCCAGCATGTGCACCGTGGCTCAAAATCTTAGACTGGGAATGAACTCTGTATGCTTAGACATGGAATGAACTCCGTATGCCTAAGCCAACCCACGAAACGAGCGTGCGGGCACTCAACCGGTCGGAGAGGCAAAATGCGCAAGTCGGGGATCGGCCCGGTCCCCCCTATGTGCTGTCGATCCTACTGCCACAATCCTCGATCCAACCCAATCTTAGACTGGGAATGAACTCCATATGCATAAGTCAACCCATGAAACGAGCGTGCGACCGTTGAGCCAACCGAAGAGGCATAATGCGCAAGCCGGGGATCGGCTCGATCCCCCTCTACGTGCTGTTGATCCTGCTGCCACAACCCTCGGTCCGACTAGGGCATAGACATGGAATGAACTTCCTATGCCAAAGCCAACCCATGGAACGTACGTGCGGGCGCTCAACTGACCGGAGAGGCAGAAGCACAAGTAGGGGATCAACCCGGTCCCCCCTGTATGCTGTCGATCTTGCTGTCGCAACCCTCGGTCCAGTCCGATCTTAGACTGGGAATGAACTCCATATGCTTAGACTGGGGATGAACTCCGTATGCATAAGTCAACCCATGAAACGAGCGTTCGGGCGCTAAGCCGGTCGAAGAGGCATAATGCGTAAGCCGGGGATCGACCCGATTGCCCTCTGCGTGTTGCCGGAACCCCAGCCACAACCCTCGGTCCTGCTGGGGCTTAGACATGGAATGAACTCCCTATGCCTAAGCCAACCCACGAAACGGGCGTGCGGGTGCTCAGCCAATCGGAGAGGCAGAATGCGTAAGCCGAGGATCGGCCCGGTCCCCCCTGCATGCTATCGATCCTGCTGTCGCAACCGTCGGTCCGGTCCGATCTTAGACTGAGAATGAACTCCATATGCTTAGACTGGGGATGAACTCCGAATGCCTAAGTCAACCCACGAAACGAGCATGCAGGTGCTCAGCAGACTAGAGAGGCAGGATGCGCAAGCCGGGGATCGAACGGGTGGTAGGTGGGTTCAAGCACATCTTCATATTTCTGCCATGACAATGCCATTTTTATGGCTTGTAAATTCATACAATGGTCCCCTAAGCCTTCATGTGAAGTTTCGTGGCAAGACGACCCATTTTCTATTTTTCACGAAACTTTTTACGGTTTGGGATTTTTTTAAATTTTTTTAGAAAGAGTTTTGTCCCCAAATTTGGTAGAGGTGATCCTTGTATTTTTGTTGGCATGCACAAAAAACTCGAAGTGGAGAAGATTTTGTGACCGTTTGAAAAAAGTGTCCCCATTTTAGACACTTTAATGGCTACTGACAGCAAACCTATAAAATCTCAAATGCTCTTTAAGGGAGTGTGAGTTCTAGAGGTTTGATGAGGGATAGGGGGCCAATATAAGGGCCAAGTACCAGCACCCATCGCACATCTTGTGCGCACACCCCTCCGGCCCCCCAATCGTCGAAACCCCCAATGCTGCCGGTTAGGCTCTCCGGTGATGCTCCAGCGATGGTGCCCCGGGCGAAAAAAATGCGGCACCAGCACATGCCTGAGCCCAGCATGTGCACCGTGGCTCAAAATCTTAGACTAGGAAGGAACTCCGTATGCTTAGACATGGAATGAACTCCGTATGCCAAAGCCAACCCATGAAACGAGTGTACGTGCGGTCAGTCGGTCGGAGAGGTAGAATGCGCAAGCCAGGGATCGACCCGGTCCCCCTCTGTGTGCTGTTGATCCTGCTGCTGCAACCCTCGATCCGGTCTGATCTTAGACTGGGAATGAACTACGTATGCATAAGTCAACCCACAAAACGAGCGTGCGGGCGTTGAGCGGACCGAAGAGGCATAATGCGCAAGCTAGGGATCGGCTCGGTCCCCCTCTACATGCTGCCGGTCCAGCTGCCACAACCCTTGATCTGACTAGGGCATAGATATGGAACGAACTCCCTATGCCTAAGCCAACCCATGAAATGGGAGTGCGGGCGCTCAGCCGACCAAAGAGGCAGAATACGCAAGTCGGGGATCGGCCCGATCCCCCCTGCGTGCTCCCGATCCTGCTGTCACAACCCTCGGTCCAGTCCGATCTTAGACTGGGAATGAACTTCGTATGCTTAGACTGGGGATGAACTCCGTATGCATAAGTCAACCCAAGAAATGAGCGTGCGGGCGCTGAGCCGGTCGAAGAGGCATAATGCGCAAGTCGAGGATCGGCCCGGTCCCTCTCTGCATGCTATCGGACCCGCAGCCACAACCCTCGGTCCGACTAGGGCTTAGACATGGAATGAACTCCCTATGCCTAAGCCAACCCGTGAAATGGGCGTGCGGGTGCTCAGCTGGTCGGAGAGGCAGAATGCGCAAGCCGGGGATCAGCTCGGTCCACCCTGCGTGATGCCGATCCTACTGTCGCAGCCATCGGTCCAGTTCGATCTTAGATTGGGAATGAACTCCATATGCTTAGACTGGGGATGAACTCCGTATGCCTAAGTCAACCCACGAAACGAGCGTGCGGGCGCTCAGCCAGTTGAAGAGGCAGAATGCGCAAGCCAGGGATCGGCCCAGTCCCCCCTGCGTGCTACCGATCCTACTACTGGTCCTGCTACCGTAATCCTCGATCCAATCTGATCTTAGACTGGGAAAGAACTCATAGGCTTATACATGAAATAAACTCCGTACACCTAAGCATACCCACGAAACGAGCGTGCGGGCACTTAGCCAGTCAGAGAGGCAGAATGCATAAGCAGGGGACCGGCCAGGTCCCCCCATGTGTGCTGTCGATCCTACTGTCGTAACCCTCGGTCCGGTCTGATCTTAGACTGGGAATAAACTCTGTATGCCTAAGTCAACCCACGAAATGAGCATGCGGGCGCTGAGCCGGTAGGAGAGGCATAATACGCAAGCCCGAGATCGGCCCGGTCTTCCTCTGCGTGCTGCCGGTCCTGCTGCCACAACCCTTGGTCCGGCTGGGGTTAGACATGGAATGAACTCCCTATGCCTAAGCCAACAAATGAAACGGGCGTGCGAGCACTTAGCCGGTCAGAGAGGCAGATTACGCAAGTCGGGGATTGCCCCGGTCCCCCCGCGTGCTGTTGATCCTGCTGCCGCAACCCTCGGTTCGGTCCGATCTTATATTGAGAATGAACTCTGTATGCTTAGACATGGAATGAACTCCGTATGCCTAAGCCAACCCACGAAACGAGCGTGCAGGTGCTCAACCGCCGGAGAGCTAGAATGCGCAAGTCGGGGACCGGTCTGGTCCTCCTCTACGTGCTGCCAATCCTGCAGCCGGTCCTGCTACCACAACTCTTAGTCCGACTGGGGCTTAGACATGGAATGAACTCCGTATGCCTAAGCCAACCCACGAAATGAGCTTGTGGGCGCTCAGCCGACCGGAGAGACAGAATGCGCAAGTCGGGGACCGACTCGATCCCCCCTGGGTGCTGTCGATCCTGCTGCCGCAACCCTCAATCTGATCTGATCTTAGATTGGAAATGAAGTTTGTATGCTTAAGTCAACCCATGAAACAAGTGTGCGGGTGCTGAGCCAGCCGGAAAGGCATAATGCACAAGCCGGGGATCGGCCCGATCCCCCTCTGCGTGCTACCAATCCTGCTGCCACAACCCTTGACCTGGCAGGGGCTTAGACATGGAATGAACTCCCTATGCCTAAGCCAACCCACGAAATAGGTGTACGGGTGCTCAACCGATCGGAGAGGCAGAATGCGCAAGCCATGGACTGGCCCTGTCTCCCTTGCATGCTGCTGATTTTGCTACCGCAACCCTCGATCCAGTCCGATCTTAGACTGGGAATGAACTCCGTATGCTTAGACTGGGGATGAACTCCGTACGCCTAAGTCAACCCACGAAACGAGCGTGCTAGCGCTCAGCCGATCGGAGAGGTAGAATGCGCTAGTTGGGGATTAACCCAGTCCTCCCTACGTGCTTCTGATCCTGCTGCTGGTTCTGCTGCCGTAAACCTCGGTCTAGTCCGATCTTAGATTGGATTGAACTCCGTATGCTTAGACATGGAATGAACTCCGCATGCCTAAGCCAACCCACGAAACGAGCGTACGGGCGCTCAGCCGATCGGAGAGGTAGAATGCACAAGCCGGGGATCGACACGATCCCACCCTGTGTGCTGTCGATCCTGCTACCGTAACCCTTGATCCGGTCTGGTCTTAGACTAGGAATGAACTTCGTATGCCTAAGTCAACCAACAAAATGAGCATTCGGGGGCTGAGCCAACCGGAGAAGCGTAATGCACAAGCCAGGGATCGGCCCGATCCCCCTCTGCGTGCTGCCAGTCCCGCTACCACAACCCTCGATCCGGTTGGGTCTTAGACATGGAATGAACTCCCTATGCCTAAGCTACCCTCGATCCGGTTGGGTCTTAGACATGGAATGAACTCCCTATGCCTAAGCTAACCCACGAAACGGGCGTGCGGGTGCTCCGCCGGTCGGAGAGTCAGAGTGCGCAAGCTGGGGATCGGCTCGGTCCTCCTATGTGCTGTCGATCCTGCTGTCGTAACCCTCGATCCGGTCTGATCTTTGACTGGGAATGAACTCTGCATACTTAGACTGGGGATGAACTCTGTATGCCTAAGTCAACCAACAAAACGAGCATGTGGGTTCTTAGCCGATCAGAGAGGCTAGTCAGAGAGGCATATTACGCAGGTCGGGGATCAGCCTGATCCCTCTCAGCGTGCTGTCGATCCCGTTGCCGATCTTGCTGCCACAGCCCTCGATCCGATTGGGGCTTAGAAATGGAATGAACTCCGTATGCCTAAGCCAACGCACGAAACGAGTGTGCGGGCACTCAATCGGTCGAAGAGGCAGAATGCACAAGTCGGGGATCAGTCTGATCCCCCCCTGCGTGCTGTTGATCCTGCTGCTGGTCTTGCTGTCGCAACCCTCGGTCCGATCTCATCTTACACTGGGAATGAACTCTGTATGCTTAGACATGGAATGAACTCTGTATGCCTAAGCTAACACACAAAACAAGCATACGGGCGCTCAATCGACCGAAAAGGCAGAATGTGCAAGCCAGGAATTAGCCCGGTCCCCCCCTGCGTGCTGTCGATCTTGCTGCCGTAACCCTCGGTTCGATCTGATCTTAGACTGGGAATGAACTCCGTATGCCTAAGTCAACCCATGAAATGAGCGTGCGGGCGCTGAGCCGATCGGAGAGGCATAATGCGCAAGTCGGGGATCGGCCCGATCCCCCTCTATGTGCTATCAGTCCCGCTACCACAACCCTCAGTCTGGTTGGGGCTTAGACACAGAATGAACTCCCTATGCCTAAGCCAACCCATGAAACGGGCGTGCGGGCACTCAGCCGACCGGAAAGGCAGAATGCGCAAGCCGGGGATCGGCCCGGTCACCCCTACATGCTGCCGATCCTGCTGTCGCAACCCTCGGTCCGATCCAATCTTAGACTGGGAATGAACTCCGTATGCTTAGTCTGGGGATAAACTCCGTATGCCTATGTCAACCCACGAAACGAGTGTATGGACGCTCAGTAGACCAAATAGGCAGGATGCATAAGCCGAGGATCGAACAGGTGGTAGGTGAGTTCAATCACATCATCATATTTCTGCTGTGCCAACGCCATTTTTATGGCTTTTAAATTCATACAATGGTCCCCTAAGCCTTCATGTGAAGTTTCGTGGCAAGATGACCCGTTTTCTATTTTTCATGATTTTCGAAACTTTTTACGGTTCGGGATTTTTTTGAAATTTTTTTACAAAGAGTTTTCTCCCAAAATTAGGTAGAGGTGATCCTTGTATTTTTGTTGGCATGCACAAAACAATTCAGCTAAAAACGTGAAGTGGAGAAGATTTTGTGATCGTTTGAAAAAAGTGTCCTCATTTTTGACACTTTAATGGCTACTGGCAGCAAACCTATAAAATCTCAAATGCTCTTTAAGGGGGGTGAGTTCTCGAGGTTTGATGAGGGATAGGGGGCCAATATAAGGGCCAAGTACCAGCACCCATATCACATCTTGTGCGCACACCCCCTGGCCCCCCAATCACCGGAACCCCCAATGTCGTCGGTTAGGCTCTCCGACAATGCTCCGGAGATGGTGCCCCATGCGAAAAAAATGCCGTACCAGCACATGCCCGAGCCCAGCATGTGCATCATGGCTCAAACTCTTAGACTGGGAAGGAACTCCGTATGCTTAGACATGGAATGAACTCCGTATGCCTAAGCCAACCCACGAAACGAGCGTGCGGGCGCTCAGCTGGTCGGAGAGGCAGAATGCGTAAGCCGGGGATCGACTTGATCCCTTTCTGCATGCTGTTGATCTTAGACTGGGAATGAACTCTATATGCTTAGACTGGGGATGAACTCCGTTGCCTAAGTCAACCCACGAAACGAGCGTGCGGGTGTTTAGTCGGCCAGAGAGGCATAATGCGCAAGCTGGGGATCAGCCCGATCCCCCTTTTTATGCTGCTGATCTCGCTATCAGTCTTGCTACCACAGCCCTTGATACAGCTGGGGCTTAGACATTGAATGAACTTCGTATGCCTAAGCCAACCCACGAAACGAGCGTGCGAGAGCTCAGCCAGTCGGAGAGGCAGAATGCGCAAGCTGGGGATCAGCCCGATCCCCCTACGTGCTACCGATCCTGCTGCTGGTCTTACAACCGCAACCCTCGGTTTAGTCCAATCTTAGATTGGGAATGAACTTCGTATGCCTAAGCCAACCAACGAAATGAGCGTGGGGGCACTCAGCCGACTGCAGAGGCAGAATGCACAAGCCGGGGACCGGTCTGGTCCCTTCTGTATGCTATCGATCCTACTGCCGTCACCCTCGGTCTGGTCTGATCTTAGACTGGGAATGAACTCCGTATGCCTAAGTCAACCCACGAAACGAGAGTGCAGGTGCTGAGCTAGTCGAAGAGGCATAACGTGCAAGCCGGGGATCGACCCGGTCCCCTCTACTTGCTGCCGGTCTCGCTGCCACAACCCTCGGTCTGATTGGGGCTTAGACATGGAATGAACTCCCTATGCCTAAGCCAACCCATGAAACGGGCGTACGGGCGCTCAGCTGACCGGAGAGGCAGAATGCGTAAGCCGGGGATCAGCCCGATGCACCCCTGCGTGCTGTCGATCCTGCTATCGCAACCCTTGGTCTGGTCCAATCTTAGACTGGGAATGAACTCCGTACGCCTAAGTCAACCCATAAAATGAGAGTACGGGTGCTAAGCCGGTCGGAGAGGCACAATGCGCAAGCCAGGGATCAACCCGATCCCCCTCTACGAGCTGCCAGTCCCATTGCCGCAACACTTAGTCCGGCTGGGACTTAGACATGGAATGAACTCCCTATGCCTAAGCCAACCCATGAAACGGGTGTGCGGGCACTCAGCCGACTGGATAGGCAGAATGCGCGAGCCGATGATCAGCTCGGTCCCCCCTGCGTGCTGCCGACCCTGCTGTCGCAACCCTCAGTTCGATCCGATCTTAGACTGAGAGTGAACTCTGTATGCTTAGACTGGGGATG